>NW_028318251.1:0-628041 GCF_062004578.1 Staurois parvus
GATATGATCTCCATGTATAATACATAAGGGGGGGATATGATCTCCATGTATAATACATAAGAGGGGATATGATCTCCATGTATAATACATAAGGGGGGATATGATCACCATGTATAATACATAAGGGGGGATATGATCTCCATGTATAATACATAAGGGAGGGATATGATCTCCATGTATAATACATAAGGGGGATATGATCTCCATGTATAATACATAAGGGGGGATATGATTTCCATGTATAATACATAAGGGGGATATGATCACCATGTATAATACATAAGGGGGATATGATCACCATGTATAATACATAAGGGGGGGATATGATCACCATGTATAATACATAAGGGGGGGGATATGATCTCCATGTATAATACATAAGGGGGGGATATGATCACCATGTAGAATACATAAGGGGGGGATATGATCTCCATGTATAATACATAAGGGGGGATATGATCTCCATGTATAATACATAAGGGGGGGGCATGATCTCCATGTATAATACATAAGGGGGGATATGATCTCCATGTATAATACGTAAGGGGGAATATGATCTCCATGTATAATACGTAAGGGGGGATATGATCTCCATGTATAATACATAAGGGGGGATATGATCTCCATGTATAATACATAAGGGGGGGATATGATCTCCATGTATAATACATAAGGGGGGATATGATCTCCATGTATAATACATAAGGGGGGATATGATCTCCATGTATAATACATAAGGGGGGATATGATCTCCATGTATAATACATAAGGGGGGATATGATCTCCATGTATAATACATAAGGGGGGATATGATCTCCATGTATAATACATAAGGGGGATATGATCTCCATGTATAATACATAAGGGGGGGATATGATCTCCATGTATAATACATAAGGGGGATATGATCTCCATGTATAATACATAAGGGGGGATATGATCTCCATGTATAATACATAAGGGAGGGATATGATCTCCATGTATAATACATAAGGGGGGATATGATCTCCATGTATAATACATAAGGGGGGGATATGATCTCCATGTATAATACATAAGGGGGGGATATGGTCTCCATGTATAATACATAAGGGGGATATGGTCTCCATGTATAATACATAAGGGGGGATATGATCTCCATGTATAATACATAAGGGGGGGGGGGTATGATCTCCATGTATAATACATAAGGGGGGATATGATCTCCATGTATAATACATAAGGGGGAATATGATCTCCATGTATAATACATAAGGGGGGATATGATCTCCATGTATAATACATAAGGGGGGATATGATCTCCATGTATAATACATAAGGGGTGGGATATGATCTCCATGTATAATACATAAGGGGGGATATGATCTCCATGTATAATACATAAGGGGGGATATGATCTCCATGTATAATACATAAGGGGTGGGATATGATCTCCATGTATAATACATAAGGGGGATATGATCTCCATGTATAATACATAAGGGGGGATATGATCACCATGTATAATACATAAGGGGGGGATATGATCTCCATGTATAATACATAAGGGGGATATGATCTCCATGTATAATACATAAGGGGGGATATGATCTCTATGTATAATACATAAGGGGGATATGATCACGATGTATAATACATAAGGGGGATATGATCTCCATGTATAATACATAAGGGGGGATATGATCACCATGTATAATACATAAGGGGGGGGATATGATCTCCATGTATAATACATAAGGGGGGGATATGATCACCATGTATAATACATAAGGGGGGGATATGATCTCCATGTATAATACATAAGGGGGGGATATGATCTCCATGTATAATACATAAGGGGGGGATATGATCTCCATGTATAATACATAAGGGGGGATATGATCTCCATGTATAATACATAAGGGGGATATGATCACCATGTATAATACATAAGGGGGATATGATCTCCATGTATAATACATAAGGGGGGATATGATCTCCATGTATAATACATAAGGGGGGATATGATCACCATTTATAATACATAAGGGGGGGGTATGATCTCCATGTATAATACATAAGGGGGGATATGATCACCATGTATAATACATAAGGGGGGATATGATCTCCATGTATAATACATAAGGTGGGATATGATCTCCATGTATAATACATAAGGGGGGATATGATCTCCATGTATAATACATAAGGGGGGATATGATCTCCATGTATAATACATAAGGGGGGATATGATCTACATGTATAATACATAAGGGGGGGATATGATCTCCATGTATAATACATAAGGGGGATATGATCTCCATGTATAATACATAAGGGGGGATATGATCTCCATGTATAATACATAAGGGGGGATATGATCTCCATGTATAATACATAAGGGGGGGATATGATCTCCATGTATAATACATAAGGGGGGGATATGATCTCCATGTATAATACATAAGGGGGATATGGTCTCCATGTATAATACATAAGGGGGGATATGATCTCCATGTATAATACATAAGGGGGGGGGGTATGATCTCCATGTATAATACATAAGGGGGGATATGATCTCCATGTATAATACATAAGGGGGAATATGATCTCCATGTATAATACATAAGGGGGGATATGATCTCCATGTATAATACATAAGGGGGGATATGATCTCCATGTATAATACATAAGGGGTGGGATATGATCTCCATGTATAATACATAAGGGGGGATATGATCTCCATGTATAATACATAAGGGGTGGGATATGATCTCCATGTATAATACATAAGGGGTATATTATCTCCATGTATAATACATAAGGGGGGATATGATCTCAATGTATAATACATAAGGGGGGATATGATCTCCATGTATAATACATAAGGGGGTATGATCTCCATGTATAATACATAAGGGGGGATATGATCTCCAGGTATAATACATAAGGGGGGGGATATGATCTCCATGTATAATACATAAGGGGGGATATGATCTCCATGTATAATACATAAGGGGGGATATGATCTCCATGTATAATACATAAGGGGGATATGATCTCCATGTATAATACATAAGGGGGGATATGATCCCCCTTTGAAGAATGCTATTTACCATACTTAATACCTCTTTTAGCAGATGTTGATCAACTCTTTTCATGTCTGACTGAGAGATCTGCATTTTATCACCTTTGCAGGTTTGCAGATTACCTCCTGTGAAATGTAACAAGTCAGCTCCTGAGTGCTCAGGTTATCTTGTATAAAATGAACATAGCAAAGAGTTCTTGGCTGCTTTTGTTGTGTAAAATACATCTCGCTCAGTCATATTCTGGCTTGGTCAATTACATGAGAATACACCACATACATTATATATATAATTACAATATCCCTACACGAACGTGCAAAGGTTGGCCATTCTCAATTTTTAGCAGAGATAATGTCTCTAAAGAAGAGTGTTGTCGTTGCTGCAAGTAAGGTCTATGATGGATGTTTAGGTTTTGTAGCAGCTGTTGAGACTGACTCGGGCTTAGCAATAGAGAATGGGTCTGACTGTAATCATTTCTCCTCTCTAGTTCCATTCTTGCAGCCATTGAGAAATACTGTGTGAGCTGTGATTTGTCACAGCTTGTCACATGGTACAATGCTTTTGTGAATGGTCCTGTACCATGTGACCTCTGTGATCATTCACAGATTTCACACGTAGTAAGAAATGATGTCAGAAGTGATATATTGTTTACTACTCTGCATGTGATCACTGATTGGCCAATCAGTGATCTCATGATCGGGACCTTGCACAGAAGTCCCGTACGATGTTCGGTGTTCCACTGTGTCCGGAGGAAACAGCGGGCACCCGATCATGGTGCTGCGTGCTCCCATGGAGCACGCACAAGCAGGGTGCGGGGAGGCCATTTATAAATGGACACCCCCCCCCTGCACTGCCACTGTCCGGCCATATATATACAACGGCCGGATGGGAAGTGGTTAAGGAAGATTATTTTTGGTTAAATGTGACAGGACACAGGAAGGTTCTCTGAAGGTTTCTAATGATTGCACGAATATTCTAAGTATCCCATCATCTGCCTTGTCTGTACCTCTGTCTTATGAACTGTCACTGAACTGAATAAATGCATCTCTCTGGAAGAGAACTGTTAGTTGCTGCGGGAAAATATACACAAGTCATACGTCCTCCATCATTGATAGAAGACAACAGATTTGTCTGATGAACTGTTTCTGTGTGAACCTCATAATTGATGACAACAATATACAGCCCCACAGATAAAGACCCCCCTCCATGAGGATGTATAAATGTGTAAGATCATCACAAAGTGGATAACAAAGCTTTCCCCAATATTGCAATAGCAGAAGAAGCTGTGAAGGGATGGACGCTGCTCAATGACCCCAGGAGTCCAATGTGAAGGAATGGCCTCAGCTGCCATTCTGGCCACGACCTCTGGTTTGTTTTGCCCCACCCACTGGGACAGCTTGGTCACAGAGACTCTGTGACAGAGAAACAGGTCAGAGGGCATGGTCAGAATGTAAGCTGAGGCCATTCCTTAACATTGGACTCCTGGGGTCATTGAGTAGCATCCATCCCTTCACTTGTATTGGCTGACACTGGAATCGCTCGGACTCATGCTCCCTTCTTCTCACTTCCCGGTGGGGTGACCTTTTTCCTTCCATCCACAGCTTGGAGCCGCGCCATAAGGTATACTTTTCACGAAACACAGGAAACTGACAGAAGTGGCATGCAACACATTAATAAAGTAGATCAACTTGTTTCAGGTCAGAGCAAGCAGCAGGATCTGCTCAATCTTTTTGGTTTAGATCAGGGGTCTACAAACTTTCTAAACAAGGGGCCAAGTTACTGTCCTTCAGAGTTTAGGGGGGCTGGACTGTGGCCATTGGGAGTAGAAAAGGTCCTGGTGTCAGTGGGAGGAATAGTGCCCCATCTTTGGTGTCAGTGGGAGGAATAGCACCCATCTTTGGTGTCAGTGGGAGGAATAGTGTCCCATCATTGGTGTCAGTGGGAGGAATAGTGCCCCATGATTGGTGTCAGTGGGGAGAATAGTGTCCCATCATTGGTGTCATTGGGGGGAATAGTGCCCCATCACTGGTGTCAGTGGGAGGAATAGCGCCCCATCATTGGTGTCAGTGGGAGGAATAGCACCTGATTGTTGGTGTCAGTGGGAGGAATAGCACCTATCTTTGGTGTCAGTGGGAGGAATAGTGCCCCGTCATTGGTGTCAGTGGGAGGAATAGCACCCGATTGATGGTGTCAGTGGGAGGAATGGTAACTCATCATTGGTGTAATTGGGAGATATTGTGCCCCATCGTTTGTGTCATTGGAATAAATTGTGCCCCTTCATTGCTGTCTATGGGGAGAATTATGACCCAATTATTGGTATCACTGGGTGAAATAGTGCCTCAAGGGTTGGATAAAAGCAATCAAAGGGCCACATCTGGCCCCTGGGCTGCAGTTTGGAGACCACTGGTGTAGATGAGTGCCACAGACTCTAATCCTGCACCACTCTCTGTTAATACCCCCCCCCCCCCACTGTGTCGGACAGATTGTTTGTTATTTTTGTTTTTTTTACAGCAGCAGCTATTATAGCTACAAATACCAGCGAGTTATAATGAGGACCAACAATGGGGCAGAAGGACAGAGCGCACTACACAGGCCCGGTGTTCTTAAATGAAGTGTTTTTGGCCGTGTGTAGCACTCCGAGTGTCAGCTAATGGGTAGTAACGCCAAACCACAAAATAACAAAATGTTTTTCACAGCCCAACTTTATAGTCTATGATGTGTCCAGGACTCCAGCACGGGATTTGTTGTCAGTTTAAGGCATGGATAGCACCACTGGAAACACCCACTTAAACAAATAATATGTATATAAAAGAGCAGCTAAAACCCCACCCTCAAAACAAGGTAGAAAAATTACAAAACAGAAAAAAGGCAGCGCTCTAAACAAACAATGAATAATAATAAAAATCAATCATCAAACTGTGAATGAAAATATATATCAAGTGCAAAAAAAGAATAAAAAATAAATAGAACAAAGTCCAATATCTTATGTGCAGGAAAAAATTATAAAAAAAATATTTCATCAAACAAATGGAGTGTCCAACTTAATTGTGAAGAAATATATATATTCTGAAAATTCAATACTCACCAGAGCAACCTGCTGGTCAGATTATAAACCAGCACACACGTTTTCACTTGAGGGAGAAACGATCTGCAGATGACCGGCAATTGGGAAGCGATTCAATGAACATAAATTTCTTCTTGACATCAAAAAAACTCATAAAAGGAAGAGAGAGGAAACTAATAGTGTAAAATCATATGGCAATTTTATTCATAAAAAAATTCCATCCAATGCACTCACATTATATACAGTTCAATTTAAAAAAAGCCCGCTTCGGTGTCCGCAGACGCCGGCAGCTCGTTGGGCGTGGTGACGTCACTCCAAAGCTCCACCCTACGCGTTTCGTCACTTGACGTCCTCACAGAGTGGAAGGACGTGAGCCACCAATTGTAGGATATTTATACCAAACACGATGTAGCATTTGGAGACAAATTAACCCTAAATCTTGCGATTATAATCTCTGCAAAAAAAAAAAAATCTTAAGCTGTAACCAAACTAACCTAAAAATAGGAAACAAAACAGTTTGCTCAGCGCTTTATAATATAAGGGAGACAGTACAATTACAATACATTTCAGTACAGAAGGAATAGGAGGGCCCGGCTCGTGGAGCTTACAATCTAAAGGAAGGGGGAGGCGATACAAAAGGTGATAGCTGCGGGGGATGATCTGGTGGAGGTGATTCAAGTACAGTTCTTTGGTGGGGGTGGGGTAGGCTTCCCTGAATAGGTGAGTCTTCAAAGATCGCCTAAAGGCAGACAGGGTGGGGGCTGGCCGGACATACTGTGGAGGGAGTTCCAGAGGATGGGGGAGGCTCTGGAGAAGTCCTGGAGGTGTGAGTGGGAGGAGGTGATGAGGGAGCTAGAGAGGAAGATATCTTGGGAGGAGCGGAGTGGGCGATATCTGCGGATGAGGTTGGCGATGCAGCTAGGGGCAGTGTTGTGGATGGCTTTGTAAGCTGTATTTGTATTTTATACGTTGTGTTAGTGGAGGCCAGTGGAGGGATTGGCAGAGGAGTGGAGGACACTGAGTGGAGGTCGGTGGAGGGATTGGCAGAGAGGGGTGGAGGACACTGAGTGGAGGCCAGCGGAGGGATTGGCAGAGAGGGGTGGAGGACACTGAGTGGAGGCCAGTGGAGGGATTGGCAGAGAGGGGTGGAGGACATTAAGTGGAGGTTACAAATGTTACCTCATCAAATAATTTATTCTTTTTGGTAGTAATCTCAAAAAGAGCTTCTCTATTCTTGCCCTGAATGTATACTTTGTTTCTCTAAAAAAGATTTGCTATAACCCTTCTCCATAAACTTATTGATTAATAAATCTGTCTGATCTATAAAATATTTATCTCCGCTACAATTTCCTCTAATCCTAGTGAAGTGACTTCTAGGGGTGCTATATAACCATCTCGGATGATGACAGCTCGAGACAGGTACAGTTGTGTTCAAAATAATAGCCGTCAGACATCACTAACCGGATCAATCACTGTTTTTGGTGGAAATGATATCTCTACATGGCAAATAATTTCCTAGCAGGTGTAGTAGAGTAATAGAAATCCAACAGACCCGACAGTCATGACATGCATGCTGCTGATTCTGTGTCATTGAATCACTCATTGAAAGGGGCGTGTTAAAAATAATAGCAGTGTGGAGTTCTATTAGTGACGTCATTCATTCTTTGATAAACAGGTGGCAATGATTGCCCTTATTTAAGGAAGGAAGGCAGCAAATGTTGGACACGCTGGTTACAGTGCATTTCTCTCTGAAATTCTGAGGAAAATGGGTCATTCCAGACATCGTTCAGAAGAACAGCGTACCTTGATTAAAAAGTTGATTGGAGGGGAAAACATATAAAGAAGTGCAGAAAATGATCGGCTGCTCAGCTAAAATGATCGCAAATGCTTTAAAATGGCAACCAAAACCTGAAAGATGCGGAAGAAAGCGAAAAACTACCATTGGAATGGATAGAAGAATAGCCAACATGGGGCGGACTCAGCCAACAATCAGCTCCAGGAAGATGAAAGAAGGTGTGACGTTCCCTGTGAGGACTGTTACAATTAGAAGACGCCTATGTGAAGCCAAGCTATCTGCAAGAAGTCCCCGCAAAGTCCCACTGTTGGGAAAAGACGTGTGCTGAAGAGGTTACAATCTGCCAAAGAGCACATTGACCGGCCTAAAGAGAAATGGTGCAAAATTTTGTGGACTGATGAAAGTAAGATTGTTCTTTTTGGGTCTAGTGGGCGGAGACAGTTTGTCAGACGACCCCCAAACACTGAATTCAAGCCACAGTACACTGTGAAGACCGTGAAGCATGGTGGTGCAAGCATCATGATATGGGGATGTTTCTCATACTACGGTGTTGGGCCTATTTATCGCATACCAGGGATCATGGATCAGTTTGAATCCATCAGAATACTTGAAGAGGTCATGCTGCCTTATGCTGAAGAGGAAATGCCCTTGAAATGGGTGTTCCAACAGGACAACGACCCCAAACACACCAGTAAACGTGCAACATCTTGGTTCCAGACCAACAAGATGGATGTTATGGAGTGGCCAGCCCAATCCCCGGATCTTCATCCAATAGAAAACTTGTGGGGTGACATCAAAAATGCCGTTTCTGAGGAAAACCAAGAAATAGAGAAAACTGTGGAATGTGGTCCAATCATCCTGGGCTGGAATACCTGATCACAGGGGCCAGAAGTTGGGGGACTCCATGCAACACAGATGTACAGCAGTTCTCAGAAACAGTGCGACTACAACCAAATATTCATGAAGTCATTCAAAGGAAAGCAAAATCTTCAAACATTTCTCAGTTTATATAGTGAATGTTTGAGTTTGTAAAGAAGAATACAAACACTGCGATTTTTTTGAACCGTCTAATATTCACTTTTTTTAGAGGAACAACACAAATTTGATGTATTTTTCTTCATGTTGTGATTTGGAATAGAATGTGTCGTGTTCCCAATGCATTTGTGTGGATGGAAATAAAAGCTATTAGAAGGATTTTCAGCTTTATTCACTTTTTTCAACACACTGCTATTATTTTGAACACGACTGTATATAGCTATTTCTGTCAATTGTTATTTTTGGTCTTTTTACAGCAGCAGCAATTATAGCTACAAATGTCAGCAAGTTAAAATGAGGACCAACAATGGGGCAGAAGGACAGAGCGCACTACATAAGCCCGGTGTTCTTAACCATTTGACACCCGGCCTATAGCCATTTGGCGGACGCAATAATGCTCTAGCTTTCCGGGTGCACGCCATTTGGCGTCCTCCCGCACATGCGCAGTTCACATGGTTGCAGAGCGGCGCAGCGGCGCGATCTGTCACCGGCCGTGTACCTCGGACATGGCCGATGACAGATCTGAGTACCGGCCCCCGTTGCCAGTACCATGTGACCTGCTGTGACCAATCACAGCAGGTCACATGACAGTTGTATACAATGGATGGCTTCATTCATGCCATCCAGTGCCTAGCTGTGAATGGTCACAGCAGGTCACATGCACTTGTCATGTGATTAGCTGTGGTCAAATCACAGCTAAGCACAGAAAAAAAAAAAAAAACCCTGAATGAATCGATGTCAGTCAGGTAAATGCTTGCTTATAGCAAAGTAATTCTTTGCTATAAGCAAATTGTGTAAAAAAAAAAACAAATACTGATCACTTCCCCAAAGTAGTACAATGTTACTATGGTAACATTGTACTACTTTGGTTATAGTAAAATATGAAAAAAAATCTTAAAATAAAAAAAAATGTAATAAAAAATTTAAAATAATAATAAAAAAAAAATATATATATATTATTTTTTTTCATACTGTCACCAGTCAGTGTTCCTGTTCACTGCCATGCCAGTTATATGATGACGCTGTACTGCACTGGTGACAGTATGTGAAAATAAAAAGTGAAAATAATTTTTTTAATTTTTTCATTTTCTGAAAAATTATGACAAAAAAAAAAAACTTCAAAAAACTCACCATTCCTCTTATGAAGTATGCCGGACTGTCTACTCTGCAAAAAGGCATAATTTGGGGGATATCTGTACCATCCTGACATTTGGGGGATATCTGTACTGTCCTAACATTTGGGGGATATCTGTACCGTCCTGACATTTGGGGGATATCTGTGCCGTCCTGACATTTGGGGGATATCTGTACTGTCCTGACATTTGGGGGATATCTGTACTGTCCTAACATTTGGGGGATATCTGTACCGTCCTGACATTTGGGGGATATCTGTGCCGTCCTAACATTTGGGGGATATCTGTACTGTCCTGACATTTGGGGGATATCTGTACTGTCCTAACATTTGGGGGATATCTGTGCCGTCCTGACATTTGGGGGATATCTGTGCCGTCCTGACATTTGGGGGATATCTGTGCCGTCCTGACATTTGGGGGATATCTGTCCTGTCCTGACATTTGAGGGATATCTGTACTGTCCTGACATTGGGGGGATATCTGTACTGTTCTGACATTGGGGGGATATCTGTACTGTTCTGACATTTGGGGGATATCTGTACCGTCCTGACATTTGGGGGGTATCTGTACCGTCCTGACATTTGGGGGATATCTGTACTGTCCTGACATTTGGGGGATATCTGTACTGTTCTGACATTCTTGGACCTCAAGAAATTAGATTGGCTGTCAGTACTTCAGGATTGATCAATTTTCAGATATATCCCATAGTTTGTGAACTCTATAACTTTCCTACAGACTAAATAATACATCCTAATTTGGGTTATTTTCACCAAAGACATGTAGCAGAATACATCTCGGCCTAAATTTATGAAGAACAATTATTTATTTGTAAACTTTTATAACAGAAACAAAGAAAAACGTGTTTTTTTTCACAATTTTTTTTTTTTTTTTTAATTTAGCAAAAAATAAAAACCCCAGCGGTGATTAAATACCACCAAAAGAAAGCTCTAGTTGTGTGAAGAAAATTATAAAATTTTAGTTTGGGTACAATGTTGTATGACCGCGCAATTGTCATTCAAAGTGTGAGAGCGCTGAAAACTGGCCTGGGGGCAGGAAGGGGGTAAAAGTGCCCGGGATGGAAATGGTTAAATGAAGTGTTTTGGCCGTGTGTAGCAATCCGAGTGTCAGCTAATGGGTAGTAACGCCAAACCACAGAAAAATAAAATGTTTTTCACAGTCCAACTGTAGAGTCTATGATGTCTCCAGGACTCCAGCACAGGATTTGTTGTACATCGAAGATCCCGGTCAGGTTTGTTCCATAAATATTACAGATTCAGTTATAAAATGCTTGTTCCATCTCCTCCATAAATTGGGTTTCTCTCCTGAAAATGAACACACGTGTTATTTGTTAAAGTCTCTTGTAACAGAACAGGGTACAAATAGATCTGGTAATCTGGATGGAGGCGTTTGTGTTTTTAATACTGCGCCATTTCTTTTCTGTATTGGCCTAAAGGTGCCTGCTATCCTCTGCTTGTCAATAGTACAATATTGTTCACCTAACAAGGGGCGTTCAAGTCAAACCAGTATTTTGAGTTTATATAATAAAAGAACAAATTTCATGGAGTGGAAACTGCATTTATTTTTTTAAATACTCCCCTGCTACATTTATCCCAGTGTGTAACTAATGCCTTGACAGCTTTGGCATAGAAAGATTTGTCAGCCTGACCCATCCTAGGACAGCCGGCTTCATTCCTCATCATTACGTTCATCGTTCACACAGAAAGATTCGTCTTGTGCAATTTCAAGATCGATGATCCAGGCGTTCCACATGCTGAATGTACACGGGAATGACTGCTGTGGGCTGGGAACCACCAATCTCGGGATCATCACTGATGGACGGATGGCCAACTTTGAAACATTTACACCATTCAAATGTCTTACTGCGGCTGAGGGTCTCATCATTGTACATCTTGTTGTACATCATGCACGCACTAACACTGTTGTCTGCCATCTTGATTAACGCTCTCTGGACTGGCCCACAACATGTTATGCCACCTATAAGTAACAGGACACACTTGCCACTTACTACTATGTGTAGTACCTCCATGCTAGCATCCCTTTTTATACCTGGAAAATGAAAAGTCCTGGTTTGACTTGAATGCCCCACGTAATAAATGAGCAATTCGGGCTCAAAATGGCAGCTCATGAACAAACTGTAAGGCTAAGCTCACATCTAAGCGTTTTGCGGTGCGGTTTGCATTTTGCAGAAACACACTACAGTCCACTTACCATGATTTCTAATGGAACACGTTCACATTTCTGCATTTTCACCCGGTGCAATTTTTAGAAAGGATCGGGGACTTTTTTGAATGCAAAACGTTGCATTTTGGTTCAATAGATTTCAATGGAGATGCTGTAGAAATGTATGTAGTGCGTTTTTGATGCATTTGGTGTTTTTAATCTGCTCACCAACAAGTTGGCCAAAAAAAACCCCCCCTGTGCTGGGAACCACCACGGCCGGGATCGTAACTGATGGACGGACGGCCATCTTTGAAGCATTTACACCATTCAAATGTCTTACTGCAGCTGAGGGTCTCATCACCGTACTGCGCTTGAAGTCTCCGCGGGATTTAAACCTTCGTTCACAAGAAACTTCATCACCACACACTGCTCCGTGCACACACTAACGCTGTTGTCTGTCATCTTGTTTAACGGTCTCTGGTCTTTTTTTTCTAGGATTATAATAACTGTTTTATGATTTTAAAGTGTTACTGAACCCCGGACCCTGCGTTCACTATATCCCCTCTACCCGGACCCCACGTTCACTATATCCGCTCTACCCGGACCCCGCATTCACTATATCCACTCTCCCAGGACCCTGCATTCACTATATCCCCACTCCCCGGACCCCGCATTCACTATATCCGTTCTCCCCGGACCCCGCATTCACTATATCCGCTCTCCCCGGACCCCTCATTCACTATATCCGTCTCCCCGGACCCCGCATTCACTATATCCGCTCTCCCCGGACCCCTCATTCACTATATCCGTCTCCCCGGACCCCGCATTCACTATATCCGCTCTCCCCGGACCCCGCATTCACTATATCCGTCTCCCCGAACCCCGCATTCACTATATCCGCTCTCCCCGAACCCCGCATTCACTATATCCGCTCTCCCCGGACCCCGCATTCACTATATCCGCTCTCCCCGGACCCCGCATTCACTATATCCGCTCTCCCAGGACCCTGCATTCCCTATATCCGCTCTCCCCGGACCCCGCATTCACTATATCCGCTCTCCCCGGACCCCGCATTCCCTATATCTGCTCTCCCCGGACCCTGCATTCCCTATATCTGCTCTCCCCGGACCCTGCGTTCACTATATCCGCTCTCCCTGGACCCTGGACCCTGGACCCCGCATTCACCAAATCCGCTCCCCCCGCATCCCGCATCCCTCCCTATCCTTCTCCTCCTTCGAGGCCCACTGCGTCCGACTATTCTCCCCAACCCCCCTGAAGATTGCTGTGATATACCGGCCTCCTGGATCTATACCCCGCTTCCTGGATGACTTCTCCTCCTGGCTACCCTTCTTCCTCTCCTCTGAGCTACCCACCATAATTCTTGGGGATTTCAACATCCCTGTCAACCTCGACAACCCGGACACAGCCCGTCTCCTCCACCTACTGTGACGGAAATATCCTGGACCTTGTCTTCTCCAACCGCTGCGCTCCCCACAACCTCACTAACACCCCCTTCCCTCTCTCTGACCACAACCTGATTACCTTCTCTGTCTCCTCGTCCTCCAACGCCTACCCCTCCAAATGTCACACTACTACCAGCCGTAACCTCCGCAACCTTAACCCTGCCTCCCTCCACTCTGCAGCTGATCAACTCCACGACCGCATCCTCCCCCTGTCCTGCCCCGACTTGGCTTTGACCGCCTACAACAATGCGCTCTCAACAGCCCTTGACTCACTAGCGCCTTTAACCACACGCAACATCAGACCCCGACCGCTCCAGCCCTGGCAGACTGATCACACCAAAACCCTCAAACGACAAAGTCGTGCCCTAGAGCGACTATGGCGCAAAACCAAATCCAAACAAGCCTTCACCCGCTACAAATCTGCCTTCCGCACCTACACCTCCTCCCTCCATGCTGCCAAACAGGCCTACTTCTTGACCCTCATCAAGGCCCTCTCCTCCAATCCTCGCCGACTCTTCTCTGCCTTCAACTCTCTACTCTCTCCACCCCCACCTCCACCCAGCACCTCACTCACTGCCCTTGAGATTGCCAATCACTTCAAAAACAAAATTGACACAATTCGCAAGGACATTGCCGCAACTCACACGCCCTCTCAACCTGTCCCCTCTCACACAGCTACCCCCTTATCCCCCCTCCCCCTCGACATAACCCGCAGGGACCTCGTCGCTGCTCAAACTTTCTCCAACCCCCTTCACCCTCACTCAACTACCCCCTCATCACCCCTCTCCCACGGCCCCACCACTGCTCTGACCTCCTCTTCCACCCCACCCTACATCCCTCATACTGAAGCTCCTCCAACACTCCGCACCTTTGACCTTACTACCATCGAGGAAGTCTCCAAGATCCTCTCTGATGCCCGCCTCACCACCTGCCCCCTCGACCCTATCCCCTCACAACTCCTACGACCTTCCTCCTCCTCCATCCTACGCTCCCTCACCCACATCTTCAATCTCTCCCTCTCCTCAGGCACTTTCCCCTCCCCTCTGAAACATGCACACATCACCCCCATACTTAAAAAGCCCTCCCTGGACCCCAATGACCCGAATAACCTCAGACCCATCTCCCTGCTCCCATTTACATCTAAACTCCTCGAGCGCCTAGTCTACGCCCGCCTATGCTCTCACCTCAACGACAACAACCTCCTCGATCCCCTACAGTCCGGCTTCCGTCCCCTACACTCCACCGAAACTGCCTTACTCAAACTCTCCAATGACCTGCTAACCGCCAAAGCTAATGGCCACTATTCAGTGCTCCTACTCCTTGACCTCTCTGCGGCCTTTGACACAGTCGACCACCCCCTCCTCCTCAAAAAACTACACTCCCTCGGCCTCAGAGATTCTGCTCTCTCCTGGCTCTCATCCTACCTGTCACAACGCTCCTTCAGCGTTACCTATAATGCTACCACCTCCCCCTCACTCCCCCTCTCTGTTGGGGTCCCTCAAGGCTCTGTCCTCGGGCCCCTTCTCTTCTCCATCTATACCTCCTCCCTTGGCCAACTCATACACTCTCACGGCTTCAACTACCACCTCTATGCCGACGACACACAAATCTATCTCTCAACCCCCCACCTCACCCCCTTGGTCTCAGCCCGAATCACACACCTACTGAGCGACATATCAGACTGGATGTCACTCCACTTCCTTAAATTGAACCTCTCCAAAACCGAGTTTGTCTTCCCCCCAGCCCGGACACCACCCCCCATTGATTTCTCCGTCACATCCAACAACGCTACCATCAAACCCGCCCCGCAGGCCAGAGTACTGGGTGTCATTCTGGACTCCAACCTATCCTTCCAGCCCCAAGTCCAATCTTTAACAAACTCGTGCAGACTCCACCTCCGCAACATCGCCAAAATCCGCACGTTCCTTACCCCAGAAACCACTAAACAGCTCATCCACTCCCTCATCATATCACGACTCGACTACTGCAACTCCCTCCTCACTGGCCTGCCTCGCCGCTGGCTATCCCCTCTTCAGTCCATCCTGAACACGGCTGCCAGACTCATTCACCTTTCCAACCACTCTGTCTCCGCCACCCCCCTCTGCCAATCCCTCCACTGGCTTCCGATTGCGCAACGGATCAAATTCAAAATCCTAACGCTGACGTACAAAGCTGTCCACCATACTGCCCCGTACTACATCTCTGACCTAATATCCAAGTACCGCCCAGCACGCACACTCCGCTCCTCACAAGACCTCCTTCTCTCTAGTTCCCTGGTCTCCTCTTCCCATGCCCGCCTCCAGGACTTCTCCAGGGTGTCACCCATCCTCTGGAACTCCCTGCCCCAACCCATCAGATTATCACCTACTCTCCTCTCCTTTAGGCGCACCCTGAAAACCCATCTCTTCAGGGAAGCCTACCCCACCCCCTGCTAACTTGCCGACCTCCTCCACTCTTCCTACCATTCCATCCCCCACAGCTATCTCCTCCTGTGCCACCACCCCCTCCCTCCTAGATTGTAAGCTCCAAGGAGCAGGGCCCTTGATCCCCTCATGTTTTGCATTGTATTGGTATTGTTCTGTCACATGTTCTGTCTCCCTTTGTAATGTACAGCGCTGAGCGAACTATCGGCGCTTTATAAATACTGTATAATAATAATAATAATAATACTATATCCGCTCTCCCCGGACCCTGCATTCCCTATATTTGCTCTCCCCGGACCCTGCGTTCACTATATCCGCTCTCCCTGGACCCCGCATTCACCAAATCCGCTCCCCCCGGATCCCGCATTTACTATATCCGCTCTCCCCGGACCCCGCATTCACTATATCTGGTCTCCCCGGACCCCGCATTCACTATATCTGGTCTCCCCGGACCCTGCATTCACTATATCCGCTCTCCCCGGACCCTGCATTCACTATATCCGCTCTCCCCGGACCCTGCATTCACTATATCTGCTCTCCCACAGTACACAGAACATGGAAATGCAATTATTTTAGTAAATATAGACTGCTAAATACCTTTTCTCATCAGCAGTTAGCGCATTCATGCAACTTCTATGAATGTCTGGCAGAGCACTGGTTAAAGCTTGTAGGAGGAGTTTTCATTTTGCTCTAGAAGGATGCAGAACCCCTGACTTCTGTGTGGACAGTGCTGATTGGCCCTGTGCTGATCACATGCACTCTCCCAAGAAAAAAAAAATCTCTAGTAATACACACCAATTTGAGCATGTGCAAAATGACTCCACATGATATGTCTTGTCAGGAGATAAGAGGGAGACATTAGAAGAAAGGGAAGGATCAAAGAAGACAGGATCAAACAGCGTTTTTACACAATGCAGAGGGTTAACCCCTTAGGTTCCACAGTGAGTATAACAAGCACGCTTTACTGCATCTACAGACTGATTGGACTGCTGTGGGTTCAGTAACACTTTAATCCCATCATGTGGGTTTGGCGCAGTATTGCGTATTTATATTTGTGTATAGTAACTTTTTTTCTTTTTAGAGGCTTTAGAGCTGCCATTTTGAGCCTGCCGTGATCATTTACTGAATACTGCTGATAGTTTAGTGAATGGAGACTTTTATGGCGCTGAACCGAATGCCCCCACCAGATCGAATTTATCAGAGTGGATTTCTCCTTCTGCTCAACCTTAACAAAACAACTGCCTTTAACCCCTTCATGATCGGGTCAGAACAAAAAACTCAACACCCAGACCCAATTTTGCAACTTTGACACGTTAGTATAACTGTACATATCATCACAGCTACCTAAACTGGATATACATGAATCGAAACTCAGGCGGTCCAGTACGGCCCGGACGACTTTCAATCCATGTGTGGGGACAGTGGTTGTACAGAAGTCAATCAACTTCTCTATAGCCACCCTGTCACGTGTTTCATGATTGATCAGTGTTGCCGGGTACAGCCAGCAGCACTGATCATGATATTCTGATGATGGGGAAGTCTCCCTGCTGTCAGAATACAAAGGCACAGTATGAATGATTCGCCCCTCCACATCAAATTGTGGGTGGAGGAATTGTTTTTTTGTTTGCTTTTTTAACCACTTCAATACCCCAACACTTTTACCCCCTTCCTGTCCAGGCCAATTTTTAGCTATCAGCGCTCTCATGCTTTGAATGACAATCGCGCGGTCATGCAACACTGTACCCATAGGAAATGGGTTTTTTAATGCGTTTTTGTTCATTTATACTAAAAATTTTGCAAATAGATAATCTTTCTTCATATATTTAGGCCAAAATGTATTCTGCTACATTTTCTGGTGAACATAACCCAAGTCAGTGTTTTATTTTTTAGTCTACAGGAAAGTTATAGAATATATAAACTATGGGATATGTATCTGAAAATCGATCATTCCTGATGTCCTGACAGACAATCTCATTTTTTGAGGCTCAAAAATGCCAGGACAGTACAAATCCCCCCCAAATGTCAGGACAGTACAAATCCCCCCCAAATGTCAGGACAGTACAAATCCCCCCCAATGTCAGGACAGTACAAATCCCCCCCAAATGCCAGGACAGTACAAAAACCCTCCAATGTTAGGACACTACAAATACCCCCCAAATGCAAGAACAGTACAACCCCCCCCAAATGACAGGACAGGACAAATACCCCCCATCACGATCGCGGGATCGCAGCCACCAATATGTGTGATGGACACAGCGTCGGACCCCAGCCCTTCCCACTAAACTCGTGACCAAAGGACTAGCCAGTCTATAACCGCTATGTCACGTGCGTAACAATGCCACACCCAGCTGCACCCTGCACAATGATTTTCCAGCTAATTAGACCACAATCGATGTACCGGCAGCCTGAGCGATTGTTACTGGGTCAGGTTAATTACGCAATTAACCCTTCACACTGCCACCACCTCCTTTTTGTACAGAGAAAGAGGAAACTCGGCGATATCAGCTATAACACTATAATGGTTGAGGAAATCATCTGTATAACATGGTTATACAGAGGGTTAAACAAACACAGTAGCGTTCTCTTTAGAGGCAGGAATTCGTAAATTGCAATACAGAGCTATAGAAACAGTTCAACACTTTCAGAAGGAAAGATTTATTACTAAAAGGTCAAATGGGTACAATAAAAATATTTACAAAGATGTAACAAATATATATATATATATATATATATATATATATAAATATACAGAGACCAACAGCATAGCAAAGAGATATCAGAGAAAGGTGAAAGGGTTAAGGTACTTGCCAAAGTCCTGGGTTAGCAGATCCAAGTTTCAGAGTGAAAGGGCATGGGTTCAGGTGGTACTGATGTTAAAATGGTAGACGTCTTCAACATCGCTCTCTTAGGCCTGACAACCCATTTTGTAGCTCCCCAGCAGGGGGTGTCTCTGAAGTCAAGAACCAATACCCCATTTAGGGAGGGGTCGTCTGGGCATAGACCTAAACTAGAGCCAAAATCTCTTCTAACTCATATTTTGGCCCATAACTTTCCATCTGCACAAGTGACATTACACCCGCGGGTAGATTATTATGCAGACACGTCTGAGGATTGATTAGATATGAATTATGAAATTATACACTGAACGGTTCACGAGATCTATTTTTAAGCTTTCCTGTGTATTCGAGACAAGGCGAGTAACTCATCAAATTGTTCATCTTCTCTTAGCCAATCTGACGATATATCTGGTTTTTATGTAAGTCTCTCATATTCCAAGATATGAGACATAGGGAAAAAATGGATTTTTAAAAGTGTTAGCTGGTCCTGCCTTCCTTGGAATGTCTTGAACTCCTGGGAAAGCTTGCCTTATGTTATACGAGGTGTTACATTTTACAGGTTCTTCAGACAGCTAGGCCCCAGCTCCCTTGGGGACTTTATAGCTCCTAGCCCCCTGCTGGGCCCTGGCCTCCTGTGACCTCCGAACACACATACACACTGGCCAAATGTCGCTGTGACTCTCAGAAAGGGAGGGGGAGAATGAGGGGGAAATATGTTTGTCAGTGTCAAGGATTACCCTGTCACGTGTCCACCACATGCCGCGCCCACAGCGACTAGCTAACCGAGGCACGCACGTGCGGCCGTGACAGGGTGGTAAAGAGGGGGAATAAAGGGGACTTACACTTGAATATCTCAAACCGTATGTAAGATCAGCCGTGATACCGTTCACAGCCCGCACTACCTCTGGCCACCAGCAGATGGAGACTCCACTCCAATCCAGCTAGCTGACCACACACACTGGCAGATACGAATCTTACATACAACCTGGTGCACGGATTAGAGTCGAGGACCAGCTTAGCAATCACACACCCTTCTAGGATCCCTCCAGCTATCCTACAGCTGAGTGTCGTTAGGAGGAAGTGGGTGTGGCTGCTGTACAGACAGCTTGTGAAGCAGAGAGTGAGGCTCTGCAGCTTTCTAGGCCTAAAACCAAGCCTGGGGCTAAATTTATTGTTTAAGCCCTCGGCTGGATGGCCGAGCCCGGCCATGACCCGGGTGGTTGGACCCCCCCCAGAGTACCAGTCCTAATGCTATCGAGGACTTGGGAAATGTGCCAAAAAGGGGTGAGTCGTACATCTCTTATCGTGGGAGAGTGTCAGCTCATGTGGCTTGTATCGGGAGGGAGGAAGAGAGACTGGCAAAGTTGAAGCTGAAGCTACGGAAGATGAAGGCCAGTTATGACCGTGTGTGGAGCAACAAGCGACAGGCAATGAGACCCGAGCTAGACTCGCTGGAGCTTGTTGTCCACCAGCAGAGCTCCCTTGTCACGTCGCTAAAGCAGGCAAGCGGGATCCTCCGTGAAAAATATGTGAATGAGGACCACTTCAGGCTTGCTCGGGAGCGGTCATTAGCTGCGGCCAGGGGACAGCCTGGAGGAGAGACCTCGTCCGGGGATCAATCGGATCCCCCTGGTGTGTCATCCCCTGCAGTGGAGTGTGCCCCAGAGTGTTCCAAGCAGGAGGAGACCAGTGAGTGTGGAGGAGTCGCAGGGATCCATCCCTGCTCATCAGCAGCAGCAGGAGAAACAGCCAGAGTGGGGGACCCAGGAGGATCCCAATGAAGTGCCGTCCGGCTTACAATTCATTTCGGAAATGGAGTCCCCGCTCAGTGGAAGGCAGTTTGTGTTCACTTCTGAGGAGTCTGGAGAGGATGAGGATACCTGGCCAAAGCCTGCCAAGCTGATTCCCAAGGACAAAGCGATGTTCGTGCGGCTGGAGCGGATCCCCAGCTCAATGATCCCTAAAGACCAGGTGATGGAAGTAGCGGCAAAGCCGGCAGGAGAGCCGCATGCAGGGACTGTGAATAATGGACCTGATCAGCGTGTGGTGCCAGCGGGGGCAGATGTTAGCATGCCTGTGAGTGCAGATGCCAGAATCCGGTTAATGCAGGAGTCGGCTTGCCGGTAATTGCAGATGTCAGCCTGCTGGTCAGTGCAGGTGTCAGCTTACCTGTGAATGCAGATGTTGGCATGACGGGGTGTGTAGGGGATGGTTTGCCAGTGTGTGCAGATGTCAGCCTACCAGGTAATGCAAATGTCAGCCCGCTGGTTAATACTGATGGTACCCGGCCAGGTAATGCAAATGTCAGCCCGCTGGTTAATACTGATGGTAGTCTGCCAGGTAATACAAATGTCAGCCCGCTGGTCCATACTGATGGTAGCCTGCCAGGTAATACAAATGTCAGCCCGCTGGTCAATACTGATGGTAGCCGGCCAGGTAATACAAATGTCAGCCCGCTGGTTAATACTGATGGTAGCCTGCCAGGTAATACAAATGTCAGCCCGCTGGTTAATACTGATGGTAGTCTGCCAGGTAATACAAATGTCAGCCCGCTGGTTAATACTGATGGTAGTCTGCCAGGTAATACAAATGTCAGCCCGCTGGTCCATACTGATGGTAGCCTGCCAGGTAATACAAATGTCAGCCCGCTGGTCCATACTGATGGTAGCCTGCCAGGTAATACAAATGTCAGCCCGCTGGTCAATACTGATGGTAGCCGGCCAGGTAATACAAATGTCAGCCCGCTGGTTAATACTGATGGTAGCCTGCCAGGTAATACAAATGTCAGCCCGCTGGTTAATACTGATGGTAGTCTGCCAGGTAATACAAATGTCAGCCCGCTGGTTAATACTGATGGTAGCCGGCCAGGTAATACAAATGTCAGCCCGCTGGTTAATACTGATGGTAGTCTGCCAGGTAATACAAATGTCAGCCCGCTGGTTAATACTGATGGTAGCCGGCCAGGTAATACAAATGTCAGCCCGCTGGTTAATACTGATGGTAGCCGGCCAGGTAATACAAATGTCAGCCCGCTGGTTAATACTGATGGTAGCCTGCCAGTTAATGCAAAAGCCAGTCTGCTGAGTCCAGTGGATGTGGTGAGCCCCCCCCCCTCCTGTGGGTGGCAGGGTGCTTAGTTTCTCTGCTGTAGTGAGAGGGGGAAGGAGTGTGGCAATGTCATCTGAGAGGAGTGGTGGAGTTACGGGTGTACAAAGGAGGAATGTGGTCCAACTGAGATGGGAAGGAAGGGGTTCCCCCCCTATAAGAAGGGAAGTGGTTGACCGCTTAATGGAAATGGGGTTTAGAGCACAGGAAATTTTTGCTTTTATAGCCCCGGCGGGCACAGGGGAGTATGATATATACTTTCAGAGGGCGGAAAGTTTAGATGTGTTTTTGATCCGTTATGAGAAGGATTGCAAGGGGACCCCAAGGTGGGAGGGGCTAGTCCCAAAAGTCATCTCAAGGCAGTCATTGGTGAAGAGTGTTACAATTCTGGTGCGAAACGAATCGATCCCACCAGCGGATATAACCGTTTGGTTGGGGAGGTATGGTGATATGCTAGCTCCATTGAGGAAAATGTTGGATGACAGGGGGATTTGGACAGGAGGGTGGGCAGCAACAATGAGACTACACACGGAAGATGATAGAATTAAGCACCTACCTACTTCAGCCTTCATTGGCAAGGACCGTTTAGTTATATTCTATGCGGGGCAGCCAAAGGTATGCCACAGATGTGGCATTAAGGGGCACTTTGCAGCAACCTGTGAAGTGCTCAAATGCTCACTATGCCAGGGTGTTGGGCATACGGCCCGTGAATGTAACTTAATTAGGTGCAATTTATGTCAACAGCTGGGACATTCTTATAATCGTTGTCCTGAGGCCCTTCATAATCTGCCAGGATTAATGGAGGAGCTCGTTAGGATGGAGGCTGAGGAGATGGAGGTGGTGCCATCTCCCCCTGGTAATCCTGCCACCTCAGGTGCTACAGCACCAGAGGCACCCAATGTGACCCCGAATGTGCCTGTGCCTCCCCCCTCTGTGAAGTCCCCCCCTGAGCCTTTGCCTCCCCATGTTTCTCCCCCAGTGTTGTCTACCCCTGCCCCCAGTTTTCCTGTCCCCCCTGCCCGGAGAAATCGGGGTGTGAGGGCTAGGAAGGCATCTGCAGCACCTTCTGTGGTACCGCCCCCAGTTCTGCTCCCGTTAGGTCGCCAAGATCCTGTAGGGGATGGGGTGGCTTCTGGTGGTGTTGGGAAAGGGAAGCTTTCAGTTCCTGCCCCTGAGGATAGTGGATCAGGAGGAAAAAAAGAGGGTAAGGGGGAAGGGAGGTCGGTGGTGAGGAGTGGGAAGAGCAGGGTAGTGTTATCTCCTGCATCCTCCATTTCTTCTTTTGAGGTGGAGGAGGTTTTTTCCAAAAATCGTTTTGATATCCTTTCAGGGGAGGAAGGAGACTCTGTGGGAACCCTCTCTTCAATGGATAAGGGGGAGACTGGAGGGTCTCTAAAAAGAGTCGGGTCCCCTGTAAAGCAGAGGAAAACAAAGGTTAAGAAACGACCATCTCAATTACCTTGATGGCAGTTCCCGCTCCGATAAATGTGGCAACCATTAATGTTGCCAGCATAAAGTCTGTAGGTGCTAGAAGTGTGGCCTTATTTTTGCTCAGCAGTATTTGTGCTGATGTTTTGTTTTTGCAAGAGACCCGGCTCAGCAGTCTGGCTGATGTCCATCTGGCGAAGAGGGAGTGGAGGTGTGGTCCCTCTTTCTGGTCTCTTGCGGCCGAGCCTTACAGCGGAGTTGCGGTGCTTTTTACCGGCATGGTAACGTGTCGGCGGGTCATTGAGGTGGAGATTGGAAGATGTATGGTCTTAGACGTCCTTGTGAAGGGGCAGGAGCTAAGGCTCATTAACATCTACGGTCCCCAGTCTACATGGGGTAGGAAATGCCTCTTTTACAAAGATTAAGCTTTTCCTTTTTACGTCCCGGCAAGTTGTCTTTGGAGGAGACTTTAATACTGTCACTAGGCTTAAGGACAGGAAGGGCTCCATTGGCAGGCTGGAGTATGACAGCGTTTTTTTAAATGCGATAGTCAGGGAAGCAGGTCTGGTGGATGCCTTAATTAAGCGCAGCTCGGACAGCACAGGATTCACTTTTAGGCGAGGTAGAAGTGAGAATAGAATAGATAGGGTTTTTTTTAAAGGGGGACTCCGCCTTCTCGGCACCTGTGTGTCAGGCGGTGGAGTTTTCCAACCACCTTTTGCTGACTGTGTCTTTGAATGTTTCAGATACGCCACTGAAGGGGAGGGGTGTCTGGAGATTGAATTCGACTCTGCTGGATGATGAGGATGTGAGACGATCCTTTGAGGATTTTTTTCAAGCTCAAGAGACCACCCTGGATTGCTGCAGCAGTAAGTCAGAGTGGTGGGAGCTTACCAAAGTGCGGATTGGCAGGTTTTTCAAGGCCCTAGGTAAGAAAAAACAATTTGATAGGTATGTTGCCTACCAACAGCTGCGGAGGAGGCTCGATCGCCTTGTCTCTGATGGTGGAGATTCTGGGGCAATCTCGGAGGTTAAGCTTCTCCTAAGGAAGTATCAGTATGACCGGAATGCCTCCTTGGTTCTGGAGAGGGATTATGGGAAGTACCATTCGCCTGACCCTTACCAGAACTGCAAGCAAGGTATAGCGATTAAGACGGTCACCGGTCTGAGAGATGGTACGGGATCTCTGATGAAATCCAGGTCAGGGATCTTGGAGGTCTCAAGGGCATTCTTTGAAGATCTCCTGGGGGAGAAGCACCTCGACCAGGCAAGGATGTCGAGCTTTTTGGAGTCTACGCCAGGTCTGGAAAATAACATTCCGCCCACAAGTTTGACAAGCGAGATCACAGTTGAAGAGGTTGTCAAAGCCATAGATAGTCTAGCCATTAAGAAGACACCTGGGCCAGATGGTTTGACAGCAGAATTCTTTAAGGCTTTTAAGTCCAGCTTGGCACCTCACCTTGTGGAGGTCTCTAATAGCTGTCTGGATGAGGGTTCACTCCCTCCCTCCATGAGGAAATCGGCTGTGATCTTGTTGTCAAAAGGTAAGGACCCTTCGATGATTGAGAATTGGCGCCCCATCAGCCTTCTCAATGTCGATAGGAAGATTCTGGCCAAGATCCTTTTCTGGCGCTTGTCGTCAGTGGCAGACGGGTTACTTTCGCAACGTCAGCACTGCTCGGTTCAGGGCAGAAGTATATTCACAGCGGTGTTAGCTGTCCGGGAGGTTCTGGAGCAATGCAGGGCTGATGGCAGTGGGAAGTATTTGCTGGCACTGGATCAGGCCAAGGCCTTTGATCGGGTAGATCATAAGTACCTCTGGCATCTCCTTGACCGGTATGGCCTGGAAGGGAGGTTTATTGGCTGGTTGAAAACATTGTACAGAGGGGCGGAGAGCTTAATGTTGATCAATGGTTGGGTTGGGCGACCCTTTGAGGTTGGCTCTGGGGTGCGCCAGGGGTGTCCACTGAGTCCCTTGCTCTATGCCTTTGCCATTGACTCCTTCGTTAGGAGGCTAGATGGCAGGGCTTTGGGTGGGGTGCCAGTGGGTGCTACTGGTGAGCCGCCTTTGAGAGTCGTGGCCTATGCCGATGACGTGTCTGTTTTCATCTCTGGGACTGAAGAGGCGCAGGAGGTGGTCTCGGAGATGGAACAGTATGCGGAGGCATCAGACTCCAAGATCAATCGTGAGAAAAGTGACGTTTTCTGGATGGGTAGGGAAGGTGAGAACTTCTCGCTTCCGGATACCTTCCCGGAGCCCCAGCCAAAGATCAAAGTGTTAGGCATCACATTTGGCCCTGATGATTATGGTAAATCAAATTGGGAATCCAGGTTGTCTGATGCTGAGGGTAAAGTGAGATGCTGGAAGGAGTGGCGGCTCTCCTTAAGGGAAAGGGTCGATCTGATCAAAACCTACCTGATTCCGGTCTTTTTGTACGTCAGTTACGTTTGTCTCTTGCCAGAGTCTCTCTATACGAGGGTCTACAGCTGTTTCTTCCAGCTATTATGGGGGAACAGACTGAACCTAGTGAAGCGGAATGTGACCTACCTGTCCAGGCGGGAGGGTGGCCTAGGGATGGTCAACCCGATCGTTTTATTCTCTGTTATGTTTGTAAAACATAATTTTGGTAATATGCTGAAAGAGAAGCCGCCTTCATGGGTAGGTTTGTTTCGGGATTGGTTTAGACCCTTTCTGAGCTGTTGGGAGAGTGGCGGGCCAGTGAGAAGCCTGAGAGTCAAGCACGGTAAGCTCCCAGCTTATGTTGCCCAGAGCTTGAAAATACTTAGGCGGTGGTGTGTGATGGCGGAGGAGGTCAGATCGCTTCCTGGGAAATTCCTCAGAGAGAGGGTCGTGGCCATTGCCTTTCATGCACCGCTGGCCTTGAAGGATTGCCCAGGCCATAGTCTGCGGGAGGGCTTAAGATTGATAAATATGGAAAGGATTGCCTTAAAGTTTAGGGACCAGGCCTGGCTCGCGTTCCATGGCAAGCTATATGTGAGAGGGAACTTGAAGGGCCGTTCTCTGGACAACCGTGGTTGTCCGAGGACGGAGTGTGGGGGTGAAGTGGAGACTATGGACCACTTCTTGCTTCAGTGCTCTTTCAATGTAGAGGTGTACAAAGAGGTGGGGAGGGCTCTAGACATCCCCTTCCTGCACTGCATGTCTTATGCAGAGTGGGTATATGGGGCCTTCAAAACACAAGTGGATTTTGATTTTGACACTCTTTTTTTTAGTTTGTCTAGTGGTCCGTTACTACACTTGGAACGCACGGTGTCAGGTTTCCATTCAGCAGAAAATTTTTCCTGTCTCGGTGGTGGTGTATGACATCCTTGGTGAGGTTGGGAAAATTCGGGGTCTTGAGAGAGACAGGCAGCGGTGAAGGACCTGGATAGAGGCGTGGAGGAATATCAGGTCTGTAGCCGCAGTCTGTTGAACTCGGTGAGCATTCTGTTCTTTTTTCCTCTGTGTTTTCACTCCTTTAGATTTTGATGAGAAGAGCTTTTTGAAAGGCTATGTGCATCTGAAGATCCATGTTTCTTGGCCTTTACTGTGTGTTTGTTAGTAGTATGTTTTTTTTTCTTTGCTAGTATAAAGTGGGGTATGTCCGTAATTGCCTAAAGAAGGTTACGGTTGGTTTTCATGTTTTAAGGTATTTACGGAATTTCTTTAATTTCTTTGTGCAATAAGATATTTGTTATGTTTGTGCTAAGGCACATATAAGCTATAAAGGCCCTATGTTATGTTTGCTGGTATGGCCATAAAGGCCTGAAATTTCTTTTTGCTGCATTTGTGTGGTTTCTAACATGTTTTTTTATTTTAGGAGGATGTTGTAACCAGATAGGGTTTTTCTTTGATAATAACCAGATGTATGGTTTTTTATATTTATTTTGTATATATGTATTTTATACCTTTTTGTAAGAAAATTTTGTTGCTGGTCACAAGATTTTATCTAATAAAATATTTCCAGCTATTCCACAAGCCAGAACCCCGGTGCTAATCACTCTTCCACTGTCCACACTCCCCTGCACCAGACACCACAAAGGTAGCCTGCCACCACCCAACAGTTTATCCGCAGAACGGTCTGTTGAGACACCACACACACACAGATCTCCGTCTGGCAGATCTGTTACCTTTGCAATCTGCGTGCAATCTGCCCACTCGTAGTGCAGTTGCATACAGATTGGCAATGAGCTTAACCGAGCATTTTAAAGGCACTAAAATACAATACAATCTAAGCCAATCTAGTCTCTCCGAAGATATGAGCACATGCTTAACTACACAGAAGTTCACTAATTAATTTTAAGATTAAATTTCCCAAAGTGGACGGGGCATAAAATATGTACAAAATATAAAAAGTTACAGAAATACAAAAGATATAAGAAGACACACAAATGACTAATTACTATAAAATAAAAAGGGAATAAAAAGACAGAATAACACTTTACCCTGCGGCTGGAGCAAGCCAGAAAATCAGCAATCCGCTAGTCGATCGACCAGCTCTGTACGAATCACAAATGTCCAAATGTCCGTGTACTCAATTTATTGGGATTTGGACATGGGTGGGACATTAGTCTTCGGCCAATTGACCCTGGGGGAGGTGGTCCTGACCTGCCCACAAGAGGTACTGTGTATGGACCAAACACCATCCGACTGTCGCCATCTAACCATTCCCTGCATTTTCCTGGCTTCCTCCCCAAGCCACAAATATGATTCTTATATGCAGATGTAGCGCACAGCAGGCCCTGCACAAAGGAAGCATGTTCATACCTCTTCAACTAATATTTTAGCTTTTATGAGAGATGAAACATACGTCTTTGATGTGAATTATACCTATAGAGCTTTCCACATCAGGCAGACCGTCTGTCTGCTGTCATTAGCTCCAAATCGGTTTTCCCAGAAAGTGATAACCTGATTGCCACACAAAAGGTGTCACATCCAGGAACCTGACTTTAGACTAATTTACGCTAATTAATGCTAAATGATGATTGAGTCTGTAAGGCCTATTGAGTCATTGTGTATACATACACATCTGTATCCCAGATCAATTTTTGACCATTGCTTGTACCTTCTATTCATTTCCCTACTGCCCAGGGGCTCAATATACATCCTTAATGACCAGGCTGTTCCTGCACACACATTTGCAATGAAAGGGCCTGACCTCATCTAATCTACTCAACCTGTTAAGGCTATGATTCCATATTTCCACTCAAATCTTACATGTCCGTTACAGTCAGGATGGTTAACCCCTTTGCCAAGATGGAGGTTGAAGCCAAAATGGTTGAACCGCGTCCATCTCTGTGTGTATGCGGTCACACCTCCCAAGTGTCAGGACAGTACCAATACCCCCCAAATGTCAGTACATTACAAATCCCCCCAAAATTTCAGGACAATACAAACCCCCCCCAAATGTCAGGACAGTACCAATACCTCCCAAATGTCAGGAAAGTACAAATACCCCCAAATGTCAAGACAGTACCAATACCCCCCAAATATCAGGACAGTACAAATCCCCCCCCCCCCAAATTTCAGAACAATACAAATCCCCCAATTGTCAGGACAGTACCAATACCCCCCAGATATCAGGACAGTACAAATCCCCCCCCCCCAAATTTCAGGACAGTACCAATACCCCCCAAATTTCAGGACAGTACAAATCCCCCCCAAATGCCTGAGCAGTACAAATACCCCCCCCCCCCCCCAAATGTAAGAACAGTAAATTACCCCTTTTTAGAAAGTAGACAGTCTGTGGTATTTAGTAAGAAGCATGGTTAATTTTTTTTCACAATTTTGTAGAAACAAATTTGTTGAGGCCCAAAAATGCCAGGGCAGTAAAAATACCCCCAAATATCAGGACAATGCAAATAATAACTGACCCGTTTTCTAATCCATCTTCACTCTGTCCAAAACAAAAAAAAAAAAAGTCTTGCCTTTATACTTTCACTCTGGAAACCCTAATAAAGATGTCTGACTTTCCCACATGAGTGACTGTAGTTTTAACAGATCCCTGGCAGCTCTCCCTCCTATCATAAATTAGCAATTCCTGATAGACTGGTCAGCACCCAAGACTCTAAAACTTCAGTATATTTCATAACTCATTAAATAATACCAGCACAGCCAGGACAAGGACATATTTACTCCCCTTAGATAATTTGTGGTGTTTTAAGCCCAAACATTCCTATATTAGAGGATATCAGGAAGCACTGGAACATCTTATCCCTCCTGGGTAAAGTAGACATCCGAAACATGCCATATTTATATCCATGTCAAAGCTAATTTCATGCGGACAATAATATGCAGGTTAGCAGACTGTAACCTGTAGGTATTCAGAGATATTGATACTTATAGAAAGCTGTACCTGGGATACAGTCATAAACACAGTCACATCCCGGGGCCACTCCTCAGCCGTCTAATTGGTCAGATGGTCTCTGTCAACACCCCCTTGATACCAAAGAAAAGTGGACTGCACACAGCGACTCTGAAGCAACTTTCAGGGAATGGTGGGTAATCTTCCTGTAATGTCGGATCCAAACCACATCAGTATAGATGAGGATCCAACTTGAAGGCAACTTCCATTAAAGTCTATGGGCACAAGTCGGATAGAAGTCGCCTTGAAGTAGTGCAGGAACCTGGTCTAATGTCGGAGCGACTTCAATAGTGCTAATTAAGACGGCTCTCATTGATTAACATGGGATTTCACATGTCATGCGACTTGGGGCCTCACAAGTTGGATCCCAAATTGTGGCAGTGGGAACCCAGCCTAAAGGTTTTACATGAAGAAATAAAAGCTGATACCTGTAAGCACCTCTATCAGTGGCAAATGGTTTGTCTTAACCTTGTAATCAGTATATCTGCAGGACAGCTTGTTCTGTTGAAAAAAAGCAGACTTATTGGCTGGATCATCAGGTGAAAAAATAGAAGGAAGAAAGCCTAAAAAAAAAAGAAAACAATTGCAGCCATGACATCTAAGAATTGGTAAGCTGCAATATAATACATGTTTGCTTTTGGGTTTAATACCGCTTAAGGCGCGGTTCACACCTAGGCGATTTGCGTTTGATCCGTTTTTGTGGTGCGTTTTGCGTTTCTGCACATGCGTTTCTAGCCATGTTTTGTGTCTTTTTCCTTTTTTCAACTTGTTGCTGAGCAGAATAAAATATAAAACACATAAAAAATGCATCAAAAATGCTTTTCTGCAGCATCTCCATTTAAGTTTATACAACAGAAAACGCAACATTTTGCGTTTAAAAAAGTCCCTGACCCTTTCCAAAAAAACGCACCGGGTGAAAATGTGGAAATGTGAACCTGTCCCATATGAAATCATGTTAAATGGACTGCTGCGCATTTCTGCAAAATGCTGCGAAAATCTCATAGATGTGCACCTAGACTTAAGCGGCTTGAACAAGCAGAACCTTTGTTGGTTTGATGGTCCTGACATGCCGTACAAAGCCCTCCCACCTAAACACTGCATTTGTTTGCTGTCTTGCTGAATAAAATCGCAGGACAAGCAAACTACATCTAAACTCCTCGAGCGCCTAGTCTACACCCGCCTATGCTCTCACCTCAACGACAACAACCTCCTCGATCCCCTACAGTCCGGCTTCCGTCCCCTACACTCCACCGAAACTGCCTTACTCAAACTCTCCAACGACCTGCTAACCGCCAAAGCTAATGGACACTATTCAGTGCTCCTACTCCTTGACCTCTCTGCGGCCTTCGACACAGTCGACCACCCCCTCCTCCTCAAAAAACTACACTCCCTCGGCCTCAGAGATTCTGCTCTCTCCTGGATCTCATCCTACCTGTCACAACGCTCTTTCAGCGTTACCTATAATGCTACCACCTCCCCCTCACTCCCCCTCTCTGTTGGGGTCCCTCAAGGCTCTGTCCTCGGGCCCCTTCTCTTCTCCATCTATACCTCCTCCCTTGGCCAACTCATACACTCTCACGGCTTCAACTACCACCTCTATGCCGACGACACACAAATCTATCTCTCAACCCCCCACCTCACCCCCTTGGTCTCAGCCCGAATCACACACCTACTGAGCGACATATCAGACTGGATGTCGCTCCACTTCCTTAAATTGAACCTCTCCAAAACCGAGTTTCTTGTCTTCCCCCCAGCCCGGACACCACCCCCCATTGATTTCTCCGTCACGTCCAACAACGCTACCATCAAACCCGCCCTGCAGGCCAGAGTACTGGGTGTCATTCTGGACTCCAACCTATCCTTCCAGCCCCAAGTCCAATCTTTAACAAACTCGTGCAGACTCCACCTCCGCAACATCGCCAAAATCCGCACGTTCCTAACCCCAGAAACCACTAAACAGCTCATCCACTCCCTCATCATATCACGACTCGACTACTGCAACTCCCTCCTCACTGGCCTGCCTCGCCGCTGGCTATCCCCTCTTCAGTCCATCCTGAACACGGCTGCCAGACTCATTCACCTTTCCAACCGCTCTGTCTCCGCCACCCCCCTCTGCCAATCCCTCCACTGGCTTCCGATTGCGCAACGGATCAAATTCAAAATCCTAACGCTGACGTACAAAGCTGTCCACCATACTGCCCCGAACTACATCACTGACCTAATATCCAAGTACCGCCCAGCACGCACACTCCGCTCCTCACAAGACCTCCTTCTCTCTAGTTCCCTGGTCTCCTCCTCCCATGCCCGCCTCCAGGACTTCTCCAGGGTGTCACCCATCCTCTGGAACTCCCTGCCCCAACCCATCAGATTATCACCTACTCTCCTCTCCTTTAGGCACACCCTGAAAACCCATCTCTTCAGGGAAGCCTACCCCACCCCCTGCTAACTTGCCTCCCTCCTCCACTCTTCCTACCACTCCATCCCCCACAGCTATCTCCTCCTGTGCCACCACCCCCTCCCTCCTAGATTGTAAGCTCGAAAGAGCAGGGCCCTTGATCCCCTCATGTTTTGCATTGTATTGGTATTGTTCTGTCACATGTTCTGTCCCCCTTTGTAATGTACAGCTTTGTAATGTACAGCGCTGAGCGAACTATTGGCGCTTTATAAATACTGTATAATAATAATAATAATAATAACTTGGACTATATCTGGGGGTTTCCTGTCTCATGCGTGGATATACACAGTATAGATTTCACATTCATACAGTACATCTAGAAATGTCTCACATTTTATTCAGGTGCAGGTAATCAGATCTCACCTTCGATCACATTCAGAATGTGATATCTATAGAGGGGCCATCGCAGGGCAGCGTGAGCGACTTCCACAGTCAGGACGGCTCTGTCATCTGTATCTGCGTTTGGAGTTAGAGAAATTCTGCAATCACATTTGTGGTTTCCATCTTTTGTTTCTTTCATCTCCACTTCCATTTCCACCGGTAACGTTGTATCATACGTTGTATTATTGCTCCCACCCGATGGACGGACCACAGATACCCATGAGTGGATGGGATGTTTTTTCATGTCATTACGTCTTTTCAGGTATAAATTTATGTGAATTTCCTTTGTTCTGAATCCGGTTATCCGAAAGAATAGAGTTGTCTCCTCCATATGAGGAAGCCACGTCTCCCCGATGATGTCTGATATAATAGTGTCACCTATAAAACAAGGAGAAGGAGTAACCATAACGTCACCAAAGGTCAGGATGACACTATGTACAGGTGGAGGTTTCATTATCCCACTGCAGCTTTTTATCTCCAAAAAAACAAAGTTTATTGAAAACAAGATACAAATTATCACACGAAAATGTACAGATGAAGTGTACATAGGACATACAGCAAAGCATGTATCACACAAAGGCAAATGAGGTCCAACACAAAACCAAACAGTGTGGATGAACTAGGCCACGACAGGGTTGTGCCTGTAATATTTAGGTATGCTTGTCAAGTGCTAAAAAGAAAGAGACGTTTGGCCTCCTACCATATTGTCTTGCGGTAAAAATCTGTACGGGGGAGACGAGCAAATACCATGCCTAAGTAGAAGTCAATACTACAGAATACGATGATGGAATTGTGCGAATGTAGGAGTAATTGTCGTGGGAACCGCTGACGAATTGCAGGAGGTGATGCTGACCACCTACTCAATGTTCTATTGGAAAAATTGTCCGAAACGTGTGTAAGCATATGAAAAGAAAAGAAAAAAGAAGGCGAGAAAAAAGGGAAAGAAAGAAAGAGAGAAAAAAAAAAAAAAGGAGGGGAGGGGGGGAGGGAGGAAGGGAAGCAAATATGGAGGGTATAATAAGAGAGGGGACAACCGACAAAAATATCTTATCCTCAATACAAACAGTAGCGGGAGTGGGTGGAACCTACGCTTTCATCGGCGTCGAAAGAATGCGCGTGTAACACAGGGGGGAGTATGATGGCACCCTCAGGTCAAATACTACTAAATAACACTATCGAGAAGTCCAAATCAGGTTCAGACGGGCTGCTCCATGAGGGATCGATACTCCGGGGTAGTCAGAAAATGGGTCCAACAGGCCCATACGTGAGAGAATTTCGTAGGAGTGTCGAGGGCAGTCGCAACCAGTTCTTCCATGTCTGCCGTTTTACCCACTCGGGTGAGCCATTCACGTATAGAGGGAGAGCGAGTGGAGCCCCACAGAACCGGAATACAGAGTCTGGCTGCCCACTGCAGCTTTTATTGCTTTTTCTGCTCACGCCATCAACTCCACGTTTTTTTCTGGCTGCCTCTGCACAGGTCATTGTACCAAAATAAAAACAGATGAAAGGAATGGAAAGAAGTCGGCCAGTCAGGTTTTAGTGCCGTCTGTGTGACCATTAAGGAGATCCATCTTAGTGTAACTCACTCTCTTAGAAACCACTAATTTAACAATTGTTTCTGAAACTAAAATGTTTAACCCCTCACCCTCCTGAGGATTTACCCCCCTTCCTGACCAGGCAATTTTTTGCGATACGGCGCTGCGTTATTTTAACTGACAATTGCGCGGTCATGCAACTCTGCACCAAATGAAATGTATGCCTTTTTTTCCCATAAATGGAGATTTCTTTCAGTGGTATTTGATCGCCTGTGCAGTTTTTAATTTTAGCGCTATAAATAAAACAGGCCGACAATTTTGAGAAAAAACAATATTTTTGACTTTTTGCTAATAAACATGTCCAGTAAAAAAATTTTAAAAATCAAATTTCATCATAAATTTAGGCCAAAATGTATTCTGCTCCGTGTCTTTGCTACTAAAAATCCCAATGTATGTAAATTAATTGGTTTATGTGAAAGTTATAGTGTTCCCAAATGGCGGTATATATACTGGGATATTTTTTTTACTAGTATAGCAGGAGTGCAGGACTGCAGCGGGCATTATGACATTGGGGGGAACTGACTTGGTGTCACTGACATCCCCAGTGACACCAATACAGTGATCAGTACTAATAAAAAACACTGACAGGGTACTAATGGCACTGGGCATTAAGGGGTTAACATGAGGGGTGATCAAAGGGTTAACTGTGTGCTGTTTTACTACATGGGCTGTGTCTGTTTTTCACTGTAAGCGTGCTGCTGAAAAAGGGGGATGGCTACTCTTAAGAGCTGTAATTCCTAAACCCTTCCTCCAATTTGGATGTACATACCCTCAAATTAAACCTGAGAGAGTGCACTTCCACCCCGTATTCATGATATAGCTTGAATATGTTTTGGTAAATACCTGAAAAAAATCTGAAAATTGTGCCTCTGACCAAATATATATGGAACTAACTGTAAATGTGCTACATAGGACAACCACCTAATAACAGTGTTGCGCTTTTCTCATACCACAGTGAACTGTGACTTCAAATAATATTCCCAATATCACTGAACTGGTAAAAAATACTACAAATAATATGCCAAAATCTGGTGAAATAGTTCCGTCATTCCTTATTCATAATTGTTCCAAATATAAATTTTTTCCATCAATATTCCTTATCTTCTTTCTTCATATACAGTGAACCTCCACCATCAGTGACACCAGCTGTGCCCTCATCTGAAATTTTTGACCTCACAACTAAGTTTGGTCAAAAATAACTTGTGTCCTCTAGGTGGACATATAGTGATGGTGTAACATCTACCGAAATCCTCCTTCCGTGTTGGTTCAGCTCCTTCTTATAACTCCTTCTCCACTCAGCATACATGATCAAGGTGCTCCATTGTACCTAATGATATTCGCATATATTGTATACAGCTGCTATTAGACACCATCTAATAATGGGAAGCTCCCTTTGTATTCCCCTTCGTGATCTCTCTCTGGACTGGGTCAGCTGACCATAAGCGTCGTGACTTCACCAAACCCCTCCCCCAGGGAATATTATTTGAAGTTACATTTTATTGTGCTATGAGAAAAGCGCAACACTGTTATTATGTGGTTGTTAAAATGTTTAACTAGTTGCAGACTTTGGGCATGCTACACATTCACAAAAAAAGGTCATACTTGTACACAGGGCATGTGTAGCATGTCCAGTCCTCCCTGTCCCAGTACACGGCAAGTCAGCTCTGATTAATCACAGCTGCATTGCTGTAACACAGAAAAGGTCCTGGAAGCTAGAACTGTCAAAAAAAAAGCAGCCTGACAATACTTGTTAACAACATTTAAGAATTGTCAGACGGTGGGAGCCTTCTTCCGGTGCAGAGCTTGACATTTTATTAAAGAACTTGTCAAACTCTGTTGTGTTTTTACTCACTTTTTACACTTTTTGGTGAATGAGTAGGGATACTATGTAACCATACTCTTTCACATGGGGGGGATCTGGGGGCCCCCTTGTTAATTGAAAACTATTTTAAAAAATGAACAGGGGTATATTTTTCTTTTTCTACCTGAATGCCTGGTTGGGATGTGAATGGGAGGGGGATAGACACTGCTGCAGTAGGGGGTAGTCTCTGGGACACTAGCATGGGCCCTAATTTTTGTGGCTGATGTTATAACACTCCACTACATGCTGGAGAAGTGCTCGGTACATCATCAGTATGTACTTCTCTACTGGTGCTGGTCTGTTGCAGTTCTGTAGGATGTTCAGTATGCCTGACTCTTAGTAGGGAATCATAGGTGGCCATCGCTGAATTGCTGATTTTGACAGGTTCATATTCTTAATCAGAATCTGAGAGTTCCTTCATGCTACCCCCATCTGTCATGTTCAGAATTTGAAAGATATCCTCACTTGTGTACTTTTTATGGGACATGTTTGGCAGTGGTTGGCACTGAGGACACTGGTTCTGGCTAGCACTCAGGTTACTGACACAGTCAGGCTCTGGTGACATTGTACTGGTGTGACAATGATCTTGTTTCATGTACAGGAATGAAGACAACACAAGCTGCTGGTGTGAGGAATCACGTTGAACAACAGAACTGCATCCAGGTCAGGCATAGAACAGGAAGCAGGAAGTATAAGGCGATGCAATATTACCGTATACAAGTAGGGTCACAGTATTTGTAGAATGACTCTATAACATCTCTCTTTTTTACATTCAATTCAAACCTTGTAAACAATTAAACTAAAACACATCCTGAACAGTCTTGAACATGGCATACTGTGTTACTGGTAGATACACTACAGATTGAGTCTATCTGGTGGTCTTGAAACTCGACCACTACGCAAGGCCACAGGGATTTTGCCTGGGGAAATCTGTTCAGCTCCAGAAGTTGTTGATAAGGAGCTACCCTCTTTCCTGGCTGGTGTGTTTGGCAGAGAAGAACTTGACGGGATATGTGGCTGCATTATGTCATCCTCATTGTATCCCGATATGACAGCAGAGTTCTCTCTGCTTTGAGTATATGGTCCAGTAGGACTCGGGGCATTGAGCACCTCAGGAGGATCACGTGCAGGATGCTCATAGGCTTGTGCGGTAAATCGTTCTGCCCTTCGCATGTCCACACAATTGCGGCGGTAGTATCAGCAGACAGGTCAGGAAGTAACTCAATCTCCCAAAAGTCAGAATAGTGATCAACAATTAGTAGAAAATCCTGGCCAGCAAAATTCAGTAAGTCCATGCTTACAATTTGCCAAGGCCGGGTGGGCAGCACATGCGACATCATAGGTTCTTTCTGTTGTGCCGCGCATATTCATTGCATGCCGAGCAACAGCTAACAAAGTCTCTAATCTCGTTCTGCATGTTGGGCCAGTATAGGGTATCAAGTGCTTGCCTATAGCATCCTTCTCCGCCAATGTGACTGGCAAGAATACGAGTCAGCATCTCCCATCTTAAAGATTTAGGAATGATGACCCTTGGCCCCTTGTACAGTATACCATCTTGAATGGCGATTTCATCTCTGAAAGTCCAATATTCTCTCACAAGTAATGGGGCTTCCAACTTGGAATCAGGCCAACCGTTCAGAACAACATATTTAAGAGCCTGCAAACTCTCATCAGTTTCAGTGTGCTGTTTTATCTGAAGCAGTCGTTGGTCCGTGACGTTTAAATAGTCTGAATGATTAATCTGTGACAGGACATCCAGGTCCCGTTGAACATTGCAAACTGTGTGTTGTGCATACTCCAGTGTACCACCTGCTGCTGTAGCTCTGCTAAGAGTGTCACTAATGTACATTTCAGGACCAGGTTTATAGACATTTAGGCAATAGTTTTGTAATGTGAGCAACATGCTCTGTAGACGTTTGGGTGCACACAAAAGTGGTTTCTTGAAAATAGGAATCAGAGGTTTATGGTCAGTTTCTGCCATGATCTCGTCGCGCCCATAGAGGTAGTGGTGAAAGCTTTGGCAGGCAAACACTATACTCAGACACTCCTTTTCTATTTGTGTGTAGTTTTGTTCGGTAAGAGTCAGTGCTCTTGAAGCAAAAGCGATAGGCTGGCCAGCTTGCAATAGGCAACACCCAAGTCCAGTTTTGCTTGCATCACTTTGAATAGTTACAGGTTTTGTAACGTCATAGTACGTCAGGACAGGTGTGTCCGTGACCAAGCGTTTGATGTCCTGCACTGCACTATCATGCTTAGGAAGCCAATGCCAACAGTGTCCTTGTCCAGAAGCCTTCTCAATGGCTCATAGACCTCTGAGAGGTGTGGTAGGAATTTTGCTAGGTAGGTAACAAATCCAATGAAGCGCTGCAGGGATTTCACATTTGCTGGCTGCCGCATATCCAGTATGGCTCTGATTTTTTTCTGGGTCAGCCTTCAAACCCTCCCAGGTTAGAATGTGTCCATGAAAGCGGACCTCTTTGAGCTTGAATTGCAGTTTTTTCATGCCAAGTCTCAATTTTACCTGCCTACAATGATTCATCAGTTCCAGCAGTTTGCCATCATGATCTTGCTCTGCTTCCTCATCTGTGTCCCCACAGCCAACCACAAGGATGTCATCCGCTATTGGTTCAATACCACTGAGTCCAGCCAATAGTTCATGTTGTATACGTTGAAACACCTCTGGTGCAACTGATACTCCAAAAGGCAGTTTGAGCCATCTTTTCCTGCCCCATGGAGTCCAGAAGGTTGTCATGTAACTACTTGCATTATCCAACTTACACTGTAAAAATGCATCCTGGGCATCAACAAGCGTGAACAGATGTGCCTTAGGCAGCTTGTACAAAACATCCTCGAGAGTTGGCATGATGTAGTGAGATTGTCTCAGTGCCATATTTAAGAATTTGGGATCTATGCATATTCGTAGCTTATTTGGCTTCCTTACAATCACCATGTTACTTATCCAGTCAGTTGGGTCAGTCACTGGTGCCAAGTGTCCATTGGCCTCATACTGGTCAAGCTGTGCTTTAACTGCTTGTTTTAATGCCACCGGCACATTGCGTGGTGCAAATTGGACTGGAGGGACACTCACATCAAGGTGGAAATGAACTTCCCTTGGTACAGATTCTACAGGCCCAGTAAACACATCACTAAATTCCTTTAACAGCAGTTGTTTTGTCAAGGGCCCCTTGGATAGATTGTCCATCACATTAAGCTCTGCAGGGACGGAGAAACGTATCAGCCCTAGATGCTCACTGGTTGAGCCAGACAACAGTGGCTTTTGGCAGGTTTCCACAATTTCAAACTCCAGCTTGTGTGTTAGTCCACGTATGGCACATTCTGTCCTGAAGAGCCCTAGAGATTTCATAATCGCACCTGAGTATAACTTTAACCTGGTGTCACTTGGCAGTAGACGTGCTTCTGGTGCGGACACCATTTGTCTCTTAAGCACATTATATCACAAGTTGCTCCTGAATCGAGCTGACAGGATTGGGGCTTATTATTTAAATGTAAAGTGACAAACCATTTCTTTCCTCTGGATTGCACAGCGCCGATCAATTCACTGCTGTATATAACTTCAGTGGTGTGTGTCTCTTCCTCATATGCGGATGTGTTCTCCACGTTGTGTAATTTGCCTATTGATGGCCGTCGTTTACTTGACAAACAAACGTTAGTAAAATGGTTTGTTCTTCCACAAGACTTCCAAGACTCCCCATAGGCTGGACACGGCTCTTTAATTCTTTGATGCACAGTCCCACAGTATTTGCAAGCTGTAGGGTTGGCAGTATTGGTGCTAATCAGGCGGCGTTGCTGAAGTTTGTTCATGTTGCCATGCTGCATTGCAATGTTTATGCTGTTGGTCTGCTGTCTGTCCTGTTCCATAACTTTCAGACGTCTGTCAGTGAGCTCTGCTGTACGGCACGTCTCAATGGCTGTGTGTAGAGTGAACTCATGTTCTCTTAGGAGGCGCCTGCGTGTGCTCTCTCGTTAGCTATACCAACAACAATTTTGTCCCTTATCAATTCGTCTCTGAGTGCCATATTCACAAGTTGCTGCCTTTTCTCTCAAGCATGTAACAAAGTGATCCAAAGATTCTCCCTCTTCTTGTTTGCAGCATCGAAACACATCCCTTTCATAAATGACATTTGTAGCAGGTATGAGATCATCTTCCAGTACATTTACAATGGCTGTAACATTGTGTTGCTGATCTGCTGTGAGGGTCACATTGTGTTTATACACATGCCTGCATTCACTGCCCATGACTCTTCTCAGAGTTGCTGCCGGCACTCCTGCACATTTCTCTTTCCAGCCTGTAGCCAGACAATAATCTTCACATTCAGCTCTGAAAGATTCCCAATTGCTGCTCCAATCCCCACTCATTGTCATCCCCTCTGGGGGAGGTATGCCATTCATGGCAGCCATATTGTCAGGAAGCCTCTGAGCTATCAAATCTCAGAAAATCCTCAGTCTCAGGCTGTAGTTCACAAACCTGTGTTTCCCAAAGCTGCTGTGCTCCAAACAAGAGGCTCAGTCCTGATTCTAGTCACTTCTGACACCATGTTTCATGTACAGGAATGCAGACAACACAAGCTGCTGGTGTGAGGAATCATGTTGTACAACAGAACTGCATCCAGGTCAGCATAGAACAGGAAGCAGGAAGTATAAGGCCATGCAATATTCCCGGATACAAGTTGGGTCACAGGATTTGTACAATGACTCTATAACAGATATGTTGCTGACTTGTGGCTCTGCTGACACTGGCACTGGTGTGGCTAGTGATCAGGACAATGTTGCTGGTTTAATTGGCTCTGCTGCTGGACTCTGATGCTGGTCAGGCAACACTGACTGGTGTGGTGATAAGGAATACTCTTGATGGCTGAGCTTGTCTGGTGACCCCTGAACTGGTGTGGTAGAGTTAAAAACACTCTTGGTTGGCTCACACTGGTCAGGTGACACTGTGGCTAGTTAGCAGTGCTGGGTTGGTGACACCTACACTGGTGTGGTGGTAATTAGAAATACTATCATTGTTTCTGGTGTACACTGGCCTGGCAATGATCAGAAACACTGTTACTGATGTGGCTACTGAGTCCGACTCGAACATCTAGCCCATCTCTAGCTGACTGCACTCATTTAGGGACACTGTGACTGGTGTGGTTAGTGATCAGGGACACTGTATGTGGCACTCCGTTACACTGTAATACACTGACAAACTCACTGACAGTAGAAACAGATCAGTCTCCTCTCCCAAGTGCTTGGTCCCTGCAAGGAAACAGAGCTGATGACTGCAACATGCAGCCTTTGTTTACTTTTGTGATCTCTGTGATTGGTCAAAGTGATCACATGGTGCAGGGCCAATTTCACTTGTCAAATACCGTCTCCTGTCTTCTTTTCACACTACACTTTTTTTGTGATGTACAGTATCTCCCAGAAGTGAGTCCACCCCTCACATTTTTGTAAATATTTGATTCCCTCTTTTCATGTGACAACACTGAAGAAATGAAACTTTGCTACAATGTGACGTAGTCAGTGTACATCTTGTATAACATGTAAATTTGCTGTCCCCACAAAATAAAGTAATCCACCACCCTCAGAGGAAGAGGGACATGGGGTGATTGGCAATAATTCTAATGTTCATGAAAATAAAGTTCATATATTATAATGAATCCAGTTGAGGATACACACTGTTACATTGTCAGCAGTCTCTCCTTCAAGCAAGTTCTGTAGTTTTCACCCCAATGGTCATGTAAACACAGAAAACAGGGGAGAGAGAGCGCCACTGTATGAGCGTGGTAGTGATAGGAATTCAATAACATTCAATAAAAGGGGATTCTGCCCCAAAACATTCACACCCATAGTGTGATGTCATCATGGCCGGCCCCTCTGGCCAGTCTTCTTGCTTCCTGCTATCCGCAGTAGCCTGCAATCATACACACCTTTGCACAGCATGCTCCCAGCAAAAGAGACTCGGCTGTCACTGGGATGCCCGGGCCCCATGACTCTGTTTCGGGTCACCTGATTGCTGTGATAGCCTCTGATTGGCTATCATAGTGGTCAGTCGCTGTGCAACCTAACCCTGTGGTTTTTTCTCTCTGAATAGGAAGAAAGAAAGAAGGAAAGAGAAAGAAATGCTTCCTGTAAGAGCTTTACTACTCCAGGAGACTATAACCAGATTCCCAAGGCCATCATGCACCCGATTTCAGCTCAGACATTCTGAACCCATGTGGAAGAAACCCGTGTATACAGGGGAGGAGGAAATCCCGCGGTTGCTCATCACAGCACTCGCTCACAAGGTATCTTCTAAATGCCAACAGGCCAAAATGTCTTAAGATGGCACCTGGAAGCAGCACACTTCTCCTGCCACAGGTGGCTCAGCCCTAGCTCCAAGTGGCGATGTTACTATACAACCTTTTCAAACAAATCTCATGGAGTAGCCATATTTATTCCCTCCTTTCTAACTTTGGATGTACAGCATTTATAGAAGGACCCGGATAGTAGATTTATAATACTTCAGGGGTTTCCGGGTGGCAATGCATTTACCATAGCTGCTGTATACGCCCCTAATGATTCTCAGGCCTCCTGTCAAGGTCCTACCTTTTCCCAGAGGTTATGCTGTTCCATGCGCTGGCATCCATCTTAGGTTTCTGCAAAGCATGGTGGGAGCCTTTTATGCTTTCAGGCCTCTGCGGTCCATCCCCCAGAGGGGTGTGGTTGATCACACTTAAGCCTGTTGTCTGCACTTGCTCTTTGCACTCGTGTCTTGTATGTTCGTGTTGCAACAAGCTCTTGTTCCACTCTCGTGGCTCTCCTGGAAACCGACTCGGCTTTGACTAAGACTATTCTCTGCCTTATCCCTTTATCTGACCTCCCGTTGCTGAACCCGGCTCGTGACCTGTGTATTCTTGCCTACCGTCTGGTACTACGTACAAATAACAATGGGGTAAGTGAGCGCAAAAAGTAATGAAAAAAGACACCATACAGCAGCTAGCATACAAGGTAAATCTCAACACCTTACAACTTAAAATCACATGAAAACAAGGTATGCAGCGCTAAACAAAAATTAAATGTAGAGAACTAAGTTCCCAATAGTTCCGTATGAATAAAGTTATGATGCTGGTAGCCAGTTCAGGTTCCAAATGTGATAGTTGAACCAAACCCGTTAGAGTACAAAAATGTTCATAACATCAAGGCATCAATATACAATCCTGAAGAAACCAACAAAATTATGCGCTTACCACAAGGGCATACAAACAAGGCGTTGTATGCATATACTCTGGTGTGTCGTCAGTGGGCAGGAGAGCCTGGTTCACATTGCAGACAGCATCCGGTCACCAGGAGGAGATATCAGCACACACTCTGGGATCCCATCCAGCTCATTAGATAGGTCCAACGGCGTCCAGCCTCCCAGCATATACTTCTCCTATGGTGGTCCACCTTTCATGACTCGCAAATGAATGAGTCATAAAGCAAAAACGATATGATAGTGAAGTATGTCTTTATTATAAATTTTTCCAAAAGAATGTATATGTGACTCACATGAGCAAAAAGCCAGGTCAGATGTCAACCTTCCTGGTGATCTAGAGCTCCCTGGTGTATAATGGCGTCAGCTGGGCGAGTCCTCTAACATGTTTCGAGCTATCCACGCTCGTTATCAAAGGGGTGACTCATGACCCAGGACGCCTGCTAAAATAAACGCGATCGCGCATGCGCATTCAGCACCGCGCGCCACTACGAGCCAGCGCGCATGCGCCGATGACGTCACCCGCCGACCACGACGGCACCTAATGCGCATGCGCGGGAACGTCAACCGCTGTGCATATAAGGAAATACCACAGCACCATTCACTAGTATAGAACTGGGAGACAAACAGGAAGTTCATTGGTATTGTACCCACCCGCATGCGCGCTGGCTCGTAGTGGCGCGCGGTGCTGAATGCGCATGCGCGATCGCGTTTATTTTAGCAGGCGTCCTGGGTCATGAGTCACCCCTTTGATAACGAGCGTGGATAGCTCGAAACATGTTAGGGGACTCGCCCAGCTGACGCCATTATACACCAGGGAGCTCTAGATCACCAGGAAGGTTGACATCTGACCTGGCTTTTTGCTCATGTGAGTCACATATACATTCTTTTGGAAAAATTTATAATAAAGACATACTTCACTATCATATCGTTTTTGCTTTATGACTCATTCATTTGCGAGTCATGAAAGGTGGACCACCATAGGAGAAGTATATGCTGGGAGGCTGGACGCCGTTGGACCTATCTAATGAGCTGGATGGGATCCCAGAGTGTGTGCTGATATCTCCTCCTGGTGACCGGATGCTGTCTGCAATGTGAACCAGGCTCTCCTGCCCACTGACGACACACCAGAGTATATGCATACAACGCCTTGTTTGTATGCCCTTGTGGTAAGCGCATAATTTTGTTGGTTTCTTCAGGATTGTATATTGATGCCTTGATGTTATGAACATTTTTGTACTCTAACGGGTTTGGTTCAACTATCACATTTGGAACCTGAACTGGCTACCAGCATCATAACTTACCGTCTGGTACTGTCTGTCCCGTTGTTATCAACCCAGCCTGTCCGACTACGCTATCGTTTCCCATCTGGTTCCCACCAGCTATACGCCATTACCGCAGCTGGGGTTACTTGGGGGCCGCAACCTGGTCCCTGACTGCGTCAAGTCCATCCCCACCATCAGGCGCCCTGGTGAAAGGCAGCCTGTGGCTTAGACTCCGCGCCCTGAGGGACTCCGGTCTGTGGGTGGTGTTTGTCGTCAGTCGGTGCGTGACCCTACCACTAGGCCTGCCTGTCCATTCCACCGCTCCTGCCCTGACATTACACGAATGCCATGAATCCTGATGGTGCAGGTATGCCTTTGCTCCTCATGTTAGTCGCCAGACTTGATCAACAGGATCTCCTGTTGGATCAGTTCGCTCAGGCGTTGCAGACTTTGCTTGCACGCACTGCGCACCTTGCACCTTGCTCCGGGTGCTATTAGGCTGGTTGTCACTCCGGTGGTTGCTCCCGCTGCTGCTCCGGTTGTTGCACCTACCGCCGCAGCTGCTGCTGCACCCGCGGTGCCCAGAGGTATGACTGGTTCAGCCCCTCTTCCACAGCGCTTTGGGAGTGAGCCGAGTCAGTGTCGTGGGTTCCTCAACCAGGTGGGCATTTATTTTCAGTTAATACCCCATGCTTTTCCCACTGAGAGGTCAAAGGTGGGCTTCCTAATCTCGCTGCTCTCAGACAAGGCCTTGGCAAATCCCTTATGGGAGAACAATAACCCGGTGATGCACGAGTTTTCCGGTTTTGCCGACGCCTTCCGTAGGGTATTCGACGTGCCGGCTCGCTCCGCCTCGGCTGTCAAGCTGCTCATGTCCATGCATCAGGGTTCACGGACCGTTGTCGAATACGCCAGAGAGTTTCGTACCCTGGCGGCAGAGGTGGGCTGGAACAATAAGACTCTGGTGGCTGCTTTTTATCATGGCCTTTCAGATGCGTTGACGGACGAGATTGCAGCCAAGGAACTGCCTGTGGAGCTGGAAGCACTCATTTCCTTCTTAATCCTGATTGACACCAGGCTCAGGGAGAGGCATTCACTTAAGGAGCACCTGCGGAGGCCTCCCAACCGACTGGCGCCTGCGTTTTCTGTCCCACCCGTTCCTCCCACGCCTCCTGGGGATGGCTTGTCTGGTGGTGAGCCCATGCAGCTGGGGTTTGCTTGCCTTTCCGAGGAGGAGCGGGCCGCTCAGCGTCGGGAGGGTCGCTGCCTGTACTGTGGCCTCGGTGGGCACTTTCGGCAGTCCTGTCTGGTCCGTCCGGGAAACGCTCGCACCTGAGATCCTGTCGGGGACAGATCTTGGGTGGAGTTTCCTCATCCCCGGCGTCCCGCAAAGATAAACCACTGATCACTGTTGTCTTTTCTTGGGTGGAGGGCTCAGTGACGGCCCAGGCGTTGGTAGACTCTGGGGCTGGCGGGTTGTTTATGGACAGCTCGTTTGCTGCCCAGTACTCCATTCCACTGCAGGCTCGAGTTACCCCATTGGTTCTCGAGGCGATAGATGGCAGGCCCCTGCAACCGCCGCAGGTTACCCACGAGACCCTGCCGGTTGAAGTAGCTATTGGGGCTGTTCACAGGGAGTTGGCCTGTTTCCAGGTAATTTATTCCCCGCACTATTCCATGGTTTTGGGGTATCCCTGGCTCCAGAAGCACAATCTGACCTTTAATTGGGGAACGGCCGAGATCCTCTCGTGGTCTCCACAGTGTGGGGCCGGGTGCATCCGTGGGCCGGTTAAGGTGTTGTGTGCCTCCTCGGACTCTGTGTTGCCTACTGACTATGGGGAGTACCTGGACGTGTTTGACAAGGTGCGCGCCGGTGCCTTACCTCCCCATCGTCCTTACGACTGCACCATACCCTTGCAACCCGGTGCCACTCCTCTGCGTGGCAGGGTGTATCCTCTTTCGGTTGTGGAGAATCAGGCCATGGAGGAGTACGTTGCGGATGCGCTTTCCCGGGGGGCACATTCGTAAGTCTACTTCCCCAGCAGGAGTGGGCTTTTTCTTCGTAAAAAAGAAGGGAGGTGAATTGAGGCCTTGCATCGATTATAGGGGTCTCAATCAAATCACAATTAAGAATGCCTACCCAATCCCGTTGATTACCGAGTTGTTCGACCGCCTCAAGGGAGCAACTGTCTTTACTAAACTCGACCTTAGGGCGGCGTACAACCTCGTACGGATCAAGGAGGGCGACGAGTGGAAGACCGCGTTTAACACCAGAACCGGTCACTATGAATTCCTGGTGATGCCCTTCGGGTTGTGTAACGCGCCCGCGGTCTTTAAGGAGTTCATAAAGGATGTCTTTCGTGACTTGTTGCAGCAGTGCGTGGTGGTTTACGTGGATGACATCCTGGTTTACTCGGTCTCCATGGAATCTCATATCCAGGATGTCAAGCGGGTGCTGCAACGGTTACGTGAGAACTAACTTTTTTGTAAGCTCGAGAAGTGTGAATTCCACCGATCCCAGGTTGCCTTTTTGGGCTACATCATTTCAACGGTGGGATTTTCCATGGACCCTCAGAAGGTTGCGGCGGTTCTGCAGTGGCCTCGTCCCAATGGTCTTCGGCCCATTCAGCGCTTTTTGGGTTTTGCCAACTATTATCGGAAGTTCATCAGGAACTTCTCCACGCTGGCCAAGCCTCTCTCAGATCTAACCAAGAAGGGCAGTAATCCTCATGAGTGGCCATCAGAGGCCATCGTAGCTTTCGAGGCTCTGAAATCTGCCTCATCCCAATCCTGGGTTGCCCTTTGTCCTCGAGGTTGATGCATCTCAGACGGAAGCAGGCGCCCTCCTGTCACAGCATCGGTCGCCCAATGGACCCCTACTTCCCTGTGGGTTCTATTCCAGGAAGCTTTCCTCTGCAGAATGCAACTACCAAATTGGAGACGGAGTTATTGGCCATCATTCAGGCTCTCAAGGAATGGAGGCACCTGCTCGAGGGCTCTGTGGTTCCGGTCCTCATTCCTACCGATCACAAGAACCTGACGTATCTCTTGGAGGCCAAGAGATTGACGCCCCATCAGGCCAGATGGACCTTGTTCTTGTCGCGTTTCAACTATGTGGTTTCCTATTTGCCTGGCTCCAAGAATGTCAGAGCTGATGCATTGTCGTGGCAATACTCTGAGTTGTCCAGGGAGGACTCTGAGCCAACCTCGATCATACCTCCGGATCAGATCCTGGCTGCCATTCGCACCAGCCTGACTTCTCCCCTTGGGGAACAGATTTTGGCGGCTCAAACTGACGCTCTTCCCGAGAGAGACCGGATGGTAGATGTTTCGTACCTGAGAGATTGCGTACCCGCCTGCTGCGTACCTACCATAACTCCAAGACTGCCGGTCATTTGGGGAGGAACCAATTGTCCTGGGTCGTCTCTCTTTTATTCTGGTGGCCATCTCTCCATTCCAACATCGCCTCTTATGTAGCGGCATGTTCGGTTTGTGCCCAGAATAAATCTCCTCGGCATCTTCCATTGGGCCTGCTGCAACCCATTCTCAATGGGGAGCATCCCTGGTCACACCTGGGCATGGATTTTATTGTAGACCTCCCTGTGTCTCGGTGCCATACGGTCATTCTCACGGTCATTGATAGTTTTTCCAAAATGTGCCATTGTGTTCCGCTCAAGAAATTACCAACTGCGCAAGAACTGGCCATGGTTTTTGCCAGGGAGATTTTTCGCCTGCATGGGTTGCCCATGGTGATTGTCTTGGACCGTGGGAGTCAGTTCGTGTCCAGGTTCTGGCACGCCTTCTGCTCCCAGTTGGGTAATAGGGCTCTCCTTCTCTTCGGCCTACCACCCGCAGTCCAATGGGGTTGCGGAGCGTTGCAACCAGGCCCAGGAATAATTCCTTTGCCGCTATATCTCAGACCATCAGGATGATTGGGCCGATCTCCTGCCATGGGCGGAGTTTGCCAGGAACTCAGCTGTCAACTCCTCCTCTGGGATGTCTCCCTTCATAGCCAACTATGGATTCCAACCTGCGGTATTGCCTGAGAGGTTCTCACCACAGGACATTTCGGCTGTGGAGAACCATCTTGCTGCCCTGCGTTCTTCATGGGGGCAGATCCAGAAGTCCTTGAAGGACTCCGCACAGCGCCAGAAGTTCCAGGTAGATCGCAGACGGCTCCTTCATACCAGGCCGGAGATCGGGTGTGGTTGTCTACTCGCAACCTCAATCTTCGGGTGCCCTCACCCAAACTGGCCCCCCGTTTTGTTGGTCCTTTTCGCATCCTCCGCAAGGTGAATCCGGTTGCCTATGCCTTTGCCCTTCCTCCTGGGATGCGTATCTCTAATATCTTCCATGTATCCCTGTTGAAGCCTCTGGTCTGTAATCGCTTCACTACATCTTTGCCTCGGCCTCGTCCCATCCGGGTTGACGGTCATGAAGAGTATGAGGTGGACCGTATCCTGGACTCTCGATTGGTGCGCGGTCGGGAGCAGTTCCTGGTTCACTGGCGCGGTTATGGTCCCGAGGAGCGTTCCTGGGTTCCTTCCGCGGATGTTCATGCTCCTGCCCTCCTCCGCGCTTTTCATGCCCGCTTTCCTCAGAAGCCTTTTGTTGAGCCGCGGAGGGGGAGGGGCCCTTGAGGAAGAGGTACTGTCAAGGTCCTACCTTTCCTCAGGGGTTATGCTGCTCCATGTGCTGGCATCCATCTTAGGTTTCTGCAAAGCATGGTGGGAGCCTTTTATGCTTTCAGGCCTCTGCGGTCCATCCCCCAGAGGGGTGTGGTTGATCACACTTAAGCCTGTTGTCTGCACTTGCTCTTTGCATTTGTGTCCTGTATGATTGTGTTGCAGCAAGCTCTTGTTCTACTCTCATGGCCCTCCTGGAAACCGACTCGGCTTTGACTAAGACTATTCTCAGCCTTATCTCTTTATCTGACCTCCTGTTGCTGAACCCGGCTCATGACCCGTGTATTATTGCCTACCGTCTGGTACTGTCTCTCCCGCTGTTATCGACCCGGCCTGTCTGACTACGCTATCGTTTCCCATCTGGTTCCCACCAGCTATACGCCATTGGCGGCAGCCATTACCGCAGCTGGGGTTACTCGGGGGCTGCAACCTGGTCCCTGGCTGCGTCAAGTCCATCCCCACCATCAGGGGCCCTGGTGAAAGGCAGCCTGGGGCTTAGACTCCGCACCCTGAGGGACTCCGGTCTGTGGGTGGTGGTTGTCGTCAGTCGGTGTGTGACCCTACCATTAGGCCTGCCTGTCCATTCCACCGCTCCTGCCCTGACACCTCCTTCTTTAAAAAGTATTTTGATACCCTAGATCAGTGCCACTCACCTCATCTGACTGGTGGTGACTTTAACCTAGTTGCCCATCAGGCATCAGATAAAAGCTGAGTCACTGGGTCATCTAAGGCTTCTCCTAAGTCTTTATTGAGGTGCCTGCATTCTTTGCAATTGATTGATACCTGGTGGGCTCATAATGTCAGAGCACGAGGTTATATATTCTACTCGCCCCCTCGTGACAGTTTTGCCCAATTAGACTACATATAGCACACAAATGCTCTTGGCCAATTCTCATCCTCCATTCCTGCTCTTGGTCCGACAATCATGTCTGTCAATTTTCTACTTTTCACATTGGTCTAGTCCCTACGTCATACACATGGAGAACTAATGATCCCAATATCACTCAACACATTTCTAAACAAATCAATGATTACTTTACCATCAGCAATTTAGTTTCTCTTTCACCCGCCTCCCTTTGGATGACCCATAAGGCTGTCATAAGTGGTCATTTTATTAGCCTAGCAGCAGCTTGGAATACAGCCAGACATCAATACCCTCACTAGGGATCTCGATCGTCTCTATAATCACCATAGTCACCATCCTTCCTCAGATCTATTATCCCAAATTAACTGTAAACGGGGGGGGGCTTGAATTTTTTCTTTCAGCGGTTACAGAAAAGTCTCTTCGCTGGTCTAGGGCTGAATTCCTTCTCCATAGTAACACTGCTTCTACTAGAAAGTTAAAACAATCAAAAAAGAAGTTCTAGACATTTTCACCAAACTTTCCCGCACATTATTATCCATCCCGCATGCCATCTCCTCTTCCTCCTCTCTTGATGGGCCCAACAAGGTGCTTGCTATGGGGGCACTTGACAGGCAGGAGGAGCCAGGTGCGCCAGCGGGTGACCTGAGAAGAGGAGGATCCAGGCTGCTCTGTGCAAAACCACTACATACAGCAGGTAAGTATAACATCTTTTATCACATAACACCATTAGCATTGCATTATCACTGTTACTAAACCCACAACAGTACAATCAGTCTGTAGATGCAATAAGCATGCTTGTTATACTCAGTGCAGAACCTAAGGGGTTAATCCTCTGCAGTGTGTAAAAATGCTGTTTGATCCTGTCTTCTCTGATCCTCCCTTTCTTATCTCCTAATAAGACATATCATGTGCAATCACTCTGCACATGCTCAGTTTGGTGTGTATTGCTAGAGAGGCTTTTTTTTTCTTGGAAGGGTGTATGTGATTAACACAGGATCACTCAGCACTGTCCATACAGAGGTCAGGGGTTCTGCATCCTCCTAGAGTGAAATGAAAACTCCTCCTACAAGTTTTAACATGTTCTCTTCTGGATGCTGGTAGAAGTCACAAGACTGCTATATACTGCTGATGAGAACAGGGATTTAGCAGTTTATATTTACTAAAATAATTGCATTTCCATGTTCTGTGTACTGTGGTAGAGCAGATATAGTGAATGCGGGGTCCGGGGAGAGCGGATACAGTGAATGCGGGGTCCGGGGAGAGCGGATACAGTGAGTGCGGGGTCCGGGGAGAGCGGATACAGTGAGTGCGGGGTCCGGGGAGAGCGGATACAGTGAGTGCGGGGTCCGGGGAGAGCGGATATAGTGAGTGCGGGGTCCGGGGAGAGCGGATATAGTGAGTGCGGGGTCCGGGGAGAGCGGATATAGTGAGTGCAGGGTCCGGGGAGAGCGGATATAGTGAGTGCGGGGTCCGGGGAGAGAGGATATAGTGAATGCGGGGTCCGGGGAGAGAGGATATAGTGAATGCAGGGTCCGGGGTTTAGGAACACTTTAAGTATAAAACCCTTTTTCAGTACCTACAGCATACCCACTACTTACCTGCTACTGTATTGTACACATTCAGAGTCCTGCATGCAGAGATGGGCTGTTTTAGGGAAGCGTGTTCCACCTCTACACCAAGCATGGCGCCGTCATCTATATCTGCACTCGGGGTGATAGTAATGGAGCAGAGATACTCGTACATTCCTATACAGGATTTTGTCATCTCAACAGGTAACAATGTATGATGTTTAGCATTTCCTTCCAGAAGAGGCAGAACAACAGAATTATTGGATGCTTTCCGTTTTGTAGATTCCCAGGAGGCAATAAGCTGTTTTTTTATGGCATTACGTCTTTTCAGAAATACATTTATCTGGATTTCTTTTTGTCTGAAATGTGTTATCCGGCAAGTTAGAGTTGTTTTCTTCATATGAGTAATACGACGATCCCCTGAGATCTTAGATATGGTAAGAACACCTATAAAACAATGAGAAGAAGTCAAATACATTTCTAGTTCATTTTACTCTATATGCCTTATGAATGTATTAACCCCTCGCCTACCGGGCACTTCTACCCCCTCCCTGCCTGCCGGGCACTTCTACCCCCTTCCTGCCTACAGGACACTTCTACCCCCTTCCTGCCTACAGGGCACTTCTACCCCTTCCTGACTACCGGGCACTTCTACCCCCTTCCTGCCTCCCGGGCACTTCTACCCCCTTCCTGCCTACCAGGCACTTCTGCCCCCTTCCTGCCTACCAGGCACTTATACCCCCTCCCTGTCCCAGGCCAGTTTTCAGCGCTGTGACATTTTGAATGACAATTGCGCGGTCATGCAACACTGTACCCATATGAAATTTTTATCATTTTTTTGAGACAGAGCTTTCTTTTGGTGGTATTTAATCACTTCTGGGTTTTTTATTTTTTGCTAAACAAACCAAAAAAACTGAAAATTTTGGAAAAACACGTTTTTTCTTAGTTTTTGTTATAAAATTTTGTAAACAAGTGATTTTTCTCCTTCACTGATGTGTGCTAATGAGGCTGCAGTGATGGACACTAATAGGCTGCACTGATGGGCACTGATGAGGAGGCACTAGTAGGTGCCACTGATGGGCATTGACAGGCATCACTGATGGGCACTGAAAGGCAGCATTCATATATGGCACTGATAGGTGGCACTGACTGGCACTGTTAGGTGGCACTGATGCACACTGATAGGCAGCACTGACTGGCACTCATAGGTGGCACTGACGGGTACTGATGTGATGGATTTGGTAAAATGCCTATTCTGTTTCCTGTTTAAAATATACATTTTATACATATTTATTTTTATTCTTTTATATTTTTTTCATATTTCTAAATATATGTGTTGTGTGTGTATATATATATATATTGTCTGCTGGGCTTTGCAGTCCTCCTTAACTTGTTTTGTTCAGAGTGATGCTCTCAACCCCTCCCTTCGCACTGAGAGGATTTTACTTAGACTTTGAGTATGTGAGGGGGAGTGAAAAAAAGATAACGGGATGAGAAGCAAGCTTCAGGTTTCTACATTTTTCCTATATTTCAGCCAAGCAAAATGTGCCTTTTAGAATGTGACTGTATATACGTAATAGTGACGTATACTCTATTGTTTTCTATGTATAAAAGGTTAAGCACCGCCCTGCAATAAACAGAGATGAGATGATGTGAAAGTGGTTGTACTGGACAGTTGTCTGTGTAATTATTTTCCGGCGTGCACACAATCCATATCTCAAAATTAGGAACAGCAGCAGAAATCCTACCCTGAGCCCAATTGTGGTTCTCACAACCTTTTTAGCTGGCTGCCCAACGAGGGGCCCCAAGTTCTGACCGATGGAAGTCCGCGTGAGGGACTGAGCGGCTGGTCGGGACAGACCAAAAGGGATTTGCGCAACCCTAAGTACGGTAGGTACTTTTTATACTTACCACTGTACGATTTGTTTCTGTCCAGTCTTAGCTGCCAGTTTTGTCGGCTTCCAGAGGTCATCTAGAGCGGCAGGTAATTTTTATTTCTCGCCTGGGGCTGTTTAACGAACCTGCCATTGGATCTCTGCTGACTGTGTATTTGTTCAGTGTCTGTCGTCCTGTGTGACTGTGATAACTCAGTAGACTGAAAGATAAGTTGCAATGAGTGTCCTGACCAGGTGAGCTGTGGGCCCCTGGAAGACGGAACCTTGCAATAAGTTGCAATGAGTGTCCTGACCAGGTGAGCTGTGGGCTCCTGGAAGACGGAACCTTGCAACAAGCGTCTACGGACGGTGACTCGGGGTTGACAGTGTGGGAGACCCCTGAGGGTTTAGCTCAGCTGCTGAGGATTCACGGAGCGAGGGGTGGCAGGTGTAATGTCCTGTTCTGAGTGTATTTGTGGATTACTGTTTGTTCTGAGATAAGACAGAAAGCAGCGGAGGAGGGATATTAATTTAATAGTTGCCCGCGCTGCCTCTGAAACCATTAGCTGAGACTACGGTGAAAGAACAGAACAGAGTGAGAAGAGTTTGGCTACGAGTTGGGTGACCCAGAGAGAGGGGGGAAGATGGGTCAGAAGACAGCCAAGCCAGAAAGGATTGCTAGCATGTGATATTGTGAAGAGGAGAGAAGGAAGTGAAACAGTTAAAAAGTTATCTAAAGTAGCGAAGGTTTGTAAGCTGAAGGTCAGCGTTGCCTGACTTCAGCCGGAGGACTGGCGTAAATTTATTGCAGGAACAGAGAGGATTGTTATGTGATAAAGGTTTGCTGAATGTGACAGAAGCCTGGTACAAAACTGGAAAAGCGTTGCATAAAAGGATAGTTGGAAAGAATTCAAGAAAATGGTGATTGTACATTGTATGTGTATCACAAAATTAAAAATGGAAGTGTGCTAAAACCACCGCCCTATGTTGGAATGTGGGGCGGAGGAGGGGAGGGACAGCCCTGCCCTTCGTCTAATGCCTACTTTATTCCCATTAGCAGCCATCTTACTGCACCTGTATTGTCACTTCCTGCCCTGCCCAGTACGCTTCCTGGTAGCAGCCATCTTGCTGCACTTGTATTGTCACTTCCTGTCCAGCCCAGTGCACTTCCACCTGGCGGCCATCTTGGTACACCCGGAAGGCCTAAATAAGGCATATACCCAGTTCTCCCTGTTCTAAACCAGGATGGTTCCTACCACACTCCCGTTTTTCCCAATATGGAAGCGTCACCTTCACAAGTCGGATACATGAATGACGATGCATCTGAATGGAGTGATCAACAACTGCAAGGGCGCCAACAGATTTGACTCCCAAACCCACGCACAGTGGGGTACAACCTAAACAGGAACAGTACACAAGACAGCCCCGTAATTCAAGATTACCGGAAGGGGCACCGGTAATGTATGTCACTTTTACCCCATCACAAGCAGCGGCCTTAGTGACGAGTCTGCCTGACCCAGAGAAACAGCCAATGCCCTTTTACCGCAGGGTAGTGCAGATACAAGAATCTTACTCAGCTGCTTGGAAAGACCTGCTCAGTCTATGCCAAATTAAAGCAGGACATGTTTTCTGGCCGGTTATGCAGACGGCCTTCAATGATGCCTGCCTGACAAGTGTTATTTCCTATTCTTCAGGCGTGGAGTTCTGTGCCCAGCTCCACGACTCGGCAAAGGAGAAATTGGTGGATCAGACTACCACGATTCAAGGCATCACCCAAGATATAGGGGAGTCTGTGGAGAAGTATTATGCCAGACTCATACAGGCCTTTGATGATCTGGGCTTCTCTCAATATGAAAAGGCACACACACACACATGCTCTCAACTGTTTTTGTTTCAGGGCTCAAAGAGGAGATCAGGAAAGGTCTGATGGTGGCCCGCCCTGAATACCACTCTATGAAGATGTCTGACTTACTGTTGGTGGCCAGAGGCATAGAAAACCAAAAAGGGAAAAAAAACAGCGCCCCTTATGGTGGTCAATGACGAAGATCCCACCTACACTCGTCCACCACCATTGTCCAATATGAGGGAAAGGATAACCTGTTATAACTGTTGGAAACGGGGACACTTTAGAAGAGAATGCAGAGCCCCAAAATATCCCAGACAAGACAGGGACCCCCGGAAGGGCAGCGCGGATATCAACCACCACACCCCAACTCTCGTTAGGAAATGGGCAAACCGTGTCACCCCTTATGGCAGTATCCTCGAACAAGACTGGGGGACCGTGTAGCTGTAATCCAGGATATTCCCCAACCTAAAGCAGCTAAATAACTGCATGCCTTTTTTGGACTCATATCCTACTGCAGGGCAAGGATCCCTGATGCATCGATCCTTATGCAACCACTCTATGATGCTCTCAAGTCTGTGCCATTTACTTTGTCAAGTGAGGCCCTGGACAATTTTATTCTGCTGAAGCCAGCAATATCCACTGCTCCTGCCTTGGGACTTTCAGATTATGAGAAACCTTTCAAACTGTTTGTGTCAGAAAAGCAAGGTCACGCCACAGGGGTCCTAGCTCAAGAACATGGAGGGCAAACCAGACCCATTGGGTACTATTCTTGCCATTTGGACCCCATAGCTAGGGGTGGTCCTTCATGTCTAAGAGCTGTCTTCGCTGTTCAAGCACTGTTGGACAAAACTTCAGACCTTGTTTTAGCACACCCCCTGCTTCTTCTGGCACCGCATGACATTGCTGCCATCTTGAATCAGATACAACCCCGACATCTGTCCACGGCCAGACATCTATGGTTGCAAATCTCCCTCCTCATTCCTGACAATGTGACCCTCCAAAAGGTGTCTCACCCTCAACCCAGCCACCCTTCTTTCATTTTTTGAGGGGGAGAAGAAGGTGAAGGAGACCCCTGCACTACTCCACATGACTGCCTTGAAATGATGCGTATGGAAACCACACATCTCCCTACAGTGAGTGAAATTCCTCTGGAAAACCCTGATTACACACTTTTTGTGGATGGCTCCAGATATGCAGATGAAGGAGGCAAGTACCACACAGGTTATGCTGTGACCTCGGAATTTGAAATTCTACAAGCAGGAGCATTATCACCAACTTTATCTGCCCAGGAAGCAGAGCTTCAAGCCCTCACTACAGCGTGTAAGATGGCAGAAGGTAAAAGAGCCAATATTTACAGAGACTCAAGGTACGCCTTTGGAGTAGCTCATGACTTCGGTATCATCTGGAAAGCCAGAGGCTGGAACACCGGTAAAACACGGTCCAGCCATCAAGGATTTAATGGATGCACTGCTCCTGCCTCACCAAGTGGCTGTCTTGAAGGTTAAAGCACATGGTAAACTGAATTCTCAAGAGGCCAGAGGGAATCACTTGGCGGATATAGCTGCCAAAGAAGCAGCGAAAAACCAACGAAAAACGTCTGTTGGCCGAAGGAGGAGAGTGAGACCTCAGCACAGATACTTTTGGCGGTGCATGTGCCATCTGACAAGCAATACCTGATTTCTATGCAAATGGCTGCTTATACAGAAGAAAGGCTGGAATGGATTGATAAAAGGAGCAGACTAGGATGGAGAATTGTATTCGATGAAAGGAAAGACTTGTTTACCAAAACATATGTATCCAGCAGTTGTCCAATGGGCGCATGGACATGCACATCTCTCTAAGCACTTAATGAACTCACTGATCAGCAAGTATTACTGGGCTCCAGGGATAACCACCTTAACCAGAAATTACTACGCCTCGTGTGTAGTATGTGCAAGATGCAACCCGGGGAGGACGGAAAAGACACCGCATAAATATCTGGCAAAACTCCTCTATCCATTCCAGAGGGTACAGATTGATCATATACAGATGCCAAAAAGTGGCCGATATGAATATGCCCTAGTGGTGGTGGACATGTTCTCTGGTTGGCCGGAAGCCTATGCTGTTACAAACATGACAGCCAAGATCACGGCTAAGAAACTACTGAGTGAGGTAGTCTGTAGATTTGGGGTCCCAGAGGTGATAGAGAGTGATCAGGGTCCAGCCTTCATAGCAGCCCTTACAAAAGAGATTTGGACAGCACTGGGGGTCGAGTTGGACCTACACACCCCATATCACCCTCAAAGCAGTGGGAAGGTAGAAAGGATGAATGGGACTCTAAAAAACAGGATGCTAAAGATGGCCCAAGAGACTAACATGAGTTGGCCAGACAGTTTGCCCATTGCTCTGTTTAGTGTCAGACACACCCTCTGGGGGAAACATGCCCTGTCCCCTTATGAAATTTTGTTTAGCTCAGCCCCCAGACTTGGCTGTTACTTTCCGCAACAGTTGCAATTACAATCTGATGTGTTAACTGATTATGTGACTGCATTATCACGTGAATTAACCCATATCTATGTCCAAGTGTTTTCTCCATTCCGGATTCTGAGTCAGATACAGGAATTTACATCCTATTACCCGGAGATTGGTTATTAGTAAAGACATTTATGAGGAAACATTCCCTTGAGCCAAGACATGATGGTCCATTCCAAGTTCTGCTGACCACAGCCACTTCTGACAAGGTGGCCAGGAAGAACACTTGGATACACGCCTCCCACTGCAAGAAAGTTCCAACCCTGAGGAAAAGGTGTCATCTACACCATGACAACTATGTTGTATATCCTTTTTCTTATGAGTCTGACAGAGGCTCAACAGGTGGATATCACCGAAATAGGCGACACCACTATATTTTGGTACAATTCATCCAACACTTATGTAGCTATTTTCACCTTTGATTTCTGCAGTATAGATCCCATGTGGTGCTATGACCATAATTCATATGATCTTGACACAACGAGCATGTTCCGATAGTAGTGACCAGATATATATATATATGTGTCATGGATGATTACTGGGGACCAAAAGATTAGAATCAGATTGGAAGGGATTTGGACTGGTGAGTATGTTTTTGCAAAGGTCATTATGCCTCTCCATATCCTAACAGAAGATACCCCTGACACATACACTGACTCAGCATCTAGGCACAGGAGGAAGCGGACAGCTCCCTCCGGAAGTTTTGACCCATATGTGTATATAGATGCCACTGGAGTCCCAAGGGGGGTGCCTAATAAATTTAAAGCCAGAGACCAGGTAAAAGCAGGCTTCGAATTTCTGATCCCCATAATAACTGTTAATAAAAATGTAGATTGGATAAATTACATATACTACAACCAACAGAGGTTTGTGAATTACACCAGGGATTCCCTCCAAGGAATTGTTGACCAGTTAGCCCCTACATCCTACATGACATTCCAGAATAGAATGGCTCTGGACATGATTTTAGCGGAAAAAGGAGGTGTCTGTAAAATGATAGAAGGAACCGGAACATGTTGTACATATATTTCTGACAATACTGGCCCGAATGGTAAGGTTACTCTGGCTATAAAGAAATTAGAAGATCTGTCAATGGAGCTGAAGAAGAACTCAGGTATTACAGACCCGTGGGATCAATATTTTAGCTGGATGAGTGGGTGGCAAAAAGTGCTCGCCCAAATAGGGGTAACGGTATTAATAATTCTAGTTTTTTTAGCTCTGATTGTATGTTGTATTCTACCATTTGTAAAGAAGTTAATAAGCAAGGCTGTAGACAACAGCACACCTACATTTCTCCATCAAGAAGAGGAGGACCCCCTTGTGATGGAAGAGGATAAACCTTTCACTCCTCTACAGTCCCTCCCCATCAACAGCAATTTCACAATTTTGTAGGGATAGCATCTGACTTCCTTATGTACAAGTCTGTGGCAAGGGGGGAGATGAAATAGTCATCACCTGTCTAACGTGCAGCATAAAAGAGTTCCAAGGTATATAAGGACAGATGAGCGAGGTCTTATAGGGACAGAGGAAAATAGTCATTTTAAGGGGGACTGTGATGGATTTGTTAAAATGCCTATTCTGTTTCCTGTTTAAAATATACATTTTATACATATTTATTTTTATTCTTTTATATTTTTTTCATATTTCTAAATATATGTGTTGTGTATATATACAGTGGGGATCGAAAGTTTGGGCACCCCAGCTAAAAATTTGTATTAATGTGCATAAAGAAGCCAAGGAAAGATGGAAAAATCTCCAAAAGGCATCAAATTACAGATTAGACAGTCTTATAATATGTCAACAAAAGTTAGATTTTATTTCCATCATGTACACTTTCAAAATAACAGAAAACAAAAAAATGGCGTCTGCAAAAGTTTGGGCCCCCTGCAGAGTTAATATCTTGTACTGCCCCCTTTGGCAAGTATCACAGCTTGTAAACGCTTTTTGTAGCCAGCCAAGAGTCTTTCAATTCTTGTTTGAGGTATCTTTGCCCTTCTTCCTTACAAAAGTCTTCCAGTTCTTTGAGATTTCTGGGCTGTCTGTCACGCACTGCTCTTTTAAGGTCTATCCATAGATTTTCAATTATGTTAAGGTCAGGAGATTGTGAAGGCCATGGCAAAACCTTCAGTTTACGCCTCTTGATGTAATCCCCCATGGATTTCGAGGTGTCTTTAGGATCATTATCCATTTGTAGAAGCCATCCTCTCTTTAACTTCAGCTTTTTCACAGATGGCATCAAGTTACCATCCAAAATTTGCTGAAATTTTATTGAATCCATTTTTCCTTCTACTCGTGAGATGTTCCCTGTGCCACTGGCTGCAACACAACCCCAAAGCATGATTGATCCAACCCCATGCTTAACAGTTGGACAGAGGTTCTTTTCATTAAATTCTGTGCCCCTTCTTCTCCAAACGTACCTTTGCTCATTCCGGCCAAAAAGTTCAATTTTAACCTCATCGGTCCACAGAACTTGTTTCCAAAATGCATCAGGCTTGTCTATATGTTCATTTGCAAAGTTCAAACGATGATTTTTGTGGTGAGGGCGTAGAAGAGGTTTTCTTCTGATGACTCTTCCATGAAGACCATATTTGTACAAGTATCTCTTTATAGTGGAATAGTGTACCACAACTCCAGTGTCTGCCAGATCTTTCTGGAGGGATCGTGCAGTCAAACGTGGGTTTTGAATTGTTTTTCTCACAATCCTGCGAGCTGTTCTGTCTGATATTTTTCTTGGTCTTCCAGATGTTGCTTTAACTTCCACTGTTCCTGATGACTGCCATTTCTTAATTACATTCCGAACAGAGGATATTGACATCTGAAAACGCTTTGCTATCTTCTTATAGCCTTCTCCAGCTTTGTGAGCGTCAACTATTTTCAGTTTCAGTTTTCTAGACAACTGCTTAGAAGAACCCATGGTGCTGATTGTTGGGGCAAGGTCAGATGAGTCTGGGCATTTAAAACCTTTGAGATTGACATCACCTGGTCTTCCCAGATGATGATTGAGAGCAATCCATGACACTGGCAGGTCTCAGCTTTGCAAAGGGGGCAGTGCATGCTATAAATTCTGCAGGGTGCCCAAACATTTGCAGACGCCATTTTTTTGTTTTCTGTTATTTTGAAAGTGTAAATGATGGAAATAAAATAGATAATTATTTTCCGGCGTGCACGCAATCCATATCTCAAAATGTGGAACAGCAGCAGAAATCCTACCCTAAGCCCGATTGTGGTTCTCACAACCTTTTTACTGATATGCGGCACTGATGCACACTGATAGGTGGCACTGACTGGCATTGATAGGTGCCACTAACAGGTGGCACTGAAAGGCAGGTCAGATGGTCACTGATGTGGCATTGATGTGCACTTGTAGGCACTGATATGTGGCATTGATGAGGCACTGATGGGCACTGGCACGAGGCATTGATGAGCACTGGCACGAGGCATTGATGGGCACTCACAGGTGGCACTTCTGGGGCCACACTGATCATCAGGGCACACTGATCATCAGTGCTCTGATGACAAGTGTCCATATCCCCTCCGAGGAATGCCGATTACCGGCTCGGCTCTCCTCTGTTAGCGTGACAGCTCGTGAGGAGAGAAATGCAGATAACTGACATTTCCCCATTTATATGTGATCAGCTGTGATTGGCCACAGCTGATCACATGACTGAGCCAACATCTTCATCTCTTTCCGTTGATCGGTAATCCACTGTGTCTGAGGGACACAGTGCACCACCGATCGCCATGCTGCGCACTCGCGGAGTCGCGCATGCGTGACTAGAGTGGGAGGACATCATATAACGTCCTCCCAGAACGAGAGAATCACCTTGCACCGTCATTACCTTATATGGCGGGCGGGAGGCGGCTAAAGGGCATCTTGATGGATAATTTGCTCATCATATCCCTTATAGTACAAATGTCAACCAAGAGATACAAAGATGTGTACACACATGAAAACTCTGTACATTTCAGCGCTCAGAGGTCTACCAAAGATGACCACAAATGATGTATGATATACAATGGATCATGGACTTTGCCAGGAATGTGTAGCAGATGCTGCCCTCCTCAACCAGGGAAGACTTGTGAAAACTACAAAAAAGAAAAATCAGGAGGGTGCAAAATGCCTACTGCATTATGAACGATTTATTGTTCACAAACATAGATGCCAAATGGATACTCACAGAAGTGGAAAGTAAAATCCCCCCCAAAAATACAAGATGCCACAGCAAGGCGAATCACATTTGGCCATGCACCCCAGCTAGGCTGGCAAGCTGACATGTTTCAGAGCATACTCCTCAGAGCTATGCTAGCCAACATCATGTTGGTGATGCTTCAGCTTGACAGTCCAGCTGGATCGCATGGATACATGTGATTCTCCTTGCTGTGGTATCTTGTGGTTTTTATGCTATTTTACTTTCTACTTCTGTGAGTATCCATTTGGCATCTATGTTTTGTGAACAATAAATTATTGGTAATGGCATTGCACCCTCCTGATTGTTCTTTTTGTAGTTTTCACAAGAGAAAAAAAGTGAGACTTTTTGAAGGTACTCCCTTTCAAAGGAGTAACAAAAGCATGCATATATACTGCTAAAAACATACACTATATTGCCAAAAGTATTGGATTCAGGTGTTCCAATCCCCTCCATGGACACAGGTGTATACAATCAAGCCCCTAGGCATGCAGACTGCTTCTACAAACATTGGTGAAAGAATGGGTCGCTCTCAGGAGCTCAGTGACTCCAAGTGTGGTCCCGTGATAGGTGGTCACCTGTGCAATAAGTCCATCCGTGACATTTCCTGGCTACTAAATTTTCCACGCTCAACTGTTAGTGGGATTTATAACAAAGTGGAAGCCACTGGGAACAACAACAACTCAGCCACCAAGTGGTAGGCCACATCACATGACAGAGCGGGGTCAGCGCAGGCTGAAGCGCACAGTGCGCAGAAGTCGCCAACTGTCTGCAGAGTCAATAGTCACTATTCACCATTTTCCTCCCGGCTGGTCCATACATCCTCTCATCCTTTATTCACTTGGGGGCAACAGGCAACAAAGATGGTACCTCACTTCTCGAACAGTGAGTCAGATGTGAGGTGTGGATTTGTTACACCTGTTGTTTCAATCATTTCATTTAGGTTGAAAATAAGAAACAAGTGATACAAAATAGAATGTAGATATGCATTACAGAACATTGAGCATAAAGGTTGCTGATAGCAATAGCAGTCGCTGGGATGTTGACAACAAGGCCTTAAACATGATCCACATAGGTGGATCCACAGAGCGAGTAAGATAAAAAAAATTCTACTCTAACCTCCACTAAAGAGGACACTAAAATCCTATGCATGAAGGGTATCCATCTTGGTCAGCAGTTCTGCAGGGTCATTAGACCGTATCTCTCGCTATACAAAAAGGTAACACTTGAGGTGAGCAAATGGATAAACATGAGTCGGGGTAGGTGTCCTGACAACAATGACCAACTTGCATTACAAGGACGAAAAAAATGTGGAAAGTAGGAATGAAAAAAGAAGAAGAAGAGGAATGCGAAAAGAGGAAGGAAAATGCAAGAATGCGTCCATTCAGGAATCCATCACCTTCACAGTTGGGAGCCACCCCTAGGTGTCTGGTACCTGTAGATAAGATAGACAGGGGTTCCAGACCTTATTGAATAAGGCTTGTTTATCCCAGAAGACACTCAATCTTTTCATTCAGCATGATCCAGGTTAGTTTACGCTTCATCAAGGCCAGGTCAATCACCGAACTTTTCCAGGCTGTCGCTATAGTGATTATGACTGCTAAGAACATGAAGTGAATCAAAGCTTGCATGTATCTTGGTATATCATCCACTGGGCATTCAACAATGCTGGTAAAGCATCTTTGAGAATGTTGACCATGGTGACTGAATGTATGAGAGAGTGGACCCTTGTCCATAAGCGGAAAACCTGGGACTGGTCGACCACATATGGAGGGCCGTTTCCACCTGGCCACAACCTCGAAAGAAGGAGGATGAGGATACATTTTGGTGAGGAATTCCAGTACCAGGCACCATCTGGTGTACACTTTGTAGCCCTCCTCAAAACAATGCTACTTGTTACACCTTCTGGATGTGGCACACCATATACACTATATTACCAAACGTTTTGAGACGCCTGCCCACACCCGCACATGAACTTTAATAGCATCAAAAACTTAGTCCAAAGGGTTCAATATTGAGTTGGCCCCGCCCTTTGTAGCTATAACAGCTTCAGCTCATCTGGGAAGGACGTTCACAAGGTTTAGGAGGGTGTCTATGGGAAGGTTTAGGAGGGTGTCTATGGGAAGGTTGGACCATTCTTCCAGAAACACATTTGTCAGGTCAGGCACTGATGTCAGACAAGAAGGCCTGGCTTGCAGTCTCCACTCTAATTCATCCCAAAGGTGTTCTGTTGGGTTGAGGCCAGGACTCTGTTCAGGCCAGTCAAGTTTTTCCACCCCAAACTTGCTCATCCATGTCTTTATGGACCTTGCTTTGTGCACTGGTGCGCAGTCATGTTGGAACAGGAAGGGGCCATCCCCAAACTCTTCCCACAAAGTTGGGAGCATGAAATTGTACAAAATGTCTTGGTATGCTGATGCCGGAAGAGTTCCCTTCACTGGAACCAGGGAGACAAGCCCAACCCCTGAAAAACACCCCCACACCATAATCCCCCCTCCACCAAACTTTACACTTGGCTTGCAGTAAGGCAAGTATCGTACTGTGCACTTCAGTATGCACTGACCCCGCTCTATCATTTTATGTGGCCTACCACTTGGTGGCTGAGTTGCTGTTGTTCCCAGTTGCTTCCCCATGGCTCAGTATCTAGCCTAGTCAGTGCTTCCAGGTAACAGCTAACAAACTCATTCACTATTTATACACTGACACTAATTGCAATTTAACTAGATAGCCGAATGACAGCTGCACTGCTGCCGGCCAGTTCTGGGAGGCATTCATATGACGTCCACCCAGAACGTGCTCTCCTGCACGCTCCCGGGGGGCGCACACCCGGCGATCTCTGTGATTGCTGTGTCCTACGGACTCAGATGATCATGTGATGTGCTAAAAGGCCAATCACAGCGGCCTTTTACCACATGATCAGCCGTGTCCAATGACACGCTGATCACAGGGAAATGCAATTGCCGGTTATCGGCTGCACTTTCCTCACGCTGTCAGAGCATGAGGAAAGTACTGCCTAGAACCGGCAGTTGTCAGAGCAGGGATCGGCACCGATCATCAGGGCACTGATAATCAGTGCCCTGATCGGTGCCCAGCAGTGCCACCCACCAGTTCCGCCCACCTGTGCCCATCAGTGCTGCCTACCTATGCCAAGCAGCGCCACCCACCCGTGCCACCCACCAGTGCCCATCAGCGCCACCCTTCTATGCCACCTACCTGTGCCCAGCAGTGCCACCCACAAGTGCCCATCAGTGCAGTCCAGCAGTGCCGCCAGTCAGTGCCACCAGTCAGGGCCCAGCAGTTGTGCCAGTCAGTGCCCAGCAGTTGCGCCAGCCAGTGCCCAGCAGTTGCGCCAGCCAGTGCCCAGCAGTTGCGCCAGCCAGTGCCCAGCAGTTGCGCCAGCCAGTGCCGCCTATCAGTGCCACTTCATTAGTGCTGCATATCAGTGCTGCATATCAGTGCCGCCTATCAGTGCCACTTCATTAGTGCTGCCTATCATTGCCCATCAGTGCTGCCTCATCTACGCACATCAGTGAAAGAGAAAAATTACCTGTTTGCACCTTTTTTGTTTATAGCGCAAAAAGTAAACACTCAACGGCGATTAAATACCACCAAAAGAAAGCTCTATTTATGAGAAAAAAAATTATAAAAATGTCATATGGGTAGAATCTTGCATGACCGCGCAATTATCATTCAAAGTGTGACAGCGCTAAAAGCTTAAAACTGGCCTGGTAAGGAAGGGGGTATACAGTAAGTGCCTGGTAGGCAAGTGGTTAAAAAGCCACGGATGTGGGACATTAACCTCTAATTGCCATTGTAACCCGTGTGTGTCACCTTGTGTGTCTGTACCAAGGACGAACATTCCAGGGGAGGAAAACTGCTGATTCGGGACATTTGGGTGATTTCTGTTATCATTATGATTTAAAAAGGAGTATTTGATAATAAAATGGCTTCATATGATCCTCATCCTTAAATAAAAGAGCATTTTTTAGCATGATCAGTCATATTTTCAATATCAATGCCAAAATTTCACAATTTCTGCCAGGGGAGGGAAACGTTTGAGCACAACTGTAATGTTCATAGTGTAAATATTCAATCACAAACTCCCCCTATATAAGTATGGGATGGTTTAGGCAAATGTAAAAAACATTAAAATTGTAAGTAGTCTTTATTATATAATATCTAAAAAATATAAAACATAATATGTTCCATCTTCCATACAGCATTGTTACAGAAATAGTATACAACAATGTGTCATGTATGCAGAGACCCTATATTGGGTACCCAGACACGTTTCGGGGACACAGCTCCTTCTTCAGGGATGACTCTGCATTCAATACATTCAGATCTGTGGCAAGTTTGAAAGTGTAGTTTTTTATATAAAAATATTTCTTATGAACAATACAGCTGAAGTTTAACCGCTTCCCCGCCACCCTATAGAACAAATACTGCTACAGGGCTGTAATTTGGGTGCAGCATTGCATGACCGCGCAATTGTCAGTTAAAGTAACACAGCGCCGTATCACAAAAAATGGCCTATTCAGGAAGGGGGGCACACCTCTGGAGGGCGAGGGATTAATAGTACTCACAGCTCAATCAAGATAAGGAATTGCTGGGAGCAGTATGATCAAATAACACCACATTAGAATTCCCCCCAAAAAATAAAGGAGTAGGAAGGGGTCTCCACGGCCCCCCAGGAATCACCGCATGTAAGCATTGGCAATGCCTAGAAACCAGCAAAGGGGAGAGAGACAGAAGGTGTGGCTTGTCTAGGTCTATTATATATATATATATATATACACACACACACAGGTGAAACTCAAAAAATTTGAATATTGTGCAAAAGTTCATTTATTTCAGTGCAGCAACTTAAAAAGGTGAAACTAATATATGAGACTCATTCCATGCAAAGCAAGATAGTTCAAGCCGTGATTTGTCATCATTGTGATGATTATGGCTTACAGCTCATGAAAACCCCAAATCCACAATCTCAGAAAATGCGAATATTGTGAAAAGGTGGAATAATCTCGGCTCAAAGTGTCCCACTCTAATCAGCTCATTCAGCCATAACACCTGCAAAGGGTTCCTGAGCCTTTAAATGGTCTCTCAGTCTGGTTCAGTAGGAATCACAATCATGGGAAAGACTGCTGACCTGACACCATCACTGACACCCTCCGTAAGGAGGGAAAGCCTCAAAAGGGAATTGCAAAAGAAGTTGGATGTTCCCAAAGTGCTGTATCAAAGCACATTAATAGAAAGTTATGTGGAAGGGAAAAGTGTGGAAGAAAAAGGTGCACAAGCAGCAGGGATGACAGCAGCCTGGAGAGGATTGTCAGGAAAAGGCCATTCAAAAGTGTTGGGGACTTTCACAAGGAGTGGACTGAGGCTGGAGTCAGTGCATCAAGAGCCACCACACACAGACGGATCCTGGACATGGGCTCAAATGTCGTATTCCTCTTGTCAAGCCGCTCCTGAACAACAAACAACGTCAGAAGCGTCTTACCTGGGCTAAAGAAAAACAGACCTGGTCTGCTGCTCAGTGGTCCAAAGTCCTCTTTTTTGATGAGAGCAACGTTTGCATCTCTTTTGGAAACCAAGGACCCCGAGTATGGAGGAAGAATGGAGAGGCCCAAGGACCCCGAGTATGGAGGAAGAATGGAGAGGCCCAAGGACCCCGAGTATGGAGGAAGAATGGAGAGGCCCAAGGACCCCGAGTATGGAGGAAGAATGGAGAGGCCCAAGGACCCCGAGTATGGAGGAAGAATGGAGAGGCCCAAGGACCCCGAGTATGGAGGAAGAATGGAGAGGCCCAAGGACCCCGAGTATGGAGGAAGAATGGAGAGGCCCAAGGACCTCGAGTATGGAGGAAGAATGGAGAGGCCCAAGGACCTCGAGTATGGAGGAAGAATGGAGAGGCCCAAGGACCCCAAGTATGGAGGAAGATTGGAGAGGCCCAAGGACCCCGAGTATGGAGGTAGAATGGAGAGGCACAAGGACCCCGAGTATGGAGGAAGAATGGAGAGGCACACACTGCAAGATGCTTGAAGTCCAGTGTGAAGTTTCCACAGTCTGTGTTGATTTGGGGAGCCATGTTATCTGCTGGTGTTGGTCCACTGTGCTTCATTAAGTCCAGGGTCAACGCAGCCGTCTACCAGGAGATTTTGGAGCACTTCATGCTTCCTTCCGCAGATGAGCTTTATGGGGATGCTGACTTCATTTTCCAGCAGGACTTGGCACCGCCCACACTGCCAAAAGCACCAAAACCTGGTTCAATGACCGTGGGATTACTGTGCTTGATTGGCCAGCAAACTCCCCTGACCTGAACCCCATAGAGAATCTATGGGGCATTGCCAAGAGAAAGATGAGAGACATGAGACCGAACAATGCAGAAGAGCTGAAGGCCGCTATTGAAGCATCCTGGTCTTCCATAACACCTCAGCAGTGCCACAGGCTGATAGCTTCCATGCCACGCCGCATTGAGGCAGTAATTGCTGCAAAAGGGGCCCAAACCAAGTACTGAGTACATATGCAGCTTCTATTTTTCAGAGGTGCGATATTGTTCTATGTACAATCCGTGTTTTATTGATTGCATGGAATATTCTCATTTTCTGAGATTGTGGATTTGGGGATTTCATGAGCTGTAAGCCATAATCATCACAATGATGACAAATCACGGCTGGAACTATCTTGCTTTGCATGGAATGAGTCTCATATATTAGTGTCACCTTTTAAGTTGCTGCACTGAAATAAATGAACTTTTGCACCAGATTCTAATTTTTAGAATTTCACCGGTAATAGTTTATATATGATATATACAGAAGATGGTAAATGTTTTGTTTCCTTAGGATGGCTGGATCCCCATTAATCTAATAAATCTCTCCCTATTGATACCCTTACACTCCATATTGTTTGTATAAACTGTCAGACACTTACCTGTTTTGAAATCTCTCCAGTAACGTATCCAATACGTAGGCAACATTAATAAAACTAAAATGATTAGAAGAGAAAATATCACCTTTGGCGCACCTACAAAAGAAAAGCAGAAGAGATGTAATATTAGTCACTCCCCAACATACTGACTATAATAAACCTATTGCTGCAATCACACAGCATTTATTTTACTGCAAGACGACGTTCACACGGAGGAGTTTTTGAAGCACTTTTGCATTAAAAAAATTGCCAGAAAAAGTTAAAGAAAAATGCGTGTCTGTGTGTCTATGTATGTCTGTGTATGTCTGTGTATGTCTGTGTGTCTGTCTGTCTGTGTGTGTGTGTGTATGTCTGTGTGTGTCTATGTATATCTGTGTGTGTTTGTCTATGTATGTCTGTGTCTGTGTGTGTCTATGTATGTCTCTGTATGTCTGTGTATGTCTGTGTGTCTACGTATGTCTATGTATGTCTGTGTGTATGTGTATGTATATGCGTGTGTCTATGTATGTCTGTATGTGTGTGTGTGCGTGTATGTCTGTCTGTGTGTGTCTGTCTGTCTGTGCCTGTGTATGTATGTCTGTGTGTGTGTGTCTGTGTGTATCTGTGTCTGTATGTATGTCTGTGTGTGTCTGTCTGTCTGTGTGTATCTGTGTATGTCTGTGTATGTCTGTGTGCATCTGTGTGTATCAGTGTATCTGTGTATGTCAGTGTGTATCTGTGTGTATCAGTGTATGTCAGTGTGTATCTGTGTGTATCTGTGTGTATCTGTGTATCTGTGTGTGTGTGTGTGTGTGTGTGTGTGTATCTGTCTGTCTGTCTGTGTGTGTGTCTGTGTGTCTGTGTCTCTGTGTGTGTTTGTCTGTTTTCACGCTGGGCGTTGTGCTTCCGCTGTGGTGTAAATACTTCTGCTTGCAGCATCTTTGGGGCATGTTTGTGCAGTTAATAAAAAAGCCCCAAAAACTCCTCTTCCCATTGAAATCAATGGAAAACGCCTCCGAGAAGTATTTTTGGTGCAGTTTTTAACCAGTTCCATGCCACCCTATAAGAGAAATACAGTTACAGGGCAGAACGGGTGTGCAAAATCACACATATATATATGATTTTGCAGTTCCGAGTTGCGGCCTCGGCTGTCAATCGGTGCCCAGTCAGTGATTTCTTGCCAGCACCTGGTGAACGCCAATGAAGGGAGAGACCTGCGTATAAACAACACAGATCTCTCCCGTCAGCTCCTGCACACTCCTTCTTTGTATGGCTCTGCGTAGCAGTGTGCTTACAGTGAAAAACAGCACACAGTAAAACACACACAGCACACAGTTAACCCTTTGATCACCCCAGAGGGTAACCCCTTCCTGCCTAATGTCATTAGTACAGTGTCAGGGCTTTTTATTCGCACTGATCACTGTATTGGTGTCATTGGGATGTCTGTGACACCAAGTCAGTTCCCCCCCCCCTCAGTGTCAGAATGGCCACTGCAGTCCCGCTATAAGTTGTTGATCGCCGCCATTACTAGTAAAATAAATAATCCCAGTATATATACCGCCATTTGTAGACGCTATAACTTTCACGTAAACCAATTTACACGTATCAGGATTTTGTTTTTAGCAAAGACACGGAGCAGAATACATTTTGTCCTAAATTTATGATAAAATTTTGATTTTTAAATTTTTTTTTGCGGTGTCTATGTTTAGTAGCAAAAAGTACAAAACATTGCTTTTTTCTCAAAATGGTCGGTCTTTTTTTGTGTATGTCGCAAACAATAAAAAACACACAGGCGATCAAATACCATCGAAAGAAAGCTCTATTTGTGGGAACAAAAGGACATAAATTTCATTTGAGTTGCAGCATTGCATGACCCAGCAATTGTCAGTTAAAGTAACGCAGCGCCGTATCGCAAAAAATGGCCTGGTCAGGAAGGGGGGGAATCCTCAGGAGGGCAAGTGGTTAAGTCACGTGTGTCGCAAAAACTGCTCAAGACACAGTGAAGTACGCAGTTCAACCATTTTGTAGGCACCTCCATCTTGGTACGGAGTATATATTGTGTCTCTCATTTCTCAATCTCCCCCGCCCCCCCTTCCTGAGATGTGTGTGTGTTAAAGATGCTGGTTCTAATTCAGAGTCCGCCCGACGATCCCTCCCTAAACAGAGTATTGGTCAGTTACTCAGAGCCACCCCCCTGCTGGGGGACTTTAAAACACAGACTAGCAGGCCTAAAAAAAGTTAAGTTGAAGACTTCTCCCATTTTTTCCATCGTAACAGCGGGAGATCAAAGCACCATTCTGCTCTGCAACCTGGATCTGCTTACATCAAATGCTTAAATGGCAAGTAACTTAACCCTTTAACTTCCTTCCTATTATCTCTTTGCTGTGCTATGGTTCTTTGTGTGTGTATATATATATATATATATATATATATATATATATATATATAATTATATATTAGTTACATCTTTTTCTGTAAATATTTTATTGCACCTGTTTAACGCTTTTAGAAAGAAAGATTTATTACTAAAAGAGTCAAACTGTTTCTAAAGCGCTTAATTGCAATTTACGAATTCCTGCCTCTAAAGAGACGCTGTGTTTGTTCAATCCTCTGCCCAATCGGCCTGCGGTGACCGTATTGGACAGATGACTTTTCAACCATATTGGATAAAGAGAGTTTCCCTTTTCTCTGTACAAAAAGGGGTGGTGGCAGTGAAGGGTTAGTTGCGTAATTAACCCGACCCAGTAACAATCACTCAGACTGATGGCACATCGATCGGTTGACCATTAGCTGGAAAAATCGCTGTGTAGGGTGCAGCTGGGTGTGGTATTGTTACATACGTCATGCGGTTTTAGATCGGCCAGTCCTTCGGTCACGAGTTTTGTGAGAAGGTCTGGGGTCTGATGCCGCGATTGTGACATATTGGTGGTCACGGTAGTGAGATTGTCGCATTTTGGTGGCGGCGATTTTGCAATCTGTGACATATTGTTGGCAGCGTACGTGGGATAATTGCATTAAGAGCTTCAGTGGTGTTAAAAAATTGGCTCTGCACTGAAGGATTGTAAGCTTTGTGGAAACAGTCCTTAGAAACAAGCGGTGTATAACACACACACACACACACACACACACACACAGCTCCTTCCTTTTCCTACTTCCTCTTCTATCTTTGCTTGCAATTATGCCTGGTGCAGCAGAATACAAGAAAATGAGCAAAGGTGTTTTGAGTGCGGAATGTGCCTCACGAGGATTGCACATTGGTCGCAAAAATCGTGATGATTTGATTAGTGATCTAGTGGAGTATGATATCCGAACAGATCAGAACTCGGGGGAACTTGAACATGAAGAAGTTCCCGCTACCCACATTCCCAGTGGCTCAGAGACGGCCTCGCAGGATGGGCATACAGAGACTGACACTGGAAGATCACCGAATGGTATCGTCACACCACCGCCTGAGCAGGCCAGCACTGGAGTGTCTGTAACCAGCAGAGACTCTTCTCAGATGCAGGAAGCCCTGAAACGCCTCATGGAGACAGATCTGGAGGCATACCTGCGGTTCATTGAACGCCAAGCAGCGTCTGACAGAGAAACTGCAGAACGCCAAGCTGAGAAAGAGGAACGCCAAGCTGAGAGAGGCGTTGCAGAGGGAAGCTAATCGTTGGCACAAGCTGGAGATGGCAAGGCTCCAGCAGCGACCGGGTCAGAACCTCGGGTTCCTAGATCACAGGGACGCCACTCTGGCCGTAGGCGCAGCCAAGTTTCCAGTGATGAAAAAAGACAGTGACATTGACACACTTACTGTCATTTGAAAAAACGTGCCGTCAGTACTATGTGCCCCCAACTCAATGGATTTGGTACCTGACACCAGGGCTACGAGGCAAGGTCCTGGACACGTTTGTTGAATTGCCAGAGGGGCAAGACGATGATTACTAAATTTTAAAAGATGCCATCATCCGGAAGTACCAGATGACCCCGGAAGTGTACCGCAAGCGGTCCAGGTCCATGCAGAAGGGACCTGGGGACTCTTACACGGATGTGGCAAGTCGCTTACGCACCACATTCCGACAGTGGACTAAGGGACTGAAAGCAGATTCCTATGAGTCTTTGGAGGATCTCATGATCCGAGATCAACTCTTGCACATTTGCCCGGCAGACGTCAAACTGTTCGTCTTGGAGAGGGAGCCAGCATCTACTAAAGCTGCAGCAGACCTGGCAGATACCTTCGTCCACAAGCGGGTGCCTAACCCTCGCAAGGCTCCTCCAAACAGCTGGAAAGGGGGGAAATCGCCCCTAGCAACCTCTCCTACTTCAGTGAGTCAAGCTTCACCTCCGCCCAACCCTGCAGCGCTTGGAGCCAAGCCATTCCTGCCTGACACCCGCAGATGTTTCACCTGTGGGAAAGCCGGACATCTCAGGACCCAGTGTCCTGAGCAGAAGCAGACATCATCTGGCCAGCAACTCTTCTTCTGTGCTGTTCGTTCGCAGGAAGATACGGGTAACCCCCGCCAACTTACAGCCCGTTACCGTGGGCAACCGCTCTGTAACTGGTTTCCGGGACACCGGGGCTGTCACGATATAAGGTCAGGTTCAGAGACCAGTTGCTACAGCAGTTGTAAGGCTTACCTGAAACCAGCAGGATTGGTACACCAGCGGCCCACCCTGGGAATGACGCAGGCTCACCTGAGGTGCGGGGTCTAAGCATCCACCTGTCTTCCCCAGAGCTCCTAATGGTGGAGATGGATTTGGCTGCGTGTGAATGCCAGGTCGCAGATCTCAGGATCACCCCACCAGGGAATGAGTAGGCTGGAAACCAAAAGCGGATCAAACAGTTCAGGGATCAAACAGAAGCGGAGTCAGTCACAAGCCAAGGGTCGGTCACCAATGGTAGTAGATAGGATGAGGCAGAATCGTAGTCAGTAGCAAGCCAAAGGTCGGTAACGTAGATGAAGACAGCAGCAGGACTCGTAAGCGGGATATTGGCTGGTAAGGCACAATAATCTGGCAACCAGGAAGTGCAGAGACATGGCTTTTATAGGAAGTTCATGGGAGGAGCAAGGAGTTTAAGGTTCAAGACAAAACAGGGCAAAGGCAGGATCATCCAAAGAATTGTCAAGAATTGTCATCATTCCAGGTGGCTCAGTGAGAAGAAACACTGTCTCTCACCGCAGAAGGCCCAGGTTCGATTCCAGACTCTGACAGGGGCAGAAGTCACCTTGATCCGGCCAGAGATGATTGAGCCATGGAACCTCATCCCAGGAAAGTTCCTTACCCTCACAGGAGTTGGGGGGACCCGTTCACGCATACCCTGTGCAAAGGTATTCCTAGACTGGGGTGCAAGGAGGGGGATGAGGGAGGTGGGGGTCTTGGATGAAATTCCCACACCTGTTTTGTTGGGTGCTGACCTAGGCACTCTTGTTTCTTATTATGCCCCTGCCGAGAATACCCGGAAGGGCCCCCTGGAACTCTCTGGACATGCCAAGGTACTGTGGGCAGATATTGGGGTAATGTCTGGGCCACCTATGGATGGACAGAGGGAGGGGGCTGGGAATAGAGTGGGGCTACAGGGTTCTCCATTAGCTGGAGAACGAGAAGAAATCCCCTTGCCTGGGGAGGTATCGAACTCATGTGTCATTGATATTATGAACGTGACTGTTGATAATGGTTGTGATGACAATGGGGATGATATTAATAATGTCAGCAACATTGATGGTAATGTCAGTAATGTCATTGATAATGTCAGTATTGTTAATGGTATGGTTGGTAATGCTAACAATGATTATGATATTCTTGATGAGACAAATGATGTATTTTCACTGTTGGGGGTCACCCACAGTGCTTTGACGGGGGCAGAGGTACAGTCTCTGGGGACTGTTCTGGATAGGCCTGTTCCTTGCCGAGGCCCAAGAGATTGTGCCTTGATAAGTGCCCAGCCGTTGACCTTGCATAGGACTAGGCAGCCGGCTGGGACTTGTAGTTCCACACCCCATGCAGCACTGAAATGCGATTCCCAAATGAACTTCAGAAGTCAGCTAGCTGTGGGTTGCCCTGCTAAGAAGGGTACACAACACCCGGCTGGGACTTGTAGTTCCACACTTCAGGCAGCACTGAAAAGCGAGTCCCAAAGGACCTTCAGAGGTAAGCTAGCTGTGACTTGTTGTCCCACGAGTAAGGCAGCTCTGGATTTCAGCCTGGGGCTAGGTGTGAACTCCCCTGCTGGGAAAAGTCAACACAGGCCTGACAGGACTAATGGCCTATTCACTGGGGGCTGGGAGCCTGGAAACCTGTTATTTGATCTCATGTGTCATGGTGTGTCAACAGGCAGACAGACAGCTGTCATAAGCAGAGACAGCACGCTTGGATTGGGGGTGCAAGGGGCCTTATTGGGGTGGATACGTGGATTATAGAGAGAGGGTTGCAGTCCTCAGATTCAATCACCCCTCCCTGCCCCCCAGGTTCCGAAGCTGCTGGCAATGCCTCTGATAGATGGTGTCTGGATTCAGGAGGTGCAGGCTGACTGGGGCACAGAGACCAAGGGAATGGCACAGTCAGGAATCCAGGGGTCATCTAGAGTCTGGGCATCCCCGGTAGTCTCGGTCCTCCAGCAGGATCCGATGACCAGGCTTTCTGAGGACCTTGGAAAACTGAGCGCCAGCCCTGTGGTTGTGGCCTACCCCATGCCCAGGAGCCATGAGGTCATGGAGCATCCGGAGGGTGCCCGCTGTTTTACCATCATGGACCTGAGCAAGGGGTATGGGCCGCCTTCTCTAACCCAGCAGGCTCAAGATGAGCCAGCCTTCGCTACCCCATGTGGCTTGCCTGAATCCACGGGAAAGCTAGTTGGGGTCGAGAACGCACCGACCACCTCTCCAGTGGTCAGGAATGGCCCGCAATGCGGAGTGGAACTGGGTGCAGTTGCCCACTTTAGGGGCCTCGCGGTGTTTGGCCCTGGCTGGGAAGAGCAACTTGGGCCCCTGTCACTAGTCAGGAACCAACTGCCTGCGCCTAGCCTGACAGTTGAGAAGAGTAACCGTCAGAGGGGCAGGTCAGTGGTTCAGTTTTGGAACAAAAAGCAGGTTATGTCAGTCATGGGTGCCGCTGGCTACAGTAGGACGCCTGGATGCAACTACTACCTTCAGGCCAGATGTAGTCCTAGGCCTGAGGACGAAGGTGGGAGAGGGGAATCGCCTTCTTTACCTCGACAAGAAGCTACATATTAATATGTTAGCAGGTGACCCCCCCTCAGCTGAAGTGCTCTGCGAACAGGTTGGAATCCCGGCAGTGGCCATGGTATTCGGACAGCCACAGCCGACTGGTGCCCACCCGTGACCACCACTGGGTCGGCATAGCAGTGTTCCTGGGGAGAACGGCTTCCCTGTCCGACGGAACTCGGTTCTCCCGCAGTGTAGGGGAACCGGATCAACCAAAGGTGAACCTCTGGACAGAGTTCGGTTGCGTCAGGAGGGAAATTGTAGTTCCCTCCCATGCAACCACCTGGAGGGGAGGTGTCGTAAAAACTGCGCAAAACACAGTGAAGTACGCAGTTCAACCATTTTGTAGGCACCTCCATCTTGGTACAGAGTATATATTGTGTCTCTCATTCCTCAATTCCCCCCCCCCTTCCTGAAAGACAGAGTGACAGATGTGTGTGTGTTAAAAGTTGCTGGCAGGCTAGAGCAGCAGGGGGGCCCAGAGCTACAAAGCCCCCCCAGAGAGACAGAGCCTGGCTGCCCAAGAACATGTGTAATCTCCCACCTCCTAACAGAGATAAGGCAGCTTTTCCCAGGAATTGAAAGAGATTTTAACCTCATAAAACCTAGCAGCATAGGTGACAGAATTAAATGAACATTCCTCAAGTCAGTTTCCCCCTATGTTTCATATCATGGATTATGAAAGATGCTGGTTCTAATTCAGAGTCCGCCCGACGATCCCTCCCTAAACAGAGTATTGGTCAGTTACTCAGAGCCACCCCCCTGCTGGGAGACTTTAAAACACAGGCTAGCAGGCCTAAAAAGTTAAGTTGAAGACTTCTCCCATTTTTTCCATCGTAACAGCGGGAGATCAAAGCACCATTCTGCTCTGCAACCTGGATCTGCTTACATCAAAGGCTTAAATGGCAAGTAACTTAACCCTTTAACTTCCTTCCTATTATCTCTTTGCTGTGCTATGGCTCTTTGTGTGTATAAATATATCTTAGTTACATCTTTTTCTGTAAATATTTTATTGCACCTGTTTAACTCTTTTAGTAATAAATCTTTCTTTCTGAAAGTGTTAAACTGTTTCTAAAGCGCTTAATTGCAATTTACGAATTCCTGCCTCTAAAGAGACGCTACTGTGTTTGTTCAATCCTCTGCCCAATCGGCCTGCGGTGACCGTATTGGACAGACGACTTTTCAACCATTACAGTGTATATTTGATAAAGAGAGTTTCCCCTTTCTCTGTACAAAAAGGGGTGGTGGCAGTGAAGGGTTAGTTGCGTAATTAACCCGACCCAGTAACAATCGCTCAGACTGACGGCACATCGATCGGTTGACCATTAGCTGGAAAATCGCTGTGTATGGTGCTGCTGGGTGTAGTATTGTTACGCACGTCACATCGCGGTTTTAGATCGGCCAGTCCTTCAGTCACGGGTTTGGTGAGAAGGTCTGGGGTCTGATGCCGCGATCGTGACATATTGGTGGTCGCGGCAGTGAGATTGTCGCATGTTGGTGGCGGCGAATTTGCGATCCGTGACAACATGTCCTTTAAAAAACAATCAGAAAGCGCAGCAAAACACATATATGCTTTTACCGTGTTTTTGTGGGGGATCAGTGTGAAAGAAGCCTAACAGCCACACAATTTAAACCAGTCACAGTTTATGATCCAATTGAAAAATGCATCAAAAATGCAACACACCTGTGGGAGGTTCGCAAGCCACCATTTACATAATCACATGACAAGGGAAATCACATTATATTCAATTGTGCCCTTCTAATCAACTTGGCGCAGTGCGATTTTGGAAAAGGTTCCTGGTGAGAATTCAGTCCCATAGACTTTCATGGTATCTCACTGAAGTCGCATCAGCATAGATAAGAAGCATTCCTATACACTTCCTTCAGCTGATCAGCTTTCTATGGTTGATCTCTCCTTTGTTCCATGATCCTGGTACACACTTTTTAGCATTTGGTAGACGTGCTATTCTCTTTGCTCCGAATCAAAACTGGGACTACATTTTCATAATTCAGAGAATTGGATATTTCCGAATTACAATAGAAACAAATTTCAACTAATCCAAAATGACGAAACAAAATTTAGTCCAAAATAATTTGAAGCGAATTTGAAAACAAATTCGAACTGTAAACATATTGCTGATTTCCTTTAAAGACTGTATATTAGTGTTTTTTGAAAAGAATAGAATAGAGTAAAACAGAATACATAACATAATAGAATAGAATAGCATAGGAAAGGATAGAAAATAAATTACAAGATAAAAAATAGAATAGAAAGAATATAACTGCCTTCCAAAATTCGCATTTCAAATAGAATAGAACCAGCTATTCTTCACAATGAATTTGGATCAATTCATTATTTTATATTCAGATTCAGTTCAAATCCATTCAAAAAATTAGAATTCGGATGAAAACAAATAAACTAAACTAAATGAATTTCGTTACAAATGCAACAAAACAAAAATGATTAACTTTCCCAATCACTCCAAAATTAAACACATTTTTTTCATTTGCACGTCTAGCATTTTGTAATTTTTACTTTTATATCTTTGATTTTGTTTGTTTATATGTTTGTATATTTGTATTTTTCTTACCCACTTTCTGACCGCCAATCATTGCTGCCCGTATCCAGTTTTAAGGTGCTAACTCTCACTGTGATTGTATAAAGTGGAGGTTTGTCAGCAAGTCCCGGCCAATGATTCTTTATTATTTGCATATTTGTCTCACTTAAATTATTCAGAAAAAAGCGGCACATACCTGCCTGGCCTTATGTGAAAAGTAATTGCCCTTCTCCCCTCCCTTGCTAAATCATGAATGAACTGTGATTAACCGCATTTATTGGAAAGCTGAGTTACATTTCACTTGCCATGCCCAGGCCTGATTACTGCCAGACCCGTTGAATCAAGAAATCAATGAAATAGAAAAATTTTAAGGGATCCAGGATGCTCTAGGCTTACTTGATGAGCTACTGTTGAGCATGGAGTTTACCAACCCAAAAATGTTTTGCTTTTGGTTTGAGATCATCATAAGCATGCATGTTATCATTTCTATGATCGTTGGTGAAGTAATTGATATTTCTTTGTAAAAAAGCAATCAGTCTCAAAAGAAATGAACAAAATAACAATTTCATGTGACATCACTAAACACCCGCCCCCTACATGCCTTTAGGACTTCCTGCAGAAGGCTCCTCTGGTCCACCAACATTCTGGTGTTACACCCAACTCTACTACCTGGGGCTGTGCAAGAGGCCTGTTGGCTGATGCATGGCTTACATTGTATACCAGATTGTGGACATATCTGGACTTTCACAAACTTACCACCAAAATTCCTCAGGAAGTATAATGATAAACCAGACAAGACCAATGATGTGATGGATAATACCGCAAAGATTACCCCCAAAACAACTTTCATCCTTGGACCCGATACTATAAAAGAAAAGCACAATAAGTGTAATTGTATTTCTGAATGTCTGGAAAACAATCCCAACAACATTTCTGCTTTTCCTGAATATAAACCAACATCTACGATGTCTCTTTCACTTTAACAGCTCCGCACCTTAACCTGGAGGATCTTCTGGTCCTCAAACAATCTGATATCACATGTTGTAGTATCTGAGGTAGAAATGTGCAATTCATTTTGTTCCAAAACGAACTTTGGATGACATTTTTGTTATTCAGAGATTCAGATGTATCCGAATTTCTGAATTACAATAGTAATGAAATTGAACGAACCTAAAATAATGAAACAAAATTTTGTCTGAAATAATTCTAAAGAAATTTGAAAATAAACTGATGATATTGCTGAATTCCTTTACAAACTTTGTGCATTGGTGTTAGAATATAGCCATCTCCCGAAATTCAAATTTTGAAAAGAATAGAATAGAAATAAGAAAAGAATAGAACAGTATAGAGTAGAAAGAATATAGCCATCTTTTGAAATTTGAATTTTGAATAGAATATAGCTGTCTTCCAAAATTCACATTTTAAAAAAGAATAGAAAAAATATAATAAATCAGAATAAAATAGAGACAAATAGAATAGAAAATAGAAAATAAGACTAGAATAGAAAATAAAAGAAAATGATAGAAAAGAATAGAATAGTTTAGAAAAGAGAGAATATAGCCACCTTTTGAAATCTGAATTTCGAATAGAATAGATTAAAATAAAACAGAATATAACTGTCTTCTGAAATTCACATTTCAAAAAGAATAGAATAGAAAAGAATAGAATAAAGCAGACTAAAATAGAAACAAATAGAATAAAAACATAAAAGAATAGAATAGAAAATAAAGGAAATGATAGAAAAGAATAGAATAGTACAGAAAAGAGAGAATATTGCCATCTTTTGAAATTTGAATTTCAAATAGAATAGAAAAAAATAGAATATAGCTGTCTTCCAAAACGAAATTCACATTTCAAAAAGAATAGAATAAAACAATAAAACAGAAACAAATAGATTAGAATCAATATAGCCATCTTCCAAAATTCAAATTTTTGTTTTTAATTCAAATTAATTTCCAATTCATTTCACATTTGACTCAATTCGAATCCATTGTAAAAAAAAAATTTAATCTGGTCAAAAACAAACAAAACTAAATAAAATGAATTTCGTAACAAATGCAACAAAACAAATCTAGTAACCTAAAATAGAATTTGAAACTAAATGAATGTTTTTGTTCTGCACGTCTAATCTGAGGTTATATAACAGTTCTAATGACATATACACACCTTGCAGCATTTATTTACTTCCAGATAAAATAGCAAAAACTTACTGTGAATATACCAGAACCTCAAACAGTATGTTACACATGTGATTATGAATGCAACAACTGAAGGAAGAGAATTACTGATCGCTGGATTCCGTCCTATAAAAGAAAAACACAACAGATATTATCTCAGTCCTGCATGTCTGGAGAACCCAACACTTCTATATATACTGACTGTACATTTATCATTGCAGGTGAAGCATTTATATTACTGGATTAGAATAGGTAGAATAGGACGCTACTAGTGTTCAGGGTATCCGCTCACTAAATATACACTATACTGCCTGAAGTACAGGGCCCGCCCTCCCAATCATATGATTCAGGTGTTCCAATCCCCTCCATATCATGTGATTCAGGTGTTCCAATCCCCTCCATGGACACAGGTGTATACAATCAAGCCCCTAGGCATGCAGACGGCTTCTACAAACATTGGTGAAAGAATGGGTCGCTCTCAGGAGCTCAGTGACTCCAAGCGTGGTCCCGTGATAGGTGGCCACCTGTGGAATATGTCCATCCGTGACATTTCCTGGCTACTAAATATTCCACGCTCAACTGTGAGCCCCGGTTCACATATATGCGGCCGTACGGGCCACATTTTGCGGGGGCACGAGAGCCCATTCGTTTAAATGGACTCCCGTGCCCCATAACATGCAGGGAAGAAGTCCATGCACTTCTTCCAAAAATGCAGCCCACATGGGAACCTCGGTTCCCAGTACGGTTGCATTTTCCAGTGCAGGTGGCGTGCCATTAACGCTAATGGCACCCACCCGCGGGTCCGCATTTCTCTGTGCGGGTGGTGCGGCTGCACGTATTTTCGTGCCGATCCGCAGCGGCACCACCCGCACAGATGTGAACCTAGCCTTAGTGAGATTATAGCAAAGTGGAAGCAACTGGGAACAACAGCAACTCAGCCACCAAGTGGTAGGCCACATCACATGACAGAGCGGGGTCGGCGCATGCTGAAGCGCACAGTGTGTAGAAGTCTCCAACTATCTGCAGAGTCAATAGCTAAAGACCTCCAAACTTGGTGTGGCCTTCAGATGAGCCCAACGACAGTGCATAGAGAGCTTCATGGAATGGGTTTCCATGGCTGAGCAGCTGCATCCAAGCCTTCCATCACCAAGTGCAATGCAAAGCGTCGGATTCCGTGGTGTAAAACCTGACAGAACACCTTTGGGATGAATTAGAGCGGAGATTGCAAGCCAGGCCTCTTCCCCCGACATCAGTGCCTGACCTCACAAATGAGATTCCGGAAGAATGGTCAAACCTTCCCATAGACACCCTCCAAAATCTTGTGAACGGCCTTCCCAGATGAGCTGAAGCTGTTATAGCTACAAAGGGCGGGGCCAACTCAATATTGAACCCTATGGACTAAGTTTTTGATGCCATTAAAGTTCATATGTGGGTGTGGGCAGGCGTCTCAAAACTTTTGGCAATATAGTGCATTTGGTGTGCCACATCCAGAAGGTGTAACAAGTAGCATTGTTTTGAGGAGGGCTACAAAGTGTACACTAGATAGTGCCTGGTACTTGAATGCCTAACCAAAATGTATCCTTATCCTCCTGCTTTCGAGGCTTCGTGGCCAGGTGGAAATGGCCCTCCATACGTGGTGGACCTGTTCCAAGGTTCTCCGCTTTTGGACAAGTGTCCACTCTTTCATACATTCCGTCACCATGGTCAACATTCCCAAAGATGCTTTACCAGCATTGTTGAATGCCCAGTGGATGATATTCCCATATACACGCAAGCTTTGATTCACTTCATGTTCTTTGTGGGAAGAGTTTGGGGATGGCCCCTTCCTGTTCCAACATGACTGCGCACTAGTGCACAAAGCAAGGTCCATAAAGACATGGAGGAGCCAGTTTGGGGTGGAGGAACTTGACTGTCCTGCACAGAGTCCTGACCTCAACCCCATAGAACACCTTTGGGATGAATTAGAGCGGAGACTGTGAGCCAGGCCTCCTTCCCCGACATCAGTGCCTGACCTGACAAATGTGCTTCTGGAAGAATGGCCCAACCTTCCCATAGACACCCTCCTAAACCTTGTGGATGGCCTTCCCAGAAGAGTTGGAGCTGTTATAGCTGCAAAGGGCGGGGCCAACTCAATATTGGACCCTACGGACTAAGATTGGGGGGCCGTTGAAGTTCATGTGTGTGGAAAACCAGGCGGCCCAACACTTTTTGCAATATACTGAAGATTTGGTCCCAGTAACCAAACACTACTTATCAACAAAGAGAGGTTTTTGTGAACTAGATGTCCACCAGAAAGTGGTTACATTAAGGGACCAATGTGGTAATGTCAGGGATCCCCTCGATCCCTGCCGCGATGGTCCCGGCGCAGCCGCACTGCTCCGCCCTGTACAAGGGCACTAGGTCCGGGCCGGCCGCGGCGTTCGAGTTCGCGCATGCGCAGTAGAAGCTGCGGCCGCCCGCTGGGCACCAATGGCAGCGCAGGGCAGGATATTTAAATGTCCCTGAGCTGTCATTTCGTGGCCTTCTGGTCTTACCTGCTTCCTGTGATTCTGAACCTGTGCCTTGTAAGTTAGTTGACCCGGATTGTTCTTGACCTGCTGATTTCTCCTGCCCAGACCCTTGCTTTGCCTGACCTCTCTCCCTGGATGCCCCTCATTAGATCTGACCTACTGTTGCTGACCTGGCGTGTGACCCGACGATTCTCTGCCTGCTCCCTTGTACCTTACCGTCCTCTACGTTACCAACTCGGCCTGTCTGACTTCGCACTTGCTCAGCCATCCATCCATCCCATCGGGGTCACCCGACCTCCTCACATCTGGCTCTCCCTGGTTGGAGCCCCTGGCGAACACCCCTACCACTGACAGGTGTGCTCAGTAGTGGCGACCTGGTCTCGGGGTACTACAAGTCCATCCCCACCATCAGGGGCCCTGGTGAACAAGTACCCTGGGGCTTAGACTCCGCGCTCTGGGCACGCCTGACCAGTGGAGTGCTAGTGGTGCCGCTCGGCGGTCCCTCACAGTACCAGAAGGCCCTGACTGAGCCTCGAGGAGGACCCTCCCCGATGGAGGAGGTTTGCAGGCACCTGGCTACCCTGACGCAAGCAGTAAACTCTTTGCAGGACAGATGTTTGCAGATTGAGAATCGGTTTCAGGCCTGCACCATATCTGCTCCTGTTTCACAGGCCCCGGCTCCTGCACCTCCGGTCGCAGCAGCCCACGAGCCGGCTCCTGGGCCTTCCGCATCACTCCCTATGGCGGAACCCCGAGTACCCTTACCCGAGCGCTTCCACAGGGATCGCACACGCTTTCGGTCATTCCGTGACTCCTGTCTGCTCTACTTTGAACTGCAACCACGGACCTTTTTGACAGAATCGGTGAAAGTGGGGTTTGTTATCTCCCTGTTGCAGGGTGAACCCCAAGACTGGGCCCACCGACTAAGGGGAAATAATGATCCCCATCTGGTTACGGTTGACAACTTCTTTAACGCTATGGCCATCTTATACGATGACCCACAACGGGCGGCCTCGGCCGAGGCCACATTATACGCACTCCGACAAGGTCGGCGAGCGGCTGAGGAATACGCCTCTGACTTTAGGCGCTGGATGGGAGACACTCGCTGGAACGAGTTCGCACTTTTGCACCAGTTCCGTATGGGCCTATCTGAGGCTCTGAAAGACGAGCTCGCCCGGGTGGAGGTGCCCGAGACATTAGAGGACTTGATTGCACTCACCATTAAAATTGACCGTAGGCTACGGGAGCGCAGATTGGAGAGGTCTGGTCAGGGTCGCGGAAATACCTGGGGGTCATTCCAAGGATCCAGGCAACATACCAGGCCAAACATCCAGAACCTGCCGTCTGAAGATGCTCCCGAACCCATGCAGCTAGGCCTGGCACGGCCTAAACTACCGCCAGAGGAACGCCAGCGCAGACGCTCCCAGATCTGTGTCTCTACTGCGGTGAAGCTGGTCACATGGTACGTTCCTGCCCGCAGAAACTGAGTAAGTTCACCTCATCTTCTTTATCTACTGGCAATATGAATCCGTCCCAATACTTAGTTGTCCCCCTCTCCTTTCAGCTTTCAGAAAGGACCGTGGAGGTGACGGCCATAGTTGATTCGGGGGCATGCAGCTGTTTTGTGGATATCAATTTTGCTCACCAGCAGGGTATCCCCCTCCGTCCAAAGGAGAAGGGGTTTCACATCTTTTTGGCTGATGGGTCCCGGATAAAGTCAGGGGTGGTTAACCAGGAGACCCCTTCCATTGTGACTTCCATTGCCGGTCAGCACCGGGAACACCTCCGCCTGGATGCTATTGCATCACCCCTTTTCCCAGTCATTCTGGGGCTCCCATGGTTGCGGGCCCATAACCCCCAAATTGACTGGGAAACTGGGGTTGTCTCGTTCCTTTCCCCATACTGTCGGGAACTTTGCCGAACTTCGGGCCCGGAGGTCCCCCAGGTCCTCCTGTGCTCTGAAGGGGATGCCAGCCTAAAACAAGTGATTCCTGCAGCCTATCATAAGTTTCTTGATGTGTTCAGTGAACGGGGAGCAGATACTCTACCCCCCCCCACCGCCCATATGACTGTCCTATTGATCTGTTACCCGGTTCTGAAATTCCCTTCGGGCGAATTTTTCCCCTTTCTGAGCTAGAATTAGGGGCCCTGAAGGATTATATTGAGGACAGCCTCCGGAAAGGATTCATCCGTCCCTCCACTTCCCCAGCAGGTGCAGGGATCTTCTTTGTAGAAAAGAAAGACAAGACTTTGAGGCCATGTATTGACTATCGGGAGCTGAATAGGGTCACAATCAAAAATCGTTACCCATTACCACTGGTACCAGAATTATTCCAGAGCTTAAAAGCTGCAGTAGTATTTACCAAGCTGGACTTAAGGGGAGCCTACAACTTGGTTCGCATAAGGGAGGGGGATGAGTGGAAAACGGCCTTCCGCACCCGTTTCGGCCATTTCGAATACCTGGTCATGCCTTTCGGGTTGTGCAATGCGCCGGCCACCTTCCAGCACTTTGTAAACGACATCTTTAGGGACTTCCTGGACATCTTTGTCATCGTCTACTTAGACGACATTTTGATTTTCTCATCCTCCCTGGGGGAGCACAGGGTACATGTAACAAAGGTGTTGGGGCGGTTGCGGCAGCACGGGTTGTACGCTAAAGAAGAGAAATGTTGCTTTGAACAGGCTAGCGTTACATTTCTGGGTCTGATTATCTCCACCACGGGGGTCGCAATGGACCCTCAGAAGGTCTCTGCGATCCTAAATTGGCCTGAACCCACGGACAGGAAAAGCGTCCAACGTTTTATCAGGTTCGCAAACTTCTACCGGAAGTTCATCAAGAACTTCTCGGGTCTGGTCTCCCCCATCACTCAGTTAACCAAGCTTGGGACGCGATTCAGATGGACGCCAGAGGCACAGGAAGCTTTTGAAGCACTAAAGAAGTTATTTACCTCGGCACCCATTCTGGGTCAACCCGACGCCTCCCTGCCCTACATCTTAGAAGTAGATGCGTCAGAAAACGCGGTTGGCTCCATCCTTTCCCAGCGAAAGGGCGCCAAGGAATTACTTCACCCAGTAGCATTCTTCTCACGGAAATTTACCCCTGCGGAGAAGAACTACGACATTGGGGATCGAGAACTACTGGCTATCAAGACCGCATTAGAAGAATGGAGGTACCTGCTGGAAGGTGCCTCACATCCCATCCTGATATTCACGGACCACAAGAACCTGGAATATCTGAGGACGGCCAAACGTCTGCGCCCACGACAAGCAAGATGGGCATTGTTTTTCTCGAGGTTCCAGTTCCACATCACATACAGGCCGGGATCAAAAAACACGAAGCCAGACGCGTTGTCACGTATGTACGAGGACGCCAAGGAGATCCCAGTACCTGACACTATTCTGCCTGCGGGAAACTTCTTGGCCCTCCAGACGAACCTTCGCTCCGAGATCCTGAGAGCGTCCACAGCGATGTCTACCTCCGATGGTCCTCCAAAACAAGGGGGGACTCCTATGGAGGGAGGACCGGATTGTGGTGCCGGAGGATGCCCGAATCTTAGTCTTGGGACATTGCCATGACCACCCGATGGCAGGACATTTTGGCCCGGTCAAGACCCTGGAACTTCTCCAACGTTCCTTCTGGTGGCCGGACATGGCCAAGGATTGTAAAAGTTACGTGGGCCCCTGTGCCATCTGCCAGCGGAACAAGCCTTCAAGAAATAAGGCGTGGGGCCTGCTACGTCCATTACCCATCCCTGAACGGCCCTGGCAGAAAATATCTATGGACTTCATAGTCGAGCTTCCACCTTCACTGGACCACACAGCAATTCTTGTGGTCGTGGACCGCTTATCCAAGATGGCCCATTTCATTTCTTTACGGAAGACTCCATCAGCAGCCGAGACGGCGCAAGTTTTTATTCGAGAGGTTGTTAGACTGCATGGGGTTCCCGAAGACATCGTCTCGGACCGAGGGGTGCAGTTTACCTCGAGATTTTGGAGGGCATTGTGCAAAGCCCTGGATATCAAGCTATCCCTTTCCTTGGCATTTCACCCTCAGACCAATGGTCAGACTGAAAGGACCAATCAGACCCTAGAGCAATACCTGCGATGCTACACATCATTCTCTCAGGACGACTGGGTGCCACTTCTCCCTTTGGCGGAATTCGCGTACGACAACGCTTGCCATTCAGCAACAGGGCAGTCCCCATCCTTCTCCAACTATGGGTTTCACCCTGTCTTCCTCCCGGATTTAGTCCCGGAATGCCCAATTCCAGCGACACAGGATGCACTAACCTTTTTCACTTCAAACAATAAAAAACTACAGGAAGCCATCCGTCAAGCCCAAGAAGACTACAAGAGGGCTTTTAATAGGAAGCGAAGAGGGGATCTGGTGTTCCAGCCCGGAGAGAAGGTTTGGCTGGCTACATCGAACTTGAAGATGCTCTGCCCGTCAAAAAAGTTGGGACCTAAATTTATAGGCCCTTTTTGCATCAAACGGATGGTCAATGAAGTGGCCTATGAACTTGTTCTCCCTGAGACACTCAAGATCCACCCTGTCTTCCACGTGTCCCTGTTGAAGCCGGTAGTCCCTGATGCCTTCCCGGAACGGGAATCCAGGCCCCCGGAGGCCGTAACAGTTGAAGAAGAAGAAGAATTCGAGGTGGAGGCAATCCTGAAGTGCCGACGAAGGGGGGGCCAGACCCAATTTCTCATCAAGTGGAAGGGCTACGGCCCTGAGGACAATTCGTGGGAACCAGCCCATAATGTCCATGCACCTAGACTTGTCCGGAGGTTTCTTTGTGATCACCCGTGGTGGAGAGATCGGGTGGGCATCCGGAGGTTGCCCGTAGGGGGGGGGGCAATGTCAGGGATCCCCTCGCAGGCGCACTGCTCCGCCCTGTACACGGGCACTAGGTCCGCGGCGTTCGAGTTCGCGCATGCGCATTAGAAGCCGCGGCCGCCCGCTGGGCACCAATGGCAGCGCAGGGCGGGATATTTAAATGTCCCTGAGCTGTCATTTCGTGGCCTTCTGGTCTTACCTGCTTCCTGTGATTCTGAACCTGTGCCTTGTAGGTTAATTGACCCGGATTGTTCTTGACCTGCTGATTTCTCCTGCCCAGACCCTTGCTTTGCCTGACCTCTCTCCCTGGATGCCCCTCATTAGATCTGACCTACTGTTGCTGACCTGGCGTGTGACCCGACGATTCTCTGCCTGCTCCCTTGTACCTTACCGTCCTCTACGTTACCAACTCGGCCTGTCTGACTTCGCAACTTGCTCAGCCATCCATCCATCCATCCCATCGGGGTCACCCGACCTCCTCACATCTGGCTCTCCCTGGTTGGAGCCCCTGGCGAACACCCCTACCACTGACAGGTGTGCTCAGTAGTGGCGACCTGGTCTCGGGGTACTACAAGTCCATCCCCACCATCAGGGGCCCTGGTGAACAAGTACCCTGGGGCTTAGACTCCGCGCTCTGGGCACGCCTGACCAGTGGAGTGCTAGTGGTGCCGCTCGGCGGTCCCTCACAGGTAAACCATATGTATTTTACAAAACTGCATTTATTGATTACAATATTAAATATATGTGCATATAAAGTTAAAAAAATGAATCTAAAAACAATAAACCAAAGCCAATATCCATCACCTCACCCCAGACAACATTGTCTATCCCCCTTAAAATGAAACATGACATCACGGTATGGCCATATAGTTACGAGTATAGGAGACCAGACAGCAACTTACACTGGTCGTCTACTCAGAGTATTATGGGCTAGCCCCCCTATTTTGGATAGTCAAAGATGGGAGTGATGCAAAGTATTTAGGGAATGGTAGACCATCGTGTGGCTGTGTGAATGCAGCTTGCACCAGGTGGATGTCCTGCTGTGAAGAGTATTCAACTGTAATGAATTCGTTCTCCAGAAAGATCATTTGTTGTTACAAGTCCCACGACTTCTATCACTGGATTCATTGTACAGTCTTATGGTGGGAGACTGAAGAAACATCTAGTGGTAGGCAGTTCAGAACAGGTGAAGTTCTCAGCGAGGCAGTAACAGCAGTAGTTCATAATCAGAGAAGATGGTAGTCGGTACATATAGTTCAGCACAAGCTTCCAGCTTCATAGAGAAGTAAGGTCAAAGTGAGAAGCTGCATATATATGAATAGGTGTGATTACTCACCGCCAGGCCGTGCGACATCTACTATGATTTGGCTCGCCCTCTCTACATCAGGTATGTCATCCTCCGTGATCATTTCTGTACTGTGCTCATTGCCGTCCCAACTCGTTTGTCTCCTTTTCCTCCACCTGGCATTTCACATATTGTTCACATCTGAGCCGCTATTCATGTCTCCATTCAATCCTTAGCTCATCCATGTGTGTATTTCTCCCATCATGGTTTTGGGCTACCTCTATGGAATCATGGCCAATCCGCGACGTCACTGACACATGACATCAACACATTTCACTGATAGGCGTGTCTCAATCAGCTTCATCAGGACCAGCATTTATTTTACCTTTACAAGCTGAACTCACAACATGATCCAATCCTACAATTCTTCATAACCCCAAAATATTGCACATTTATTTTAGCAGCTAGGGATGAGCTTCTGGTAGGGATGAGTTCAACCCAAAACCAGCCTGTGTGCAGTTTTGGTAATGGGCGAACAAAACAGCCAGACATGACCCGTTGGCACTCCTGAAGACATTCATTTAGCTGTGGTATCACTGCCGCCACTGAATGACAGCTTCCTGACGGGTTGTGTCAGAGAATGCGTATATCTATGCGCAGGCACAGAAGCCCTGTTAGCCCTACTCATTGCCGATTAGCAAACGCACGTAAGTGCGCATGCGTGACGGCGCATTGGCACCAGGCGGGCTATTTAAGTTAGCCTAGTACCTTGCATTGGTGCCGTTTGGTATATTACTTTTGAGCACCCGTGCATCCTGTGACCTGTGATTCCGTTGCTGATCTGACCTGTTACTGACCCTACTTGAACACTGCCTGCACTGACCCCTGGCCAGCCCTTTGTCTATTCTTCTGTCTGCTGTTTCTGCTTACTCTGCCTGTTAGTTGCCGACCCGGACCGCCTGACCTTGTCTTACTCTGCTCCTGCACCGGCTTTTCCTTGCCAGTATCCTGCTCCTGCACTTCTGCCAGTGTGCCATCCACCAGCTGCTGCTGCATTCCTGACGCACGTCAACATCCATCCCCAGAAGTCCTACCAGGCACTTGTGCACCTCTGTGCTCCGGCGCTCCCTGTTACTCTACCAGGGCCCCTGACCAGAGCTGCAAGGGAAGCCTTCCTCTGCACTTCAAGTTCTGCCACCAGGTACGTTACAGATTGTTTCACATTGTAAACACAATGGCAGGGATCCTGCATGATGTCATTGATCAAAAGTGGCCATGATCATACAGTCAGGTCCATAAATATTGGGACATTGACACAATTCTAACATTTTTGGCTCTATACACCACAATGGATTTGTAATGAAACGAACAAGATGTGCTGTAACTGCAGACTATCAGCTTTAATTTGAGGGTATTTACATCCAAATCAGGTGAACAGTGTAGGAATTACAACAGTTTGCATATGTGCCTCCCACTTGTTAAGGGACCAAAAGTAATGGGACAATTGGCTTCTCAGCTGTTCCATGGCCAGGTGTGTGTTATTCCCTCATTATCCCAATTACAATGAGCAGATAAAAGGTCCAGAGTTCATTTCAAGTGTGCTATTTGCCTTTGGAATCTGTTGCTGTCAACTCTCACTATCAGTGAAGCCATCATTAGGCTGAAAAAACAAAACAAACCCATCAGAGAGATAGCAAAAACATTAGGCGTGGCCAAAACAACTGTTTGGAACATTCTTAAAAAGAAGGAACGCACCGGTGAGCTCAGCAACACCAAAAGACCCGGAAGACCACGGAAAACAACTGTGGTGGATGAGCGAAGAATTCTTTCCCTGGTGAAGAAAACACCCTTCACAACAGTTGGCCAGATCAAGAACACTCTCCAGGAGGTAGGTGTATGTGTGTCAAAGTCACCAATCAAGAGAAGACTTCACCAGAGTGAATACAGAGGGTTCACCACAAGATGGAAACCATTGGTGAGCCTCAAACACAGGAAGGCCAGATTAGAGTTTGCCAAACGACATGTAAAAAAGCCTTCACAGTTCTGGAACAACATCCTATGGACAGATGAGACCGACATCAACTTGTACCAGAGTGATGGGAAGAGAAGAGTATGGAGAAGGAACTGCTCATGATCCTAAGCATGCCACCTCATCAGTGAAGCATGGTGGTGGTAGTGTCATGGCGTGGGCATGTATGGCTGCCAATGGAACTGCTTCTCTTGTATTTATTGATGATGTGACTGCTGACAGAAGCAGCCGGATGAATTGTGAAGTGTTTCGGGAATATTATCTGCTCATATTCAGCCAAATGCTTCAGAACTCATTGGACGCTTCACAGTGCAGATGGACAATGACCCAAAGCATACTGCAAAAGCCACCAAAGAGTTTTTTAAGGGAAAGAAGTGGAATGTTCTGCAATGGCCAAGTCAATCACCTGACCTGAATCCGATTGAGCATTTCACTTGCTGAAGACAAAACTGAAGGGAAAATGCCCCAAGAACAAGCAGGAACTGAAGACAGTTGCAGTAGAGGCCTGGCAGAGCATCACCAGGGATGACACCCAGCGTCTGGTGATGTCTATGCGTTCCACACTTCAGGCTGTCGTTGACTGCAAAGGATTTGCTACCAAGTATTAAAAAGTGAAATTTTGATTTATGATTAATATTCTGTCCCATTACTTTAGGTCCCTTATTAAGTGGGAGGCACATATGCAAACTGTTGTAATTCCTACACCGTTCACCTGATTTGGATGTAAATACCCTCAAATTAGAGCTGACAGTCTGCAGTTAAAGCACATCTTGTTCGTTTCATTTCAAATCCATTGTGGTGGTGTAGAGAGCCAAAAATGTTAGAATTGTGTCCATGTCCCAATATTTATGGACCTGCTGTATTTGGTGAGTGACATCACCCAGCATCCACGTTGGTTTGTTGACATTTAGCAGGCTGCCATTGTGGTGGAGCAGCATTGTCATTGTGGTGGGTTGTCACTCAATTATTGTGATTGATGCTGAATCTACATCGCGAGATGGCAGGACTGTTGTTGGATTTACATCAGGAGACATCCAGTACATATGTTTCTTTAACCGCCTCCCACTCGCCATATAGTCCAATGCTGGGGCAAGGCGGCTCTCTCATTCTGGGAGGACGTCATATGACGTCAACCCATTCTCACCACGCATGCGTGGCTCTGGGAGTATGCAACGCAGCGATCGGCGGTGCGCTGTGTCCCTTGGACACAGCGGATCACCGATCCATGGAAAGAGCCAAAGCTGTCGGCTCAGTCATGTGATCAGCTGTGTCCAATCACAGCTGATCACATGTAAACTGGGAAATGCCAGTTATCTGCATTTCTCTCCTCACAAGCTGTCACACTGACAGCTCGTGAGGAGAGGACAGTCGGCATTCCTCGTAGGGGACATCTACACTGATCATCAAAGCACTGATGATCAGTGTGCCCTGATGATCAGTGTAGCCCCAGCAGTGCCACCTGTCAGTGTCCATCAATGCCATGTGTCAGTTCCTCATCCATGCCACCTGCCAGTGCCCGTCAGTGCCACAGCAGTGCCACATTTCACTGCCTACCAGGGCACATCAATGCCACATATCAGTGCCCATCTGAGCGGCCTTTCAGTGCCGCCTATCAGTGTGCATCAGTGCCTGTCAGTGCTGCCTATCAGTGCCACCTAACAGTGCCAGTCAGTGCCACCTAACAGTGCCAGTCAGTGCAGCCTATCAGTGCCGCCAGTCAATGCCATATATGAGTGCTGCCTTTCAGTGCCCATCAGTGATGCCTGTCAATGCCCATCAGTGCTACCTACCAGTGCCTCCTCATCAGTGCCCATCAGTGCCACCTATCAGTGTCCATCAGTGCCACCTATCAGTGCCCATCACTGCAGCCTCATTAGCGCACATCAGTGAAGGAGAAAAATCACTAATTTACAAAATTTATAACAAAAACTAAGAAAAAACTTTTTTTTTCAAAATTTTCAGTGGTTTTTGGTTTGTTTAAGAAAAAATAAAAAATCCCGAGGTGATTAAATACCACCAAAATAAAGCTTTATCTGTCACAAAAAAATGATAAAAATTTCATATGGGTACAGTGTTGCATGACCGCGCAATTGTCATTCAAAGTGTGATAGCGCTTTAAGCTGAAAATTGGCCTGGGCAGGAAGGGGGTAGAAGTGTCCGGTAGGCAGGGAGGGGGTAGAAGTGTCCGGTAGGCAGGGAGGGGGTAGAAGTGCCCGGTAGGCAGGAAGGGGGTAGAAGTGTCCGGTAGGCAGGGAGGGGGTAGAAGTGTCCGGTAGGCAGGAAGGGGGTAGAAGTGTCCTGTAGGCAGGAAGGGGGTAGAAGTGCCCTGTAGGCAGGAAGGGGGTAGAAGTGTCCAGTAGGCAGGGAGGGGGTAGAAGTGTCCGGTAGGCAGGGAGGGGGTAGAAGTGTCCTGTAGGCAGGAAGGGGGTAGAAGTGCCCTGTAGGCAGGAAGGGGGTAGAAGTGTCCGGTAGGCAGGGAGGGGGTAGAAGTGTCCGGTAGGCAGGGAGGGGGTAGAAGTGCCCGGTAGGCAGGAAGGGGGTAGAAGTGTTCGGTAGGCAGGGAGGGGGTAGAAGTGTTCGGTAGGCAGGAAGGGGGTAGAAGTGTCCGGTAGGCAGTGAGGGGGTAGAAGTGCCCGGTAGGCAGGAAGGGGGTAGAAGTGTCCGGTAGGCAGGGAGAGGGTAGAAGTGTCCGGTAGGCAGGGAGGGGGTGGAAGTGTCCGGTAGGCAGGAAGGGGGTAGAAGTGTCCGGTAGGCAGGGAGGGGGTAGAAGTGCCCGGTAGGCAGGAAGGGGGTAGAAGTGTCCGGTAGGCAGGGAGGGGGTAGAAGTGTCCGGTAGGCAGGGAGGGGGTAGAAGTGCCCGGTAGGGAGGAAGGGGGTAGAAGTGTCCGGTAGGCAGGGAGGGGGTAGAAGTGTTCGGTAGGCAGGAAGGGGGTAGAAGTGTCCGGTAGGCAGGAAGGGGGTAGAAGTGTCCTGTAGGCAGGGAGGGGGTAGAAGTGTCCGGTAGGCAGGAAGGGGGTAGAAGTGTCCGGTAGGCAGGGAGGGGGTAGAAGTGTCCGGTAGGCAAGGGGTTATAGGACCTTTCTACTGAGCATGTTGTATTTTATCTGCAATGTCATTTTTATTTTGAATGAGTTACAAGGTACTCTGTACCCCTTACTCATTCATGAAGAGGGTAGGGTCAGATATCTGTGGGCCCCCCATTTTTTTTTTTTTTTTTTTTTTTTTAAGTGCCTCCCAACACACTCCCACATCCACTGGGCCAAGGATGTGAGGATGAGTCACTTGTCCCAGGGCCGGTGGTAGGCTAATTTGTGCCCTAGGCAAGACCAGCTACTTGCACCATCCCAAAAAAAAACAAAAAAACTTCACCTGTATTTCTACTTCACCCCTCCTAGCACACATCCTCGTTCCTCTGAAATTTTCCACCCTAGCACAAATCCTCTCCCCCCAAATCCCTCCTCCTAGCCTAAATACCACCTCCTTCTTCACAAATCCCCCTCAATCCCTCCTAGCATAATTCCCTCCAAATTACCCTTACCAGCACAAATTCCTCCTCCCCACCTAGCACAATCCCCCCTTTTAGCACAAATTTCCCCCCTTTCACAAATCCCCCCTCTTAACACAATACCCCCCAAACCCCCTCCTAGTACAAGTCCCCCCCTCCAATCCCACCTCCTAACACAATCCCCTCTAAACCTCCCTCCTAACACAATCCCCTCTAAACCTCCCTCCTAACACAATCCCCTCTAAACCTCCCTCCTAGCACAATCCCCTCTAAACCTCCCTCCTAGCACAATCCCTGCTTTTAGCACAAATTTCCCCCCTTTCACAAATTGCCCCCTCTTAACACAATCCCCCCCAAACCCCCCTCTTAATACAAATCCCCCCCAGTAACCCCTCCTATCACAAATCCCCCCTCCTAACACAATCCCCCCTGAATCTCCTTCCTAGCACAATTTTCCCCAATCCCCCCTTTAGCACAAATCCCCCCAAACACCCCTCCTAGTACAAATTATTATTATTATTATTATTACATCGAGTTTATATAGCGCCAAAGGGTTTACTCAGCGCTGTACAATAGAGGGGGGGACAATACATGAAACAGCACAGCAACAACAAACAGCACACGAGGGGTTAGAGGGCCCTACTCTTTCGAGCCTACAATCTAGGAGGGAGGGGGTAGTGGTACAGGAGGAAGTGGCTGGGGGGATGGAGTGGTAGGAGGAATGAAGGAGAACGGCTGTTAGGTGAGGGTGGGGTAGGCTTCCCTGAAGAGGTGGGTTTTCAGGGAGCGCCTGAAGGTGAGGAGGGAAGGTGACAGTCTGATGGATTGGGGTAGTGAGTTCCAGAGGATGGGGGAGGACCTGGAGAAGTCTTGCAGTCATGCGTGGGAGGAGGAGACCAGGGAGCAAGATAGAAGGAGGTCCTGTGAACAGCGAAGGGTACGGGTGGGGTGATACCTGGGAATCAGGTTGGTGAGGTAGTTAGGGGCAGTGTTGTGAATGGCTTTGTAGGTCAGAGTGAGTAGTTTGAATGTGATGCGTTGGGCAATAGGGAGCCAGTGGAGGGATAGGCAGAGGGGGGTGGCAGAGTTGGAGCGGTTGGTGAGGTGGATGAGTCTAGCCGCTGAGTTCAGGATGGTCTGAAGCAGGGAGAGCCTGCGCTGGGGTAGGCCAGTGAGAAGGGAGTTGCAGTAGTCAAGGCATGAGATAATCAGGGAGTGTACGAGTAGTGGGAATGGGAGGTGGCACCATTGTAGGAAACACTGAAGGAGGGTCAGGATAGGTAAGAGGAGAACCAGGAGAGAGGGGTGTCTCTGATGCCAAGGGAGAGTAGTTTATTAAGGAGGAGGGGATGGTCAACTGTGTCAAAGGCTGCGGAGAGGTCCAGGAGAAGGAGGACAGAGTAATCGCCTTTGGCTTTGGCGGTTAGTAGGTCGGTGATTTTGAGGAGGGCGGTTTCGGTGGAGTGTAGGGGACAGAAGCCGGACTGTAGTGGATCAAATTCCCCCATCCCCCTCCTATCACAAATCCCCCCTCCTAGCACAAATTCCCCTCCCCTAATCTCCCTTCCTATCACAAATCCCCCCCCCTCCCAGCACCAATCCTCTTCCTTGAATCCCCCCACCAAGGGCAAATTCCCCCATATCCCTGCTCTAGAGAACCCCCCTCCAAATTACCCTTCCCAGCATTAAATCCTCCCACCTTAACCAACCCCCCTTCTCCTTTTAACACTCAGCAGCCAGGCACAGTGCCCATTGAGAGACCGGCCTGGGGGGACCACAGCTGAAATCTGGGGGTAGCCTGCCCCAGCACCCACCTAGATCCAGCCATGGTGGAGAGTACATAAACTAACAGCCTTGGCTGCGCCCCTAGGAGGTTGTGTGCCCTAGGTGGCTGCCTAGATCGCTTAGTGGTAGCTCCGGCTCTGCTTGTTGTCCCCATCAACCTAGAGGCAATCTGTCTTGTGGGGGAGGAGGCAATGTTGCCAGATATGGTTCAGGAGGAGGGAGGGGACATATGCACACTGCCAGTCCCCTCTATTGCTGGCCAGCCTGGATAAGGGCCTGATACAAGGTCAGTGTGGGGTACTCCTCAAAATTCATGCCAGATACTTAAACAGGGGACAAAGGTTTTAACCTCCCTAGCGATCTGATTATGTCAGTATTTCTGTGCTCAAAGCGGTACATTTTTGTGCATGGAAATATGTATTTTTTTGTAGGCCTGTAATTCTTAGGAATAACTCACTGAAATCTTTCTGAACAAGAGTCTAGGAAACATCCCCGGTATGTTAAAATTTGAAACTCAAAATCATAAATTATAATTTAATAAATCCTAAAAAATAATAATATAATAATAATAAATGTAATTCAATAATATAATCAAACCAAAAACACTGAAATGTGAAATATAGCGCCAAGTTCACACATCGCTGAGCTCAGTCGCAGAATTGTTTTCAGTGTCTGATGAGGAATTTCCCCCACCAATCATTACACTGTTCAACAGGTAAAAAGTTTTGGGCATAAAATTAGCTAATCTTACATAATTTTGGGGTGCTGAAAACGAAAATGACCCTAAAAAATGTTGATTGGCTCTAGTTTCCATGATATATTCACCCATCTAATGACGTAAGCCATTCAAAATGATGATGCAACTTCAGCTGCATATTGCGCAATTGATACTGGTGACCAATAGAAAATTGCATGTATACTGAGATGATGCAATATTAGCCTTTAATTGCATCACTTCACTGCATAAAAGCTGCAGTATCTGTAGCTGATTGTAGTTCGTCTTTACATTTCGTTTTATGCTTATATAGGCTACTCAGTAATGCCTCGAACTTGTGTGAATAAAGCAGATAATTTCTGCTATATCTGCGGTGAAATAACTTTTATCTCACAAAAAAGGAGGATAACAGGAATGATTAAGAAAGCTTACAACTTGTATTTTGGCTGCAAGATAGGAGACCAGGACAAGAGCTGGGCACCACATACAGTATATGCTGCAATTCTTGTGGGACGGCACTGGAGCAATGGTTGAATGGAAAAAAGGCATCTATGCCTTTCGCTGTGCCAATGATTTGGAGAGAGCCAACAGATCATGTTAGTAATTGTTACTTTTGTATGGTGCCTCCAATTGTAAAAGGGCTAAATAAGAAGAAAAAGTTATCTGTGCACTATCCAAATATTCCATCGGCAATACGTCCAGTTCCTCATGGAGAGGGGCTACCAATTCCTAAAGCACCAGAATCCTTCGTGGTTGAGTCAAGTGAGGAAGAACCTGAAGCGTGTAGTCATCAACCGTCAACCTCACATGACCCAGACTTTCTTCCATCCACACCCACTGAACCACACCTCATTACACAAGTGGAATTGAGCGATCTTATCAGAGACCTGGATCTTCCGAAGAACAAGGCAGAGCTTTTGGGGTCAAGACTACAACAGTGGAATCTCCTAGCAAGTGATGTTCGTACGTCTTTCTACCGTCATCGTCATAAAGATCTGATTCCATTCTTCATCCAGGAAGGTGATATTGCTGTATGTAACAATGTTCATGGTTTAATCTCAGCCATCGGCGTATGCTATGATCCCGATGAGTGGAGGCTGTTCATTGATGCTTCAAAGGCGAGTCTTAAAGCTGTTTTGCTCCATAATGGCAATCAGCTGCCGTCAGTTCCAGTTGCTTACGCAGTTTCAATGAAAGAATCGTATGAAAACTTGAAAGAGCTTTTAAGGTGCATCAACTATGATGAACATCAATGGTCGATTTGTCGTGTCCCTCTGTGAGTGGGACAGTCGTGCGAGAGAAATGCACTATGCCAAAAGAGACTGGCCATTACGCCAGTCATTGCAGCCTGGAGAAAAAAATGTTAACTATCCAGCACTTGTAGACAGCAATAAGATCTTATTACCTCCATTACACATCAAGTTGGGATTAATGAAAAACTTTGTTAAGGCAATGGACAAGAATAAAGCAGGTTTCAAGTACCTGATTAGCAAATTTCCAGCACTTAGTGCTGCAAAAATAAATGAAGGAGTCTTTGTTGGGCCACAGATTCGTAAACTTATTCATGATGATGAGTTTCTTTCTCTGTTGCGTGGAAAGGAAAAGGCTGCCTGGACAGCATTTGTATCAGTGACATCAAATTTTCTTGGAAACAATAAAACACCAGACTACAAGAAAGTGGTAGAAAAACTCATCCAGACTTACAGAAATCTGGGTTGCAACATGTCTCTAAAAATTAATTTTCTACATTCGCATCTGGATTTTTTCCCACCAAACTGTGGAGCAGTGAGTGATGAACACGGAGAGCGCTTCCATCAAGACATTGCAGCTATGGAAAGAAGATATCAAGGTAAATGGAGCCCATCAATGCTTGCTGACTATTGCTGGACAGTTGTAAGAGATAGCCCTTTCCTCGAATACAAGAGAAAAGCCAAGAGAAGCAAAACCGACACAAACTGAAGACAAAACTAGTGAGAATCCTAAGTATTAAAATGATTCAACTTAGCTTATGGCTATAATTTTTCTTGGTAATCCTATGCAATATATTATGGCATTTAGGCTTTGTTATGCAGTCAATATCACTTGCTTTATATTTGTGGAAAGACATCTATCTATATAATTATTGTGCATTATGTAGTCATTACGCCTATAGTAGAAAACTTTCCGTTTACAGAAAAACTAGAGCCAATTGACAAATTTCATTGTTATATTTGAACTCAGAATGCGAAATTCATTAAGAAATGGATCCTTTTGTTTCCAAAACTGGCAAAAAATAAAAATTTGTTGAACAGTGTTATCACTCAATTCTGCAAGTGGTTCTGATTTACTATCGCTGTTCTCTAGCCGGTCTAAAACCGCGTCTGACCTAAAGGGACGCTTTTTGGACGCCATGGACGTTTCTCAGTTTCCAGGCAGAAAGAACAGTAAAAATGCAGGCAGGGCGCCGGACAAAGCACTCGGGACACAATGTATGTGAAATGGTTGGATACAGGAATGTTATACTATGTGATTTTAGTGTATTTAGTGAATGTCACTTTTTCACATTTCTAGATTTCCCGCCAGTTCCGTCCCGACGTCGCAGGGAACGGAACCCAGAACACAGATGCCGGCATTGGCCGGGGACGCTGCAGGAGGGACATCGCAAGAGTGAAGGACAAGGCAAGTTAAACATGAAGTGCCACGCTTCACCTATGATCTAAACCAAATCAAATATAAACGTCTGTTAATAAGTGTCCATGTGATGATAGTCCTATATAGTTGTATATCTTCTCAGATGCTTAAATTCCACGTTACTTCTTGGAACGTCCCGTGCTTCTATACACTGCAAACCATAAGCGTGTCTGTACACCTTCACCGGATGTGCTCTCACCTGATGTATATGACCAAACCGCTAGGTGAGGTCATAAATGGCCCGTGTCCCTTCTATGGACTGATGTCTTGTGTCCAATGGGCATGAATCTCCTCCTCTCTGTTAGCTCTCCTCCTCCATCAAATATGCACCTAAAACACATGACTAAAACATAGAGCTTTATCCTTACAAGACATTTATTGATAAACAATATCCAGTATTCCCATCACATGTGTGTTGTATTAAAGTGCGTCTTGTGAAGTAACTCCAATATGATACTCTGAATGGTACGAATCCTCCAACCGCTTGTGTGCAGCCAGCTGTATCACACTCTCCTGTCCTATGAGGGAAGTGGAAGAGAAAGGAGGATTCTGCTATCAGGGGAAGAATCTTTAAGTACGGATGTATTGGGAGGCCCATGGACAACAGAGAAAGTTGGCGTAGGAGAGGAGCTTTGATGTCACAACATTCGTAAGACAGCTGGCTACACACAAGCGGTTGGAGGATTCGTGTTCGAAGTATCATATTGGAGTTACTTTACAAGACGCGCTTTAATACAACACACATGTGATGGGAATACTGGATATTGTTTTATCAATAAATGTTGTGTAAGGATAAAGCTCTATGTTTTGGTCATGTCTTTTCGGTGCATACCGTATTTTTCGCTCCATAAGATGCACCTAGGTTTTAGAGGCAGAAAACAGAAAAAAAAAATTCTGAACTAATGGACTGCAGACATAGTACAGGAGATGACCAGAGACTGCGGACACAGTACAGGAGATGACCAGAGACTGCGGACACAGTACAGGAGATGACCAGAGACTGCGGACACAGTACAGGAGATGACCAGAGACTGCGGACACAGTACAGGAGATGACCAGAGACTGCGGACACAGTACAGGAGATGACCAGAGACTGCAGACACGGTACAGGAGATGACCAGAGACTGCAGAAATAGTACAGGAGATGACCAGAGACTGCGGACACAGTACAGGAGATGACCAGAGACTGCAGACACAGTGCAGGAGATGACCAGAGACTGAGGACACAGTACAGGAGATGACCAGAGACTGCAGGCATAGTACAGGAGATGATCAGAGACAGCGGACAGTACAGGGATGACCAGAGACTGTGGACAGTACAGGGATGACCAGAGACTGCGGACACAGTACAGGAGATGACCAGAGACTGCGGACAGTACAGGAGATGACTGCTGACCTTTGGGGAGGGGGGGGGGGGAGCGGGTACCTGAATTTGACAGGTACCCGCTCTTTCTTCTGTGGAGTTGTTCTTTGATCTTACCTGTTCCTCTATCCAGCCGCGCGCTGTCTACCCGGCTTCTGTAGTTTGGGCGCAGGCCGGACAGCCGGATACCCAGTACGCATGAACGTGAAGCGCTGCGCTTTGTGATTGGTCTGGCGGCTTCTGGGATCTGTCATGTGTCCCAGGTACCGCCTTACCACTCAAAGAGCACCGCTTCTTGCGCATGCGCACTTGGCACCCGGCTGTCACGCTCACTACAGAAGCCGGGAAGACAGCGCGCCGCTGGATAGAGGAACATGTAAGGTCCCAATGCAGAGCTGAGCGGCCGGCCCGGTATTCTGACACGGCAGCAGTGGAAATACCGGACCGACCGCTCCATATTCGCTCCATAAGACGCACTGACATTTTCCCCCCTTTTTTGGGGGGAAAAAAGTGTGTCTTATGGAGCGAAAAATACGGTATTTGAAGGAGGAGGAGAGCTAAGAGTGGAGGAGATTCATGCCTATTGGACAGAAGACTTCAGTCCACAGAAGGGACACGTGCCATTTATGACCTCACCTAGCGGTTTGGTCATATACATCAGGTGAGAGCACATCCAGTGAAGGTGTACAGACATGCCTAGTGGTTAGCAGTGTACAGAAGCACGAGGTGTTCCAAGAAGTCATTTGGAATTTAAGCATCTGAGATGATATACTTGTCACGGAGTGGCCATCCCTCCACCACCCCCCTGTGCCTGCTGTCCCCCAGCCTGTTGCGGCCTGTTGTCACCTCACCCCTCTGTTGTCACCTCACCCCTCCCTCTCCCCTTGCCAAGTCCTCTCATCCTGCTGCAGCCTTTGAAGACAGGCTGTGCAGGATGAGAGGAAGTGGCCCCTGTAGCGAGGATCACACCTCTCCTGGAAATATCGCTGGAAGAGTTGTGACCCCCCACCAGGAGACCCCGGCACAGTGCAACCAACCTGTCTCCACGCGCCCCCCCCCCCAGCGGGCGCAGCGCAGGCACGAAGCTTCCCGCGCTCTGCCCCTGCCGGAGACAAAGGCTGCGCTCGAGCTCGAGTGAGGGGGGCATGCTTCGTTGCCCCGACGCTGGGTCGGCCATTGCCAAGACTGCGGTTCGTCCACCACTCGGGACAGGATGCTATGCGGGATCTGAGCTGAGGCCAGACCCCACAGCCAAGACCCTACTGAGCCCTTGCAAGCCTGCTGTGTCCCTGACAAGCTGACCGCTGTGTTGGTCCCCTGCACGAGAGAGAGAGAACACCTGTTGGGAGGTCTGAGCTGAGGTCAGTCCCCACAGCCAAGACCCCGCTGAGTCCCCGTGAGCCTGCTGTTGTCCCTGGAAAGCTGAGCCCCGTGAGGATCCCTGTCTGCTGACCGCTTTGTCCCTGGAAAGCTGTGTGAGGTCTGAGCTGAGGTCAGACCCCACAGCCAAGACTCTGCTGAGTCATCGTGAGCCTGCTGTTGTCCCTGGAAATCGGTGTGAGGTCTGAGCTCAGGTCAGACCCCACAGCCAAGACCCTGTTGAGTCCCCGTGAGCCTGCTGTTGTCCCTGGAAAGCTGAGCCCCAGGAAGATCCCTGTCTGCTGACCACTTTGTCCCTGGAAAGCTGCCTCCTGTCTGCTGATCGAGTGTCCCTGGAAGCCACATGCTGCTGAGTGTCTGCAAGCCGCCTACCGTGAGTGTCCCTACAAGCCGCATGTTGCGGAGTGCCCTGAACTGCCCCATTGAGTGCCCGGATTAATACTTGCTCGGACTGTCTATTGAGTGTCTGGAGTATAGTAGCTACCTGGACTGCCCCCACTGAGTGCTCGGGCCATCGCTACCTAGATTGCCCAATTGTGGGCCGGATTACAATTATTTTGGGCTCCTCCCCTCTCTTCCCCTTTTTGGGTACCTGGACGCCACCTTCTTACCCTGACTGAGTGCCTTCCATAGTTCAATAAAGCTTTGTATGTTTACCATCTTCTTTGTGTGTTCTGTCCCGCCTACGCTTCTGTCACAATACTATATTGCCCAAAGGTATTGGGCCGCTGGACTTTCCACGCACATGAACTTTAGTGGCCCCCCAGTCTTAGTCCGTAGGGTTCAATATTGAGTTGGCCCCGCCCTTTCCATGCACATGACCTTTAATGGCCCCTCCCAGTCTTAGTCCGTAGGGTTCAATATTGAGTTGGCTCCACCCTTTGCAGCTATAACAGCTTCAACTCTTCTGGGAAGGCCGTCCACAAGGTTTAGGAGGGTGTCTATGGGAAGGTTGGACCATTCTTCCAGAAGCACATTTGTCAGGTCAGGCACTGATGTCGGGGGAGGAGGCCTGGCTCGCAGTCTCCGCTCTAATTCATCCCAAAGGTGTTCTATGGGGTTGAGGTCAGGACTCTGTGCAGGCCAGTCAAGTTCCTCCACCCCAAACTTGTTGATCTATGTCTTTATGGATCAGTAGTGGCATGCTTTATACCACTGCATCTGAAAAAAGAATAGGCTAAAACAGAATAGAAAATAAAGCAAGAGTATAGACTAGAATAGAGAATAAAAAAAAAAAAAGAATAGAATGGAAAAAAATAGAATAGAAAAGAATAGAATATAGCCATCGTCTGAAATTCAAATTTAAAAAAGAATAGAATAAAATAGAAAGAATATAGCTGTCTTCCAAAATTCTAACTTAAAAAAGTATAGAAAAGAAGATAATAACAAAGCTAGAATAGACTATAGCTTTTTTCCAAATTTCATAAAGAATAGAATAGTATAAAATGGAAAATAAAACAATACAACAGAAAAATAAAATAGAATACAATATAATAGAAAAAATATAGCAATCTTCTGAAATCTGAATTTTGAATAGAACCAGCCATTTTTCACAATGAATTTGGATAGATTAAATATTATTGATTATGAATTTGATTCCAATTTGAATTCAATTTGAATTCATTGGAAAAATTTTAATCTGGTCGAAAGCAAATAAACTAAATAAATTTCATTATGTTAGCGCTATAAAAATCTTGTATAATAATAATAATAATAATAATTATAAATGCAACAAAATTAAAATTAGCAACATAATGAACTGATCCAAAATGAAACAAAACTGATGATTTTGTTCTGCACATGTCTAGACTTCAATGGAAGTGTCTGAAAAAGATTTTTTTAAAAACATAAATAACCTTCTCCTACTCCCAGTAACTAGATTTCCATTGGCTGAAAAAAAATTGCCCAAGCCTGAATACATCTGATCAAAAAAAAATGCAAAAAAAAAAACCACACCAAAATCACCTGTAAACGCTTTTCCTGGGGACTGAATGCAGCCCAAATATTTGGTGTTTCGGAAACATCACGCTGAGAAATCTCTGGATCTAATCTGAAAGATCTGGGATTTGTGGAAGGCAGTCGGAGCCGAATTCTGCTGATATCCTATTCTAAGGCTACTTACTTGGCATGGTAAAGCTGAGAGTCATTTCCTCCTCCAGGGATCTGTGGCTGACAATACAGAATAATACATCTCCAGGTTCAAGGTCGGTAGACGGCTCCACAGTCAGCACACTGGTCACATTAAATGTCCCATCGCTGTTCCCCAATAGAGTTGTGAAAGAAACGTCCTTGTCCCAAGATGAGCTCCTGATGTTACTTTTACTGGATTTAACCCATCGGATCTTCACAGCTTCTGGGTAACAACTGCTGACTTCACAACGGACAGATCCCGTGATTCCATCTTCAATCTGTTGATCATGGCTCAGCGCCGTCTGCGGCTTAACTGTACAAGGAAAGACACAATTATTCATTATTTCTATACTAAAGGCTAATTTCACTTAAAGTGTTACTGAACCCCCAACAGTACAATCAGTCTGTAGATGCAGCAAAGCATTCTTGTTATACTCATTGTGGAACCTAAGGGGTTAATCCTCTGCATTGTGTAAAAATGCTGTTAGATCCTGACTTCTCTGATCCTCCCCTTATTCCAGTGTCCCTCTCTTATCTCCTGATAAGAAAAATCATGTAGAGATGCTCTGTACATGTTCAGTTTGGTGTGTATTGCTAGAGAGGTGTTTTTTTTTCTTGGGAGGGTGCATGTGATCAGCAAAGGGCCAATCAGCACTATCCAGACAGAGGGTCAGGGCTTCTGCATCCTCCTAGAACAGAAAGAAAACTCCTCCTACTAGGTGTAACCAGTGCTCAGCTAATGTGTTTAGGTTATAAGTCAGGTTAATATAACCCGGCTGTTTTGTCACCTGCGTCCAGCTGGAGGGATTTCCCTTCGATTTCAGTCCCATAGACAATTAACCATCATCTCAGAAATTAAGGGGAAATCCCAGGTAGCCACCAAGATCAACAGAATAAAAGGTCCCTCGATTTCTGTTCTGGATTTGGTGGAATGGTAAACAGGGCAAGTGGAGGGCGAATCTCACCAACTGGAGCACAGAGACATCATTGAACACTGACATGACTGTCACAGATCCACGGTCGCCTCCACCAACATGCAACAATCGCACGACCGCGACTAACAGTAATACGTCACGCCTACGGCGTCAGACCCCAGAACTTCTCACCAAACTCATGACCGAAGGACCGGCCGATCTAAAACCACAGTGTGACGCACGTAACAAGGCCCCACCCAGCTGCACCCAGCACAGCGATTGCCCAGCTAATGGTCTACAATATATGCCTGCAGCCTGAATGCGCTTGTTACTGGGTCGGGTTAATTACCAACCAACCCTCTCAAACTGCCACCACCGTCTTTTTTGTCAGAGAAGAAGGAAACTCTGTCAGAAATACACTATAATTGAGAAGATGTCTGATTGAGAAGTCGTCTGTCCAATATGGTCACCTACAGGCCAATTGGGCAGGGAGTAGACAAACACAGTAGCGTCTCTTCAAAAGGCAGGAATTTGTGAATTGCAAGTAAACGCTTAAAAACAGTTTAACACTTTCAAGAAAGATTTATTACTAAAAGAGTCAAACAGGTGCAATAAAATATTTACAAAGATGTCACGAAAATATATATATATGTATATAAAGACACAGCAAAGAGATAATAGGAAGGAAGTTACAGGGTTAAGTTACTCGCCAATAGCCTTGGTTTGTAGCAGATCCACGTTGCAGAGCGGGAAGGATCTTTGATCTCCTTTTGTTACGATGTTAAGTTCAGGAGATGTGTGTAGCTTAGCTTCAAGGCTTGCAGCCTATCCTTTTTAAAATCCCTCTGGGGGGGGCGGCTCTGAACACTGGCCACTACGCTGTTTTGGGAGGGGTCAGGAGAACTTTGAATTAAAACTAACAGCTTCATACTCCATGATATGAAACATACAGTTGACCTGAGGAATGTTCAATTAACTGCTGGTCAGTTTTATGAGGTTCCAAGGGGAGAAGCTGCCTTATCTGTTTTATGATGGGTGAGAAAGGTTACACTTTCTGCCTGGCACCGGACTCAGGATGTCTTAACCTGGGCTGACCCACACCATCTGTCAGGAGATAACGTTTGCCTCTCAGGAAGGGAGGGGGTAGGGAATGAAGGCTGAGGAATACTTCTACTAAAAGAAAAGAAAAAGGGGAACTCCACGTCCAACTCTGATGAGCAAGTTTGCTACAATGACAGATACCAAAGAGTCAGAAATGCCAACGCATTGTTCAAATAACAATTTGTTAAACGATCTCTATACCCCTGATGAAGGAGGTGGTTGGGGATGTCTTCCCCTGATGAAGGAGGTGGTCAGGGATGTCTATAGCCCTGATGACGGAGGTGGTCAGGGATGTCTATACCCCTGATGAAAGAGGTGGTCGGGGATGTCTATACCCCTGATGAAGAAAGTGGTCGGGGATGTGTATGTCCCTGATGAAGGAAGTGGTCGAGAATGTCTATATCAGTGGTGGTTGGGGATGTCTATACCCCTGATCAAGGATCAAGCATCTCAGGAAGAACTGATGACCATGTTGTCTTCCACATCAGACCTTCAAGGTGAGTTCAGCATGGCACCCTGACATCAAACAATACACAAAGTGTAAACAAATGTAATTAAATAATGTAAAAAAAGTAAATAAAAAACACATGTGCAGGCAAATGCTGAGCTGTGCACACCTTTATCCCCAGGAAGATCAGCCCGGATCATACACACACACACTGCTGTGCTCTCACCTGGAGGAGAAGATCCATCTCCATCATACAGCCGATTGCTCATTGACTGACAAAGACAGATGCCCGCCTGGGCCACCATCCCACCACTATCAGCTGTGCACAATGCATGAGATAGCCGCCAGATTCCTCTTTTTTATCCAGCACACAGACAGCCTATCATCAATCAGCTCTTGCTGATTATACAGAGGTGTTAATAACCATTGGAGGGGAGGGATGTCAATCTGGAGCTTCAGGTAGTATGTCTAAATCCCCCCCACCTGCTGGTCCCAAATTACATCTTGGTGGGGCGGGAGAGCCGTCACAGGCACAGCTGCATAGCAGGAGGTGAATGGCAACCTTCTGCTTTACAGCCCGATCATCGACAGGTAATGGACCGGGCAGCCCCGGGCCGTCAGACAAATGCCCGGTATGCCCTATGGCCACTCCACGCTTGGATGTTCCCATGTGAAGGTTTCCCCTCACCACCTGTTTCAGTGAAAACCGTTGCAACAGACCACCTTCCACAAAGTGAATACAAAAAAGTAAGGGGGTTTACAGATATAGTGGGGAACCTTCACATCAGTTACCCCCCCCCCCAAAACTGGTCTGGTGGGGCACTGTCATAGACATCCTCTCAGGTGCACTTTTCAGGAATCAGCCAGATGGTCCTCTCCAGGCTCCAGCTTGGCAACTCTGGTTTTATCCAATATTTTCTGACTGACTCCTGTGAGGCCTGCTCTTGATTCCTTTCCAGACTGCAGTCATTATTCAAGAGATGGTCAGAGACTGCAGACAGGAGACAAGAGATGGTTGGAGATTGTGGACAAGGTACAGGAGATGGTTAGAGGCTTCAAACAGCATATAGGAGATGATTTGAGATTGTGGACATGATACAAGAGATGGTTAGAGACTGTGGACAGGGTACAGGAGATGGTTAGAGGTTGCAGGCAGGATACAGGAGATAGTTAGAGGATGCGGAGAGGATACAGGAGATAGTTAGAGGCTGCGGACAGGATATAGAAGGTTAGAGGCTGTGGGTAGGATACAAGAGATAGTTAGGGGCTGTGGACATAGTGCAGTTAATATCTCACCACTGCTTGTGCATGGCTGCCATGACCGTGCCTCCTCTCTTCTGCAGCAGCATGTAATTCCTGGGCAAGCTGGAATTGTCTCATGTTTGCAAAGTCTAACAACTTAACCAGTTTTGTGATCAACGAAACATGCTCGTTATTCAAGTTACTTTATATTAGGGATAGGTTGTATGTTCATGTGTTCACCGAATAACAACAATACAAAAAACTCGCCATTCCTCTTATGAAGTACGTCAGACTGTCTACTCTGCAAAAAGGGGCCATTTGGGGGATATCTGTACTGTCCTGACATTTGGGGGATATCTGTACCGTTCTGACATTTGGGGGATATCTGCACTGTCCTGACATTTGGGGGATATCTGTACTGTCCTGACATTTGGGGGATATCTGTACTGTCCTGACATTTGTATTTTTTTTGTCATAATTTTTCGGGAAAATGAAAAAATAAAAAAAATTATTTTCACTATTTTTTTTACATACTGTCACCAGTGCAGTACAGCATCATCATATAACTGGCATGGCAGTGATCAGGGACACTGACTGGTGACAGTGTGAAAAACAAAAATATATATATATTTTTTTTTTATTAAATTTTTTTCTTTTTTTTAAGATTTTTTTTCATATTTCCCTATGTCTAAAGTAGTACAATGTTAACATAGTAACATTGTACTACTTTGGGGAAGTGATCAGTATTTTTTTTTTTTTACACAATTTGCTTATAGCAAAGAATTACTTTACAAGCATTTACCTGAATGACATCGATTCATTCAGGGTTTTTTTTTTTGTGCTTAGCTGTGATTTGGCCACAGCTAATCACATGACATGTGCATGTGATTAGCTGTGACCATTCACAGCTAGACACTAGTATACAATGGATGGCATGAATGAAGCCATCCACTGTATACAACTGTCATGTGATCTGCTGTGATTGGTCACAGCAGGTCACATGGTACCGGCAACGTGCTGTGCGGCTCTGCAAGCGCGCGAACTGCGCATGTGCGGGAGGACGCCATATGGCGGCCTCCCGGAAAGGTAATACATTTTTGCGGACGCCATTTGGCCATAGGCCGGGCGTCAAATGGTTAAACAGTTCTTTAGTCCTCGGCACCCAGGGCTGTTTAAGCACCCATCGGCAGAATCTGCATCATACGGTGCAGGATTATCTAGGGGCAAGAGTAGACTTGAAGACCTTTCCAACTGAGCATCCACTGGGTTATGGGTCTTGAGGATGGATCACTGGCCAGAACTTGCTCAATACGCCATCGAGCTACTGGCCTGTCCTGCATCCAGCGTGCTTTTGGAATAGACATTCAGTGCTGCTGGAGATTTTGTGACATATAAGAGTGCATCTGTCCACAGACTCCGTTGAACAGCTAACATTTATCAAAATGAATCAGTCCTGGATCAACAGCAACCATCTTGCCCCTGATGCTGATGTAACTGATTACATTTCTTAGGGATCCGGGATCCCTTGAAGACTGCCTATCCTATTCATGAATCCTGATTTCTCCAGCCTTCCTCTGGATTAACTGTGGGTGTAGGATTATAACTTTTTTTTTCTATGGTTGAACTGGATGGACTTTTGTCTTTTTTCAGCCAGACTAACTAACTATGATTTTGCTAGCTTCCAACAATTGTTTTGGTTTAGAGAACCACCAACACCCAAAGCCCAATTTTTCGGCACCTGTTTCAAAGTGCATGTAATTTTATTCCACCATTTTTCTGTATTAGTTAACAATTTTTAACTACAGGACCCATGCCTGTGCCCATCAAGAGTAACTGTGAGGGGTTACAGTGTTCAGGCTCCACCAACACCCCAGGCCCAGTTTTTCTGCACCTGTATGACAAGTGCATATAATTAGAATTTTTAGAGCAGGATCCAATCCTGCACTCGTCAAGAATAGAAGGGTTACGGTGTGAGTCCTGCTGCAGCAGGTTCTATACATTGTACGGATGTGCAACTTCTCATGTAGTTTAAGGGGACCCCCAGGCATGATATTTAAAGGAACTTTTGTAATTATTTGTTTTTACTTTACCCACTTGCCTACCAGGCACTTTCACCCCCTTCCTGCCTAGGCCAATTTTCAGCTTTCAGTGCAGTTGCATTTTAAATGACAATTGTGCAGTCATGCGACACTGTATACATATGATATTTTTACAATTTTTTTCACACAAATAGAGCTTTCTTTTGGTGGTATTTAATCGCCACTGGGGTTTTTATTTGTTGCTCTATAAACAAAAAAAGAGCATAAAAAAAGCACAGGGGGTCCTTTCTGGGAGGATGTCCATGGACGCCCTCCTAGAACTGGACAACCGCGCTGTAGCCTGTAGCAATTGTACGTACAGAGATGGACGCGGTCATCCATCTTGCTACAGATCCCCCATCTTGTATCATTCTCTCTCCCTCCAATCCCCCTCCCTCAGGAATGTGGTCTGTATGTATGCTGAGTTCACAAGGCATCAGGCACAGCGGGATAGCTTCATGGTTAAAAAACCCCAATTAGCCTGGGCCCAGTATGTCTGTGAGACTCTTGCTTAGAGCGGATTGTAAAGCTATAAACCAGTCCTTCATTGGACACGAAAGACATTCCGAGTTAGCCGTAAAACAGACATTTAAAACCCACTTTTCCATATAATTTCATATCTTAAGATAAGAAATAATTACAACGAAACAAAGCATATATTCGGATAGCTCAGTTTAATGCGAGTCGCCTGATATCTTACACCCCTAGTTAAAGTCTACAGGAGAGCAGAAAGCCATATAGTTCTAGCTGAAATAGTAAGATATGGCATATTTGATGTCTGGATGTTCAGGATATAATTCTGCATATTAATCTACTAATGGCTAGGCTACTACATGTACCTAGGGAAGGTTATTGACCATGATATAACTTGGGAGGGATTTGGTCACAGCCTGAATTCCCCGCCTAAAACATCCCTCCCCAAATGAGGCAATTGGTTCTCTGCTTTAAGGAGACACCCTGCTGAGTTCCTAAAAAAGAGGTTGTCAGGCTTAGAGCAGTAAGATGAAGAGATCTCCCTTTTAACATCAGGAACCAACTTTGGGAGAAAAGGCACCCTTTTGTTCAGGACCCTTGAATCTGCTTAAACCAAGACTGACGGCAAGTATTCTACCTCCCTAAACTTCTGTTATCTCCCTGTGTTTTTGCTCTCTGTATTTATATATATATATATATATATATATATATATATATATATATGCTACATCTTTTTCTGTAAATACTTTTATTGCACTATTTTGACCTTTTTAGTAATAAATCTTATTTTCTGAAAAGGGTTGAACTGTTTCTAAAGCTCTTTAATGCAAACTAAGAATCCCTGTCTCTGAAGAGCGCTACTGTGTGCTTTTTAAACTTCTGCATACATCTGCCTGCGGTGACAGTGTGTATACAGACGCTTATGTGACGGACGCGGCGTCAGACCCCAGCCCTTCTCACCAAACTCGTGACCGAAGGACTAGCCAATCTAAAACCGCGCTGTCATGTGTGTAACAATGCCACGCCCAACTGCACCCTGCACAAAGATTTTCCAGCTAATGGACCAAAATCTGTGTACTTGCAGCCTGGGAGCGATTGTTACTGGGTCAGGTTAATTACACAATTAACCCTTCACACTGCCACCACCTCCTTTTTGTACAGAGAAAAAGGAAACTCGGCAATATCAGCAATAACACTATGATGTTGAATAATCGTCTGTATACCACTGTCACCGCAGGCAGGATATACAGAGGTTTAAACACACACAGTAGCATATATATATATAAATACACAGAGAGCTTCAGACTCCATACTATTGGGACCAAAAGTGCAGTTAGACCAATCTTTTTTCACATTTTAATTCTTATTTTTTATATTTTATTTCTTGTGTTAAGGGATATATATGTGTGTGTGTGTGTGTGTATATATATATATATATATATATATATATATGTGTGTGTGTGTGTGTATATGTATGTGTGTGTGTATGTATGTGTGTGTATATGTTTTATTTTCATTTCAATTAATTTGTATTCATATTTTGGTGTATTAATTTTTTTTTTTTTCACATGTGATTATGAAGCGCAGCACTAATTACCAGATACACTATTTCACTATTTTCCCTACTGAGACACAGGCTGTGTGCACTAGCGGCTACCGTACTAATATAATAATATTTTGACCATAGTAAGTGCTTAAGGTATATTTTTATATTTTCATCATTATTAGATTATATGGCTGCTCGGGTTGCAGTCTGGACTATTCATCTCCACATACTATATAGTAGCGAGGGAGTCCAGATTTTTTTACAATTTTACACCTGGTAAAGACAGCTCTTTGTGAATGACCCATGCACTATTGGGATGACTTACTAAAGGCAAATAGACTGTGCACTTTGCAAGAGCAGTTGCTCCAGAGCTTAATGAGCAAAAGCTCTGCTGACTTCCATTGTCCAATTATGCAATTTTTTAAAATTTTCCTTGCACATGATTGGGTATTTGCAAAGTGAATCTTTATCTCATTTACAAAGCTCTGGAGTAATTGCACTTGTAGTGTGCAACTACACCTTGTATGGTGCACAGCCAATTTGTCTTTAGTAAGTCAACCCCCATGTGTGAGTATAATTCTTTTTATTCCTTTCATTATCAATAAATGCATTATCGGCGCTGTCTAGTGCACCTAATTTTTCTCTTTCCTTGCGGATCTCACTGTGTACCTGATACTTGCAGAGTAGATGTCGCGGAGTCAGAATCTGGAGTGAAGATAACAAAGCAGCGATAGTCCCCTTCATCTGTGATCTGAATGTTGGGTATGAAAAGACTGGCATTGCCTTGTTGGAGGTCTTTGTCATTCATGTGAGATCCGGGCCTCAATGGCGTATGGCGGGAACTACGAAAAACATAAACCTCACGTTCAGTTCCATTCTGTAATCTGAGAGTCCAGATAACTGATAGTTTCTCTAGATTCAGCGGTATTGGGACACCAGACAGCAGACAAGGGATGGTGACATCTTCTCCTCTAAGAGCTTCAGTAGGAACATCTTTCCTAGAAACTGTCAACCTTCGAACCTGAAAATCACCTAAAAATTAGAACAAAAAAGAGTGATGACAATTGTACAGGATCACTTGTGACAGAGGAAACTAAACTGCTAACGTAATCCAGAATAACACTGCAACGGCACCCAAACCACTTATGGACCCCCCCCCCCCCGCAATGTACTGTGGACAGGCGGGCCGTGCAGGCAAAGCAACATACTGGTCTGTCACTGCCTGCTTTTGGGTTTAGGGCGCACGCATGCGAGACCCCACCACCGACACCTGCTGTGATTGTACATAACGGAAGTCTGTTAATATGTCCGACTGGTTCCACAACACGATTCAGGACTGGGACTTGCTGATCAGCTGTGTCCAATCACAGCCTAGAGTTCTGTCTTGATGGACAATCTGTACACAGAGAAAGATCTGTGGTTCTTACTCCTGTAAAGCAGGGATGAGAAACAAAGATCTGCTAGTAAAAGCAGCACATAATACACACATTTACAATAGGGACCTCCTGCACTACTATTTAAGCAATAAATTCTAATAAGGGGGAGCTGCTAACACCTAACCATACAACAAGTGGAAACAAATAAACTGGTGCAGCGCTACCCTGAATATAATCATATAAATATATAATAAGAAAAATCTAAAAATAGCAACGAAATATATACAGTGAATAAATAACACAATACCTTATCAGTGAATTGATCTTCTCAGGGATTACAGTGAGTAGGTAAACGTGTAATATAATAATAATAAAGTGAATCCCTAAATGGGATCAATATACTCATGAGTAGTGACCACAATGGCTAAATTAAGCCATATACATACAGACAAGTGACACTGAGTGGATCCCTAAATGTCACAATGGTGACAGGTGCCGTGATAACACTTCAAGAAATTACATCAATAAACAATTATGAAAGAGTGTGATAAAATACAATCGCATCAACAACCCTTAGACATAAATAATTACATAAAACAGTCCAAAAAAAGGAAGGAAAAGTTCAAAGGTGCGTGAACACCTAAAGTATTCCAAGAGCTTTAGGTGCAAGTGATACTGTGCATGCATAACCGATTGGAAATTATCCATGTGTGGCTAAATTGCCCCCTTACCTCCTTGAAGTGACCCCATAAGGGCCAAATTGCTTATTGGAACTCAGACCGGGGATCTTCCATGATTAGGTTCCCCCTGCGCAGTTGATACCAGTCCAGACTGGCGATATCCCCCTTCAGTAATAAAGAGAAGCAGCCCGGTCCACTCCAATATTGATATGGATAATGCAGCCAGCTCACAACACAAATAGGGCAAAGATAGAAAAAAGACCTCCCATAGTGTAAATCAGTTTTAATATCTCTTAAAAATAAATAGCAGCCAAATGCCCACTCACTTTACATCAGATAAAACAAGCAGTAAACCTCATGCTATGGGTGTACTTGCATGGGTTAGTTGGGTGCAGCAAGATGGCGTCCGTGCCGGAAATACGTCACCACGCTCACGTCCTACGCGTTACGTCACATTGTCACGTGACATCATCAGGGCCCTGTACACCCAAAGCATGAGGTTTACTGATATTTGTGATGTGAGCTGGCTGCATTATCCATATCAATATTGGAGTGGACCGGGCTGCTTCTCTTTATTACTGAAGGGGATATCACCAGTCTGGACGGGTATCAACTGCGCAGGGGGAACCTAATCATGGAAGATCCCCGGTCTGAGTTCCAATACACACATTACACATTGTTGGGTACATATTTATTCCCCTCATCACCCCTAGATGTTAACCCCTTCCCAATTTTGGTCTTTTTTGTATAGCAAAAAATAAAAAACCCAGTGGTGATCAAATACCACCAAAAGAAAGCGCTATATGTGTGAAAAAAATGATCTAAATTTCATTTGGGTATAGCATTGCATGACCGTTCACTTACCAGTTAAAATAGTGCAGTGGCGAATAGCAAGAAATGCCCTGGACATGAAGGGGGTAAAACCTTCCAGAGGTCAAGTGCTTAAACCGGGATCCAGCAAGGTGCTTTGACAATGGAATCAGTAATAATAACCCTCCAGTATGCTTCAACCTGAGATTCTACACTCCTATAAACCCTCTGAATCCAAGATGTGCTGCAGATGCAGACAATCAGTTGGCGTTTTCTTTCATATATTCTGGCTATGCCCTCTGATTCGGCCTTTCTGGTAAAAGGTAAAAGATGTACTGTGTCAAGTCTAGGGAGGGTTACTCCATTTGGACTGTGTCTTCAATTTTCTTGGCCTCCCTTTCACAGATATACCCAAAACCTCAAAAAAAAAAATGACCACCCATATTCTAACAGAAGGTATGAGACCTATCCCTCTCCACTGGAGGAAACTGTTGTCCTGTCTCAGACAGACCTACTGGATGTGATTATGGAAAATAGGAAGATAGAACATCTGATGGCTAACATTTGGGATAGACTGGAGACATCCTCTCAGATATGGGCACTGTGGGATCAGCCATCTTTTAGAGCTTTCTTTTGGTGGTATTTAATCACACTGGGGTTTTTTTTATGTAATGCTATATAAAATAAAATACTCAAAATTTTGAAAACAAAAATCAATTTTTCTTAAATTCTGTAATACAATTTTGCAAGCAAAACATCTTTCATCATAAATTTAGACCAAAATGTACTCTGTTACAGCTCTTTAGTAAAGATACCCCAAATCAGTGTTTATTATTTAGTCTGTACCAAAACTATAGAATCTACAAACTACGGGATATACAGTATATTTGAAACTTGATCCATCCTGCTGTTCTGACGTTCGGTTTCAAATTTTGAGGCCCTAAAATGTCAGGACAGTACAAATACCCCCCAAACGTCAGGATAGTACAAATACCCCCCAAATGCCAGGACAGTACAATACCCCCAAATGCCAGGATGGTACAAATACCCCCCAAATGTCAGGATAGTACAAATACCCCCCAAACGCCAGGACAGTACAATAACCCCCCAAATGTCAGGATAGTACAATAACCCCCCAAATGTCAGGATAGTACAAATACCCCCCAAACGCCAGGACAGTACAAATACCCCCCAAACGTCAGGACAGTACAAATACCCCCCAAATGCCAGGACAGTACAAATACCCCCCAAATGCCAGGACAGTACAAATACCCCCCAAATGCCAGGACAGTACAAATCCCCCCAAATATCAGGAAGGTACAAATCCCCCCCAAATGTCAGGACAGCACAATACCCCCCAAATGTCAGGACAGCACAATACCCCCCAAATGTCAGGACAGTACAAATCCCCCCAAAATGTTAGGACAGCACAATACCCCCCCAAATGTCAAGACAGTACAAGTACCCCCAAATGTTAGGACAGTACAATTCCCCCAAATGTCAGGACAGGACATATACCCCTCAATTGACCCCTTTTTTGGAAACTAGACAGTCTTAGGTTGCTATGATTGGCCATAACACTCACATGATACCCCGGCTCACAGCAGCTGCGTATTGAGCTCAGTGATTCACTGCGTCCATCAGATGGCGCATGAGTTCCTACTTACCATTCAAAGGGAAAATCCTGACATCCTGGGTCACATTGCGTGGAATTACAAGAGTTTTTTGACCTTCCTAGATGTAGGGTTCATATCATACACATAATCTGCTTTCCATCGGTGGTGGGTTGGAATGCACAGATGTATTTTTGAACATGAGTGGTGGTGGCGCAAGATTAAAATGACTTCCATTATGACTGACACTAATTATACATTTTACTTGTTATAAAAAAATAACAGGCTTTATGTATTGTTGATATGAGGTATAATCACTTGGGAGCACTTCCTATTTTTGGGGGAGGTGTCCATGCTGTACGTAAGAAACATCTTATTAAAAAAGACAACTTCGAAGTAGGTAGTTTTTGCAAAAAAAAAAAAAAACATTGATTGTTTTGTGTAGCAGCAATAATTGATGTGTTGGAAGCAGTAGAGTCAATACAGCCAAAAACTAACATAAAGTATACACTTTAAAACAAGAAAGCTAAAGCTATTAACATCATATACACTGCCAAACCGGGACAAAGAAAGTCACAGCACATAGCTTGTTGGGATCTTCTATTCAGTAGCACAATGTATTATGTAAAAACCACAAACCATAATCCTCAAACCCACATTGCAGAGATGATGCAGTTAAAAAAAAAGAGGCAAGAACAAAAAAAAAACAAAACGATGCCATGTTTCAGATGCAAAAGCAAAAGTTCTAAAACACAGCTGGAGAGCATGCAAACAATTGGAATGGGGCCCAAGGCAGCAATGTAAGAGAAATATTGTTTTTTCTCTCTAGAAAAAAAATGATTAACTATTGGCCATTAAGCAAGAATCTCTACTTGGACATTACGTCAAAAGAATAGATGAGGCATATTTGATTTAGATAAAACAAATTTCATCTTATTATGTCACATTGAAGAGCCAGAAATACTGTACAGACACGCAGCACACCATATAAGCGTTCTTACTAGGCTGCAATGCAAGACAAAGAGATTAGGTACAGTTGTGCTCAAAAGTTTGCATACCCTGGCAGAAACTGTGAAATTTTGGCATTGATATTGAAAATATGACTGATCATGCCAAAAAATGCTCTTTAATTGAAGAATAATGATCGTATGAAGCCATTCATTATCATATAGTTGTTTAGCTCCTTTTTAAATCCTAATGATAATAGTCAGAAGGGTCAAATTTAGGATAACAGAAATCACACAAATGGCCCGGATCAAAAGTTTTCCTCCCCTGGAATATTTGGCCTTGGTATAGACACACAAGGTGACACACAGGGGTTAAAATGCCAATTAGAGGTTAATGTCCCACATCTGTGGCTTTTTAAATTGCAATTAGTGTCAGTGTATAAATAGTCAATGAGTTTGTTAGCTCTTACATGGAAGCACTGACTAGGTTAGATACTGAGCCATGGGGATCATAAAGGAACTGTCAAAAGTCCTGCGTAACAAGGTAATGGCACTTTATAAAGATGGAAAAGGACATAAAACGATGTCCAAAGCCTTGAATATGTCAATCAGTACTGTTAAATCACCTTTTAAGAAGTGGAAAGTTTGGGGATCTCTTGATACCAAGCCAAGGTCAGGTAAACCAAGAAAGATTGCAGCCACAACTGCCAGAAGAATTGTCCAGGATTTTACCTCCAATGTGAAAGAGACTTTTGCTCAAGTCCCTGCCCATCAGACATGCAACTGGGTGCACAGCACAGCATTGAAGAAATCTAAGACCCTCAAGAAGGCACAAAGTGAATGCCTCCCCTGGGCCCAAAGAGTCCAGGTGGGAAGATTTTGGACAAAACTCATCCAGAGTCAGGCCTGGGTACAGCAGTGTGTGATCCAATCGAATCCCTGCAGAGTCTTTTTATAGTCGATCATTCAATTAAACAACACTGCTCAAAAAAGTGAAAGGAAGACTTTGAAAACCCCTCAGATCTCAACAGGGAAAAAATCTCCTGCTGGATATCTATACTGACATGGACGGGGTAATGTGTTAGGAATGTAAGGATTCCCCATCATTTGATGGTAATGAAAATTATCCACCTACAGAGGACTGGATTCAAAGACACCCCGAAAATCAAAGTGAAAAAATGATGGAGCAGGCAAGTCCATTTCATTGAAGCAACTCAGAATGGTCCTCAGTAGTTTGTATGGCCCCCATGTGCTTGTATGCATGCCTGACAATGTCAGGGGAGGCTCCGAATGAGATGATGGATGGTGTCCTGGGGGATTTCCTCCCAGATCTGGACCAGGGCATCACTGAGCTCCTGGACAGTCTGAGGTGCAACCTGGCGGCATCGGATGGACTGAAACATGACATCCCAGAGGGGTTCTGTTGGATTTAGGTCAGGTGATCATGGGGGCCATTCAGTGGTATTAATTCCTTCATCCTCCAGGAACTGCCTGCATACTCTTGCCACATGAGTCCACCAGTCCTTCTGTAAGGGGCTCTCAGGACATCAGGGGGTCCCGAGCAGCTGGGTGAATCGAATGTTGACAGGGAGGGTGATCGGCGCTGCAGGGGGACAATTACTGGAACTGATCCCCTATATGGCTCTCTCTGCAGCAACTGAAAGCCAGCTTCTTCTCTTCTTCCTGTTGGCTTTCAGCTGCTGCAGAGAGAGCTGTACAGTGGATCGGTTCCAGTAATTTTCCCCCCATCGCAACCATCACGCTCCCTGTGCACCATATATTTCCCCACTGCTGCCCAGACCCCCCGTGTGCTCCCACCCCTGCAGTGCTGCCAGCTTCCCTCATCTCCTTCCATCCAGCAGCTGCAAGCACACAATATGATCCTTCAGGATAGAGGAAAGGATCCAGTGAATATGTTACATTTACTAGCTCCTTCCTTTCCTGAATGAACACAAGTGATCGGTACCAATCACTTAATGTGTTCAACCATAACTGAAGCATAGTAAACTGTGTTTTTTTGGAGGGTGGGGGTCCTGTCAGGTTGGCTGTATGGGGCCCCATGGTTTCTCTGCTTCTTTTATTCCTTCTGTTGTGTAGGCATTCTGAGCATCTATCATATTTTCCAGCTCCTCAAACCTGGATCAAAATGGTCAATAATATCCTGACAAGAGAAAAACTGATGTACAGTATAGCAGCCACATAAAGTAAATTATGGAGTTATTGGATTAAAATGATACTAAAGTCTCTTATGTTTATTTTAAAACAACAAAACAATATCTATACCTACCTGCTCTGTAATGGTTTTGCACAGAGCAGCCCCGATTCTCCTCTTCTCATGTCCCCCACCAACGCTCCTGGCCCCTCTCTTCTGTCGGGTGCTCCCAGAGCAAACAGCTTGCTATGGGGGCATCCGAACAGGTGTACTCCTAAGCCGCTGCACCGTGTCCATTCACTCGCAAAAACCACAACTTGGCCCCAGCCCCTCCTGATTGACTCACTGGCTGTGATTGACAGCAGAGGGAGCCAATGGCTTCCGCTGCTGTCTCAGCCAATGAGGAGGAAAAGTCCCTGGAGAACTGAGGCTCTTGTGAACATTGGTTGATCAAGAGGGGGGCTCAGGTAAATATTAGGGAGGCTTGGGGGGCTGCTGCACACAGAAGTTTTTTTACCTTCATACATAAAATGCCTTTAGAACCACTTTAACACTCTTCCGGTCATAGCCCCAATACTAAAAATATATATTGAATACACAGCAGAGCTGATCCTCCTACACATGAGGATGAGATTGAAAAATCAAAGAATCCCCTGCGCTCAAGGGTGGTGGGCTGATGATGGATAAATGTCAGGTCTTTGGCACTTAAAATGGCGGCACAGACTTTGCTGCCCTCTAAGGGTCGGGGAAACCCAGAAGAATCTCTGTAAAATAATGGAAGAAGGGCGCACCAGCCTAGTGCATTACCTGAGACAAAAACAAGAATAAGTACATACTCACAAGCAACTGTGATAACAATAGTCCAAAGCGACCTGGTCACCAAGTCAACTCCCAAACTACAAGAGGACCCTCCAGATCCTCCAGCCCTGGCTCTAAGGAAGAGAGGAGCACCCCTCGAAACGTGTAAGCCATCTGGGTCCTTGTAATATTAAAGTTTTTGTCTCAGGTAATGCACTAGGCTGATGCGCCCTTCTTCCCTTATTTTACACGAGGATGAGACCCCTATTTTGGGATATTTATCACATTCCCTAATTCTAACTCTGTACTGAGACATTTTGACATTAGACCATGGGAACAGCTTCTTGATCCATCTCCTTATTTTTACATAAATGTCATCTTATCAATAACTGATGTCTATTGGATGTTGCATTTCTCTATCATGTGTATCTTCTTGGTTTCTGAATGATATGTAAAAGGCACATATTGTATTGCATATTGCTCCAATTGGTTATGATAAGCCCTACCAGCATATGTTTCTTTTGTGTACGCCCAATGTTGGGGCTATTGTTGGATTGGAAGGTGGGGGCTTCATTCTTTTGGGGGGAAAAAATTATGGTTCTTTACCTGTAAACATGTTCAACGTTCAACAAAAAAATCTTCTCCAGTTAGCATTAATTACATTTTGATTTTTTTATTGTAAGTACCGGTGCTTTTCTATAAATGCGGTTTGACTTACTGGAAAGCAAGGGGCCCAAAATGTCATCTTCCAATAAAATCAGCCAATTACATTATTGCACCTTTCTATCTGTCTGTGTTAACATTAAAGTCACAAATAAAACTAAAACCTTTTTGTTTCACTAAAAGTCAATTTCTAGTTTGATCTCTTATTAACTCCATTCTTTCTATAAAGTTCTACTTTGTAAATCTTCTTTTCTTTTAATACCCTTTCTGCCTACACCTTCCTTTTAGTAAGTTTTGTTTCCCATAAATAAATTTTCTTGTTTTTCTTGCTTTGACCTTTACAAATCTTGTAGAACTTCATGAGTTGTTGGCAGATAGAGAAGAATGTAACCATTCCTGTTTGTGTCTTTAACCCCTTAACGCCGGATCGTCCCGGCGTGAAGAGGAGTTTCTGCGCCGGGAGGTGGGCGGGACAGGGCTTAGTGTCATGTGACCGCCGTCACGTCACGGCGGTCACATGATCGGGAAAGGTCCCGATCGCAAGAGGAGACCGGGACCTTTCGGTGAGTACCTTACATGTGTGCTGGGAGTGCGCAGGGCATGCGCTCTCAGCACATATGTATTTTGTATATTGAACGCAAATGTGTGGTTACTCGGCGTCTAGGCCCAAACGCCGAGAAGCCGCACATTTGTGTGCGGCCGGCGTGAAGGTGTTAAAATGAGTATTTTCATGAATTTTATCTTCCTGTACACATATTTCTTCCTTTACACAATGTCAGGGCTCCGGGTATGACCAGAGGTGTGTGGACTGACACAGGGAAACGCAGGCTTCAGATATGGTATAAACAATATGATTTATTAAGACTAAATACAAAACGCAGTGCAAAACTAAACATAAACACAGTGCAAACAAACCAAACCAAACCACCTACAGATAACAATACATACAATGCAAAAGTCGTCAGGCAGGCCGGGTCAGTAGCAAACGGTCAAACGGAGTACCAGGAACAGGCGGGAGAGTGGTCGGGGTCACAAGCTGGGTTCAGTAACTCACGGGCAGCGCGGTGCAGAGGGTCAGGCAGAGAATGGTCAGGGTCACAAGCCAGGGGTCAAACAGGAGAAGTCAGCAGAGGTCAGGATCAGGCAGGGTCGGCAACAAGTCAGGCAGAAACAGGAACACAGGATACAAGATACAGGGGCCCATGGAAAAACACACCAAGGCCCTGACTGTGAGTCTGGCCATTCCTTAAATACAACCCCTGCAATCAGCTTCAGGTGTTTGGCTGACTGCAGGGATGAGTCTCTGATTGCTGAGAGCACCCGCTGGCCAGCCCTGGTACTGCAGCCCACAAGGCAGGTGAGTCCCACCATTATTGGCAAGTCCATTCCTGACACACATATACAGTTGTGTCCAAAATTATTCAACCCCCACTGAAATTGAGTGTTTTGGCCAGTTTGACATTGCTTTTGATCATTCAGTCATCTTGCTTACATTTACATTAAAGAGGCACTTGTAGGTCAGACAAATATAACATAACAGTTATAATGAAATAACCACAAATGTCTTTTCTGTGCTCACAGCATTATCAGTTTTATTCAACCCCCAAGTGACATTCAATCTTAGTACTTAGTACAGCATCCTTTTACAGTTATAACAGCTTTTAAACGTGAAGCATAGCTTGACACAAGTGTCTTGCAGCGATCTACGGGTATCTTCGCCCATTCTTCATGGGCAAAGGCCTCCAGTTCAGTCACATTCTTAGGCTTGCGCACTGCAACTGCTTTCTTTAAGTCCCACCAGAGGTTCTCAATCGGATTTAAGTCTGGTGACTGCGATGGCCACTCCAAAATGTTCCAGCCTTTCCTCTGCAACCATGCTCTAGTGGACTTGGAGGTATGCTTGGGATCATTGTCCTGTTGAAAGGTCCAACGTCTCCCAAGCCTCAGGTGTGTGACGGACTGCATCACGTTTCCATCCAATATCTCCTGGTACTGAAGAGAATTCATGGTACCTTGCACACGCTGAAGCTTCCCTGTACCTGCAGAAGCAAAACAGCCCCAAAGCATGATTGACCCTCCACCATGCTTCACAGTAGGCAAGGTGTTCTTTTCATCATAGGCCTTGTTCTTCCTCCTCCAAACATAGCGTTGATCCATGGGCCCAAACAGTTCTAATTTTGTTTCATCAGTCCACAGAACACTATCCCACAACTTTTGTGGTTTGTCCACATGGCTTTTGGCATACTGCAGTCGACTCTTCTTATTCTTTGGAGACAGCAAGGGGGTACGCCTGGGAGTTCTGGCACGGAGGCCTTCATTACGCAGTGTGCGTCTTATTGTCTGGGCTGAAACTTCTGTACCCACATCTGACAAATCTTTTCTCAGTTCCTCAGCAGTCACACGGGGACTTCTCTCCACTCTACGCTTCAGGTAGCGCACAGCAGTCGAAGTCAGCATCTTCTTTCTGCCACGACCAGGTAGCGTTTCAACAGTGCCCTTTGCCTTGAATTTGCGAATGATGCTTCCTAAGGTGTCTCTTGGTATGTTTAACATCTTTGCAATCTTCTTATAGCCATTGCCCTTCCTGTGAAGAGAAATCACCTCTTCTCTTGTCTTCCTGGACCATTCTCTTGCCTTCACCATGTTTGTAACCACACCAGTAAATGTCTAGAAGGAGCTGAGTATCACAGTCATTTTAAAGCTGCCTAATTGGTGCTTATTATGCTTGATTGCTGCTCGGTGACATCCACAGGTGTTTTCAATACCTGATGGAAAGCACCTGTATGAACCTCTGTTCTTCAGAGTGGTAGTCTTTAAGGGGTTGAATAATTGTGGCAATGAAGAAACCACATAAGAACCATTTACTACTGTATTACATAAACAATTGATGTCATTTTAGTTGCATTTGGGTAGTTACAACGTCCTTGTAGGATTTGATTCTGAATACAATTCCAAATGTACACTATAGTCCCTAAACCCCTTTACAGCATTGGGGGTTGAATAATTTTGGACACAACTGTATTATCTTTAAGTATCTTCTCTCTTTTTGATAATTAAAGCAAAAGCTAAAAAAAACAATTCTTATTCACTTCTTCTAAAGATAATAAAAGGGATCTCTAATCTCTTCACTAAATTATAGATATGTCACCTACGAAACGTTTTACTTGTAACGTATACTTGTGCCTATTCTTTCGGTAGATGATTTCTCTCTCCCATTTATCCATATAAAAAATTGGAAGACTTGGTGAAAATGTGGCTCCCATTGCTGCTCCAACATTTTGTGAATTATACTGTCCACCAAATCAGAGATGATGTTCTAAACAAAAACACAAGCATTCAATAACATTCTTTCTGTGCTGGAGGTCTCGGTCTCTCTCTCTCCCACTTCAATGCCTTCCTTATGTTGGATAAAAGAAGCGGGAAACATCTGTTGTAGAAAGTATACAGCAAATCCCTTCTCATAATTAACTTCCTGTAAATATTGAATAAATGTTTTGTATCCCAAAGATATTTATATAAAAAATATAAATAATTGTGCGCTGTCACAAATAAAATGTGCCAAATGTGATATCACTCTGCTGCAAACACCAAATGTGTGTTCCTCACATAAACAGAGACCAAAAAATAAAATACAAGTGTTGTGCTGCCATAATAATATATATACCCAAATGATGAATAAATATTGTTGTGCAAATTGTAAAACCTTCACTTTCAATCATATAAGCCGGGGGTGTCAAACCCAATGTCTTCGACGGTCGCATCAGCCTTATAGTTGCCCTCAAAGGGCCGGTTGAATCTGTAAGACCATATAAATGTATCTACCATATAAATGCTCATTCAGCGTTACCTATAAGGCTACGTTCACCCTAGCTTTGTCAGCAGGCGTCACTCAGGCGTTTGGGAAGCATTTTTAATGCATATGAAAATTCTGTACATGGCAGCACACAGTGCTGTTCACACTGAAGCATTAGCGTCACCTCACATTGTGTCATGGCAAAACTGACGCCTCATGTCCAGTCAGGAGGAGTTGAAGCCTCCCATTCAAGTCTATGGTGACGCTCCTCAAACACCTGGCAGGCGTTTGTGGAGCGTTAACACCATTAAACTTCATTATAGGTGGTTGTGGTGCGGTTTTAACGCTTTGAAAATGCCTATCAAACGCCCCACAAAGCGCATAAGGCATTTGGGGAGCATTAAAAATGCTTCCCAAATGCCTGTCTAACGCCTGTCAAATGCTATAGGGGCATTTTGGCAGGAGTTAGAAATAAAGTCAAGTGTGAACACAGCCTAACTATGTCTCCTCTCCACTTCCTCTTCCTCTTTCTGTAGGATTCCCTCAAGGTTCTGTCCTTGGGTCCCTCAAGGTTCTGTCCTTGGACCCATTCTCTTCTCCATCTACACCTCTCCCCTTGGTCACTTGATAAACTCCCATGGCTTTAAGTACCATCTCTATGCTGATGACACACAAATCAATATTTCTACTCCTCACCTCAGCCCTTCAGTCGCATTACTAACCTACTAAGTGACATTTTGGCATGGATGTCACTCCACTTCCTCAAACTAAATATTTCCAAAACTGAGCTCATGCTATTCCCTCCAGCCTGTCCCCCCTCCCTTGACTTAGCCATCAAGATCAATAACACAACCATCAGTTCCTCCCCTCATGCCAGGGTACTAGGTGTAATCCTAGACTCCCATCTGTCCTTTCATCCCTAAATCCAATCACTGTCCAAATCATGTAGACTTCTCCTCTGCAACATCTCCAAGATACGCCCGTTCTTAACCTCGGAAACAACAAAGCAACTCATTCACTCCCTGGTTATATCTCACCTTGACTATTGTAACTCCCTCCTCACTGGCCGACCTCATCGCAGGCTATCCCCTCTTCAGTTTATCATGAATGCTGCTACCAGACTCATCCACCTTACTAACTGTTCCATATCTGCGACCCCTCTCTGCCAATCCCTCCACTGTCCTCCACCCCTCTCTGCCAATCCCTCCACTAGCTTCCCATTGCCCAATGAATACAATTCAAAACATTAACAATAACATATAAAGCCATTTATAACTCCGCCCCAAATTACATCACCAATCTTTTCTCCAAATATCACCCAAACCATCCTCTCCGCTCCTCCCACGACCTCCTGCTCTCTAGCTCCCTTGTCTCCTCCTCCCAAGATCGTCTCCAAGACTTCTCCAGAGCTTCCCCCATCCTCTAGAACTCTCTATCCCAATCTATCTGACTATCGCCTACTCTGACCACTTTTAGGCGATCTCTGAAAAACAATCTCTTTAGGGAAGCCTATCCCGCCTTCAGCTAATAACCAAATCTTCTATTCCTCCTATCAGTTCATTCCCCACAGTTATTACCTTCTGTACCACTAGCCACTCCATCTTAGATTGTAAGCTCCAAGGAGCAGGGCCCCCCTAACCCTCTTGTATTGAACTGTATCGTTGCTGTATTGTCTCTCTTTATATTGTAAAGCTGTTTGCGCCATAAATCCTGTATAATAACAATAATAATAATATCTACTCTTTATCATATTAAATGTTAATATATATTGCCTCTGCACTTGATAATTACTTGTTATAGTAATAACTTAAAAGAGAAGCGCAAGCTTTTAAAAAAAACAAACTCACATACTCACCTAGGTGGATGCAGCATCAGTCCGAGGCTGGGCCAGCTGCGGGTCAGGCATCTGGGTAAGTCCTGACAATAAATGCGGGATCCCTCCAGAGTCTGGACCGGCTGAGTGATGTTAGCTAATAGAAGACTTTAGCCTGCTGTCGGCTTAATATTAGTCGCAGGAGTGCAGAATAAAGTGCAAGTGGTTGACCAGACAAATATTACAAACCCTGTTTATTATATTAACTAGGGGAGGCAGAGACGTGGAGGTGCTGTGGTTGCACAAAAAACCCAGAATCTGTAGGAAGAGTTCTGTCCTCCTCACTGCCGCCGATTGTTTAGACAAGGTGGAGGTGGAGACGAGTGGGGTGCAGCAGCAGCAGGAGAGGTGCAGAGGACACATGAAATGGCCACATTTGGCCTGTGGGCCTTGTGTTAACACATGTGATATAAGCAATAAAGTCTCTCAAAACATATATACAGCATGAAGAGTTCCAAGAATCAAAGTTTTTAATTTTTTTTTCTTGTTAATGGGGATCTATGTGCACTCCTGTTGGTGAAGTACTCCCACAATCCCAGTGCTGTCACAAATGCAGTGTGCACCACCACATGTGCTGAATAGGTGGACTCTCACCTTATGACATTACCCTACAAATTATAATAGGTCAATGTACACGTTTGTGAGCCTTTCCTCTCTGGGCAGCTCTCACATCGATCTCAGGTTCCCTCCTTCTCTATCATCCTGGGCTCTCAATATCCTGTACAGCTGTAGCACCGCAGTCACTCTAAATGTAGACTCAGAACCACAGAAAGGCAACCATATTGTAGTACATTAAAATCTTCACATTTATTGCAAATTACACTGAAATGAGCACACTGACGATACACATGCGGAGGAGCCGGATGAGAGAGAGGACGCTGATTACAATCTGTGAGCCCTGATTTGCCATTTTTGGAATGACTAATTTTATTCATGAGACTTTATTGCTTATATGATTATAAGAGAACGGGTTTACAATATTTCTCCATCATTGGGTATATGATATCATTACAGCAGCACAACACTTGTATTTTATTTCATGTTTGGGTAGATGCCAACAATGGCTGGAGATAGAGGTCCACATACTCCACCAACCTCTCCATTATGGAGTTTCTGGAGTTTAATATCAGCCTCCTTGGTGGATGTTCAGTTTTAATGTATTTTTCATAAGTAATAAATCACCACTGGGGATAGCAGTAGCCTGTGCCTGTGGGGCTGGGCCACTAGCTGGATGAGGACAGCTGCTTGCTCCAGTCTTCTCCAACCTGCCCCTTCCCCTACACAAAATATTCTCATGTTGTTCTACCTCTTCAAGTCTTTCCTCCTCTCCAATCAGTGACACCCAGAGATGGTCTGCGACCCCCACTTTCCACCCCCCTTCAATGCTGGAGCACGTTGAGCTTAAGCTACAGCCTAGTTTTGATGTCTTCTCCATCCATGGTCTATCTTTGTGCTATCTTCTTCATCCTCAATATCCGAAACAAGGAACACTTGCACATGACCAAGATCATCCTCCTGAAGCAAGTTAGTGATCATGTTATGAAATAATTCTGCTGACCTCTCATTGCCAGTTTGGCAATATTAGCCGACGAGGGAGAAGAAGAAGAAGAAGAAGAAGAAGAGGGCACAGTAACAGCAGTTGTTTTATGCCTTGGAAGAGAATCAAGAGGAAGGCTTTATCAGCCATCCAATGCTTGCCACACTGAGATAATAGAGGCAGACCTGCCCTGCCTGTAGATGGTCCTCTTCAACCATTGTTTTGTCCTGCAGAACCCTGCTCACCTCTACTCTCCCTGTGTGCAGAACCTCGCTCCCCCCTACTCTCCCTGTGTGCAGAACCTCGCTCCCCCCTACTCTCCCTATGTGCAGAACCTCGCTCCCCCCTACTCTCCCTGTGTGCAGAACCTCGCTCCCCCCTACTCTCCCTGTGTGCAGAACCTCACTCCCCCCTACTCTCCCTGTGTGAAGAACCTCGCTCCCCCCTACTGTCCCTGTGTGCAGAACCTCGCTCCCCCCTACTCTCCCTGTGTGCAGAACCTCTTTTTTTTTTTTTTTACTTTTTCTTTCGCAGAGGGAATAGGATGGGGGGAAATGATAGGAAGAAATGAAGCGCAACAATACAAGACTCATCCACCTCACCACCCGCTCCACCTCTGCCACCCCCCTCTGCCTCTCCCTCCACTGGCTCCCGGTTGCCCAACGCATCACATTCAAACTACTCACTCTGACCTACAAAGCCATTCACAACACTGCCCCTAACTACCTCACTAACCTGATTCCCAGGTACCACCCTACCCGTACCCTTCGCTCTTCACAGGACCTCCTTCTATCTTGCTCCCTGGTCTCCTCCTCCCACGCACAACTGCAAGACTTCTCCAGGTCCTCCCCCATCCTCTGGAACTCACTACCCCAATCCATCAGACTGTCACTTTCCCTCCTCACCTTCAGGCGCTCCCTGAAAACCCACCTCTTCAGGGAAGCCTACCCCACCCTCACCTAACAGCCGTTCTCCTTCATTCCTCCCACCACTCCATCCCCCACAGCCACTTCCTCCTGTACCACTACCCCCTCCCTCCTAGATTGTAAGCTCGAAAGAGTAGGGCCCTCTAACCCCTCGTGTGCTGTTTGTTGTTGCTGTGCTGTTTCATGTATTGTCCCCCCTCTATTGTACAGCGCTGAGCAAACCCTTTGGCGCTATATAAACTCAATGTAATGTAATGTAAACAATATATAACACCACGTTGTGTCTGTGAATGAATATGTCAAGGTGAGACTGAGTAAAATATGATATAAATATATATATATATAAATATATATATATATATATATATATATATAGAACAGTACTGTGCCCAATACTTCACTCCCCCCCCCACCCACCCGGCAAAACAAATGGTACCTAGCAGCAAGGGTTTCTTCCCCACAACCCTAGCCAGGTGTCTGTGGGCTTCTTCTGGCGGGGGGGGGGGGGGGGATGGGTTGAACCTTAGGTTTTTTATTGTATTTGTGGGTGAATTTCCCCTTTAAAATTCATAATAGATCCAAGTTCAGGTGATGTCATTAACTGCCAATTAAAACATCAATTCTTTTTGTAAATGTCAGTTGCATTCATGGTACTGATGTGCCCCTTTACAGGCATGGTAAAGGCATCCCCCAGGCATGTTATTTCAAGGAATTTCGCAATTTTAATGTTTTGTTCGAAGCATTATTAAAATCTCTGCATCCCCCCCCCCCCCATAGGGTATTTAAAACCTTTTTTTTTTCTGCTTTGGTACATGTTCTCCAGGGCAATGCCATGCCTCCTCATGCTATTTGTTTGACAATCTCTTGTCTACTTACCTAGAAAATGGCCATTTGCTGATTTCTACGATTTGCACCCAGAATGGAACCCGGGTGTGTTGTGTTCATCAATAATAGCAGCATTGCATTGCCTGAGAACCTCCATTGTCCGGCTCTGTAATGTATCCTCAGGTACAATGACATTATACACAGAAGAGTGACACTGACCTGATCCCAGGAGGAGCAGAAAGGAGATCACATGCAGAATTTTCAGCCTGCTCCCCATTGTTCCATCCGTGCCGGAAACACTCCAAGAGAATTGTGGTGTCTGAGCTGTACAAAGTAACGAGCCTTGCCTGAACCTTGTTTCACTTTCACATTTTTACATTTTAGACAAATCAGACTCTGATCACATGATGCCCACATAACCTCTTACACTGTAAATGTACCAAAAGGAAGAGCACAGAGACAACGGTATAGAAGAGAACATACCAATTGTACAAAAAAGAACAAAAAAACTATAACAATTTGCCACATACTTGTAACAGGGTCATTGTTTTACTGTTTGCTGCAGCTTTAAGATGTTGCCTCTCCTTCTGTTTCTCAGTGAAAGCTCTTTAAAGTGATAATAAACCAAAAATCAAACATGTATTACGTTGTAGCTTACCAGCGCATTAGTTTTCTTCTTTAGGCTTTCTTTCTTCTATTTTCATCTGGTAAACCAGTCTGTTGTTTTTCAAAGCACGACCCCTCCAGCAGAATGGATCAGTTTACAGGAATTAGGCAAACCATTTACCACTGGCAGGGGCTATTAAAGTGATTATCAAGGCTTACATTTATTCTTTTTTTAAATAACAACCATGTCTACACTTACCTGCTCTGTGTAGTGGTTTTACACAGAGCAGCCCGGATCCTCCTCTGCTTGGGTGCCCTGCCGAAACTCCTGGTCCCTCCCTCCTGTTGGGTGCCCCCACAGCAAACAACTTGCTATGGGGGGGCACCCAAGCATGCGCACTCCCCAGCAGCTGCTCCGTGTGGTCAGCCCCATCCCCTCTCTCTTCTCATTGGCTCACTGGCTGTGATTTATAGCAGCGGGAACCAGTTGCTCCCACTGCTGTCTTAGCCAATAAGGAGCGGGAGTCTCAGGATAGCCAAGACTCCAGTGCACATCGCTGGACCGAGAGGGGGTTAGGGGAGTATTGGGGGGCTGGGGAGAATGCTGCACACAGAAGGTTTTTGTTACCATCATGCATAGAACTCATGAAGGTAAAGAACCTCCAGCTTTTACAACCAGTTTACAATCAGCTTTAATTATTTATATAAAACCTTTATCTCAAAAGGAAAAAAATAATTGTTTGCTGTAACTGATTACAAAGTGTGAGCTGAAGTTTGGCTTCTATCTGTTACTGTATCTAATTTTGCTAGTACATTGAACACTATCCTCCCCCCAGACTGACAATGCCACTGCCTGCTGTGCCTCCTGTGCTCCTTCATCCAGAGTTGTGTCTCATGAACACCGGAGGTGTGTTACTGGTGATCAGGAGAAAACAGAGGGGGAAAAGCCAATGAAAAGAAAACGAATGCAGCCATCACATCTAATGATTGACACACTGCAATATATACATTTTTGGTCTGGGGTTTAATATCGCTTCAAGGCCCAACTCCAAACTGTGCTGCCCCCCCTTCCCTCCCCCCGTTTAAATGTGGGGCGCTTCCTTTGCACTGCAACTTTTAAATGTTCACTAACTCTACATAGTGATGGAGAGGCTGTTACTCCTTTAGACAGGCCTTTGGGAAGAGGTTTTAAAGCTACTCAAACGCTCTCCTATGCGCATTTTGAGGCATTTGATCGGCGTTTTCCGAACCACAAATACCTATAATGTAGTTTACTGGTATTAATGCTCCGCAACCGCCCTGCAAGCACCCCGCAAACGCCTGCCAGGCATTTCAGGAGCATTACCATAGACTTGAATGGGAGGCTTCAACTCCTCCTGACTCGACATGAGGTGTCAGTTTTGCCGTGACAGGATAAAAACGCTTCCCAAACACCTGTCTGACGCCTGCTGACAAAGCCAGTGTGAACGTAGCCTTACCCCTCCAGGCTGCGGGCAGTCCCTGGGCATTCTCTCATACAAAAGAAGGGCAATTTGTCCTGGATTGTATATAAAGGGGGGGGGCCCTTAGAGGGGAAGCTTCACGGGACTAGTCACAAAGAGGCCTGCAGGAGTGAAGAGTAACGTGAGCAGTTCCGCACTGCAAGGGTCATTTTTGTCTTGTGCCCAGAGTTGGGCTTTAAAACTGCTATTCACAACAGCACATCGTCAGCGCTGACTTATAATATCTAAAAAATGAGTGCGCTGTACACTAAATAATCATAAACAATAATCAATCAAATAAACGCTGCTACATAAAAAAGCACATAAATTAATTAAAGTGATATAAGTCCACATTCATATATTAAATAATTACAAATCCCAAAATCCAATAACACAGTGCTGTGTGCTAAAGAAATCCTCCAACGGAAAGTGCATAGGTGTCCACAAATGTTTGACACAAAAGAAAGAAATCAGCCTCTTACCAGACACTATGATCTCCAATCAAGAGATCAAACGAGCAGATGGTGTTCAGATCCCACACTGACACCCTAGTTAGCCGTATCAAGGAGATGAATAGGAGATGAATGGACAACTGCAAGTTCTCCACATCATGCAAGGAAAGGTTTAAAACAGAAGAAAACTTCATAGTGCAACCCGATAAACCAGCAAGAAATTTATTAAAGTATTGCACTTACATAGATAAGGTGCATAAAGGCCGTGTAAAAATGTAAAGTTCCTGCAGTGTCAGACCACCGGCTGGAACGTGGTGACGTCACAGAAAGCTCCGCCCAGTGTGCGTTTCTCCAAAAATGATATTATGATCAGTGGGGTGTTTTTGCTTCTAAATGGATGAGACGGAAGGTGACAGAAGTGCCAACAACACCCTGCGAAGACATCAACACCGGATAGGATATGCATAGTGAAAAGTATACCTTATGGGGCCGCTCCAAGCTGTGGATGGAAGGGAAAAGATCACCCCACCGGGAAGTGAGAAGAGGGGAGCATGAGTCCGAGCGATTCCAGTGTCAGACAATACAAGTGAAGGGATGGATACTGCTCAGTTGTCCCCAGGAATCCAATGTTGAGGAATGGACTCAGCTGGCATTCTTGCCACACTCTCTGACATGTTTCACCTCGCCCACTGGGGCTTGGACACCTCTGTGACCTCTGTGACCAAGCCCTGGTGGGCAGAGTGAAACGCGTCAGAAGACGTGACCAGGTCATTCCTCAACATTAGACTCCTGGGGCCGGTTGAGCAGCGTCCAGGGGCGAACTGACCATTGGGGAACTCGGGCACTGCCCGAGGGCCTGGGGTCAGTAGGGGGCCCCATGAGATGTCCCTGGCACCTTTCATAGGCTTTTTTGAGTGTTATTTTGAGTGTGGGCAAGGACACAGGGGCCCCATGAGTTGTCAGTCCGCCCCTGGCAGTGTCCCTTCACTTGGATAGGGTATGCAGTTACAGTGGGTGATATCATGAAAACCTGCTTCCTGCAGAGTGTGGCACCTTTTCCTATAGCAATTCTGCATATGGCCTTTATGTATTGGAGACTGAAAACAGCCAAGTTGCCTTGGAGTTCTTTCTCAAAAGTACAGGAGTTCCTCTCGGTACTTTACATTATTATCACCAATCAGCCTCTAAAACGCAGTTTATGATTTCATACAGAGGCTGCTCCATACAAAAGTTTTCCGCGTGCTGCAGAATTATTTTGAGTAAACTGGACCAGTTATGGAGTATATATTTGGAGGTGATGGATTTCCTTCTGCTAATTGGATCTGTTTTGGAACACCTTTGGGAGTTTGGTGGTGTACTGTAGGTGTCAGCTGCAGCAGGCGGAACCACCATCAACGGATGAACTGCCTACGCTTTCTGATTACCAACCAGCCTCTGTTGATGGGCTCCAAAGAATTCACATTAGGATTTATGGAAATGACTAAAGCTTCCAGTCAGTGGTGATATGTAGCAGTGGGCTGTGTTTGCTGAATGATAAATATTGCGGTTGCTCTTGTGATCCTGGAAGTTTTTTTGGGATTAACTCCCAATCCATGGCCATGTGGTGAAGATCGTTTTGGAGAACCTGATGTACCTCCTCCATAGACTCACTACTGGCCCATTAATGTACAGGGTAGCTTCACTTGTGAATATTTAGGTAAAGGAGGCGGTCCAGGCAGTCAGTCATAGGAGATGGTTAAGATTTGGACTTCAGGTTTGGGGGCTTCTGGTGCACTCAGTATAAAAGCTGGAGCTGTCATCTTTGGCATAGCATTGGAGTTCATGCAACATTTAGGTGACTAGAAGAATGCTTTAAATCTCATCAGTGCTTTTTGAGAAACTCCAACAGTTTGTGAAGACACGTTTAATAAATGAGGTCCCAGCTTTCCTTGTTGTGACACAATTAGTTCCAGCTCATCCTTTCAGTTGAACTAAAGGCTCAGTAAACCTTGCTGAGGTTGTTCCAGTCAGGAGAATCCCATGCCACCTCCCTCAAAATGCATACCAGACCTTTGGGTCTGGTATGTATTTTAAGGGGAACCCCACGCCAACATTTTTTACAAAATGGCATGGGGTCCCCCCCCCAAATCCATACCAGAGCCTTATTCAAGCATACAGCCCAGCAAGCCAGGAAAGAGGGGGATCGGGCTCCCTCCCTCCTGAACCATACCAGGCCATATGCCCTGAACATTTGGGGGTTTCCCCCTAAGCACCTTGTCCCCCTAAGCACCTTGTCCCTATGTGGATTAGGACAGGGGCCTCTTCCCCACAACCCAGGATGGTGATTGTGGGGGTCTGAGGCTTATCAGAATCTGGAATCCCCCTATGTGAATGAGTATTGGGTATACAGTACCCCTGCTCATTCAGCAACAAAATGTGCAATGTAAGGAAAAACACAGACAATCCCTAATTCAACCCGCCACCCACCCAGGCTGCCAGAAAAAGTTAATGAAACATGTTAATGGAATATGAAAGGAAAGAAACCACACGGGGAAACAATTTTCATGGGCTTGATTAACTCCACACCCCTTAAGGAGTCCAGCTACTAAACAAAGATACGCAAATCAGAGAGTGACCATGATCCCTTGTGTGACTCCACACCCACACGAACTGGGAAATTATGATCATTTGGGAAACCACACACCCAACATTAACCACACACACCTTAAGGAGACTCCACACCCTCTCAAATCACACACTTTACGGAAGACCACAACCCTTTGGTGGGACTCCAAACCCACATGAATAACATACATAAGGGTCTGGTATGGATTAGGTTCTGGTATGGATTAGGTTCTGGTCTGGATTTTTATGGATAGGGGTCTGGTATGGATTTTGGGGGAGACCCCACGCTATTTTTTTTAAACATTTTGTGGTTTCTGTTAAAATCCATACCAGACCTACAGGTCCAACTTTTTCATTTCTGTTAAACATCATTTTATACAATGCATACCAATGATTTTGCTGTTCAAATAACTGTCCAAAACCTGAAAAAAGGAAACAGATGGAAATATCAGGAATGTGAATGGCAGGACCTGCAAACGTAGACCTTGTTCACATGGGCGTATGCCTGTGCAAGGATCATGTTTGCCCACACAGGATGCACAGGCTGCCAGGACCTGGCTCTGAGAACCGGTGACCTCTGTGGTGTCTGTCTTTGACTCTTCTCGCTGTGCCACCAGGGATGCTGCTCCCTGCCTTGTCTCTTGTTTCTCTTGAACCTTGAATCCTTTGCTCCTCCCATGAACTTCCTATTGAAGCCATGCCTTTGCACATCCTGTTCGCCAGATTATTGTGCTCTCTCCAGCCAATATCGTGCTCCTTGTGTACCTGTTGCTGTCCTTATCTTCCCTACCACTTGTTATTAACCCTTTGTTTGTTCATTGGCTTCATTTTCATCTGATCCCATCCAGCTACTAATTGTTGGCTTGTATACTGACAACGCTGCTGCTTGATCCCTACCTGCTATATCTGCTGCTGGACCCCCATGCTGGAAAGGACCCAGGCGAAGTGCAGTTGGTATCAGTCCACCGGGGACAGGAGCCAGCTCTACAGAGGAAGCATCAGCTTCTGTGGTTCCTTTTGTGGCTGCCTGCTTCCTCTGCTGCCGGCGCGATGCACTCTGATTCTCTAGGATGGTGGGTCAGCAAGTCCAGATCGTGGTCAACGGGTTGCCAACCCCCCAGCATGCACTTCCCTGGTTGGATCTCAAGGGCCATGAGCCACAGGCTGAGCACCCTTGCGCTAGGGGGATCTGCTTGTGCATTTCCATCTGACTACATGTGAACCTCTACTGCTACAGCCACTGATCTCTGAGTCTGACCCCAGACCGTGGCACAGTTGTTCCATGTAGCCAGTCTCCTTCATGTCTATTTGGATGCAGCGGCTGCATAGACACAGCAGCTGTTCCCAATTTGACATCCATGTGGGTGCTGGTGCGTGTCCCCAAACTCACACCGTCTGCATTTGGGGACACTCATCTACAGTCGCTCGGATGTTAACCCCTTCACACCTAAGAGTAAAACAGACCTTAATGCCTAAGCACAATTTTGCAAAGTTGACATATGTTAGTAAAACCGTACAGATCATCACAACTACTTCGTACATCCAGGTGGATTATACCGCGTTTTTTTTTCAGGACAAATTGGGCTTTCATTTGGTGGTAAAAGGTAATGGATATCTCCTGATTATTTTTATTATCAAAGGAAAACTGGCCCAAAACAGTAAAAAAAAAATATAATTTTTTTATTTAGCTGTGTGTTTCTTGTTACTACCATCACCTACCACCAAAGAACAGCCCAAAATAAATTTTCCAGCTCTTGACGATCGCAGCGATACCCTATATGTGTATGTTTTTGTTTGTACCCTCAGTACAGCCCAGAAACAATAGTGCGCATTTTGTTTTTGGGTTTTTTTTTTTTTACCTAAAACACACTGACACTGATACCAATTTAAAGAAAAAAATGACCTTTGACCCTGACCTTGAACCAAACAGTTGTCCTGGCACTAAGCTAGATCAAACTTCATCTAGGTATTTTTTCTTTATTTTTTAATATTTATATATCTTTTTTATTGCCCAGATTATGGACAACCTGACAGCATTCCTGCACTTGTTCCGCTAGAGAAGATTGTTCACATTTTTATGCTAAGTTGCTTGAAGCTTGAAAAAGTACAAGAAGGTTTTGGTCCCGCAGCCAAACACTAATCCTGGCACTGAACTTGGTCAAACTTTGATTTAGGCATTTTTTCTTTATTTTTTCTTTTATTTTTTAATATTTATTTATCTTTTTTTTTTTAACAAACATTTTTTTCCTCTATGCCATGAGATCGAGAGATACAATGCATCTCTCTCCTCCATTCACAGAGAGAGGGAAACAAACAAGGGGGCCGTTCTGTACAGTGATTGATCATTGTGATAGCCAATCAGAGGCTATCACAGCAAACCTGTGACCCGGAATTGGGAGGCTCTCAGTGACACCCTGGTCTTTGTGCTGGGGGCGCGCTGTGCGGCACACTCCCAGCACAACGACAGGTACGCAAATATGCGGCCCCATGGAAAAAAAGCCCAGTTCTGTGAGGCCGCATATTTGCGTGACTTCGGCATGAAGGGGACACATTAGAAGACCGCACTGCATCCCAATAAACATGAATGGGACTGCTTGCCCATGGGATGCACAGAACACCCATTCATCCTGTGCAGCCAAAACGGCCCGTGCATGGGTGTACGCTTGAAGGTGTAAAGGCTGAAGGTTTTTTTACCTTCTTGTATTTTTTGCATGAAGGTAAAACACCTTATGTGTGCAGCATCCCCCCCACCCCAGCCCCCCTAATACTCACCTAAGACCTGTCTCAATCCAGCGATGTGCACTGGAGTCTCGGCTATCCTGCAATTCCCTTTCCCCATTGGCTGAGACAGCAGTGGGAGCAATTGGCTCCTGTCGCTGTCAATCACAGCCAGTGAGCCAACGAGGAGAGAGAGTGGGCGAGGCCAATCCGTGGCTCCGTGTGTGAATGGACAAATGGAGCAGCGGGTGCCCCCATAGCAAGCTACTAGCTATGTGGCACCCAACACAAAGGTGGAGCCAGGAGAATCTGCGGGGGACCCGAAAAGAGGAGGATCCGGGCTGCTCCGTGTAAAACCACTCCACACAGCAGGTAAGTATAGACATGTTTGTTATTTTACAAAATAAAAGAACTTTTAGTATTGCTTTGTGTGTGAATGAGGCCTCCAAGCGCACCCAATCCTAGACTATGGACATTCAAATCTTTACATATTCTTAGCCAACACTAAACACTAAACTAACTTTAAAATGTGTACAAAGAAATCTATAACCCCCAACCTGACAGCATTCCTGCACTTGGTCTGGCAGAGCAGATTGTTCACATTTTTATGCTCAGTTGCCCGAAGCTTGGCCCAGAATGGTTTCTGTGTGGAGCTGCGTCATGCATTTCTATGGGGAGAGGTATACTTCCGAGCCACACCACACTGCCTAGGGCTCATCTAAACATGTCAACAATCCCCCCCCCCAAATTCTTTCTCTACTTGGGCCACTCAGACATCACTTGCTGAGTTGTAGGGAGTGTAACGTGTTCAAAAAAGGAGGGGCGTGAAAAGAGATTCACAAAAAGGTGGTTACATTATGGACAGAATGCGATACTCAAAATAATTCCAAAAATGATGCTTTATTACACATTATGAATGTAGACAAATGGGGTAAATACCCTGGTTACCATCACCTCAGTATGAGATAATACAAAAAGACCTAAAATCACATAAAAGCAACATCAAGGCCGGTCTTCATTATTAGGTGCTGCATATGTAGTGACAGAATAACTGTCTAATACATTTGCAGCACCGACACATTGGTTACAACACAAGTAGGGGGTGTGTCAAAAAATTGTACCATCAGGTATGAAATATACTATACAATGTTGAGCAATATAGGCTAATCTTAAGCACCAAATAACATAATTACCCATAACCCCATGAGGCAGTGTGGGTGAAAAATTGTAGATAAGTATAGGGATATGGATGCCCCTATGGTGACCAGATAGTGACAAAACCACATCATAGTGGAAGGCAGGGGCGGACTGACAACTCATTGGGCCCCCAGGAAATAGGGGATCATGGGGCCCCTGTGTCCTTGTCCAAACTCAAAAAAGCCTATGAAAAAGGTACCAGGGGCATCTCATGGGGCCCCCTACTCACCCCAGGCCCTTGGGCAGTGCCCGAGTTTCCAAATGGTCAGTCCGCCCCTGGTGGAAGGCGTGAGTAGGTGGTGAACATATAATAATTCACAGTAAATATGTCCATTAGAATGGATGTAGAGTCAGTTATAGATAAATCACCGTTCATATCCTGAACGTAATAAAGATGGCAGGGCCCTGCTTCAGGGGGTTTCTTCACCACACCATGCGGGCAGGGGCGTATTTGCTGCGAGGCAAACAAGGCGTTTGCCTAGGGTGGCACTTTTTAGGGGGGCGGCGCTGTGCCGCCGCCCCCCCCCCTTCAACGAAAGGGACATTTAGTACAGGGGCGACAGGGGGCTGCTGTGTCTTACCTGGCTCCGGTCCCAGTCCCACGACGATCCAGTCCAGGAAGCGCTGCTGGAGGAGGGGTAGAGAGGTCCTGTGCCTGGGCGCAATGTGTGGGAGGGATGACCCCCTCTGCAAGCTCCGCCTCCTCACCAGTGATTGGGCACCAGAACTGTAGCTCAGAAAAGTAACACAGGCAGCCAATCACCGGCGAGGAGGTGGAGAGAGAGGCAGCACGAACATCGAGTGAGGGAGTGGCCGGCCCAGATTGAATGAAGGAGAGGAGGACAGCTGATCGCCAGGTAAGTGTGTCATGCAGATGGTGCTGCTGCAACCAGGTATGCTGGCTGCAGCAGCATCTAGGCTGGAGCAGGGGTCAGCAAGTTCACTGTCATTGGTGTCAGTGGGAGGAATAGTGCCCCATCATTAGTTTCACTGATACTAATGATGGGGCATTATTCCTCCCACTGACACCAATGATGGGGCACTATTCCTCCCACTGACACCAATGATGGGGCACTATTCCTCCCACTGACACCAATGATGGGGCACTATTCCTCCCACTGACACCAATGATGGGACACTATTCCTCCCCCCACTGACACCAATGATGGGGCACTATTCCTCCCCCCACTGACACTAACGACGGGGCACTATTCCTCCCCCAACTGACACCAACGATTGGGCACTATTCCTCCCCCAACTGACACCAACGATGGGGCACTATTCCTCCCCCCACTGACAACGATGTGGCACTATTCCTCCCCCCACTGACAACGATGTGGCACTATTCCTCCCCCCACTGACAATGATGTGGCACTATTCCTCCCCCCACTGACAACGATGGGGCACTATTCCTCCCCCCACTGACAACGACGGGGCACTATTCCTCCCCCCACTGACAACGATGGGGCACTATTCCTCCCCCCACTGACAACAACGATGGGGCACTATTCCTCCCCCCACTGACACCAATGATGGGGCACTATTCCTCCCACTGACACCAATGATGGGGCACTATTCCTCCCACTGACACCAATGATGGGGCACTATTCCTCCCACTGACACCAATGATGGGGCACTATTCCTCCCACTGACACCAATGATGTGGCACTATTCCACCCACTGACACCAATGATGGGGCACTATTCCACCCACTGACACCAATGATGGGGCACTATTCCTCCCACTGACACCAATGATAGGACACTATTCCACCCACTGACACCAATGATGGGGCACTATTCCTCCCACTGACACCAATGATAGGACACTATTCCTCCCACTGATACCAATGATGGGGCACTATTCTTCCCACTGACACTAATGATGGGACACCATCAGTGGTGACAGTGGGAGAAATAGTGCCCCATTGTTGTCAGTGGGCGGAGCTCTAATAGGAAGAGGTGGAGCCTAAAGAGGAAGGAGTGGAGTTTGCAGATAAAAGGGTGGGAAAAATTTAGATGCAGGGCGTGCCCAATTTTAGTCTTGCCTAGGGCAGCACAAAACCAAAATACACCACTGCATGCGGGCTATTTAACCACCTTAAAATGGATGAAAATGTAAAGCCCACTGGGTCCTCCGTTTCTTGTAATATGTAAAGGGTGCCTCGCACCTGGACAGTAAATCATTATGTCCCCATCCTGTAATGAATTGATGACAAATGGACAGTCAATCAATGTGTTCTGGCATCTAATTATGTGAAATGGCGAACAAACACCTTGTTCCATTTTGCTTTATAGCAGTCCACTCACCACCCAAGCCATAGGTGATACTCTCTCAGAGTTTCCTTCGTCTGGATTACCAGGCATAGTCCCGGAGGCAGCCGCCACCATCGGGACCGTATCCGGCGGGTTCCGTACTCCACCCTGGTGCTTGTGCAGCCTTGCACAACTCGTGGCCAGCAATGGCCGCTTCCCTTCTGGTCGGCGTGTGTGGCGCCAATGTGTATGACCGGAGATGACGTGACTGACGTATGACGTCAACGCGTTTCACCGATGGGCGTATCTCACACGGCTTCTTCAGGACCAATGAGACATCTGCCTTTCACATTCCTACTTATACTGGGCTCAACACCGCCCCAATATGCAAATCAGTCATTGACAATCGTTCTCAATGGGAAAAGAGCTAATTGCTTAGCAAAAACAACTGGTCATATAATACAATTAAACGAATAGACACCTGGGCACACCGACAGGAGAATCATCTACTTTCTTAAATCTCTTAAAAGGATTCATGGTAGTCATCAACATTTCCACAAGGTGGCACTAATAATTTGTAGTTCTACACAGTGACCTATTTTTCCAAAAATACTTGAAGATCACATTCAATATTTAACCTTTTTGGAAATAGAGTATCAAGCTTATAAACCCAATATTTTTCACGTTTTAAAAGTTCTCTATCAAAATCACTTCTCCTCTGTGGGAAATTTAATGCATAGATACCCTTAACCTTAGTGCCCTCTAATTTACCTCCATGATGTTCAGCATAATGCTGAGCTAAACTACTTTCAGGGTCATTGGACCTAATATCTCTAAAGTCTTCACCTATTTGTACCTTAAGCTGCCTTTTAGTCTTGACAATATATATTTTTTTACATGGACAAGTCAACATATAAAGTACTCTGGCTGTAGAACAATTAATAAGGCTTTGGATTTTAATTGAGCTCTATTATTGGAACAGAAAAAACCATCTGTGTGGTCCACAAACTTACAGATCTGACGTTTTCCACATCTATACATCCCTTTTGTACGTGACTTCAGCCATGTTGATTGTTTTAATGGCTGATAGAGTGAATAAGTAAGTCACCTAAATTTGGTGCTCTCCTCGCTACCATTACAGGACGTTCACCTACAATTATACCCAGATTAGGGCTCTGTGTAAGGATCTTCCAATGTTTTTCCATGATATGTTTTACTTCCCCCCATTGTGCTCCAAACTGAGTAATCATCCTGACTGGTTGTACCACTTGTTTCTCTTTCTCCTCTTTTTTTGGGGACAGTAACGTCTTACGATCAGTTTGATATGCCCGTTTTCTAGCTTTTCTAATCTGAGAGTGGGAATATCCACGCTCCCTAAACCATTTATAAAGTTCTTGTGCCTCTATTTTAAAGTCATTAATGTTGGAACAGTTTCTACGACATCTCAGAAACTGTCCAACTGGAACCCCAGTAATTAATGAACGTGGATGATAACTCCTAGCCTCTAACAAAGTATTAGCTGCAGTTGGTTTTCTAAACGTTTTGGTGAGGAGCCTGTCACCTTCAAGTCTAAAATCAAGGTCATATTACTCAACATTGTATAGTATATACTTTATATACAGTATATAGTATATTTCATACCTGATGGTACAATTTTTTTGACACACCCCCTACTGGTGTTGTAACCAATGTGTCAGTGCTGAAAATGCATTAGACAGTTATTCTGTCACTACATATGCAGCACCTAACAATGAAGACCGGTCTTGATGTTGCTTTTATGTCATTTTCGGTCTTTTTGTATTATCTCATACTGAGGTGATGGTAACCAGGGTATTTACCTAATTTGTCTATATTCATAATGTGTAATAAAGCATAATGTTTGGAACTATTTTGAGTATCGCATTCTGTCCATAATGTAACCACTTTTTGTAAATCTCTTTTCACGGCCCCCCTTTTTTGTATGCAGATTTTTGGTTACTGGGCAGAAACCATACGTTGGGTGATACAATATATTATGAAGCCTCTACTGCTTCTTCTTTCATTAGTGCTTATATTCGGGTTCTTATGGACCTATTCTTATAGAGGCTCGACAATAAGATTGTTTATCCATCGCCTCAGTTTTGAGTTTATTATTTATGATACCTGGTGCACACCGAGAGGGAGGATTTTTTCCATGGCGTTGATTCCTGGAGAGGATATTGAACTAAAAATGCATAGAGCCTTTGTATCTGAGAATTCTAAAATAACAACTGAAGATGAAGAGATATAGGTGTCCGTTTTTGAACCAGCGGTAATAGATCGCTGCTCAGTTCTCCGGCATTCTCGGAGAACACAGTTCTCCTGTGAATGCAGTTTATGAAGCAGTTCTCCGAACGAAGGGATAGCGGTCTCCAAACGCTGGAGAACGCTCTACAAACTCTGGAAAACGGCTCATTTTACTATAATCTCGCGAGATTACAGTAAAAGATCAGTTTACTAAGCAGAGGTAAATTATCTCTGCTTAGTTTTCGGTCCCTCTGATTCTCCAGCTCTGGGCTGGAGAATCTGGAGGGAGAACACAGATCTCCAGTGAAGGGCTGACATGATCTCCTGAGTGTCATAAACTGTGAATGACCAGAGAATAGCTGAGATCTGTTGAATCGCAGCTATTCTCCGTGTCATAAACGGACACCTAAGGCAAGGTTTAAGGAACATAAAAAGCTAGTTATTAAACATCTCAATTGAAAATGGGACGTTTGCTTCTAGGAGGCTTATATTAAACAGAATATTATTCCACGCAGGTTGAGAAGTAAGGTGGTTCCAGCTGAACATCTACATAAGGAAAGATTCTTAGAGAAATGGAAGGCCCTATGCATTGAGCAAGGAATTAGTGGTATGAAACTTATTGTTGAGGAAGAGAGATTGCAATTGGAGGAATTGGATCTAGCTATCAAAAAAAGTGTGGAAGGATTAGATCCCTATAAAAATCAGGATTGTTTTGAAAAACAAAATGAACAACTTAAGAAGACAGTTGAGAGAGTTCAAAAAAAATCTTAGAACTACAAAACAAATTAAATTTAGATGGGATCTTAGAGATTGGGAAACAGGAGAGATATTTGATCTCACCACAAAAAGAGGTAGAAGTCGATCTAAACAAAGATTTTTTCGCTCACATTCTAGATCAATGGGAGAAACTATGTCTAGTGAGAGTGACTCGGAGAGTCTAGGAAAATCAGTATCTTTTTTAGATCAACAAGATGGAGAACATTTCAGAATCGATCAATCCCAAATAGGAAGAGGAACCAAAAAGAAAACAGAGGAATCCTTAAAAAGCAAACAACAGGAGGACAAGGGCAGGGCAAGGAGTCAAAAGAGGTAGTAGATAATAATCCCCAAGATGATAAAAAAGTTATTAATTTGGCAGATTTTCCACTCAGAGATGAACATATAACTCTGCTGGTAAAAAAGACATACCTTTATTCAGCAACCTCCATGGATGAATTTGAAGTCTTCAAGGATGTTAATTTATTCTTGAGAAAAGTATTCCTGAGATTGTTACACAGTAATCCTGAAACTTTAAGGGATTTGGGTTCGGATCCATCCATGGAGGATAACAAGGTGTTGGAGATGCTGATGTCCCTCATGGAGGAAACTGATGACCACAATGAGGATGATCTAGAGGTGAATGAACATTATGATGTGGTGAGAAGAGTCGATTTGAATATCAGATCGACAAAAATGCCTAAAATACGCTCCAACATGAGGATTTCGGCATTTCTTGACTTAGTTGCGACTGACCTTAAAAATCTCGAATGGAAAATGCCAATAGGTGATAATCTTACTAGAAAAGAGAGAAGAGCTCTAAGAGAATTAAAAGAGGAAAAAAATATCATAATTAAAAGTGATAAGGGTGGAAATGTGGTCATTTTAAATGGACAGAATTATGTAAAAGAGGTGAAGCGCCAATTAAGTGATTAATCTACATACCGTAAAATTAACTACTAATCCTTTCCCTATTGTAGTTAAAAAGTTAAACTCTATTTTGGTGTTGGGCAAAGAGGCTGGTCTTCTCACTAAAAAGGAGCTTGACTACCTTAGGATAGAAGAATTTAATTATCCTACCGTTTATATAATTCCAAAAATCCACAAACATTTGACAAATCCTCCAGGAAGGCCTATTGTCTCAAGGTCCCCTTGAGAAAGCGGGAAAATATGTTGACCTGTTCCTCAAGGATATGGTTCCAAATTTATCTTCCTATGTTAGAGACACTAAGGATACATTAGCTAAAATTGAGAATTTGAAAATAGCTGAGAATTCCATGTTAGTTGGAATAGATGTAGAGTCATTATACCGTATATACTCGAGTATAAGCCGAGTTTTTCAGCACATTTTTTGTGCTGAAAAACGGCCCCCTCGGCTTATACTCGAGTCAACGTCTGCAGGGGGGGCGCGAGGCTCCGTCAAGGGGGGCGCGTACAGGGGTGGGCAGAGGGCTGCTGTCTCTTACCTGGCTCCCAAGATGATCCATCCAGGAAGCGCTGCTCCTTCCGTCACTCCGGCCACTCCCTCACTCCTGCCGCTCGGCTCCGCCTCCTCACCAGTGATTGGCCGCCAGAACTGTAGCTCAGGAAAGGTACACAGGCGGCCAATCACGGGCAAGGAGGCAGAGCCGAGCGGACCCGCGAAAATCGAGTGAGGGAGAGGCCGGAGTGAAGAAGGACAGCTGACAGGTAAGTGTGCAGTGCAGAGGTCCTGCTGCAACCACATATGCTGGCTGCAGCAGCACCATACTGCAACAGGGGTCAGCAAGTGTCATTGGTGTCAGTGGGAGGAATAGTGCCGCATCATTGGTGTCACTGATACTAATGATGGGGCATTATTCCTCCCACTGACACCAATGATGGGGCACTATTCCTCCCACTGACACCAATGATGGGGCACTATTCCTCCCACTGACACCAATGATGGGGCACTATTCCTCCCGCTGATACTAATGATTCCCACCCTCGGCTTATACTCGAGTCAATAGTTTTTCCCAGTTTTTTGTGGTAAAATTAGGTACCTCGGCTTATATTTGGGTCGGCTTATACTCGAGTATATACGGTATACATCTATTCCACATGAATCCCAAAATGGGAGGACAAAATGAGCTTATAAGTGAGCTACTGGAATTTGCCTTGCAATATAATTTTTTTCAATTTAATAATACTTTTTATTAACAGATTAGAGGCACGAGCATGGGGGCACCATGGGCCCCGGCCTATGCCTGTCTGCATTTTGGCTTTTGGGAGGAGCAGGTTGTCTATAGATCACCAATATTTCTCACGCATGTTCAGATTTGGTTGAGAAACACTGATGATGTTTTCCTCTTTTAGAGGAACTAAAACTTTTCCTGGAAGAGTTAAATCAAAACTCCTTCAATATTAGATTTACATATGCCTTTGATAAATGGCGTATTTCCTTCCCTGACTTCGATTTTAGACTTGAAGGTGACAGGCTCCTCACCAAAACGTTTAGAAAACCAACTGCAGCTAATACTTTGTTAGAGGCTAGGAGTTATCATCCACGTTCATTAATTACTGGGATTAAAGTTGGACAGTTTCTGAGATGTCGTAGAACTGTTCCAACATTAATCACTTTAAAATAGAGGCACAAGAACTTTATAAATGGTTTAGGGAGCGTGGATATTCCCACTCTCAGATTAGAAAAGCTAGAAAACGGGCAAGAGAAACAAGTGGTACAACCAGTCAGGATGATTACTCAGTTTGGAGCACAATGGGGGGAAGTAAAACATATCATGGAAAAACATTGGAAGATCCTTACACAGTGCCCTAATCTGGGTATAATTGTAGGTGAACGTCCTTTAATGGTAACGAGGAGAGCACCAAATTTAGGTGACTTACTTATTCACTCTGACTATCAGCCATTAAAACAATCAACATGGCTGAAGTCACGTACAAAAGGGATGTATAGATGTGGAAAACGTCAGATCTGTAAGTTTGTGGACCGCACAGATGGTTTTTTCTGTTCCAATAATAGAGCTCAATTTAAAATCCAAAGCCTTATTAATTGTTCTACAGCCAGAGTACTTTATATGTTGACTTGTCCATGTAAAAAAATATATATTGGCAAGACTAAAAGGCCGCTTAAGGTACGAATAGGTGAAGACTTTAGAGATATTAGGTCCAATGACCCTGAAAGTAGTTTAGCTCAGCATTATGCTGAACATCATGGAGGTAAATTAGAGGGCACTAAGGTTAAGGGTATCTATGTATTAAATTTCCCACAGAGGAGAAGTGATTTTGATAGAGAACTTTTAAAACGTGACAAATATTGGGTTTATAAGTTTGATACTCTATTTCCAAAAAGGTTAAATATTGAATGAGATCTTCAAGTAATTTTGGAAAAATAGGTCACTGTGTAGAACTACAAATGATTAGTGCCACCTTGTGGAAATGTTGATGACTACCATGAATCCTTTTAAGAGATTTAATAAAGTAGATGATTCTCCTCTCGGTGTGCCCAGGTGTCTATTCTTTTAATTCTATTATATGACCAGTTGTTTTTGCTAAGCAATTAGCTCTTTTCCCATTGAGAATGATTGCCAATGGCTGATTTGCATATTGGGGCGGTGTTGAGCCCAGTATAAGTAGGAATGTGAAAGGCAGATGTCTCATTGGTCCTGACGAAGCCGAGTGAGATACGCCCATCGGCGAAACGTATTGACGTCATACGTCAGTCACGTCATCTCCGGTCATACACATTGACGCCACACACGCCGACCAGAAGGGAAGTGGCCATTGCTGGCCACGAGTTGTGCAAGGCTGCCCAAGCACCAGGGGGGAGTGCGGAACCCGCGGGATACGGTCCCGATGGTGGCGGCTGCCTCCGGGACTATGCCTGGTAATCCAGACGAAGGAAACTCTGAGAGAGTATCACCTATGGCTTGGGTGGTGAGTGGACTGCTATAAAGCAAAACGGAACAAGACGTTTGTTCGCCATTTCACATAATTAGATGCCAGAACACATTGACTGTCCATTTGTCATCAATTCATTACAGGATGGGGACATAATGATTTACTGTCCAGGTGCGAGGCACCCTTTACATATTACAAGAAATGGAGGACCCAGTGGGCTTTACATTTTCATCCATTTTAAGGTGGTTAAATAGCCCGCATGGTGCGGTGAAGAAACCCCCTGAAGCAAGGCCCTGCCATCTTTATTACGTTCAGGATATGAACGGTGATTTATCTATAACTGACTCTACATCCATTCTAATGGACATATTTACTGTGAATTATTATATGTTCACCACCTACTCACGCCTTCCAATATGATGTGGTTTTGTCACTATCTGGTCACCAGAGGGGCATCCATATCCCTATACTTATCTACAATTTTTCACCCACATTGCCTCATGGGGTTATGGGTAATTATGTTATTTGGTGCTTAACCCCTTCACGCTAGCCGCACGCAAATGTGCGGCCTCCCGGCGTCTGGGCCTAGACGCCAAGCGGCCGCACATTTGCGTTCATGTAGCAAAAAACATATGTGTTGAGAGCGCGCGCCCTGCGCGCTCCCAGCACACATGTGAGGTACTCACGGAAAGGTCCCGGTCCACTCTTTTGATCGGGACCTTTCCCGATCATGTGTCCGGCCGTGACGTGACGTCACGGCGGCCACATGACACTAAGCCCCGCCCCGTCCCGCCCACCTCCCGGCGCAGGAACTCTGCTTCACGTCGGGACAATCCGGCATGAAGGAGTTAAGATTAGCCTATATTGCTCAACATTGTAAAGTATATTTCATTCCTGATGGTACAATTTTTTGACACACACCCCCTACTGGTGTTGTAACCAATGTGTCAGTGCTGCAAATGTATTAGACAGTTATTCTGTCACTACATATGCAGCACCTAATAATGAAGACCGGTCTTGATGTTGCTTTTATGTGATTTTAGGTCTTCATTATTTGTATTATCTCATACTGAGGTGATGGTAACCAGGGTATTTACCCTATTTGTCTATATTCATAATGTGTAATAAAGCATAATGTTTGGAACTATATTGAGTATCGCATTCTGTCCATAATGTAACCACTTTTTTGTGAATCTCTTTTCACGGCCCCCCTTTTTTGTATGCAGATTTTTGATTACTGGGAGAAACCATATGTTGGGAGATACAATATATTATTAAGCCTCTACTGCTTCTTCTTTCATTAGTTTAACGTGTTCCCCTATAGCCAGCAGTACTGGCTAATGCTCAGATCTGTGGCATTTGGGGACTGCAGAGAAATTAAGTACAGGCACCTTAAGGTGGGCCTTGTACAGAGAAGCCTTTCTTTGTCTGGTGTATAGGCCCTTTTCAACCTGTTTTTGTCCTAACAAGCCCATGTGTGGATTGCACTAGACAGAAGGTGGACACCAAATGAGTCTGAGTCCACACTCAACTTCTGACATCACATTAACTCAAGTTGTGAGTTTTATCAGAAACAATGTGTTTAATGTCCAAAATCTAGGACCCAGAAAAAGGACACATGGGGGTAGATTTACTAAAACTGGTGCACTTAGAATCTGCTGTGCAACTGTGCATGGCAGCCAATCAGCTTCTAACTTCAGCTTGTTCAATTACGCTTTAGAAATAAAACCTGGAAGCTGATTGGTTTCTACGCAGAGTTGCACTAGATTTTGCACTCTCCAGTTTTAGTAAATCAACCCCGTGGGGTCCTGACAAGGAAAAATTGAGTGCATCCCTTTTAACCCACATAAGGCAAAAGCAGCCTGTGAGTATGATATGTAATTATCCACTGAAGTACGCTCCACCAACCTATAGCAAGAAGAAAATATAAAACTGGAACTGTAATGTCCGCCTTCATTTTGTACAGCGCTACACAAACTGTTGGCGCCATATAAATCCTGTATAATAATAATAATGCATTTATCGTCCCGTGGCCTTCAGTGGAAGCCCCTGTACACATGTGCATACAAGTACAAAAACACCTACAGTACAATGCCCTTCAAAACACATAAAACCGCAGGCACAAAAATACCTGTATATGTCCTTCTATAAGTAGAATGGAGGCTCATCGCTCAGCCTCAGAAGATTGCCACATTATTCTCCTCTTTAGATCTATCTATCTATACATTCAGTTGTATCCGACCCTTGGCGATTGCACGGACCGTCACTCGTAAGCGACTTTTTCCATGAATTCTCTTAGTAATTATTTTTACAGGGTAGGTTGCCAGGTCTTTCCCCAACCCCCACCATGCAGGAGATCCCGTCCCCTTTAGATAGCAAGTGACAAAAAACGACTTCTAACAATACTTACTCCAAGGAATTTCCCGTCTTCACTCACCTGAGGTAGGTCTGTCAAGGTTTGGCACACACCCTCCTACTGTCAGTGTAACCAGTTCCATTCCAGGCCAATTCTGACATTTATCTCCTACAAGTAGAAAATCACCATTTTTTTATTTTTAGAAAATGACTTAGAACCCCCAAACATTATGGATTGTTTTTTAAGCAGTGACCTTGGAGAATAAAATAGTTGTTGCAATTTTTTTGTGGCACGATATTTTTTCAGCAGTTTATCAAATACACATTTTCAGGCCAAAATACACTTGAATATCTTTTAGTGAACACAGTATAATACCCTTTTTTTTTGTAAAACATAAAAAGATGGTGTTACGCCGAGTAACTAGATACCTAACATGGCACACTTTAAAATTGCGTTTGCCCGTGGAACAGCACCAGACTACAATACCTAAAAATCTCCAAAGGCAACGCTTTAAAAGCCTTTATAGGTTAGCAGTTTAGAGTTACACAGGAGGCCTGGTGCTATAATTACTGCTCTCGCTCTGGTGATACTTCACATGTGTGCTGCAATCACCATTTACAGTCAGGTCCATAAATATTGGGACATGGACACAATTCTAACATTTTTGGCTCTATACATCACCACAATAAATCTGAAATGAAACAAACAAGATGTGCTTTAACTGCAGACTGTCAGCTTTACTTTGAGGGTATTTACATCCAAATCAGGTGAATGGTGTAGGAATTACAACAGTTTGCATATGTGCCTCCCACTTGTTAAGGGACCAAAAGTAATGGGACAGAATAATAATCATAAATCAAACTTTCACTTTTTAATACTTGGTTGCAAATCCTTTGCAGTCAATGACAGCCTGAAGTGTGGAACGCATAGACATCACCAGACGCTGGGTTTCATCCCTGGTGAGGCTCTGCCAGGCCTCTACTGCAACTGTCTTCAGTTCCTGCTTGTTCTTGGGGCATTTTCCCTTCAGTTTTGTCTTCAGCAAGTGAAATGCTCCATCGGGTTCAGGTCAGGTGATGAACTTGGCCATTGCAGAACATTCCACTTCTTTGGTTGCTTTTGCAGTCTGCTTTGGGTCATTGTCCATCTGCACTGTGAAGCGTCCAATGAGTTGTGAAGCATTTGGCTGAATATGAGCCGATAATATTCCCGAAACACTTCACAATTCATCCGGCTGCTTCTGTCAGCAGTCACATCATCAATAAATACAAGAGAAGCAGTTCCATTGGCAGCCATACATGCCCACGCCATGACACTACCACCACCATGATCACTGATGAGGTGGTATGGACGGATCATGAGCAGTTCCTTCTCCATACTCTTCTCTTCCCATCACTCTGGTACAAGTTGATGTCGGTCTCCTCTGTCCATAGGATGTTGTTCCAGAACTGTGAAGGCTTTTTTACATGTCGTTTGGCAAACTCTAATCTGGCCTTCCTGTGTTTGAGGCTCACCAATGGTTTCCATCTTGTGGTGAACCCTCTGTATTTACTCTGGTGAAGTCTTCTCTTGATTGGTGACTTTGACACACATACACCTACCTCCTGGAGAGTGTTCTTGATCCGGCCAACTGTTGTGAAGGGTGTTTTCTTCACCAGGGAAAGAATTCTTCGCTCATCCACCACAGTTGTTTTCCGTGGTCTTCCGGGTCTTTTGGTGTTGCTGAGCTCACCGGTGCGTTCCTTCTTTTTAAGAATGTTCCAAACAGTTGTTTTGGCCACGCCTAATGTTTTTGCTATCTCTCTGATGGGTTTGTTTTGTTTTTCAGCCTAATGATGGCTTCACTGATAGTGACAGCTCTTTGGATCTCATCTTGAGAGTTGACAGCAACAGATTCCAAATGCAAATAGCACACTTGAAATGAACTCTGGACCTTTTATCTGCTCATTGTAATTGGGATAATGAGGGAATAACACACACCTGGCCATGGAACAGCTGAGAAGCCAATTGTCCCATCACTTTTGGTCCCTTAACAAGTGGGAGGCACATATGCAAACTGTTGTAATTCCTACACCGTTCACCTGATTTGGATGTAAATACCCTCAAATTAAAGCTGACAGTCTGCAGTTAAAGCACATCTTGTTCGTTTCATTTCAAATCCATTGTGGTGGTGTATAGAGCCAAAAATGTTAGAATTGTGTCCATGTCCCAATATTTATGGACCTGACTGCACATGCGTGAGGGATCTACATGTGCATTTGCATACATAGAAAATACACCAAATCATCCGCGATACCAACATGGACGAAAAATATATTTTAAAAATATTCTTCCCAAATATATTGACATATATTTGAAAAACTACAATTTTGACCATATTCTATATATATATATATATATATATACTGTATGTTGAAATGCGTTTTTTTATATATTACAAAATATATGAAAAATAATTTTAAAAATACATTCTCAAATATACTGTATGTCTTTAAAAATGCATTCAATCTACATTTTTGGAATGCATTTACAAATACAGGCTTACTTCAATTTACGAATTTAATGCGTTCTCCGGGATGTTTCGTATTGCGAAAAATTCATAAACCGAAATGCGGTTTCCCATTGGAATGCATTGAAAACCAATTAATCTGTTCCGGAGGTTATAAAAAAAGTTTTTAAAAAGTCGCTGTCTCTATAGGTCAGTGCCAGTTTTTAAATGTAATTACCGGCTTTTTTTTTTGTTCCATTACAGCTCAGAGAATCAGCTGTCACTTTCCCCCAGCTAAAAGAAAGAAAGTTTCCTTTTTAGTTTCTTTCCCGGAGTTAAAATAAATAATGTTTCCTTTTAGTTTCTTTCCTGAGATAAAAGAAAAAAGTTTCCTTTAGCTCCAGGAAAAGTAACAGCTAATTCTGGGAGCTATAGTGAAGAAAAAAAAAAGCCAGCAATTGCATTTAAAAATTGGCACCGACAGACACTTCGTATTGCGAAAACAATTCGTAAAAAAGTTGTAAACCGAGCCCTTATTTTCAATGAATTTTCATTCATAAATCAAAAATCACGTCAACAGAGGCGTTCTTAAATCGAGGTACACCTGTATATATGTAAAAACTATATGTTAAAATGACTTTTTTATATGTTAAAAAAAATCTGAAGAATATATAAAAAAAATATATATTTTTTTAAAAATAGCTTTCAGAAATTTTGTAATATAGAAAAAAATGCATTTCAACATACAGTGTGTGTGTGTATATATATATATATATAAATACATATATTGAAATACATTTTAAAATGTATTGAATGTGGTCAAAATTGAAGTATGTCAAATATATGTCAATATATTTTAAAATATTTTTAAAATGTATTTTTCTTCCATGTGGGTATTATGTGTAAAAACAAATATGTGAAAAGTTATATGTAGATCAAATTCTACTAAACAATGCTGCTGTGCAAAAACATCATCACATATAATTATGAATAAACACAGTGCAGAAAATATATAATTATAATAAAGTCCACAAAATAATTTGTGCTTGAGTACTCCAGTAAAGAAATACATGTGAAAAAGAAAAGAAAGTCCAAAAAAAATGTATATCCCGTTTGTAGCGGAACCGACCCAGACTGCGCTTGAGTACTTCCGTTAGAATACCGCTTCCCCGTCCGAACACCGACCACGGACACCACCGCTGACCATACAAGACTAGACGCCACCAGTCTTGAAGTAAACCAGGAGGTAGACTACTTTATTTGAACACAGATACTAGATATATTTATATATTAAATATATTTAATTTATAAATATATATATTTATAATATATATATTATATTATTATGCAATCCCCCCTCCCTGCATAATGACACAGGGTGGGGCAATCTACATTTAGTAATAAGAGACACACAGGTATTCAAACTTCACACCAGCAGACAGTCCCATAGGGAGGGAGGGCTGCTGGAGACCCCCCCCCCCAAGCTAATACACATAAACACATACGTCCCATAATAGTTTGCTCCCAAGCCAAACAATAGAACAATTGGATGTAGCCACATAACATCAAACAATCAACAAACCCCCACCCCAATATTAGGACAGATCACCCTGTACCCTAACAGGCACAGGGTGACTTACACATAATAGGGATATGGGGAGCTGAGACAGGGTCTCCCCACCTCTGCAAAGTGAGCTGTGTTCCATGGGGCCCTCCCACCCAAAGTAACTCCCGTCACACCGTTCCTTTAGACCAAAAGATGATAACACCACGTAGTGTTCAGTGGACCCTTCCTTGTGTCTTCCACACTCACCAGATATGATGGACTCCTAGCTTTTTGGGCTTAAGAGTGAAAAACGCTCATTCCTGGTGGAATGTGCTCACAGAGATATCCAAGGTTCAATAGAGTGCCAGACATACGATAATGGAGTGCAGGTGCAATTCATCAATATGTTCCATCATTCACCATGCGGGCAATAGAGGGAAGCAGAAAGGACATTTATTATTGTTGGGCTATTTATTCCATTACACTCACATGGAATCAGCAATACATGAGCCGTTAGATAATTATTCTTGTTTGGCCTCCAAAGGTAATACAGTTCTAATAGAGATGGCTCCGGAGTGCGCACTCCACTCACTGGACGTGACGTCACACCAGACCACCAAAACCGGAAATTACATCAACGCGTTTCGCCCCTCCTCCAGGGCGTCCTCACAGACAGTCATCTCCAGTCCCTGCATGCTTAACCCCTTCCAGTCCGGACACTTTCACCCCCTTCCAGTCCGGACACTTTCACCCCCTTCCAGTCCGGACACTTTCCCCCCCTTCCAGTCCGGACACTTTCCCCCCTTCCAGTCTGGACACTTTCACCCCCTTCCAGTCCGGACACTTTCCCCCCTTCCAGTCCGGACACTTTCACCCCCTTCCAGTCCGGACACTTTCACCCTCTTCCAGTCCGGACACTTTCCCCCCTTCCAGTCCGGACACTTTCACCCTATTCCAGTCCGGACACTTTCCCCCCTTCCAGTCCGGACACTTTCCCCCCCCTTCCAGTCCGGACACTTTCCCCCCTTCCAGTCCGGACACTTTCCCCCCCCTTCCAGTCCGGACACTTTCCTCCCCTTCCAGTCCGGACGCTTTCCCCCCCTTCCAGTCCGGACACTTTCACCCCCTTCCAGTCCGGACGCTTTCACCCCCTTCCTGTCCGGACGCTTTCACCCCCTTCCTGTCCAGGCCAATTTTCAGCTTTCAGCGCTATCACACTTTGAATGACAATTGCGCGGTCATGCAACACTGTACCCATATGAATTTTTTAGCATTTTTTTTGAGACAGATAAAACTTTATTTTGGTGGTATTTATTCACCGCTGGGATTTTTAGTTTTTTTGCTATACAAATGAAAAAGTCCAAAAATTTGGAAAAAAGTGTTTTTCTTATACAATTTTGCAAATAAATAATATTTCATCATAAATCTTGGCCAATATTTATTCAGTCATCTTTTTAGTAAAAAAAAAAACCCAAATCAGTTTATAACCAAAAATTATAATTTAACCATTAGCCGCCCGGCCTATAGCCATTTGGCGGCCGCAAAAATGCTGTAGCTTTCCGGGGTATACGCCATTTGGCGTCCTCCCGCACATGCGCAGTTTGCGCGGTTGCAGAGCCGTGCAGCTGCGCGATCTGTCACCGGCCGTGTACCTCAGACACGGCCAATGACAGATCTGAGTACCGGCCCCCGTTGCCGGTACCATGTGACCTGCTGTGACCAATCACAGCAGGTCACATGACAGTTGTATACAATGGATGGCTTCATTCATGCCATCCATTGTATACTAGTGCCTAGCTGTGAATGGTCATAGCAGGTCACATGCACATGTCATGCGATTAGCTGTGGCCAAATCACGGCTAAGCACAAAAAAAAAAAAACAAAAACCTGAATGAATCGATGTCATTCAGGTAAATGCTTGCTTATAGCAAAGTAATTCTTTGCTATAAGAAAATTGTGTAAAAAAGAAAAAAAAAAATACTGATCACTTCCCCAAAGTAGTATAATGTTACTATGGTAACATTGTACTACTTTGGTCATAGTAAAATATGAAAAAAAAAAAAAAATGTAATAAAAAATTAAAAATAAAAAAATATATATATTTTTTTTTTCATACTGTCACCAGTCATTGTCCCTGATCACCGCCATGCCAGTTATATGATGACACTGTACTGCACTGGTGACAGTATGTGAAAAAAAATAGTGAAAATAACTTTTTTAATTTTTTCATTTTCTGAAAACTTATGACAAAAAAAATACAACTTCAAAAGCTCGCCATTCCTCTTATGAAGTACGTCGGACTGTCTACTCTGCAAAAAGGGGTCATTTGGGGGATATCTGTCCTGTCCTGACATTTGGGGGATATCTGTACCGTCCTGACATTTGGGGGACATCTGTCCTGTCCTGACATTTGGGGGATATCTGTACTGTCCTGACATTTGGGGGACATCTGTCCTGTCCTGACATTTGGGGGATATCTGTACCGTCCTGACATTTGGGGGACATCTGTCCTGTCCTGACATTTGGGGGACATCTGTCCTGTCCTGACATTTGGGGGATATCTGTACTGTCCTGACATTTGGGGGACATCTGTCCTGTCCTGACATTTGGGGGATATCTGTACTGTCCTGACATTTGGGGGGATATCTGTACTGTCCTGACATTTGGGGGACATCTGTCCTGTCCTGACATTTGGGGGATATCTGTACTGTCCTGACATTTGGGGGATATCTGTCCTGTCCTGACATTTGGGGGATATCTGTACTGTCCTGACATTTGGGGGATATCTGTCCTGTCCTGACATTTGGGGGATATCTGTACTATTCTGACATTTGGGGGATATCTGTCCTGTCCTGACATTTGGGGGATAACTGTACTATTCTGACATTTGGGGGATATCTGTCCTGTCCTGACATTTGGGGGATATCTGTACCGTCCTGACATTTGGGGGATATCTGTCCTGTCCTGACATTTGGGGGGATATCTGTACCGTCCTGACATTTGGGGGATATCTGTACCGTCCTGACATTTGGGGGATATCTGTACCGTCCTGACATTTGGGGGATATCTGTACCGTCCTGACATTTGGGGGATATCTGTACCGTCCTGACATTTGGGGGATATCTGTACCGTCCTGACATTTGGGGGATATCTGTACTGTTCTGACATTTGGGGGATATCTGTACCGTCCTGACATTTGGGGGGATATCTGTACCATCCTGACATTTGGGGGATATCTGTACTGTCCTGACATTTGGGGGATATCTGTACTGTCCTGACATTTGGGGGGATATCTGTACTGTCCTGACATTTGGGGGGATATCTGTACTGTCCTGACATTTGGGGGATATCTGTACTATTCTGACATTCTTGGACCTCAAGAAATTAGATTGGCTGTCAGTACTTCAGGATTGATCAATTCAGATCTATACCATAGTTTGTGAACTCTATAACTTTCCTACAGACTAAATAATAAACTCTAATTTGGGTTATTTTCACCAAAGACATGTAGCAGAATACATCTCGGCCTAAATTTATGAAGGACAATTATTTATTTGTAAACTTTTATAACAGAAACAAAGAAAAACGTGTTTTTTCATTTTTTCAAAATGTTTGGTCTTTTTTTGTTAATTTAGCAAAAAATAAAAACCCCAGCGATGATTAAATACCACCAAAAGAAAGCTCTAGTTGTGTGAAGAAAATTATAAAATTTTAGTTTGGGTACAATGTTGTATGACCGCGCAATTGTCATTCAAAGTGTGAGAGCGCTGAGACCTGAAAAATGACCTGGGCAGGAAGGGGGAAAATTGCCCGGTATTGAAATGGTTAAAAAAAAACATGTTTACATTTTTATTTAATTTTTTATATTATTATTTATGTTTTTTTTTGTTTTGTTTTTTTACATACTGTCACCCTAGCAGTGTGGTGTCACCATGGTGACACTGTACTACTTGTGGGGGGTGATGAAGATTTTTTTTTTTTTACACTGATTGCTTTACACCCATAAAGGCTGTAAAAGCAATCATTTCTCCTTCTCTCTGCATTCTTGCAGCCATTGAGAAATACAGTGTGAGCTGTGATTGGTCACAGCTTGTCACATGGTACAAGGCTGTTGTGAATAGCCCTGTACCATGTGACCTCTGTGATCATTCACAGATTTCACACGTAGTAAGCAATGATGTCAGAAGTAACATCTTGCTTACTACTCTTCATGTGATCACTGATTGGCCAATCAGTGATCACATGATCGGGACCTCAAACAGATGTCCTGTACGATGATCAGTGTTCCACTGTGTCTGGAGGACACATCGGGCACTGGATCGTGGTGCTGCACGCTCCCAGGGAGCGCGCACAGTCCAAAAAGGCGGATGCCTGGACTGCCACCGTCTGGCCTTTATATACAGCGGCCGGACGGGAAGTGGTTAATAAAATAATGAAATGCCCTCTGCAATGCTCTGGTTGCACAGTAAGGCTGTCTATTATCCAGTCCTAATCCACCACCTGAGCAGCTGCTAAGGTCACCACCTCATCCCGTTAAAACCGAACACCAGGGGCGAACTGACAACTCATGGGGCCCTCAGGCAGTGCCCGAGTTTCCAAACGGTCAGTCCACCCCTGCTGATCACATATCATTTACACGGCTTTTGCAGCTAATTTAATGCCGATAAGTTACTAAGTGAGTCCAACGAGCACCTTCACCATCCACAGAGCCGGTGTCACTCATATGTGTTCGGTGGTAAAGGGATGAGATGCAGTCCTAGCCGGTGCACAGAGCACATTATTGTGGTAAGCAATGCACTTCACAAAATTCCTTATGATACACAATTTTTAAAAAAGTCAAATAAAATCAGTGATAGCGCTGCCTGCCGTAATATGATGCCATTTGTGCCGGCTCAGTTGGCACATTTACACTGAATAAGAGCCGACCTTGCTGACCAGCTGCAACCAACACACAGCCATGTACAGTAAGATGCTCAGATCCAGTCTTGGATTTCATTCATACCTCCTAAATGACCGGTGCTGCAAGTGTGCTGCAGATACCCCGAGGCGTCCCTAGGGTTGGTGTCACTCAGTGCGATAACACTTGGTGACACCCCCTCCAACGATCCCTGAAGGATGGATTGGATGTGAGGATTGAGCATAATGGATCGGACTCCGATCCATTATACTCCCCAATCCGCAGATCCGATCCATCCTGCGGGGATCGTCGGCTTTGTTTCCAACTTACCTTTTTGTTAAGCGGGTCCGGTGTCACTCCGTATAGGTTGCATGCCGACGATCCCCGCAGGATGAATTGGATCTGCGGATTGGGGAGCATAATGGATCGGAGTCTGATCCATTATGCTCAATCTGCAGATCCGATCCATCCTGCGGGGATTGTCGGCTTGCTTTACAACTTATCTTTTTGTGGAGCGGGTCCGGTGTCACCCTGTGCGGTTGGTGTCAGCAATGCGGCACGAACCCCCCGCACCCGCCTCGGGACGCCACTACAAATACCTCCATCTGGGTTCCCAGGTGCTCCATTCATCGGCAGCTGCGCAGCCTGTACACCTAGGTGATGGGCTGAACAGAGCCAAGTCTGTGTGTTGCTGTAAACACGTATCCGCCTGTATCTGCACATCCATTGGTTACCTGCAGGTAGGGATGCATGTCTGCCATTGGACAAAATCTCACATATCACTGCCACATATCAGTGTCTACCAGTGCATATCCCTGCCACATATCAGTGTCTACCAGTGCATATCCCTGCCACATATCAGCGCCTACCAGTGCATATCAGTGCCACATATCAGCGCCTACCAGTGCATATCTATGCCACATATCAGTGCCTACCAGTGCATATCTATGCCACATATCAGTGCCTACCAGTGCATATCAGTGCCACATATCAGTGACTACCAGTGCATATCAGTGCCACATATCAGCGCCTACCAGTGCATATTACTGCCACATATCAGCGCCTGCCAGTGCATATCAATGCCACATATCAGTGACTACCAGTGCATATCAGTGCCACATATCAGCGCCTACCAGTGCATATCAATGCCACATATCAGTGACTACCAGTGCATATCAGTGCCTACCAGTGCATATCAGCGCCTACCAGTGCATATCACTGCCACATATCAGTGCCTACCAGTGCATATCAATGCCACATATCAGCGCCTACCAGTGCATATCAGTGCCTACCAGTGCATATCAGCGCCTACCAGTGCATATCAATGCCACATATCAGTGACTACCAGTGCATATCAGTGCCTACCAGTGCATATCAGCGCCTACCAGTGCATATCAATGCCACATATCAGTGACTACCAGTGCATATCAGTGCCTACCAGTGCATATCAGCGCCTACCAGTGCATATCACTGCCACATATCAGTGCCTACCAGTGCATATCAGTGCCACATATCAGCGCCTACCAGTGCATATCAATGCCACATATCAGTGACTACCAGTGCATATCAGCGCCTACCAGTGCATATCACTGCCACATATCAGTGCCTACCAGTGCATATCAATGCCACATATCAGTGCTCATCTGAGCGGCCTTTCAGTTCCAGTCAGTGCTGCCTTTCAGTGCCTCCTCATCAGTGCCCATCAGTGCCGCCTATCAGTGCCCATGACTGCAGCCTCATTAGCGCACATCAGTGAAGGAGAAAAATTACTTGTTTACAAAATTTTATAACAGAAACTAAGAATTTTTTTTTTTTTTTAATTTTCAGCTGTTTTTGGTTTGTTTATCACCCCCCCCCCCCCCAGAGGTGATTAAATACCACCAAAGAAAGCTCTCTGTGTCCCACACAAAGGGGGTGAAAGTTCCCGGAAGGCAAGGGGTGATAAACCTCAGGATTTCAGCTACATAAACAGTCAGGGCCGGTTGTCACTCCTGTCGCCCTCTGAAGAGGATCTGTATTCAGGTTGCTGTTCAGAGAACAATTGGCAGGCAGAGAGGAGGGGCTGTGTTGCTTCTTCACCACCAGCTTCACCACATTAACCTCTTCATGCCGGCCGAAAGCAAATGTGCGACCCCCCCCCCTCGTGGAGTCTGGGCCAAGACGCTGAGCGGCCGCACATTTCCGTTCTAATGAAAAAGAACATACGTGCCGAGAGCGTGCGCCCTGCCCCCTCCCAGCACACGTGTCCGGGACTCACGGCAAGGGCCCGATCTCCTCTTTCCCGATCATGTGACCGGCGTGATGGCGTGCCACAGCAGTCACATGACCCTAAACCCCCATCCCCCGGCTTCTGAAACCCGTAAAGGGCCGGGAGGCTCCAAGGGGTTAAACCCTGAACCAGGGGCGGACTGACAACTCATGGGGCCCCCGGGCAATAGGGGATCATGGGGCCCCTGTGTCCTCACCCAAACTCAAAAAAGCCTATGAAAAAGGTACCAGGGGCATCTCATGGGGCCCCCTACTGACCCTGGGCCCTCGAGCAGTTTCCAAATGGTCAGTCCGCCCCTGCCCTTAACTAGCGGGCCACAATCACTCTTGTAGGGGCCCCTATGTATTGCGCTCAGCAGGTGGTACGGCCCGCTGAACTCTACAGGGGGATCATTTGTGCCGTGCTGCAATGCAAAGCTTAATGGCACCACTTTGCTGCCATACATTTTTACCCCCCCCCCCCCCCAACACAAGTATAAACAATGCCTTAGAGTTTGAGAGAGCTGAACCCCCCCAGAAAATGATCTGCGGCCCTGGAATGTCATGAAAGGAATCCTCTATGGATTAGAGCGGGGGTGGGCAACTGTGGCCCTCCAGCTGTTGGTGAACTACAAGTCCCATCATGCCTCTGCCTTTGGGAGTCATGCTTGTAACTGTCAGTTTTGCAATGCCTCATGGGACTTGTAGTTTTACAACAGATGGAGGGCCACAGTAGCCCACCCCTGGATTAGAGCATTGTCAGCCCAACACATTGAGCTGGATGGAACAGGCAGACATGTTCAGGAAGACACACGCACACGTATGTAGAGCTGTATCAGAGAAGACTTTACCTCACATTTTCAGGACTGAGGAAGGTGCTGAGCCGGTATTATTACTGCACCACAGGCTGACACTTCAATAGAAGGAAGGGGGAGGCTGTTTTCAGGCCCCCCTCACTCATGGATTGTGACATCTGAGGTAGGGGCAGTTTCAAGGCCCCCCTTCCCCTGCTTTCTCCTCAGGAGGTCAGATCACACCTGGTCCAGCTGTGGAAAATCTGCCCGGCAACATCCCCTGTCAGGTGACACAGGTGTGATCCGCCCGGAGACAAGAGAAGTCAGCTGACCCCTGGGAACATTCTGGAAGGTCACATGACCTTTATCCTGGGGTCAGCTGACCTTTTGGAACCTTCCAGAAGGGCATTGACCCATATAAAGAGGGGCTCCGTGATTGGCTCTGAGCCGGTCTGCAGACCCCTGGCTATAATAGAGGAGCGGTCAGCAGGGATCGGGGACATGAGGAGCCGGATGTGCCGCCTGACCGAGAGAGCCGGGGATGAAGATGACGAAGAATGGATGCAGAGGTGCCGCTCCTCTCTCCACTCCCTCCACACAAGGATGGTGAGTCTACTCCAATACAATGACGGGAGCGGTGCAGGGGAGGGGGGCCGTTTATAAATGTCCTCCCCGCTTCCCTGCCTGTGTGCGCCCCCTAGGTAGGAGGACACAGCAGAACACCAACCTCTGTGTGAGGTCCCGATCATGTGATCACTGATTGGCCAATCAGGGATCACATGAACAGTACTAAACAAGGTGTCACTTCTAACATCATTGCTTACTACTTGTAAAATCTGTGACTGATCACAGAGATCACATGGTACAGGGCTATTCACAACAGCCTTGTACCATGTGACAAACTGTGACCAATCACAGCTCACACAGTATTTTTCAATGAGTGCAGGAATGCAGCCAGAGAGGAGAAATGATTGCTTTTACATCCTATATGGGTGTAAAAGCAATCAGTGTTAAAAAAAAAAAAAAAATCTTCATTGGCTCCCACAACCAGTACAGTGTCACCATGGTAACACCGCACTGCTAGGGTGACAGTATATTAAAAAAAACACCAAATAATAATATACAAAAATAAAATAAAAATGTAAAAAACATTTTTGAAAAATTATAATTTTTGGATATAAACTAATTTTGGGGTTTTTTTTACTAAAAAGATAACTGAATAAATTTTGGCCACAATGTATGAAGAAAGATTATTTATTTGCAAAATTTTATAAAAAAAACACTTTTTTAAACATTTTTTGGACTTTTTAATTTATATAGCAAACAAAAAAAAAATCCCAGAGGTGAATAAATACCACCAAAATAAAGTTATCTGTCTCAAAAAATGCTAAATAATTCATATGGGTACAGTGTTGCATGACCGCGCAATTGTCATTCAAAGTGTGATAGTGCTGAGAGCTGAAAATTGGCCTGGACAGGAAGGGGGTGAAAGTGTCCGGACTGGAAGGGGGTGAAAGTGTCCGGACTGGAAGGGGGTGAAAGTGTCCGAACTGGAAGGGGGGGAAAGTGTCTGGACTGGAAGGGGGGTGAAAGTGTCTGGACTGGAAGGGGGGGAAAGTGTCTGGACTGGAAGGGGGGTGAAAGTGTCTGGACTGGAAGGGGGGTGAAAGTGTCCGGACTGGAAGGGGGGGAAAGTGTCTGGACTGGAAGGGGGTGAAAGTGTCCGGACAGGAAGGGGGGGAAAGTGTCCGGACAGGAAGGGGGGGAAAGTGTCCGGACTGGAAGGGGATGAAAGTGTCCGGACTGGAAGGGGGTGAAAGTGTCCGGACAGGAAGGGGGGGAAAGTGTCTGGACTGGAAGGGGGGTAAAAGTGTCTGGACTGGAAGGGGGGAAAAGTGTCTGGACTGGAAGGGGGGAAAAGTGTCTGGACTGGAAGGGGGTGAAAGTGTCCGGACTGGAAGGGGGGGAAAGTGTCCGGACTGGAAGGGGGTGAAAGTGTCCGAACAGGAAGGGGGTAAAAAAGTGTCCAGATTGGAAGGGGGTGAAAGTGTCCGGACTGGAAGGGGGTGAAAGTGTCCGGACTGGAAGGGGGTGAAAGTGTCCGAACAGGAAGGGGGTAAAAAAGTGTCCAGATTGGAAGGGGGTGAAAGTGTCCGGACTGGAAGGGGGTGAAAGTGTCCGGACTGGAAGGGGGGGTGAAAGTGTCCGGACTGGAATGGGGGTGAAAGTGTCCGGACTGGAATGGGGGTGAAAGTGTCCGGACTGGAAGGGGGTGAAAGTGTCCAGACTGGAAAGGGGGAAAGTGTCCAGACTGGAAGGGGGTGAAAGTGTCCAGACTGGAAGGGGGGGAAAGTGTCCTGACTGGAAGGGGGGGGTTATAGTGTCCGGACTGGAATGGGGGTGAAAGTGTCTGGACTGGAAGGGGGGGATGTGTCGGGACTGGAATGGGGGTGAAAGTGTCTGGACTGGAAGGGGGGAAAGTGTCCAGACTGGAATGGGGGGGAAAGTGTCCGGACTGGAATGGGGGTGAAAGTGTCCAGACTGGAAGGGGGTGAAAGTGTCCGGACTGGAAGTGGGTGAAAGTGTTCGGACTGGAAGGGGGGGAAAGTGTCCGGACTGGAAGTGGGTGAAAGTGTCCGGACTGGAAGGGGGTGAAAGTGTCCGGACTGGAAGGGGGTGAAAGTGTCCGGACTGGAAGTGGGTGAAAGTGTCCGGACTGGAAGTGGGTGAAAGTGTCCGGACTGGAAGGGGGTGAAAGTGTCCGGACTGGAATGGGTGTGAAAGTGTCTGGACTGGAAGGGGGGGGATGTGTCTGGACTGGAATGGGGGTGAAAGTGTCTGGACTGGAAAGGGCTGAAAGTGTCTGGACTGGAAGGGGGTGAAAGTGTCCGGACTGGAATGGGGGTGAAAGTGTCTGGACTGGAAGGGGGGGGATGTGTCTGGACTGGAATGGGGGTGAAAGTGTCTGGACTGGAAGGGGCTGAAAGTGTCTGGACTGGAAGGGGGGGAAAGTGTCCGGACTGGAATGGGGGTGAAAGTGTCCGGACTGGAAGGGGGGGGATGTGTCTGGACTGGAATGGGGGTGAAAGTGTCCAGACTGGAAGGGGGGGAAAATGTCTGGACTGGAAGGGGGGGAAAGCGTCCGGACTGGAAGGGGGGGAAAGTGTCCGGACTGGAAGGGGGTGAAAGTGTCCGGACTGGAAGGGGGGAAAGTGTCCGGACTGGAAGGGGGTGAAAGTGTCCGGACTGGAAGGGGGGTGAAAGTGTCCGGACTGGAAGGGGGGGAAAGTGTCTGGACTGGAAGGGGGGTGAAAGTGTCTGGACTGGAAGGGGGGGAAAGTGACTGGACTGGAAGGGGGGGAAAGTGACTGGACTGGAAGGGGGGTGAAAGTGTCCGGACTGGAAGGGGGGGAAAGTGTCCGGACTGGAAGGGGGTGAAAGTGTCCGAACAGGAAGGGGGTGAAAGTGTCCGGACTGGAAGGGGGTGAAAGTGTCCGGACAGGAAGGGGGGGAAAGTGTCCGGACTGGAAGGGGATGAAAGTGTCCGGACTGGAAGGGGGTGAAAGTGTCCGGACAGGAAGGGGGGTGAAAGTGTCCGGACTGGAAGGGGGGTGAAAGTGTCTGGACTGGAAGGGGGGGATGTGTCCGGACTGGAATGGGGGTGAAAGTGTCTGGACTGGAAGGGGGGGAAAGTGTCCGGACTGGAAGGGGAGTGAAAGTGTCCGGACTGGAATGGGGGTGGAAGTGTCTGGACTGGAAGGGGGGGATGTGTCCGGACTAGAAGGGGGGTGAAAGTGTCCGGACTGTAAGGGGGTGAAAGTGTCCGGACTGGAATGGGGGTGAAAGTGTCCGGACTGGAATGGGGGTGAAAGTGTCCGGACTGGAATGGGGGTGAAAGTGTCCGGACCTGAAGTGGTTAAAGAAGCAATGCCTTGTGTCCTGTCATCTTCGGGTTTCCATGTCAGTAATTAAGGAAAACATTTGCTAGTCACATTGTACTCTGGGGGAGGGATCAGGATATTTTTTCCCCACACATTAGGATTGCTGATACCGATGTATTTCATTGATATCAGCAACCATTGTTACTGAATGAAACGGATTCATTCAGTCTTTTCTTGTGATTAGCTGTGGTTGGGCAAAGCTCATCACATGGTACACATGAGTTGTGATTGGCCCTGTCTGTACCATGTGACCACTGTGACCAATCACAGCTAACAAGACAATTGTATACAAGGATGGCATGATAGGAAGCCATCCATTGTATACAATTATCATGTGATCTGTTGTGATCGGTCACAGCGGTCACATGACACTGGCAGAGGGTCGGTGTAGTGATCTGTCATCATCTGTGTCCCGTGGAAACAGCCGGTGACAAATCACGCCACTTTCCTGCCCCCCCCGGCCGTGTGAGCGGCACCATCTAACAGGACACCATATGACATACACTCAGAAGGAGGAGCTTCTCGCCCATCAATCAGCTCTAGACCGGGCCTGAAGGTGTTAAGTAATGAAGTAATGAGGAATATCTTTGTGTGTGGACTGATTGCTGATTTTCGTCTCACGGGATCTTCTCTTGAAGCAGTTGTATTGGGGTGACAATAGGATCTGTTGCTAGTGAGGCCGTAGTGGGTTGGATGGAGCACGGGGTTCTGGTCAGGTATGGCTGGATTACTCTGAGGGTATCCCAAGGGGGTGAAATCTGAACAAAGCTTTTACTGGGATCCCTGGGGGCCCCATGCAAGAGAGGCTTTGTGGTTGGCTGCTCCAGCCCTGCAAGAACACTGTCCCCCCAGCTGAGGCCGAACCCTCCGCCATGTTGTGCCCTGCCATAGGCCTCCACACGACATTCCAGGCCATAGACCTTTATATCCAAAGGAAGGAATGTCCACACAAGAAATAGGTTTGCTGCACTTTATTAATGGCATTCAGGAAGCCGCATTACAGTCACATTACAGGACATACATTCCGGAATCACTTGACATTACCCAGTCGGTCACATTTAGCGGACGGTCTGCAGCAGCCACAAATGAAAGCATGTGCAGCACTTCAGCAGTTATCTACCTAAAGTCTCTCCTCTGCCCAGGGTCATAGTACTCATAGTCAGGGCCGTGGATAAGTGGGTACCACCAGTCCTTCTGTACGGTGCCCAGACCAGCAGGAGGGCCCAGGCAGGCAGCTGGGTGAATCAGTTGTGGGTAGGAAGGGTGATCTGCACGGGGGGGGGGCAACAATTACTGGAACTGATCCCCTGTATGGCTCTCTCTGCAGCAGCTGAAAGCCAGCTCTTCTCTCCCTCCTGCTGAACCCATCTCCTCTGATTGGCTTCCTCATGAACCAGAGAACTTTGATTAATGGATATTTGGCCCCCGGGTGACATTTCCATATATGAGTGATGATCGCCCCATTTTTTTTCTAATTGAGGAGGGGATTTTGTAATAATTTTGAGGTCATTCTTGAAAAGAAACTTGGAATAACGTACCATCGCCTTGTACCGCTCTGCCTCATTCACCATATCCGCTCTCCCCGGACCCCGCATTCACTATATCCGCTCCCCCCGGACCCTGCATTCATTATATCCACTCTCCCCGGACCCCGCATTCACTATATCCGCTCTCCCCGGATCCTGCATTCACTATATCCGCTCTCCCCAGACCCCGCATTCACTATATCCGCTCTCCCCGGACCCCGCATTCACTATATCCGCTCTCCCCGGACCCCGCATTCACTATATCTGGTCTCCCCGGACCCCGCATTCACTATATCCGGTCCCCCACAGTACACAGAACATGGAAATGCAACGTCCAACCTTGAAGCAGATGGACTACAGCAGCAGAAGACCACACCAGGTGCCACTCCTGTCAGTAAAGAACAGGAAGCGGGGCTACAATTCGCACAGGCTCACCAAAATTGAACAATAGAAGATTGGAGAAACGTTGCCTGGTCTGATGAGTCTGGATTTCAGCTGCAACATTCAGATGGTAGGGTTATAATTTTGTGTAAAAAACATGAAAGCATGGATCCTTCCTGCCTTGTATCAACGGTTCAGGCTGGTGGTGGTGGTGTCATGGTCTAGGGCAGGTGTCGGCAACCCGCGGCTCCAGAGCCGCATGCGGCTCTTTTTCACCTTGGCTGCGGCTCCGGAGCACACTGCCCACCAAGTGACAGGCAATAGGGCAGCAATGGGCAAACTACGGCCCGGCGGACCTTTTAATCCGGCCCGCGGAGCTAGGCTCCCGCTAGGCTCCTCTCACAGTCCGCCCAGAAGACCGGTGTAGCGTGAAAATCTGTCTCCTATGAGGATCTGTCCCCCTCAACGTATCTGCGCATGTGCCGGAGATCGCCGATCGGCTGCTAATGCCTGAAACTGGCACATGCGCAGATACGTCGAGGGGGACAGATCCTCATAGGAGACAGATTTTCATGCTACACCGGAACGGCACGGGAACACGACGAGAGGAACGCGCGGAGCAAAGGTAAGTGATTTGACACAGGGGGGACTTGGGGACTTAATATGGGGGATGAATTAATATGGGGGATGAATTACTATAGGGGGGATGAATTACTATATGGGGGATGAATTACTATGGGGGATGAATTACTATGGGGGATGAATTACTATATGAGGGGATGAATTACTATGGGGGATGAATTACTATATGGGGGATGAATTACTATGGGGGATGAATTACTATATGGGGGATGAATTACTATATGGGGGATGAATTACTATGGGGGATGAATTACTATGGAGGATGAATTACTATATGGGGGATGAATTACTATGGGGGATGAATTACTATATGGGGGATGAATTACTATATGGGGGATGAATTACTATATGGGGGATGAATTACTATGGGGGATGAATTACTATATGGGGGATGAATTACTATGGGGGATGAATTACTATGGGGGATGAATTACTATATGGGGGATGAATTAATATTGGGGATGAATTACTATATGGGGGATGAATTACTATGGGGGATGAATTACTATATGGGGGATGAATTAATATGGGGGATGAATTACTATATGGGGGATGAATTACTATGGGGGATGAATTACTATATGGGGGATGAATTACTATGGGGGATGAATTACTATGGGGGATGAATTACTATAGGGGGGATGAATTACTATAGGGGGGATGAATTACTATATGGGGGATGAATTACTATGGGGGATGAATTACTATGGGGGATGAATTACTATATGGGGGATGAATTACTATGGGGGATGAATTACTATATGGGGGATGTATTTTCAGTTTTAAAAATGTGGCTCTCAAAATAAATTTCAATTGTGGTTTTGGCGAGATTTGGCTCAGTTGAAAAAAAAGGTTGCCCACCACCGACCTAAGGCTATGATTGTGATTATGACGATACACTGTGGCCCTGATTAACCCTTTGTTTACTGGGCCCTTAAACCCCCTTCATGACCAGAGCGCTTTTTGCAATATATGCAGTGTCGGATTTGTTTTATATTTCAATATTTTTATTGAGAAACAAACAAATTAAAACAAGATGGCAAACAATAAAAGAAAAAAAGAAAGGGCCCACCAACAAAATGGAACAAGAGTCAGAATCATAAGCATAATACTGGTAGGTAAAAAAACAAAAAAAAAGAAATTTAGCAGATAATAGCATTACAATGCACATAAATAAAGTCACAGCCATCAAAACATATAAGTTTCAAAGATCAATAAACAACAATTATATCAAAATAGACCAAAAATAACAAAGAAAAATAAAAATGTTTCAACAAATAGTAGGAAAAGAGAGAAAAAAAAAAAAGGAGAGATGAAAAGGAAAGTACTCTTAATTGAAAGAAAAAGAGAAAAAAAGGGGAAAAATAGAAAAAGGAGGGAAGGGGGGGGGGGTCAGCTGCCAGACACTCACGATACAGTAATATAAGCAATCCAAGGATCCCAAGTCCTCTCAAATCTGGACACATCATCAGAGACGATACTCATCAGTTTATCATTAACCATTATCCAATTCAGTTTTTGTTTCACCCTATCCAGCGGGATCAAGGATTGCTTCCAACTCCTAGCTATAGTAATGCGAGCCGCCAATAAGATATATACAATTAATTTAATCGATCTTTTGGGAACATCAGAGGGTAGTATATTAAACAAGGCTACTTCCGGCGATCTACGGATATTAATTCCTGTCACTGAGTAAAGAAAATTAAATATGCGGATCCAGAACCTACTCACGACTGGGCATTTCCACCAGACGTGGAACATAGTACCCTCTTGACCACAGCGTCGGAAACAGCCAGATGAAACTGAAGGATACATAATGGCTAGGCGAGCAGGGACCAAATACCACCGAAGTAGCGTCTTGTAATTAGATTCAACAAGATCAGTGTTAATCGAAATCTTTGATAGGGCATGGGCCGCCGTCCGCCAGGTATCCAAATCCAACGAACTATTTAAATCCCGTTCCCATAGAATCACGTAAGATAATTTAGTTAGGGGATCAACCAACAAAGCATAAACAATGGACAAGCGACCTCGCATTACCCCACTCGCCCCACAGGAGACCTCGAGGGAAGTAAGCGCACAAGGCTCTGTGAGTAGTCTAAGTTTGCTATCAATAAAAGAGCGAAGTTGATGGTAATGAAATATCTCTCCACGAGGCATCCCACAAAAATTCACAAAATACTGAAGAGACCGAGGGCGAACCCCATCTAAATAATCACCAATACGTAGCAACCCCTTATTAATCCACCATTGGAACCTCGCGAAAGATAAACCCGGAACAAACTCAGGATTACCAAACACCGGAGCCAACGGAGTATGCGGAGAGATAAAAGGTTTACGAGCTCGCCATCTATCCCACACTGACAATGAATAGGATAGAGTAGGACACAAAATAGGAGGGCGCAATCTATTGGGAAGCCACATGAGAGTACCAATAGCATACGGACGGCACGAAAGAGCCTCAATCCCAACCCATTGGGGGACATTTCCCCTGGCCGTAGTACAAGATAGTTGTGCTATTTGGGCCGCCTGGAAATATGCGAAAAGATTAGGGAGTCCCAAACCACCATGCCTCTTCAAAGAAAATAAGGTAGATTTGTTCAGCCTAGGGCGCCTTCCCCTCCATACAAATCTGGAGACTGCAGCCTGTAGTAAGACTAGTTCTCGTTTGGGAATCAGAATTGGTAACGTCCTAAAATAGTATAATAATCTAGGTAGGAAGGTCATTTTAATAGAATTAATTCTACCGAACCAGGAAAGTGAAAGATCCTGCCAGGCTAATAAGTCATTCTTAAGTCGTTTAAAAAGCGGGAGATAGTTGGCCTGGTATAGCGTCGATACAGATTTCGTAAGGAGAATCCCCAGATAGGGGAGAGAACCAGGGGCCCACTGAAAAGCAAAGTTTTCCCGGCAGTAGCGAACCTCTGAATCGGGTAACGAGATATTCAAAGCAACAGTTTTAGATGAGTTGAGCGTAAGACCGGAGACCTCAGAAAAACGATGAAACAGATGGAAGAAACCAGGTAAAGACGTTCGAGGATCAGATATGTACATAAGTACATCATCGGCAAGTAGGGCACATTTATGAACCCTTTGACCACAGGTAACACCCGATATAGAGGAATCAGCGCGAATAGCAATCGCAAGAGGTTCCATCGCCAAGAAAGAAAGAAAGAAAGAGGACACCCCTGTCTAGTTCCTCGCTCTATCGAAAAAGGAACTGATTTATGTCCACGAATGGATACTTGAGCTGACGGGGTAGAATAGAGGGCCCGCAACGACGTCGTAAAATAAGGGCCAAACCCAAACCTGTCCAACGTTTTAAACAAATAATCCCAGGACAGACTGTCGAATGCCTTCTGAATATCCAGTGACAGTAGTAAAATTTCCCTTTGCAACGATCCATCCCAATTGGACTGCACAGCTGACAGCAAAGCTATAGTCCGCCTAATTTGGTCCGATGTTTGTCGACCACTTATGAATCCTGATTGGTCATCATGAATGTATAAGGCCAAGAAGTTATGGAGCCGTAGGGCCAGGATTTTAGTAAGAATCTTTAAATCACAATTAATTAAAGAAATAGGCCGGTAATTGGAGACCATAGCGGCATCCTTGAAAGGCTTGGGAATGACACTAATGAATGCCTTATTTTCCTCTGGGAGAACCACTCCCCCCTCCCGCAAATAATTAAAGTACAGGGCCATATGGGGTATCAGAATGTCCGGGAAAGCTTTATAGTAAGTATTAGGAAGACCATCTGGTCCCGGGGCCTTGTGAGAGGCCAGGGATTTCACCGCATTCCCAACTTCTTCACAGGAGATAGGTTGTTCCATTAGCTCCCTATGTGCCTCCTGGAGGGGGGGAAACGAGATAGACTCCAAAAAAGCCTCCAGAGAGGAAGAAGAACAGCCCCCCATGGGCGAACTATAAAGCTGAGAGTAAAAAGACTGAAATTTGTGGAGGATCTTACCCGGGTCCTGGGATAACGAACCATTGTCCAGTCTGAGCTTGGGGAGGGCCGTCTGGGAGTGTCTAGGAGTCAGCTTGCGTGCCAACAAGGTGCCAGGTCTGTCCCTCCAAGTAAAGAATTTATGATTAGACCAACAAAGTTGTTTATCCGCAGTGGTAGTAAGACATAAGTTAAGTTCCAGTCGGGCCTGGTCAAGTTTAAGTAACAAATCAGAACTGGGATGTTGCTTATGTTGAGCAACCAGGTCAGTATATAACTGAGTTTTAGTAGCAAGTAGGTCAGTTCGGGCTTTTTTTAAACGAGAAGAGAGTTGAATAATATATCCCCTGACTGAGGCCTTATGAGCTGCCCAATTAATCGCCGGGTTCGTGTCCTCTGCTTTATTAAAATCAAAAAACATTTGTAGATGCGATGAAATTTCCCGACAATGAGAGGGATTACCCAAAATAGAGTCATTAAGACGCCAATGAAAAGCCGTCTTACCAGGAGTCTCGGACGAAAAGGTGATAGAAACTGGATCGTGGTCAGACCAGGGCGTGGAAAAGATTTTAGCAGTAACAAGTTTGGGAAGTGAATATGTATGAAGAAAAAAATGGTCAATGTGAGAATAACTATTATGAGCCCTGGAGTAGTGGGAGTAGTCTCGGGAAGTAGGATTAGCCTCCCTCCATGCATCAATAAGATCATATCGATATAAAAGTTGAGCCAATTTACGGCTCCGTCTAGAAGGAGGCTGAAGCGTGGCGGTTTGGGAACGATCCAGAGTCTGATCCAATGCTAAATTAGAGTCACCAGCTAGAATAACGTCACTAGAGATGAGCGAATCGAAGTAGGCGAAGTGGAATTCGTTTCGAATATTAGGAAAATTTCGATTCGCGTCGAATCCGAAAATAAGCAGACTTCGGATGCGCAAATCGAAATTTTTCCTAAAATGGCGGCGACATGTGCGGCGACGGAGCGGGGATGTCTGGGAAGGCGCGCAGACAAGGCGCGCTGACCCATAATGCATTCATTCATGACATGTGATCGCATTAGCCAATCAGCAGCCAGCCAGCCAGCACAGTGTAATGGTCGAGCTATAAATGGCGGCCATTTTAAAATTCTCCATTTGCCTCCAGTCATTCAACAGAGGCAGACCTGGCTGTATTCAGGGAGAGAGTTAGGGACAGAGAAACATTACTTAGGGACACAGAAACGTTAGTTAGGGCCACAGAATCGTTACTTAGGGCCACAGAAACGTTACTTAGGGCCACAGAAACATTACTTAGGGCCACAGAATCGTTAGTTAGGGCCACAGAAACGTTACTTAGGGACACAGAATTGTTACTCAGGGACAGACAGAATTGTTACTGAGGGATACAGAATTGTTACTGAGGGCCACAGAATCGCTACTTAGGGCCACAGAAACGTTACTTAGGGCCACAGAATAGTTACTTAGGGACAGACACAGAATTGTTACTGAGGGACACAGATTTGTTACTGAGGGCCACAGAATCGTTACTTAGGGCCACAGAAATGTTACTTAGGGCCACAGAAACGTTACTTAGGGCCACAGAATTGTTACTTAGGGACAGACACAGAATTGTTATTGAGGGACACAGAATTGTTAGTGAGGGCCACAGAACCGTTACTTAGGGCCACAGAAACGTTACTTAGGGCCACAGAATTGTTACTTAGGGACAGACACAGAATTGTTACTGAGGGACACAGATTTGTTACTGAGGGCCACAGAAACGTTACTTAGGGCCACAGAAACGTTACTTAGGGCCACAGAATCGTTAGTTAGGGCCACAGAAACGTTACTTAGGGACACAGAATTGTTACTCAGGGACAGACACAGAATTGTTACTGAGGGATACAGAATTGTTACTGAGGGCCACAGAATCGTTACTTAGGGCCACAGAAACGTTACTTAGGACCACAGAAACGTTACTTAGGGCCACAGTATTGTTACTTAGGGACAGACACAGAATTGTTATTGAGGGACACAGAATTGTTACTGAGGGCCACAGAACCGTTACTTAGGGCCACAGAAACGTTACTTAGGGCCACAGAATTGTTACTTAGGGACAGACACAGAATTGTTACTGAGGGACACAGATTTGTTACTGAGGGCCACAGAAACGTTACTTAGGGCCACAGAATCCTTACTTAGGGCCACAGAAACGTTACTTAGGGCCACAGAAACGTTACTTAGGGCCACAGAATTGTTACTTAGGGACAGACACAGAATTGTTACTGAGGGCCACAGAATTGTTACTGAGGGCCACAGAACCGTTACTTAGGGCCACAGAACCGTTACTTAGGGCCACAGAAACGTTACTTAGGGCCACAGAATCGTTACTTAGGGCCACAGAATCGTTACTTAGGGCCACAGAAACGTTACTTAGGGCCACAGAATCGTTACTTAGGGCCACAGAAACGTTACTTAGGGCCACAGAATTGTTACTTAGGGCCACAGAACCGTTACTTAGGGCCACAGAAACGTTACTTAGGGCCACAGAAACGTTACTTAGGGACACAGAATTGTTACTCAGGGACAGACACAGAATTGTTACTCAGGGACAGACACAGAATTGTTACTCAGGGACACAGAATTGTTACTGAGGGACACAGAATTGTTACTGAGGGACACAGAATTGTTACTGAGGGACACAGAATTGTTACTCAGGGACAGACACAGAATTGTTACTCAGGGACACAGAATCGTTGAATTAAAGAGTATGTCAGACAACATGCAGAGGAGTGGCAGAGGAGGCAATGTTTTAGGAGCGAGCAGATGTGGCAGCAGAGGAAGGGGTCGAGGCAGCACTATTCGCAGCCAGAGGCCAGTGCTCCCGGTGTCATCCAGTACAGTGAGGAAGAGCTAACAGAGGGCGGTCAGGAACGGGGGGAGACATCCGCCTCTTCAGCAGCCAGGCGAAGAAGTAGTGGCGAGGAGAGTGGCTCGGTAGCCGGTCTAGAGACAGGTCTGTCTCCTGACCCACACGCAGCCGAGGGGGCTAGTAGTGAGGCGGAGACCCTAATTGATGATGATGAGGCTGATCGCACTTGGCAGCCTCGTCGTCATCAGGCTATTGCTTCCGCATCATCAGGAGAAGAGGGTGGCAGCTTGGCAGCGAGCAAAACAGTCGGTGGGTTGTCTGTATCGCCACACTCTGCCATGTGCCACTTTCAGGTCTCCTCACACACTGCTGGTGTGTTCCATTTTTTGTCATAGGGTGCTGGCAGATTACGGGCCTCCCATAGCTGCTGCCAGGCCCCTAATCTGCCATGGGCCCCTGTACCGCCTCCTCATGCTGCTGCCAGGTCCACAGTGTCTCATGCCATGTGCCACTTTCAGGTCTCCTCACACTGCTGGTGTGTTCAATTTTTTGTCATAGGGTGCTGGCAGATTTCGGGCCTCCCATAGCTGCTGCCAGGCCCCTAATCTGCCATGGGCCCCTATACCGCCTCCTCATGCTGCTGCGAAGTCCAGAGTCTCTCATGGGTCCCTGTACGGCCTCCCATTGCTGCTGTCTCCATCGCCACACTCTGCCATGTGCCACTTTCAGGTCTCCTCACACACTGCTGGTGTGTTCAATTTTTTGACATAGGGTGCTGGCAGATTACGAGCCTCCCATAGCTGCTGCCAGGCCCCTAATCTGCCATGGGCCCCTATACCGCCTCCTCATGCTGCTGCGAAGTCCAGATTCTCTCATGGGTCCCTGTACGGCCTCCCATTGCTGCTGTCTCCATCGCCACACTCTGCCATGTGCCACTTTCAGGTCTCCTCACACACTGCTGGTGTGTTCAATTTTTTGACATAGGGTGCTGGCAGATTACGGGCCTCCCATAGCTGCTGCCAGGCCCCTAATCTGCCATGGGCCCCTATACCGCCTCCTCATGCTGCTGCGAAGTCCAGATTCTCTCATGGGTCCCTGTACGGCCTCCCATTGCTGCTGTCTCCATCGCCACACTCTGCCATGTGCCACTTTCAGGTCTCCTCACACCCTGCTGGTGTGTTCAATTTTTTGACATAGGGTGCTGGCAGATTACGGGCCTCCCATAGCTGCTGCCAGGCCCCTAATCTGCCATGGGCCCCTATACCGCCTCCTCATGCTGCTGCCAGGTCCAGAGTCTCTCATGGGTCCCTGTACGGCCTCCCATTGCTGCTGTCTCCATCGCCACACTCTGCCATGTGCCACTTTCAGGTCTCCTCACACTGCTGGTGTGTTACATATTTTGTCATAGGGTGCTGGCAGATTACGGGCCTCCCATAGCTGCTGCCAGGCCCCTGATCTGCCATGGGCCCCTATACCGCCTCCTCATGCTGCTGCCAGGTCCAGAGTGTCTCATGGGTCCCTGTACGGCCTCCCATTGCTGCTGTCTCCATCGCCACACTCTGCCATGTGCCACTTTCAGGTCTCCTCACACTGCTGTTGTGTTCCATGTTTTGTCATAGGGTGCTGGCAGATTACGGGCCTCAAATAGCTGCTGCCAGGCCCCTAATCTGCCATGGGCCCCTGTACCGCCTCCTCATGCTGCTGCGAAGTCCAGAGTCTCTCATGGGTCCCTGTACGGCCTCCCATTGCTGCTGTCTCCATCGCCACACTCTGCCATGTGCCACTTTCAGGTCTCCTCACACACTGCTGGTGTGTTCAATTTTTTGACATAGGGTGCTGGCAGATTACGGGCCTCCCATAGCTGCTGCCAGGCCCCTAATCTGCCATGGGCCCCTATACCGCCTCCTCATGCTGCTGCCAGGTCCAGAGTCTCTCATGGGTCCCTGTACGGCCTCCCATTGCTGCTGTCTCCATCGCCACACTCTGCCATGTGCCACTTTCAGGTCTTCTCACACACTGCTGGTGTGTTCCATTTTTTGTCATAGGGTGCTGGCAGATTACGGGCCTCCCATAGCTGCTGCCAGGCCCCTAATCTGCCATGGGCCCCTTTACCGCCTCCTCATGCTGCTGCCAGGTCCACAGTGTCTCATGCCATGTGCCACTTTCAGGTCTCCTCACACTGCTGGTGTGTTCAAATTTTTGTCATAGGGTGCTGGCAGATTACGGGCCTCCCATAGCTGCTGCCAGGCCCCTAATCTGCCATGGGCCCCTATACCGCCTCCTCATGCTGCTGCCAGGTCCAGAGTGTCTCATGGGTCCCTGTACGGCCTCCCATTGCTGCTGTCTCCATCGCCACACTCTGCCATGTGCCACTTTCAGGTCTCCTCACACTGCTGGTGTGTTCCATTTTTTGTCATAGGGTGCTGGCAGATTACGGGCCTCCCATAGCTGCTGCCAGGCCCCTAATCTGCCATGGGCCCTTATACCGCCTCCTCATGCTGCTGCGAAGTCCAGAGTCTCTCATGGGTCCCTGTACGGCCTCCCATTGCTGCTGTCTCCATCGCCACACTCTGCCATGTGCCACTTTCAGGTCTCCTCACACACTGCTGGTGTGTTCAATTTTTTGACATAGGGTGCTGGCAGATTACGGGCCTCCCATAGCTGCTGCCAGGCCCCTAATCTGCCATGGACCCCTATACCGCCTCCTCATGCTGCTGCCAGGTCCAGGCGAACGTAGTCACACAGGGGAGGAACTTCTCAGTGTAAGGAACAGAGAAATCGACAGATGGCTGTCTCCGCGCAAACTGAAAATCGGAACCATGTTGACCGACAACGGAAAGAACATGGTGTCTGCTCTGCGTCAAGGAAGGTTGTGCCATGCGCCATGCATGGCTCACGTGTTCAATCTGGTTGTCAAGCGGTTCCTAAAATCCACCATCCCACTGCAAGACATCCTTAAAATGTCACGTAAACTTTGCATGCATTTCAGCCATTCCTACACCGCAAAGCACACCCTCCTTGAGCTGCAGTGGCAGAACGGAATTCCACAGCATCGCCTGATCTGCGACGTTGCAACAAGGTGGAATTCAACCCTACACATGGTAGACCGCCTTTACGAACAGCGAAAGGCCATCACCGATTTCATGATGTTACAAGCGGATAAAGGTACTCCCCTGTGTAACTTCGATGTCAGCCATTGGCAGCTCATGCGTGACACCTGCCGCTTGCTCAGGCCCTTTGAGGAGGCCACGCTATTCGTGAGTCGGCAGGACTATGGGATGAACGACGTCATTCCTCTGTTGCACGTCCTGGAACAAATGCTGTTAACAATGGCTGGTCTGGGTGCGGTAGACGTGGCGCACAGATATCAACGCCACATGACCCCTGTGAGGGCAGGACAGGAAGAAGAGGAGGAGGTAGAGGAGGACATTTGTGCTCAGGAATTATTGAGTGAAATGGGTGGTTTTTCCACTCAGCGGACAGGAGTGGAGGAGCAGGAGCATCTGGTAGAGGAGGAGGAGGAGGAGACAGAGGACCCAGACGCACCGTGGCAGTATGCTGTGGAGATGGAGGCAGGGAGTCCCTCGCATTCCTTGGCACAAATGGCCCATAGCATGCTCGGTTGCTTGCGTAGCGACAGCCGAATAATAACCATCAGACAGAGGGATGACTTTTGGCTGTCCACCTTGTTGGACCCTCGCTACCGTTCAAAAATGGTGGCCTTTTTCACACCTGCTGAGAGGGAGGCCAAAATAACGTACTATAAAAACCACCTATGTAGTCAGTTGGGCTCTGCCTTTGTGCGCCAACGTCCATCCTCAGACACTGTGGGCCCTGTGCGCTCGCGTTCCGCTGCCATGGCAGCAAAGGAGGGGTGGGGTGGTAGGAGCAGTGGCAGCTCCACCAGCAGCGGCTGCCTCAGTCTGCAGTCGATGATGAGTAGCTTTCTTCACCAGCGCAGTGAGGAAACTAGTAACCAGCCGCAGCAGCAGCAGCATCAGGTGGACCTGGAGCAGGACCTCAAACAACAGGCTTGGGCCTACTTGGACAGCACCCTGCCAACCGAGGTAGACAATCCCCTTGACTACTGGGCAACGAAACTTGACCTTTGGCCCCAACTAGCTGAATTTGCCCTTGAAAGGCTGTCATGCCCGGCCAGTAGCGTGGCATCGGAGCGCGTGTTTAGTGCGGCAGGAGGTATTGTAACTCCGCGGAGGACACGACTGTCCACCCAAAGTGTGGAGAGACTCACGTTTGTGAAAATGAATCAGGCGTGGATTAGTCTGGATTTCAAACCACCAGTTCCTGACACAACTGACTAAATCCGCCATGAATCATGCCCCAAACATGTGCCACTTTCAGGTCTCCTCACACTGCTGTTGTGTTCAATTTTTGGTCATAGGGTGCTGGCAGATTATGGGCCTCCCATAGCTGCTGCCAGGCCCCTAATCTGCCATGGGCCCCTGTACCGCCTCCTCATGCTGCTGCCAGGTCCAGAGTCTCTCATGGGTCCCTGTACGGCCTCCCATTGCTGCTGTCTCCATCGCCACACTCTGCCATGTGCCACTTTCAGGTCTCCTCACACTGCTGGTGTTTTACATTTTTTGTCATAGGGTGCTGGCAGATTACGGGCCTCCCATAGCTGCTGCCAGGCCCCTAATCTGCCATGGGCCCCTATACTGCCTCCTCATGCTGCTGCCAGGTCCAGAGTCTCTCATGGGTCCCTGTACGGCCTCCCATTGCTGCTGTCTCCATCGCCACACTCTGCCATGTGCCACTTTCAGGTCTCCTCACACACTGCTGGTGTGTTCCATTTTTTGTCATAGGGTGCTGTCAGAGACCATCGCGACGCATGGGTCTACACATGCGTAGGTGTCTGTCAAGACATGCAAGCAGCAGTGCACTAGGACCCAGGCGCACCCGTCGTATATGACAGTACTGGGCAGGCATTAGGACCTAGGCTGCACCTGTCAGGTGCAGGGCGGGCTACTTAAATCAGCCCTGCACAGACACTTGTTGCCGAATGGTCTCTCTGCATATCCTGTTACCTGTGTTGTGAGTACTTTGATCCGGATTATCTGACCTAGCTGTCTTCTCCTGTCCTGACCCCTTGGCTTGCCTGACTCTGCTCCTGGATGTTCCCCTTTAGATTTGATCTCCTGTTATTGACCCTGCGTGTGACCCGACCATTCTTTGCCTACTGTTTTGTACCGCACCGACCCCCCGGCTACCGACACGGCTTGTTTGACTCTGCCCTTGCTCATTCCTCCATCCATCCATCCCTCAGGGATCCCCGGGTCCCCTCACATCAGACTCTCACCCTCCAGGAGCCTCCGGCAGACTCCTCTACCACTGATAGAGATATCCGGTAGCTGCGACCTGGTCCCGGAGCGCTCCAAGTCCATCCCCACCATCAGGGGCCCTGGTGAACAAGTGCTCCGGAACTTAGACTCCGCACGCTGGAGAGGCTCTATCAGGGGACTGATAGAGGTGCTGTCGGGTGGTCCGTTACAGGTGCTGGCAGATTACGGGCCTCCCATAGCTGCTGCCAGGCCCCTAATCTGCCATGGGCCCCTGTACCGCCTCCTCATGCTGCTGCCAGGTCCACAGTGTCTCATGCCATGTGCCACTTTCAGGTCTCCTCACACTGCTGGTGTGTTCAATTTTTTGTCATAGGGTGCTGGCAGATTACGGGCCTCCCATAGCTGCTGCCAGGCCCCTAATCTGCCATGGGCCCCTGTACCGCCTCCTCATGCTGCTGCCAGGTCCAGAGTCTCTCATGGGTCCCTGTACGGCCTCCCATTGCTGCTGTCTCCATCGCCACACTCTGCCATGTGCCACTTTCAGGTCTCCTCACACACTGCTGGTGTGTTCCATTTTTTGTCATAGGGTGCTGGCAGATTACGGGCCTCCCATTGCTGCTGCCAGGCCCCTAATCTGCCATGGGCCCCTGTACCGCCTCCTCATGCTGCTGCCAGGTCCACAGTGTCTCATGGGTCCCTGTACGGCCTCCCATTGCTGCTGTCTCCATCGCCACACTCTGCCATGTGCCACTTTCATGTCTCCTCACACTGCTGGTGTGTTCCATTTTTTGTCATAGGGTGCTGGCAGATTACGGGCCTCCCATTGCTGCTGCCAGGCCCGTAATCTGCCATGGGCCCCTGTACCGCCTCTTCATGCTGCTGCCAGGTCCAGAGTGTGTCATGGGTCCCTGTACGGCCTCCTATTGCTGCTGCCAGGAGGCAGCAGGGTCGCAGCAGTGTCAGTGGAGGCAAACGGCCACGGAGTAGAGCACCAGCTCCACTGCAGCCTACCACTACGGCCAGTAGTGGTGCCGGTGTGCACGGAGGAAGTAGCAGTCAGCCAGTGAGGAGTAGCGGGGGCAAAGTTTCCTACTCGGCGGTGTGGCAATTTTTCGTCAAGCCGCCCGAGGAAGTAAACGTAGCCGTATGTCGACTATGTGGCCAGAAAGTCAAGCGTGGCCAGGGGGCCCATGTTGGGACTACAGCGTTGCGTCAGCATATGCAGCGTCGCCATTCGGTGGCCTGGGAAAACTGTGATAAAGATACGGCGGTTCTGCCTGCCCCAGCCCAGGGTTCCATTTTGTCATAGGGTGCTGGCAGATTACGGGCCTCCCATTGCTGCTGCCAGGCCTTAATCTGCCATGGGCCCCTGTACCGCCTCCTCATGCTGCTGCCAGGTCCACAGTGTCTCATGGGTCCCTGAACTGCCTCCCATTGCTGCTGTCTCCATCGCCACACTCTGCCATGTGCCACTTTTAGGTCTCCTCACACACTGCTGGTGTGTTCCATTTTTTGTCATAGGGTGCTGGCAGATTACGGGCCTCCCATTGCTGCTGCCAGGCCCGTAATCTGCCATGGGCCCCAGTACCGCCTCCTCATGCTGCTGCCAGGTCCACAGTCTCTCATGGGTCCCTGTACAGCCTCCCATTGCTGCTGTCTCCATCGCCACACTCTGCCATGTGCCACTTTCAGGTCTCCTCACACTGCTGGTGTGTTTCATTTTTTGTCATAGGGTGCTGGCAGATTACGGGCCTCCCATTGCTGCTGCCAGGCCCCTAATCTGCCATGGGCCCCTGTACCGCCTCCTCATGCTGCTGCCAGGTCCACAGTGTCTCATGGGTCCCTGTACGGCCTCCCATTGCTGCTGTCTCCATCGCCACACTCTGCCATGTGCCACTTTCAGGTCTCCTCACACACTGCTGGTGTGTTCCATTTTTTGTCATAGGGTGCTGGCAGATTACGGGCCTCCCATAGCTGCTGCCAGGCCCCTTATCTGCCATGGGCCCCTGTACCGCCTCCTCATGCTGCTGCCAGGTCCAGAGTCTCTCATGGGTCCCTGTACGGCCTCCCATTGCTGCTGTCTCCATCGCCACACTCTGCCATTTGCCACTTTCAGGTCTCCTCACACACTGCTGGTGTGTTCCATTTTTTGTCATAGGGTGCTGGCAGATTACGGGCCTCCCATTGCTGCTGCCAGGCCCGTAATCTGCCATGGGCCCCCGTACCGACTCCTCATGCTGCTGCCAGGCCCGTAATCTGTCATGGGCCCCTGTTGTCGCTTGTTGGCATATTCCGCTCGTTCAGATGCTCCTTCTCCTGCTACTCCTCTTCACGGATTCCGTCAGCAGTCTTTCTTGGAATCCGTTTCCAAGAGACAACAGTTTGCGAGTACGCACCCGACGGTGCAGAAGCTGAACGTCCTCCTGTCCAAGTTGCTGCTGCCAGGCTCGTAATCTGTCATGCGCCCCTGTACCGCCTCCTCATGCTGCTGCCAGGTCCAGAGTGTGTCATGGGTCCCTGTACGGCCTCCCATTGCTGCTGCCAGGCCCGTAATCTGCCATGGGCCCCCCTACCAACTCCTCATGCTGCTGCCAGGCCCGTAATCTGCCATGGGCCCCTGTACCGCCTCCTCATGCTGCTGCCAGGTCCAGAGTGTGTCATGGGTCCCTGTACGGCCTCCCATTGCTGCTGTCTCCATCGCCACACTCTGCCATGTGCCACTTTCAGGTCTCCTCACACTGCTGGTGGTTTCCATTTTTGTCATAGGGTGCTGTATGGCCTCCCATTGCTGCTGCCTCCACCGCCACACTGTGGCTCCACACTCTGGTTTTGGCCCCGTGACTGCCCAAATGAGTGAAGTGTGCGGTGATTCTAAGATCGACGGCACTCATCTGCATGTCATACTGACTGTCAGTATTATTTCTCTTCCCCAGCAGACTCCAAGGGCATTTCATTTAAAGGTACAGTGTTCTGCACTAATATAAAGGCTCTCTGAAGCCTAGAAACACTCTTTTATAAGTTAAATTCGCAGCGAATATATTCGACTCGAATCAAAATTTTTCCACGAACTCGCCGAATCAGTCGAATCGAATTTTTGAATACTTCGCTCATCTCTAAACGTCACCCTCAAATTCTCCTACCAGAGTGCTTAGCAAAGATTGGAAAAATTCAACCTGATTGGTATTTGGGGTATAATAAATTATAAAAGTGATAAGGTTTCCTCCCAAGTGGCCTTTCACCAAAAGATATCGCCCCTCGTTGTCCCGGATAATTTTAGAGTCAACAAAGGACACTCGGCGAGAAAAGCAAAGGGCCAACCCCCGCTTTTTCTCTGTGGCATTAGCAAAAAAGCAGAGAGGGTAATTTTTATGAATATAACGTGGAGAGAAGGAGGGGGGAAAATGAGTCTCCTGTATATCCGCCCCAAGGGAGTAGTATGAGCTAAAAGCCTGTATACGTTTGGATGGGGAATTGAACCCCTGAACATTATGAGAAAGGAAGCAAATTTCTCCGCTAGTGGACCGTACGGAAGACATGATAAATAATTACGGAACTAAGCATAATAAAGACCCCTCGTTCCTTAAAAGTATGAAGATCCCTATAAGTCCCTAAATGTCGCCAGCTGACCCCCCAAAAAATCAGAAAAAAAAAAAAGACAGAAAAAAAAAGAAAAAAGAAAAGAGAACATTCGGAACACAAAAGTCCAAATGCCAAGTGACCGCGGTACACAAAACAGTATCAGTAAATGAATGAAGCAATGTACCAAGAAATACAGAGCAATCGCCCTGCGGTGGAATAGGTCTGCCAAGAGAAACATTCCCGGGGAAGAGTCTTCCAATCAGGGAGAGCGCAAAGACACTCTCCGGCACTAACAGCAGTTACTACCCATCAACAATAAATCAAACGCACAGCGCATTGAACATAAAAACAAAGCAATTAGAGCCTCTGAAAATGGTAGTCAGCAAACAAATGTAATTAACATCCTAAGTCCCACCCCCAGCCCATCCCCCCACACCAATACAACAACAGCGGCCAACGCTCCTAAGAGCCACAGAGAGGCCGCCATCAACGAACATATTCCAGCGAAAAGTCCCCAAAAGAACACAAAAGTTCAAGAAATCCACCCGGGCGGATTCCGGGACCCCTTCTTCTTAGATGATGGCGTAGTCCACAATGGCTGGAGCAGCGGAGGTCGAGGAGCCGATCCCATAGGAGAATGGGACGTCGGACTGCGAGATATAATACCCAGCTGAAGCAGCAACTCCTCGCCATCCTGGAATGTAGCAAACCCATAGGACTTTCCATTAAGAGTGAACTGCAGATGAAAAGGGTAGGCCCAACGATATTTAATGCCCTTTTGAACCAAGTGAGAGAGAAGTGGCTTGAGGGAGCGCCGCCTCTGGATAGTGGCCGACGAGACATCAGCAAAGATTTGTACCTTGTGCCCTGCAAGCTCTATATCCGGATTCTCCCTGCCAAACCGCATAACCGCTTCCTTAACCTGAAAAAAATGAGGCTTGACGATGATATCTCTAGGAGGCCCCCCTTGCCGGGGGGGGATCAATGCCCGGTGAATGCGATCAATCTCAAGGTGAAGATCATCAATTTCAGGCATAGCGGACTGCATGAGGGTGTGTGCGCAGCTAGTAAGCTCCTTAACCGACTCAGGAAGACCTCGAATGCGAAAATTGTATCGCCTGGCCCGATTCTCCAGGTCATCAATTTTAGAATACGCCTCCTCCAGGCGATCTTGCAAGTCGGTGATCATGTTAGAATTTTGGGAGTTACTTTGGACTGTCGCATCAACTTTAGCCTCAATACAGTCTAAACGGTGGCCCAAGGCCTGAAAATCCTGCTTTAAATCAGCCGCCAGTTTTGAGGTAGCTCTGTCTAATTCGCGTTGCAGCAAATCTGCGAACCAAGCTATCAAAGTCGCATCACCAGAGTATAGAGGCGGGTCAGGAGGAATCGTCGGCGAGGAAGCCGGGCTATCATCAGCGGGATCTGGACCGCTATGCTGGCTTGAAAAAATGGCAGCTATTTCGCTGCTCAAGGGCGAGGATGCAGGGGAGTCATGGCTCAATGGACAGGCCGAAGCCTGGGACTCTAGTGGCACAGGGCTGGAGGATGACTGGGGGGGCTGCAGGGAGTCACTCACCCCACCTAACGATGCTGCTGCAGTCCTCCCTGGCCCAGCATGGGACGAGGAGCCCATCTTCTCTCTCCGAGGGAGAGGTGCTGCTGTAGGAGAGGCAGAGGAGACCCCAGGAGCCGCGGGCGCCGATCCGGCCGCCATCTTGGTCCTCCCAGTCCCCGCAGGGAGCCGCAGCTGGGAGCCTCCACGGCTCTTAATCGCCGTTTTTCCGGGCATATTGTCAAGTGCCCGAGATCCGGAGAGAGGTAGGGGGGGGCCCCGGGGGTGAAGCGGCACTATGCCCTTTTATGGGCTGCTGTCAATGCCGGAGATGTGCGGAGCTAATGCCGGGACATCCGATCCCGGCGGCCGCGCATGCGCACTCCCGTCGGATTTGTTTTAAATGTTGCAATGGTTTTGCGGCTCCCAGTCTTTTTTTCCCTCTCGGAAACGGGTCCAAGTGGCTCTTTATGTCTTAAAGGTTGCAGACCCCTGGTCTAGGGGATCCCAGAGTAATTCTTTGCTATAAGCAAATTGTGTAAAAAAAATACTGATCACTTTCCCAAAGTAGTACAATGTTACTATGGTAACATTGTACTACTTTGGTCATAGTGAAATATAAAAAAAAAATCTTAAAAAAAATATAAAAAGTTTAAATTAATAAAAATTTTTTATAAAAATTAAAAAAAATATAGATATTTTTTTTTTCATACTGTCAGTGTCCCTGATCACCGCCATGCCAGTTATATGATGACGCTGTACTGCACTGGTGACAGTATGTAAAAAAAAATAGTGAAAATTATTTTATTAATTTTTGAATTTTCCGAAAAATTATGACAAAAAAATACAACTTCAAAAAACTCGCCATTCCTCTTATGAAGTACGTCGGACTGTCTACTTTGCAAAAAGGGGTCATTTGGGGGATATCTGTACTGTGCTGACATTTCTGAGGATATCTGTACTGTCCTGACATTTGGGGGATATCTGTACCGTTCTGACATTTGGGGGATATCTGTACCGTCCTGACATTTGGGGGATATCTGTCCTGTCCTGACATCTGGGGGATATCTGTACCGTCCTGACATTTGGGGGATATCTGTCCTGTCCTGACATCTGGGGGATATCTGTACCGTCCTGACATTTGGGGGATATCTGTACTATTCTGACATTTGGGGGGATATCTGTACTGTCCTGACATTTGGGGGATATCTGTACCATCCTGACATTTGGGGGATATCTGTCCTGTCCTGACATTTGGGGGATATCTGTACCGTCCTGACATTTGGGGGATATCTGTACTATTCTGACATTTGGGGGATATCTGTACCATCCTGACATTTGGGGGATATCTGTCCTGTCCTGACATTTGGGGGATATCTGTACCGTCCTGACATTTGGGGGATATCTGTACTATTCTGACATTTGGGGGATATCTGTACTGTTTTGACATTTGGGGGATATCTGTACTATTCTGACATTCTTGGACCTCAAGAAATTAGATTGGCTGTCAGTACTTCAGGATTGGAAATAATGGTAGTATATAGTAAGCGCTCATAAATAATGCAAGCAGCTGAACATATAGGAAAACACATATAAGTCCCAAAATACATAAACAGAAAAAATGCAGCGCTCTTGAGAAAAATGATAATAAAAATAATGATAATAAACACAGTCCAGTGAAAAAACAGTGTTCCTTGTTTCCCAGTGTAAATGGTAGAATTTTGCACTAACCAGAACGCGCATAGGTAATGCGCATATGTGTATATATCCTGAAGATCTTTTCTCCACTTAAGTCTGGTCAGGTATATGGCTTGGAAGAATGGAGATCCTACGCCCTCATGTGGTGGGAAGTGATCCAGCAGGTCAGAGCAATAACGATCTAGGTGAGCCTCCAAAAGGAACTGGCACAGGAATCCCAAGGGCTACAAGGATGGAAGAAGCTCCTCACAGGAGACACAGGGGAGCACTCATAGTGTAGTAATTAAAACTTTATTGGAAACAGCACAGGTGCAGAATACAGAAGAATAGCCAAGTATGGGCAAACACACTGACCCTATTGGATGTCAAAATGGCCGCCGGGCCTCCTCGTGGCACCGGCGGCTTGGTGTCAACGGCGTCCTTGGTCCCACCTCAAGGCTTCTTCCAAGCCATATACCTGACCAGACTTAAGTGGAGAAAAGATCTTCAGGATATATACACATATGCGCATTACCTATGCGCGTTCTGGTTAGTGCAAAATTCTACCATTTACACTGGGAAACAAGGAACACTGTTTTTTCACTGGACTGTGTTTATTATCATTATTTTTATTATCATTTTTCTCAAGAGCGCTGCATTTTTTCTGTTTAAGTACTTCAGGATTGATCAATATTCAGATCTATACCATAGTTTGTGAACTCTATAACTTTCCTACAAACTAAATAATAAACTCTAATTTGGGTTATTTTCACCAAAGACATGTAGCAGAATACATCTCGGCCTAAATTTATGGAGAACAATTATTTATTTGCAAACTTGTATAACAGAAACAAAGAAAACGTGTTTTTTTTTTTCAAAATTTTTGGTCTTTTTTTGTTAATTTAGCAAAAAAAGCAAAAAAGAAAGCTCTAGTTGTGTGAAGAAAATGATAAAATTTTAGTTTGGGTACAATGTTGTATGACCGCGCAATTGTCATTCAAAGTGTGAGAGCGCTGAAACCTGAAAACTGGCCTTGGCAGGAATGGGGTAAAAGTGCCCGGTATGAAAGGGGTTAACCAACACACTTCATCTATTAATGTAATTAATGTTAAATACCTTCTCTCTTTATATAAGGATGAAATAAAAATGTGTTTTATAAAATATTTTGTGCCTCAAAGGTCCCATCTGATTATTCTTTTTGATACTACAATAGATTTAGGGATGTGACATATCGTTTTTGGATTTTAGATTTTTGTTGTCTCTGCTCTTATTTGTGGTGCGGTTTGGAGACGGAAATTAATCTGGCATCCTGTGATTGAAACTTTTTATTTATAAAAAGTGAAAGTGGAACAAGGTTCAGAACATCTTGGTCATTTCCCACAACTCGGACGTCTTTCACAGTTCTCTTGGAGTGGATCCTGCATGGATGGAACAATGGGGAGCGGGCTGAAAATTGCACATGTGATCTGCTTTCTTCTCCTCCTGGGATCAGGTCAGTGTCACTCTTCTGTGTATAATGTCATTGTACCTGAGGATACATTACAGAGCCGGATAATGGAGGTTCTCTGGCCTGTGTCCTCCTAGGAGGGATTCTCACAGCCCTTCCCTCTGTGTCCAGCAATCCATACATAAAAAGTTAAAGCGGAACTCCAGGAAAAGTAAAAATCCTCCCTGCACCTGCTACCAGCTAGTTTATGTCTAGGGGGATGGGGGGAGGGGGAACAGTTTTGATCGTCCACTTCCCCGTAGATTCCTCTGCACTGCTATACTGGTCTCTGCAGCCTCTGCTCCCCCAGCCCTGGTGGTCTGAGGCCCTCTGTAGTCATCAAGACTAATGCAGAGACCCCAACCCTAGCTGGATGTTAGGAAACGGAGAGCCAGTCCACAGTTGGAGCCAAGGGGAGGGCCGTTTGCTGGAGAATCGGGAAATGCTTTATACGTCCTCTAGACTAAAAGGAACCGTTAACTCTTGCAGTGCGGGTGCCGTCCCACTGCAAGGGAGAACCTCATCACTTTAAACCCGAACACATATTAATGACACAGATTCTGAGTCTAATTTAATACAGATAAGGCACTGAGTGAGTTTAATTACCACCTTAATCAGTCCCAGAACCTGTGTAATTAATATGTGTTCAGCTTTCAAGGGATGAGGTGGCCACCCTACCGGAGTTGGAGGCCGGAGGCTTTAACCACTTGATGACCGGAATGCTAAACTGTCACATTTTGAATGACAATTACTCAGTTATACAACATTGTTCACACATTAATTTCATATCTGTTATTAGAGAAAGATAGAGATTTCTTTTGGTGGTGTTTATTCCCCATTGAGTGTGGAGAAATTAAAGGGGAAACGCACTGCATCTGAGCACCACAAACCAAAAAGGCTATATAATTCATTTTTAAAACTCAAAACAAACTCCCCCCATCCATCCATCCATGCCTCCAGGATTTATTTTGCAAATAAATAATTTTGAGGCATTCCTGGCAGTGGCCATCTTGAGTAAAGGCAGATGATTCATGTAGCAGTTACTTCCTGGAATCCATCTGTCCTTAGCTCAGGCATTGGCTGAGCTGAGAACTCTCCCTCCCCTCCTGAAGACTTCTGGGATGTATGGCATCATTTGCCTAGGCATGGAAAACAGGAATTAAATGAAGGAATGCAAAAAAAAAAAAAGTTCAAACAAGTAATTATAATATACTTTCTTATCTATTTTTTAATGCTAGCAGCAGAAATAGTTCATAGTTGACTGAGAGAGTGAGGGAGGTTGCACTTTAAGAGTCTTTACGGGATTAGAAATATAGAGTCCCATCTAGTAACACAATGGAGGGGTATCCCATCCCACATTACATGCAGAGACAGAACTGACACACTTGGACTTTATTGGTACCCCAAGGAGTCGCATAATACTATATATATATATATATATATATATATATATATATATATATATATATATATACATACATACATACACACACACACACTATATTGCCAAAAGTATTGGGACACCTGGCTTTCCACATACATGACCTATAATGCCCCCCCAGTCTTAGTCCGTAGGGTTCAATATTGAGTTGGCCCGCCCTTTCCACACACATGACCTTTAATGGCCCCCCAGTCTTAGTCCGTAGGGTTCAATATTGAGTTGGCCCCGCCCTTTCCACACACATGACCTTTAATGGCCCCCCAGTCTTAGTCCGTAGGGTTCAATATTGAGTTGGCCCCACCCTTTGCAGCTATAACAGCTTCAACTCTTCTGGGAAGGCCGTCTACAAGGTTTAGGAGGGTGTCTATGGGAAGGTTGGACCATTCTTCCAGAAGCACATTTGTCAGGTCAGGCACTGATGTCGGGGGAGGGGGCCTGGCTCGCAGTCTCCGCTCTAATTCATCCCAAAGGTGTTCTATGGGGTGAGGTCAGGACTCTGTGCAGGACAGTCAAGTTCCTCCCCCCCAAACTGGCTCCTCCATGTCTTTATGGACCTTGCTTTGTGCACTGGGGTGCAGTCATGTTGGAACAAGAAGGGGACATCCCCAAACTCTTCCCACAAAGATGGGAGCATAAAATTGTCCAAACTGTCACCTTAAGAGTTCTCTTCACTGGAAGTAGGGGGCTAAGCCCAACCCCTGAAAAACAACCCCACACCATAATCCCCCCTCCACCAAACTTTACACTTACACAATGCAGTCAGGCAAGTACCGTTCTTCTGGCCACCTCCAAACCCAGACACGTCCATCGGATTGCCAGACAGGGAAGTGTGATTGGTCTTTCCAGAGAACACGTCTCCATTGCTCTAGAGTCCAGTGGCGGCGTGCTTTACACCACGGCATCCAACGCTTTGCATTGCACTTGGTGATGGAAGGCTTGGATGCAGCTTCTCGGCCATGGAAACCCATTCCATGAAGCTCTCTATGCACTGTTGTTGGGCTCATCTGAAGGCCACACCAAGTTTGGAGGTCTTTAGCTATTGACTCTGCAGACAGTTGGTGACTTCTGCGCACTGTGCGCTTCAGCATGCGCTGACCCCGCCCTGTCATGTGACGTGGCCTACCACTTGGTGGCTGAGTGGCTGTTGTTCCCAGTTGCTTCCACTTTGTTATAATCCCACTAACAGTTGAGCGTGGAATATTTAGTAGCCAGGAAATGTCACGGATGGACTTATTGCCCAGGTGGCCACCTATCACGGGACCACGCTTGGAGTCACTGAGCTCCTGAGAGCGACCCATTCTTTCACCAATGTTTGTAGAAGCAGTCTGCATGCCTAGGGGCTTGATTGTATACACCTGTGTCCATGGAGGGGATTGGAACACCTGAATCACATGATATGGAGGGGATTGGAACACCTGAATCACATGACTGGGAGGGGATTGGAGCACCTGAATCACATGATATGGAGGGGATTGGAGCACCTGAATCACATGATTGGGAGGGGATTGGAGCACCTGAATCACATGATTGGGAAGGGATTGGAGCACCTGAATCACATGATATGGAGGGGATTAGTGCACCTGAATCGCATGATTGGGAGGGGATTGGAGCACCTGAATCCAATTATTTGGAGGGTGGGGACAAGACTTTTGGCAATATAGTGTGTGTGTGTGTATATATATATTTAAAATTACAAAACGCTGTGTATATATATATATATATATATATATATATATGTATGTATATATACACACTCCAAAGACATGCCGGGAGGTGAATTGTCTCCTGTCTACATTGTCCCTAGTATGTGTATGTATGAATGTAAGTTAGGGACCTTAGATTGTACACCCCTTGAGGGTTAGGGACTGATGTGAATGTACAATATATATGTAAAGCATGGTATAAATTGATGGCGCTATATAAGTACCTGAAATAAATAATAATATATAGATTTTTCATCAGGCTGTGACCATGTAGATAGAAGTTCAGGTTACCTTGTAATAGCTGTGGTCTGTGCTGCATGTGAAGGTGCTGGAAGGCGTTGCCCTGCCTGAGTTTTGTTTAAATAAACAATTGGCTGCACGTCAGCGACAAAGAGAACTTCCAGTGATTTCCTTTCCAGATGATATCTCATGCCTAAAGTAGCTCTTTTTAGATATGTGTATCCTGCTGATTTATTACAGAGGATGTAGGGGAGGAAAAAGAACAGAAGAGAAAAAGAAGGGAATAACAGGTGAAGGTATTTTCCACCTTAGTGGGGTAGCACTCACAGAGGAAGAGATACAGGTCCTAGATAAAGGATTAAAATTTGCTCCGACCAAAAGCCTCAATAAGTTTGAATCCTATGTTGGTATTCAAAAATTAGTGAGGAATCTTAACATTAAAAAATATTACACTCAAAATCCACAACCCAGCCCTATTCAAAATAATGTAGGAAAGGGAGAATATCATACACATCTTAGTAACAAGTCTACTTTCAACCCAGTGGCTACAGACAACAGATACATAGATATGTTCAATAAATTAGTTATAGAGGATTTAGATAGATTACCAATAAAAAAAATAGAGAAACTATAGAAATCAGGAGGGGCGTTGTCACAGGGGCGGACTGACAACTCATGGGGCCCCCGGGCAATAGGGGATCATGGGGCCCCTGTGTCCTTGCCCAAACTCAAAAAAGCCTATGAAAAAGGTACCAGGGGCATCTCATGGGGCCCCCTACTGACCCCGGACCCTCGGGCAGTGCCCGAGTTTCCAAATGGTCAGTCCGCCCCTGGGCGTTGAGACATTAGAAAAAAGGAAAGACAGCCATCCGCCCTGCGGATAAAGGGGGAGGAATAGATATATTATCTAAAAGAATTTTACGAACAGGAAATGAGTAATAGTAATACAGAACGCTATCTTGTAAAAAAATCCTACTAAACAATATAAAAAAGAATTGGAAAAAAATAGTGAAATATGGAAGTAGGAAGGGCATACTAAATAAAAAAGAATAAAAAAATCTAATTCCATCTTTATGTAAACTACCGGTCAGATACATGGCTCCAAAATTCATAAACATAGCAGACAACCCCCCAGAAGGCCAATTATTAATGGGATAGATTCTCTATCAGCTAGAATGGGGGAGTATGTGGATTGTTTCTTACAACCACTAGAAGCGCAGACACCATCGTATACGAAGGATACCAAACACATCATACAATTAATTCAGAATATAGAGGTAACACAACAAACTGTCCTTAGTACAGCTGATGTATCAGCACTAAACACTAATATAGAACATGAAAGGGCAATTAAGGCAGCTAAATGGGCATAAAAAAAAATACTCCACATTAACACAAGTTTATCATAAAATGTCTAACATTTTGTCTTAAACATTATTATTATTATACAGGATTTATGGCGCCAACAGTTTGCTCAGCGCTTCACAATATAACGGGAGACAATACAGCAACAATACAGTTGAATACAAGAGGGATAGGAGGGCCCTGATCCTGGGAGCTTACAATCTAGGAGGGAGGGGCTAGTGGTACAAAAGGTAATAACTGTGGGGGATGGACTGGTAGGAGGAGTAGAAGATTCCATTATTAGCTGAGGGCAGGATAGGCTTCCCTGAAGAGATCGGTTTTCAGAGATCGCCTAAAAGTGAGCAGAGTAGGCGATAGTCTGATAAATTGGGGTAGAGAGTTCCAGAGGACAGGGGAAGCTCTGGAGAAGTCCTGAAGACGAGCATGGGAGGAGGAGACAAGGGAGCTAGAGAGCAGGAGGTGGTGGGAGGAGCGGAGAGGACGGTTTGGGTGATATTTAGAGACAAGATCGGTGATGTAATTTGGGGCGGAGTTATAAATGGCTTTATACATTATTGTTAGTGTTTTGAATTTTATCCGTTGGGCAATGGGAAGCCAGTGGAGGGATTGGCAGAGAGGGGTGGAGGACACTTAGAGGAGGTCAGTGGAGGGATTGGCAGAGGGGGGTGCAGGACACTGAGTGGAGGCCAGTGGAGGGATTGGCAGAGAAAGGTGGAGGACACTTAGAGGAGGTCAGTGGAGGGATTGGCAGAGAGGGGTGGAGGACACTTAGAGGAGGTCAGTGGAGGGATTAGCAGAGGGGGGTGCAGGACACTGAGTGGAGGCCAGTGGAGGGATTGGCAGAGGGGGGTGCAGGACACTGAGTGGAGGCCAGTGGAGGGATTGGCAGAGGGGGGTGCAGGACACCGAGTGGAGGCCAGTGGAGGGATTGGCAGAGGGGGGTGGAGGACACTGAATGGGGGCCAGTGGAGGGATTGGCAGAGAGGGGTGAATGATACAGAACAGTTAGTAAGGTGGATGAGTCTGGCAGCAGCATTCATGATAGACTGAAGAGGGGATAGCCTGCGATTATTTTTGGTACCAGGGAGTATATTATCCACAAACAGTGGGAGCGGCTATGGGAGCTGAGTTTGTTCCCAGCATTGCAAACGTATATATGGCTGAATGGGAAGAGGAAACTATTTTTGAAAATGTAAAGAAGGAAGTAACCCTGTACAGATTTATTGACGATCTTATTAGTGTGGCAGGGAGAACAAAACTCCTTACATGAATTCCTGGTCAACCTGAATAATAATGATAAAAATATTAAATTAAGTTGGGAGATTAATCCTTACAACATACATTTTCTGGACTTAGAAATGATTAGAGATGAGAATGTAATCTACACTAAAACATATTTTAAAAAGTACTGATAGAAATGCCTACATTCCTACTAATAGTTGTCATTCCAAACCATGGCTCACAAACATCCCAAGGAGACAATTTATACGTATTAAGAGAAATTGTAGTAAATCTCAAGATTATGAAATACAAAGTCAAATTATAGCAGAAAGATTTATACAAAAAGGTTACCAGGAAAAAGAGATTGAGAAGGAAAGAAATAAAATAAGGGAGCTCAACAGAAATTGTAATTTTTTTCAGACAAATAAAGAATACTTTTGATCACCACTTTTTATTTTTTATTATATAAACAATATCATCGCAGATCATCGCCATTAGTAGTATATAAATAAAAATTATAAATAAACATTCCACTATAGTCTATAGACGGGGTACCTTTCACACAAACCAACTAATATACACTTAATGGGATTTTTGTATTTTTTACCAAAGGCATGTAGAAGAATACATTTTGGCCAAAATATATGAAGAAATTAGATTTTTTTTTAATTTTTTATAGCAGTAACAAAAATCATGTTTTTTTTTTTAATTTTCCGTTTATATCAAAAAATTAAAAAAAACCCCAGAAGTGATCAAATATCACCAAGATAAATCTATATTTGTGTGATGATAATATAAATTTTGTTTGGGTACAGTGTTGCATGACCGAGTAATTACCAGTTAAAGTAGCACAGTGTGGTATAGCAAAAAATGACCTGGTCATGAAGGGGGTAAAATCTTCCGGAGCTGAAGTGGTTAAAAACGCAGCGCAACCCAGAACGCACATCACTATGGTATCATGTGATCCAGTACAGGCAAACGCAAAGCACTTACAGCCTGTATTTAGTGTGTCTTTGGGAAAACATTGACCCCCCAAAGCAGATCGGAAATGAAGGTATCTGACTCCTCGACCTGAACACTCTACAGGTACAAAAGTTCCAAATGGAAACTGCCAGGTTAGTGATTGCCTCCCTCCTTCGGGGGGATTTTCTGACCTCAATTAGACATCCAGGTGACTTTCTTCCAGATTACAAACCTTCCACCTCATCAGCGGTATCTGTGTTTTCCAGAACCTTTTCCAATTTTTCACCCTCCCCTTTTGCTTCTCCACTGCTCCCCATGGTTTCACCAAGGCGCTCATCTCTGCTTTGTGCTCAGGGGATTCATGATATTCACTCCTAAAAAAATGAAAGGAAGACTTTTTAATCCAAGTATAGCATCAAGTCAATGAAACTCCGGGAATAATTATCTGGTCAGTGAAGTAGCAGAGGGGGGTGTTAATCACTTTCAGCTGCTTTGGTGTTAATTAAATTAGCAACAGGTGCACTAGATGGACAACAATGAGTCAACCCCCAAAACAGGAATGGATTTACAGATGGAGGCCACTGACATTTTTTTCCCTCCTCATCTTTTCTGACTGTTTTTCACTAGTTTTGCATTTGGCTTGGGTCAGTGTCACTAATAGTAGTATGAGGCCATACCTGGACCCTACAGAGCTTGCACAGGCAGTCCAACTCCTCCAGGATGGCACATCAATACGTGCCATTGCCAGAAGGTTTGCTGTGTCTCCCAGCACAGTCTCAAGAGCATGGAGGAGATTCCAGGAGACAGGCAGTTCCTCTAGGAGAGCTGGACAGGGCCGTAGAAGGTCCTTAACTCATCAGCAGGACCGGTATTTGCTCCTTTGTACAAGGAGGAACAGGATGAGCGCTGCCAGAGCCCTACAAAATGACCTCCAGCAGGCCACTGGTGTAAATGTCTGTGACCGAACAATCAGAAACAGACTTCATGATGGTGGCCTGAGGGCCCGACGTCCTCAAGTGGGCCCTGTGCTCACTGCTCAGCACCATAGAGCTGGATTGGCATTTGCCATCGAACCCCAGAATTGGCAGGTCCACCACTGGCACCCTGTACTTTTCACAAATGAGAGCAGGTTCCCCCTGAGCACATGTGACAGACGTGAAAGGGTCTGGAGAAGCCGTGGAGAACGTTCTGCTGCCTGTAACATGGTTCAGCATGACTGTTTTAGTGGTGGGTCAGTGATGGTCTGGGGAGGCATATCCATGGAGGGACGCACAGACCTCTACAGGCTAGACAATGGCACCCTGACTGCCATTAGGTATCGGGATGAAATCCTTGGACCCCTTGTCAGACCCTACGCTGGTGCAGTGGGTCCTGGATTCCTCCTGTCCAGCCTGCTGTGGAGAGAGTATGCAGGCAGTTCCTGGAGGATGGAGGAATTGATACCATTAAAAGGCCCCCACGCTCACCTGACCTAAATCCAATAGAACACCTCTGGATGTCATGTTTTGGTCCATCCGACGCCGCCAGGTTGCACCTCAGACAGTCCAGGAGCTCAGTGATGCCCTGGTCCAGATCTGGGAGTAAATACCCCAGGACACCATCCGTGGACTCATTAGGAGCCTCCCCCGACATTATCAGGCATGTATACAAGCGCGTGGGGGCCATATAAACTACTGAGGACCATTCTGAGTTGCTGCAATGAAATGGACTAGCCTGCTGCATTATTTTTTCACTTTGATTTTCGGGTGTCTTTGAATTCATTCCTTTATAGGTTGATAAATTTAATTTCTGTCAAATGATGGGACGTCCTTACGTTCCTAACACATTACCCCGTCCATATCAGTATAGATATCCAGCAGGAAGTTTTTCCTCATTGAGATCTGATGGGTTTTCCAAGTCTTCCTTTCATTTTTTAAGCTGAAATTTGTTTTATCTAAATAAAATATGCCTCGTCTATTCTTCTGACGTAATGTCCAAGTAGAGATGCTTGCTTAATGGCCAATATTTAAGGATACTTTGTAATATTTTACTCTGATAATTTTTTTCTAGAGGAAAAAAAATCATTTCTGTCGTTTACATCGCTGCCTTGGGCCCCATTTCAATTGTTTGCTTGCTCTCCAGCTGTGTTTTAAAACTTTTGCTTTTGCCTCTGAAACATGGCATTGTTTTTTTTTTGTTCTTGCCTCATTTTTTTTAACTGCATCATCTCTGCAATGTGGGTTTGAGGATTATGGTTTGTGGTTTGTACACAGTACAGTGTGCTACTGACTAGAAGATCCTATGTGCTGTGACTTTCTTTGCCCCGGTTTGGCAGTATATATGATGTTAATAGCTTTCTTGTTTTAAAGTGTATACTTTTAGATTTTGGCTGTATTGCCTCCACTTCTTCCAACACATCAATTATTGCTACTATACAAAACAATGTTTTTTTTTGGCAAAAACTACCTACTTCAGAGTCGTCTTTTTATTAAGATGTTTCTTCCGTACAGCATGGACACCTCCCCAAAAAATAGGAAGTCCTCCCAAGTGAATATACCTCATATCAACAATACATAAAGCCTGTTATTTTTTTATAACAAGTAACATGTATAATCAGTGTCAGTCATAATGGAAGTCATTTTAATCTTGCGCCATCACCACTCGTTCAAAAATACATCTGTGCATTGCAACCCACCACTGATGGAAAGCAGATTATGTGTATGATATGAACCCTACATCTAGGAAGGTCAAAAAACTCCTGTAATTGACCCAGGATGTCAGAATTTTCCCTTCAAATGGTAAGTAGGAACTCATCTGCCAACCTATGGACGCAGTGGATCACGGAGCTCAATACCCAGCTGCTTTGAGCCGGAATATCATGTGAGCGTTATGGCCAATCATAGCAATCACATGATTAAATACCTAAGACTGTCTAGTTTCCAAAAAGGGGTCATTTGGGGGGAAGGTATTTGTCCTGTCCTGACATTTGAGGGTATCTGTCCTGTCCTGACATTTGAGGGTATCTGTCCTGTCCTGACATTTGAGGGTATCTGTCCTGTCCTGACATTTGAGGGTATTTGTACCGTCCTGACATTTGAGGGAGATTTGTACTATCCTGACATTAAGGGGGTATTTGTACTATCCTGACATTTGGGGGATATCTGTACTATCCTGACATTAAGGGGGTATTTGTACTATCCTAGCATTTAGAGGGGAGTTGTACTGTCCTGACATTTGGGGGTATTTGTACTGTCCTGTCATTTGGGGCTATTTGTACTGTCCTGACATTTGAGGGGTATTGGTACTGTCCTGACATTTGGGGGGTATTTGTTCAGTCCTGACATTTTAGGGCCTCAAGATTTGAAACCTGAAGTCAGTAAAGCAGGATAGATCAGTTTTCTAATATACTGTATATCTAATAGTTTGTAGATTCTATAACTTTGATACAGACTAAATAATAAACACTGATTTGGGGTATCTTTACCAAAGAGCTGTAACAGAATATATTTTGGTTTAAATTTAAGAGGAAAGATGTTTTGCTTGCAAACGTTTATAACAAATTAAGATTAATGGATTTTTGTTTTCAAAATTTTGAGTATTTTTTTGTTTGTATAGCAGAAAATAAAAAAAAACCCAGTGTGATTAAATACCACCAAAAGAAAGCTATAAAAGATGGCTGATCCCACAGTGCCCATATCTGAGAGGATGTCTCCAGTCTATCCCAAATGTTAGCCATCAGATGTTCTATCCTCCTAATTTTCATAACCGTATCCAGTAGGTCTTTCTGAGACAGGACAACAGTTTCCTCCAGTGGAGAGGGATAGGTCTCGTACCTGCTGTTAGGATATAGGTGGTCAATTTTTTAGAGGTTTTGGGTATATCTGTGAAAAGGAGGCCAAGAAGGTTGAGGACACGGTCCAAGTGGAGTAACCCTCCCTAGACTTGACACTGTAAATCTTCTACCTTCTCTCAGAAAGGCTGAATCACGGGGCATAGCCAGAATATATGAAAGAGAACGCCAACTGATTGTCGGCATCTGCACCACATCTTGGATTCAGAGGGTTTACAGGAGTGTAGAACCTCAGGTTGAAGCATACTGGAGGCAGTGGCATCCCTAGGGGGTGCGGGCCGCACCGGGTGACACCATCACAGGGGGTGCAGGATGCCAGCAGTGACAGCTGCCCCCGGAGTAGCAGTAATATGAGAATCCCGTGAAGATATGTATCCCCTGAAGCAACTGCGCATGTGCTGGTTTCAGGCCGAAGAAGCCGGTCACCGATCTCTGACTTTAGCACAGAGCTACCACAGTTAACCCCTTACAGGCTGCAAACCGCTGAAGCTGATCCCGAGGATCACTATGGGTTGCAAGATCAGTTAACCTCATATAGGTTGAATTTATATGAGGTTAACTGATCTTGCAACCCATAGTGATCCGCGGGATCAGCTTCAGCGGTTTGCAGCCTGTAAGAGGGTAACTGTGGTAGCTCTGTGCTAAAGTCAGAGATCGGTGACCGGCTTCTTCGGCCTGAAACCAGCACATGCGCAGTTGCTTCAGGGGATACATATCATTCTATAGAATGCTTCAGGGGATACATATCATATCTATTCCAAGAATACATCATTCTTGGGGATTTCAACATCCCTGTCAACCTTGACAACCCGGACACAGCCCGTCTCCTCCACTTAACCTCCTCCTTTGCACTTGCACAGTGCATACAATCCACCACCCACTCCAACGGTAATATCCTTGATCTTGTCTTCTCCAACCGCTGCGCTCCCCACAACCTCACTAACACCCCCTTCCCTCTCTCTGACCACAACCTGATCACCTTCTCTATCTCCTCGTCCTCCAACGCCTACCCCTCCAAATGTCACACTACTACCAGCCGTAACCTCCGCAACCTTAACCCTGCCCCCCTCCACTCTGCAGCTGATCAACTCCACGACAGCATCCTCCCCCTGTCCTGCCCCGACTTGGCTATGACTGCCTACAACAACGCGCTGTCAGCAGCCCTTGACTCACTAGCGCCTTTAACCACACGCAACATCAGACTCCGACCGCTCCAGCCCTGGCAGACTGATCACACCAAAACCCTCAAACGACGCAGTCGTGCCCTGGAGCGACTATGGCGCAAAACAAAATCCCAACAAGCTTTCACCTGCTACAAATCTGCCTTCCGCACCTACACCTCCTCCCTCCACGCAGCCAAACAAGCCTACTTCCTGACCCTCATCAAGGCCCTCTCCTCCAATCCTCGCCGACTCTTCTCCACCTTCAACTCTCTACTCTCTCCACCCCCACCTCCACCCAGCACCTCGCTCACCGCCCTTGAGATTGCCAATCACTTCAAAAACAAGATTGACACAATTCGCAAGGACATTGCCGCAACTCACACGCCCTCTCAACCCGTCCCCTCTCACACAGCTACCCCCTCATCCCCCCTCCCCCTCGACATTACCCGCAGGGACTTCGTCACTGCTCAAACTCCCTCCGACCCCGTTCCCCCTCACTCAGCTACCCCCTCATCACCCCTCTCCCACGGCCCCACCACTGCTCTGACCTCCACTCCCACCCCACCCTACATTCCTCATACTGAAGCTCCCCCAACACTCCACACCTTTGACCTTACTACCATTGAGGAAGTCTCCAAGATCCTCTCTGATGCCCGCCTCACCACCTGCCCCCTCGACCCTATCCCCTCACAATTCCTACGACCTCCCTCCCCCTCCATCCTACGCTCCCTCACCCACATCTTTAATCTCTCCCTCTCCTCCGGCACTTTCCCCTCCCCACTGAAGCATGCACACATCACCCCCATACTTAAAAAGCCCTCCCTGGACCCCAATGACCCGAACAACCTCAGACCCATCTCCCTGCTCCCACTTACATCTAAACTCCTCGAGCGTCTCGTCTACACCCGCCTATGCTCTCACCTTAACGACAACAACCTCCTCGATCCCCTACAGTCTGGCTTCCGCCCCCTACACTCCACCGAAACCGCCTTACTCAAACTCTCCAACGACCTTCTAACCGCCAAAGCTAATGGCCACTATTCAGTGCTCCTACTCCTTGACCTCTCTGCGGCCTTCGACACAGTTGACCACCCCCTCCTCCTCAAAATACTACACTCCCTCGGCCTCAGAGATTCTGCTCTCTCCTGGCTCTCATCCTACCTGTCACAACGCTCTTTCAGCGTTACCTATAATGCTACCACCTCCCCCTCACTCCCCCTCTCTGTTGGGGTCCCTCAAGGCTCTGTCCTTGGGCCCCTTCTCTTCTCCATCTACACCTCCTCCCTTGGCCAACTCATACACTCTCACGGCTTCAACTACCTACTCTATGCCGACGACACACAAATCTATCTCTCAACCCCCCACCTCACCCCTTCGGTCTCTGCCCAAATCACACACCTACTGAGCGACATATCAGATTGGATGTCGCTCCACTTCCTTAAACTGAATCTCTCCAAAACCGAGCTCCTTGTCTTCCCCCCAGCCCGAACCCCACCCCCCATTGACTTCTACATCACATCCAACAACGCCAATATCAAACCCGCTCTGCAGGCCAGAGTACTTGGTGTCATTCTGGACTCCAACCTATCCTTCCAGCCCCAAGTCCAATCTTTAACAAACTCGTGCAGACTCCACCTCCGCAACATCGCCAAAATCCGCACGTTCCTAACCCCAGAAACCACTAAACAGCTCATCCACTCCCTCATCATATCACGACTCGACTACTGCAACTCCCTCCTCACTGGCCTGCCTCGCCGCTGGCTATCCCCGCTTCAGTCGATCCTGAATACGGCTGCCAGACTCATTCACCTTTCCAACCGCTCCATTTCCGCCACCCCCCTCTGCCAATCCCTCCACTGGCTTCCGATTGTGCAACGGATCAAATTTAAAATCCTAACACTGACGTACAAAGCTGTCCACCATACTGCCCCGAACTACATCACTGACCTAATATCCAAGTACCGCCCAACACGCACACTCCGCTCCTCACAAGACCTCCTTCTCTCTAGTTCCCTGGTCTCCTCCTCCCATGCCCGCCTCCAGGACTTCTCCAGGGTGTCACCCATCCTCTGGAACTCCCTGCCCCAACCCATCAGATTATCACCTACTCTCCTCTCCTTTAGGCGCACCCTGAAAACCCATCTCTTCAGGGAAGCCTACCTCACCCCCTGCTAACTTGCTGACCTCCTCCACTCTTCCTACCACTCCATCCTCCACAGCTATCTCCTCCTGTACCACTATCCCATCCCTTCTAGATTGTAAGCTCGAAAGAGCAGGGCCCTCGATCCCCTCATGTTTTGCATTGTATTGGTATTGTTCTGTCACATGTTCTGTCCCCCTTTGTAATGTACAGCGCTGAGTGAACTATTGGCGCTTTATAAATACTGTATAATAATAATAATAATAATAATAACTGTGGCAACTCTGTGCAAAAGTTGGAGATCGGCTTCTTTGGCCTGAAACCGGCACATGTGCAGTTGCTTCAGGGGATTCATATCTTCATGGGATTTTCATTTTACTGCTCTACACCGGCACTGCTCCTTCCTCTCTGGAGGGGTGACACCACATGGTACCGCACCGGGTGACACCAACCCCAGGGATGCCTCTGACTGGAGGGTTACCAATACTGATTCCATTGTCAAAGCACCTTGTTGGATCCCGGTTTAACCACTTGACCTCTGGAAGGTTTTACCCCCTTTATGTCCAGGGCATTTCTTGCTATTCGCCACTACGCTAGTCTAACTGGTAATTTCACAGTCATGCAATGCTGTAACCAAATTAAATTTATATAATTGTTTCACACATATAGCAATTTCTTTTGGTGGTATTTGATCACTACTGGGGTTTTTTATTTTTTGCGATACAAAAAATATCAAAATTGGGAAGGGGTTAACATTTAGGGGTGATCAAGGGAATAAATATGTACCCAACAATGTGTAATGTGTGTATTATGTGCTGCTTTTACTAACAGATCTCTTTGTTTCTCATTCCTGCTTTGCAGGAATAAGAACCATAGATCTTTCTCTGTGTACAGATTGTTCAACACAGAGCTCTGGGCTGTGATTGGACACAGCTGATCAGCAGGTCCCAGTCCTGAATCGTGTCGTGGAACCAGTCGGACTTGCTAACAGACTCCCGCTGTGTACAATCACAGCAGGTGTCGGTGGTGGGGGTGCTCATGCGTGTGCCCTAAACCCAAAAGCAGGCAGTGACAGACCAGTATGTTGCTTTGCCTGCACAGCCCGCCTGTCCACAGTACATTGCAGGCGGGGGGGTCCATAAGTGGTTTTAGTGCCGTTGCAGTGTTATTCTGGATTACGTTAGCGGTTTAGTTTCCTCTGTCACAAGTGATCCTGTACAATTGTCATCACTCTTTTTTTGTTCTAATGTTTAGGTGATTTTCAGGTTCGATGGTTGAGAGTTACTGGGAAAGATGTTCCTACTGAAGCCCTTAGAGGAGAAGATGTCACCATCCCTTGTCGGCTGTCTGGTGTCCCAATACCGCTGAATCTAGAGAAACTAGCAGTTGTCTGGACTCTCAGATTACAGAATGGAACTGAACATGAGGTTTATGGTTTTAGTAGTTACCAACATACACCATCGAGGATCGGATCTCACATGAATGACGAAGACCTCCAACAAGGCAATGCCAGTCTTTTCATACCCAACATTCAGATCACAGATGAAGGGAACTATCGCTGCTTTGTTATCTTCACTCCGGATTCCGGCTCCGCTACATCTACTCTGCAAGTATCAGGTACACATTGGGATCCGCAAGGAAAGAGAAACATTAGGTGCACTAGACAGCGCCGATAATTCATTTATTGATAATGAAAGGAATAAAAAGAATTATACTCACACATGGGGGTTGACTTACTAAAGGCAAATAGGCTGTGCACCATACAAGGTGCAATTGCTCCAGAGCTTTGTGCATGAGATAAAGATTCACTTTACAAATACCCAATCATTTGCAAGGAAAACTGAAAAAATGCACGTTTGCTTGCACATAATTGGACAATGGAAGTCAGCAGAGCTTTTGCTCATTTATTAAGCTCTGAAGCAACTGCTCCTGCAAAGTGCACAGTCTATTTGCCTTTAGTAAATCATTCCAATAGTGCATGGGTCATTCACAGAGAGCTGTCTTCACCAGGTGTAAAATTGTAAAAAAAATCTGGACTCCCTCACTACTATGTAGTATGTGGGGATGAGGAGTCCAGACTGCAACCCGAGCAGCCATATAATCCAGCCAAGACCTCAAAAGTAACACCCATCCTATGATCATGAAAAGGCTCCACATCTACTCTAGGCACATGCGATTTGTTTTGTTTCGAATCAAAATTATATCCGCTCTCCCCGGACCCCGCATTCACTATATCCGCTCTCCCCGGACCCTGCATTCCCTATATCCGCTCTCCCCGGACCCCGCATTCACTATATCCGCTCTCCCCGGACCCCGCATTCACTATATCCGCTCTCCCTGGACCCCGCATTCACTATATCCGCTCTCCCCGGACCCCGCATTCACTATATCCGCTCTCCCCGGACCCTGCATTCACTATATCCGCTCTCCCCAGACCCCGCATTCACTATATCCGCTCTCCCCGGACTCCGCATTCACTATATCCGCTCTCCCCAGACCCCGCATTCACTATATCTGCTCTCCCCGGACCCCGCATTCACTATATCCGCTCTCCCTGGACCCTGCATTCACTATATCCGCTCTCCCCGGAACCCCGCATTCACTATATCCGCTCTCCCCGGACCCCGCATTCACTATATCCGCTCTGACTGGACCCTGCATTCACTATATTTGGTCTCCCCGGACTCTGCATTTACTATATCCGGTCTCCCCAGACCCTGCATTCACTGTATCCAATCTCCCCAGACCCTGCATTCACTGTATCCAATCTCCCCAGACCCTGCATTTGTAAGCCGTGTACCAGGGTGGGCTCCCCAGGATACAGTGAAGTCACGAATGAGGAAAGCAACCCCAACACCAGCTTTTGTCACAACAGAATTTTACTTAGATGTGGCAAATAAACACAACCACAAATGCTGGGAACATACAATAAATTTACATACACAGCCCAAAGGCTGAGACCCTTGTGCTGCACAGCACGGCGCCTCCTGATGGATGAAGGTAGAAGGTGTAGTAATTTACCTACTGGGGGGCACAACTAACCTGCCACACCTTACCTGTTATTACCACAGTGAGTATAACAAGCACGCTTTACTGCATCTACAGACTGATTGTACTGTTGTGGGTTTAGTAACACTTTAAGTGAAATTAGCCTTTAGTATAGAAATAATGAATAATTGTGTCTTTCCTTGTACAGTTAAACCGCAGACGGCGCTGAGCCATGATCAACACATTGAAGATGGAATCAAGGGATCTGTCCGTTGTGAAGTCAGCAATTTTTACCCAGAAGCTGTGAAGATCCGATGGGTTAAATACAGTAAAAGTAACATCAGGAGCTCACCTTGGGACAAGGACCTTTGTTTCACAACACCTTTGGGGAACAGCGATGGGACATTTAATGTGACCAGTGTGCTGACTGTGAGGCTGTCTACAGACGCTGAACCCAGAGATGTAGTATTCTGTATTGTCAGCCACAGATACCTGGAGGAGGAAATGACTCTCAGCTTTACCATGCCAAGTAAGTAGCCTTAGAATAGGATATCAGCAGAATTCGGCTCCGACTGCCTTCCACAAATCCCAGATCTTTCAGATTAGATCCAGAGATTTCTCAGTGTGATGTTTCCAAAACACAAAATACTTGGGCTGCATTCACTCCCCAGGAAAAGCGTTTACATGCAATTTTGGAATGTTTTTTTTTCCTGCATTTTTTTTTTCAGATGTATTCAGGCTTGGGCAATTTTATTTCAGCCAATGGAAAGCTAGTTACTAGGAGGAGGAGAAGGTTATTTATGTTTTAAAAAAAATATATTCAGGCACTCCCACTGAAGTCTAGAAATATGTAGAACAAAATCATTAGTTTTGTTTTATTTCGGATCAAATCGTTAAGTTACTCATTTCATTTTGTCACATAAATAACGAAATTTGTTTAGTTTATTCGCTTTCGACCAGATTCAAGTTTTTCCAATGGATTCAAACTGAATTCAAATTATAATCAAATTCATAATCAAAAATATTTAATCGATCCAAATTCATTGTGAAGAATAGCTGATTCTATACTATTCACAATTCAAATTTCAGAAGATTGCTATATGTTTCTATTCTACTGTATTTTATTTTCTATTTTATTTTTTGTTCTATTCTTTTCTAATCTATTTTATACTATTATATTCTTTATGAAATTTGTAAGACATCTATATTATATTCTAATGTATTCTATTCTATGTTATTATCATCTTTTCTGATCTATGTTTTAAATTTGAATTTTGGAAGACCTCTATATTCTTTTTTATTCTATTCTTTTTCAAATTTGAATTTCAGAAGATGGCTATATTCTATTCTTTTTTATTCTTTTATTCTCTATTCTAGTCTATACTCTTCCTTTATTTTCTATTCTTTTCTGTTTTAGTCTATTCTTTTCATTGGATGCAGTGGTGTAAAGCATGACCCCACTGATTCATAAAGACACAGATGAGCGAGTTTGGGGTGAAGAAACTTGACTGGCCTGCACAGAGTCCTGACCTCAACCCCACAGAACACCTTTGGGATGAATTAGAGCGGAGACTGCAAGCCAGGCCCCCTCCCCCAACATCAGTGCCTGACCTGACAAATGTGCTTCTGGAAGAATGGTCCAACCTTCCCATAGACACCCTCCTAAACCTTGTGGACGGCCTTCCCAGAAGAGTTGAAGCTGTTATAGCTGCAAAGGGCGGGGCCAACTCAATATTGAACCCTACAGACTAGGACTGGGGGGCCATTAAAGGTCATGTGCGTAGAAAGGGCGGGGCCAACTCAATATTGAACCCTACGGACTAAGACTGGAGGACATTAAAGTTCATGCGCGTGGAAAGGCCGGCAGACCAATACTTGGGGCAATATAGTATATCTTCTCAGATGCTTAAATTCCAAATTACTTCATGGAACACCTCGTGCTTCTATACACTGCTAACCAATAAGCGTGTCTGTACACCTTCACTGGATGTGCTCTCACCTGATGTATGTTCAAAATAATAGCAGTCAGACATCACTAACCAGATCAATCACTGTTTTTGGTAGAAATGATATTTCTACATGGCAAATAATTTCCTAGCAGGTGTAGTAGAGTAATAGAAATCCAACAGACCCGACAGTCATGACATGCATGCTGCTGATTCTGTGTCATTGAATCACTCATTGAAAGGGGCGTGTTCAAAATAATAGCAGTGTGGCGTTCTATTAGTGACGTCATTCATTCTTTGAAAAACAGGTGGCAATTATTGCCCTTATTTAAGGAAGGAAGGCAGCAAATGTTGGACATGCTGGTTACAGTGCATTTCTCTCTGAAATTCTGAGGAAAATGGGTCGTTCCACACATTGTTCAGAAGAACAGCGTACCTTGATTAAAAAGTTGATTGGAGAGGGGAAACATATAAAGAAGTTCAGAAAATGATCGGCTGCTCAGTTAAAATGATCGCAAATGCTTTAAAATGGCAACCAAAACCTGAAAGACGTGGAAGAAAGAGAAAAACTACCATTGGAATGGATAGAAGAATAGCCAAAATGGCGCGGACTCAGCCAACAATCAGCTCCAGGAAGATGAAAGAAGGTGTGACGTTCCCTGTGAGGACTGTTACAATTAGAAGACGCCGATGTGAAGCCAAGATATCTGCAAGAAGTCCCCGCAAAGTCCCACTGTTGGAGAAAAGACGTGTGCTGAAGAGGTTACAATCTGCCAAAGAGCACATTGACCGGCCTAAAGAGAAATGGTGCAACATTTTGTAGACTGATGAAAGTAAGATTGGTCTTTTTGGGTCTAGTGGGCGGAGACAGTTTGTCAGACGACCCCCAAACACTGAATTCAAGCCACAGTACACTGTGAAGACCGTGAAGCATGGTGGTGCAAGCATCATGATATGGGGATGTTTCTCATACTACGGTGTTGGGCCTATTTATCGCATACCAGGGATCATGGATCAGTTTGAACACATCAGAATACTTGAAGAGGTCATGCTGCCTTATGCTGAAGAGGAAATGCCCTTGAAATGGGTGTTCCAACAAGACAACGACCCCAAACACACCAGTAAATGTGCAACATCTTGGTTCCAGACCAACAAGATGGACGTTATGGAGTGGCCAGCCCAATCCCCGGATCTTCATCCAATAGAAAACTTGTGGGGTGACATCAAAAATGCCGTTTCTGAGGCAAAACCAAGAAATAGAGAAGAACTGTGGAATGTGGTCCAATCATCCTGGGCTGGAATACCTGATCACAGGGGCCAGAAGTTGGGGGACTCCATGCAACACAGATGTACAGCAGTTCTCAGAAACAGTGCGACTACAACCAAATATTCATGAAGTCATTCAAAGGAAAGCAAAATCTTCAAACATTTCTCAGTTTATATAGTGAATGTTGGAGTTTGTAAAGAAGAATACAAACACTGCGATTTTTTTTGAACCGTCTAATATTCACTTTTCTTCCATTTTTTTAGAGGAACAACACAAATTTGATGTATTTTTCTTCATGTTGTGATTTGGAATAGAATGTGTCGTGTTCCCAATGCATTTGTGTGGATGGAAATAAAAGCTATTAGAAGGATTTTGAGCTTTATTCACTTTTTTCATCACACTGCTATTATTTTGAACACAACTGTATATGACCAAACCGCTAGGTGAGGTCATCAATGGCACGTGTCCCTTCTATGGACTGATGTCTTGTGTTCAATGGGCATGAATCTCCTCCACTCTCTTAGCTCTCCTCCTCCATCAAATATGCACCGAAAAGACATGACCAAAACATAGAGCTTTATCCTTACAAGACATTTATTAATAAAACAATATCCAGTATTCCCATCACGTGTGTTGTATTAAAGTGCGTCTTGTAAAGTAACTCTAGTGACACCCCACCACAATGACAATGCTGCCCCACCACAATGGCAGCCTGCTAAATGTCAACAAACCGACGTGGATGCTGGGTGATGTCACTCACCAAATATGGTCATGGCCAGTTTTGATCAATGACATCATGCAGGACCCCTGCCATTGTGTTTACAATGTGAAACACCTGTACCTGGTGGTAGAACCTGAAGTGCAGAGGAAGGCTTCCCTTGCAGCTCTGGCTCAGGGGCCCTGGCAGAGTAACAGGGAGTGCCGGAACACAGAGGTACACGAGTGCCTGGTAGGACTTCTGTGGATGGATGTTGACGTGTGTCAGGAATGCAGGAGCAGCTGGTGGATGGCACACTGGCAGAAGTGCAGGAGCAGGATACTGGCAAGGACAAGCTGGTTCAGGTGCAGAAGCAGACTAAGGCAAGGTCAGGCGGTCCGGGTCTGCAACTAACAGGCAGAGTAAACAGAAACAGCAGGCAGGAGAATAGTCAGAGGGCAGGCCAGGGGTCGGTGCAGGCAGAGTTCAAGCAGGATCAATAACAGGTCAGATCAGCAACGGAATCACAGGTAACAGGATGCAGGGGTGCTCAAAAGTAATAGACCAAACGGCACCAATGCAAAGTTCAAGCCCAGCTTAAATAGGGGTGTTCTATGGGGTTGAGGTCAGGACTCTGTGCAGGACAGTCAAGTTCCTCCACCTCAAACTGGCTCCTCCATGTCTTTATGGACCTTGCTTTGTGCACTGGTGTGCAGTCATGTTGGAACAGGAAGGGGCCATTCCCAAACTCTTCCCACAAAGTTGGGAGCATGAAATTGTCCAAAATGTCGCCTTAAGAGTTCCTTTCACTGGAACTAGGGGGCCAAGCCCAACCCCTGAAACACAACCCCACACCATAATCCCCCCTCCACCAAACTTCACACTTGGCACAATGTAGTCAGGGAAGTACCATTCTTCTAAAAACCACCAAACCGAGATACATCCATCGGATTGCCAGACAGAGAATTATGATTGGTCAGTCCAGAGAACAAGCCTCCACTGCTCTAGAGTCCAGTGGCGGCGTGCTTTACACCACGGCATCCAACGCTTTGCATTGCACTTGGTGATGGAAGGCTTGGATGCAGCTGCTCGGTCATGGAAACCCATTCCATGAAGCTCTCTACGCACTGTTGTTGGGCTCATCTGAAGGCCACACCAAGTTTGGAGGTCTTTAGCTATTGACTCTGCAAACAGTTGGCGACTTCTGCGCACTGTGTGCTTCAGCATGCGCTGACCCCGCCCTGTCATGTGACGTGGCCTACCACTTGGTGGCTGAGTGGCTGTTGTTCCCAGTGGCTTCCACTTTGTTATAATCCCACTAACAGTTGAGCGTGGAATATTTAGTAGCCAGGAAATGTCACGGATGGACTTATTGCCCAGGTGGCCACCTATCACAGGACCACGCTTGGAGTCACTGAGCTCCTGAGAGCGACCCATTCTTTCACCAATGTTTGTAGAAGCAGTCTGCATGCCTAGGGGATGGATTGTATCCACCTGTGTCCATGGAGGGGATTAGAACACCTGAATCACATGATATGGAGGGGATTGGGGCACCTGAATCACATGATTGGGAGGGGATTGGAACACCTTTATCCAATGATTGGGAGGGCGGGGCCAATACTTCAGGCAGTATAGTGTATGTTTAGGGAGCGGATACCTTGAACACTAGTAGCGTCCTATTCTACCTATTCTAATCCAGTAATATAAATGCTTCACCTGCAATGATAAATGTACAGTCAGTATATATAGAAGTGTTGGGTTCTCCAGACATGCAGGACTGAGATAATATCTGTTGTGTTTTTCTTTTATAGGACGGAAGCCAGCGATAAATATTTCTATTGCTTCAGCTGTTGCATTCACAATCTCATTGTTAACATACTGTTTGAGGATCTCTTTTAATAAAAGTAAGTTTTTGCTATTTTATCTGGAAGTAAATAAATGCCGCAAGGTGTGTATATGTCATTAGAACCTCAGATTATACGCGCAGAACAAAAACATTCATTTAGTTTCAAATTCTATTTTAGGTTACTAGATTTGTTTTGTTGCATTTGTAACAAAATTCATTTAATTTAATTTAGTTTTTTTTTATTTTTGACCAGATTACATTACTTTACAATGGATTCGAATTGAGTCAAATTTGAAATGAACTGGAAATTATTTGAATCAAAAACTAACATTTGAATTTTGGAAGATGGCTATTTTTATTCTATTCTTTTATTTTGTATTCTATTTGTTTCTATTTTATTATGTTTTATTCTATTCTTTTTGAAATGTGAATTTCGTTTCAGAAGACAGCTATATTCTATTTTCTTCTATTCTATTCAAATTTCAAAAGATGGCAATATTTTTTTTTCTATTCTATTCTTTTCTATTATTTTCTATTCTATTTCTTTTTCTATTATATTCTTTTATTTTTTATTCTATTTGTTTCTGTTTTAGTCTGCTTTATTCTATTCTTTTCTATTCTATTCTTTTTGAAATGTGAATTTCAGAAGACAGCTATATTCTATTTTCTTCCATCGAAATTCAAATTTCAAAAGATGGCTATATTCTTTCTTTTCTATGCTATTCTAATCTTTTCCATAATTTTTCCTTTATTTTCTATTCTATTATTTTTTTTTCTATTCTGTTTCTATTTTATTCTGATTTATTCTATTTTATTCTTTTTTAAAATGTGAATATAAGAGACATTGATGACGTCACAAATTATCATGAGGAACAATGTATGCATATTATAGTCACAAAGTGAAAGCCATCACATTTTTAGTACCTAAATGTGAGGAACAAAATGATTTTCTCAAACCAAGATGGTCAGAAGAGCAGTTTGTTGCACTGGAAGGAGAAATCCAGAAAAGTTTTCCATTCCCACTAGGCTCATAGCTAGAGATGAGCGAATTATTCAAAAATTTGGTTCGGCTGATTCGCTGAATTCGCCGCATAAATTCGCTTCGAGCTGAATATATTCGCTGCGAATTTAACTTATAAAAAGGGTGTTTCTAGGCTTCAGAGAGCCTTTATATTAGTGCAGAACACTGTACCTTTAATTTAAATGCCCTTGGAGTCTGCTGGGGAAGAGAAATAATACTGTCAGTCAGTATGACATGCAGATGAGTGCCGTCGATCTTAGAATCACCGCACACTTCACTCATTTGGGCAGTCACGGGGCCAAAACCAGAGTGTGGAGCCACAGTGTGGCGGTGGAGGCAGCAGCAATGGGAGGCCATACAGCACCCTATGACAAAATGGAACCCACCAGCAGTGTGAGGAGACCTGAAAGTGGCACATGGCAGAGTGTGGCGATGGAGACAGCAGCAATGGGAGGCCGTACAGGGACCCATGACACACTCTGGACCTGGCAGCAGCATGAGGAGGCGGTACAGGGGCCCATGACAGATTACGGGCCTGGCAGCAGCATGAGGAGTCGGTACGGGGGCCCATGGCAGATTACGGGCCTGGCAGCAGCATGAGGAGGCGGTACAGGGGCCCATGGCAGAGTGGCGGAGCGTAAGCAGCTAAAATTGAAGGCCATACAGAGGCCTATGTTAAAAAGTCCCCCCAGCAGCAGCGTGGGGAGACGACTATCAAGAGTCCAATGGCAGAGTGGCGGAGCAGAAGCAGCTTCAATTGAAGGCCATACACAGGCCTAGATTTAAAAGTCCCTCACAGTTAATTCCAATAACGAACTCTACTCCTCCGTGCAATCTACTTACGAGACCCTGGGCAGGTCTGGGTCCAATTTGTGGTAGAGACTGGTTTTGTTCAGCCATGCTTGAGCGAGTAATAACAGGTCTGTGCTGCCCTTTGGTGTCTGGCTTAATGCGCACAACACTGAACGTCCCAGCGTTTGTCAACGATTTGCCGTTAAGTGATGCAAACCCGCTGAACCACGTTCATGAGGAGCCGGTACAGGGGGCCATGAATCAGTATGGACCTGGCAGCAGCGTGAGCAGACGACAGAGGCACATGGCGCAGGGTGGTGGTGTAGGCAGCATTATTCTGAAGCCATACACAGGCCTAGGTTAAAAAGCGGAAGCCGTCAGCAGCGTGAGCAGACGACAGAGGCACATGGCGCAGGGTGGCGGTGGATGCAGAAGTATTCGGAAGCCAAACACAGGCCTCGGTTAAAAAGCGGAAGCCGTCAGCAGCGTGAGCAGACGACAGAGGCACATGGCGCAGGGTGGCGGTGGAGGCAGCAGCAATGGAAGGCCATACAGCACCCTATCACAAAATGGAACCCACCAACAGTGTAAGGAGACCTGAAAGTGGCACATGGCAGAGTCTGGCGATGAAGTCAGCAGCAATGGGAGGCCGTACAGGGACCCATGACACACTCTGGACCTGGCAGCAGCAAGAGGAGGCGGTACAGGGGCCCATGGCAGAGTGGCGAAGCGTAAGCAGCTTAAATTGAAGGCCATACAGAGGCCTATGTTAAAAAGTCCCCCCAGCAGCAGTGTGGGGAGACGACTATCAAGAGTCCAATGGCAGAGTGGCGGAGCAGAAGCAGCTTCAATTAAAGGCCATACAGAGGCCTAGGTTTAAAAGTCCCCCCAGCAGAAGCGTGGGGAGACGACTATCAAGAGTCCAATGGCAGAGTGGCGGAGCGGAAGCAGCTTCAATTGAAGGCCATACACAGGCCTAGGTTAAAAAGTCCCCCCAGCAGCAGTGTGGGGAGATGACTATCAAGAGTCCAATGGCTGAGTGGCGATCCGGGAAGTCAGCGTTGTGATTGCAGATGCAATGCAGAGATTCTATGAGGTGATGCAGTGGGTGCGAAGAAGATCATATACCGTCGTACTTCCATCCATAAGACGGAACAACCTGCGAACCGGGAGCTTTATTGCCCTGACCCGCTGAGCAGCTTCTGGGATACCCAAGAGGCCCATGGCAGAGTGGCGGAGCGTAAGCAGCTTCAATTAAAGGCCATACAGAGGCCTATGTTAAAAAGTCCCCCCAGCAGCAGCGTGGGGAGACGACTATCAAGAGTCCAATGGCAGAGTGGCGGAGCGGAAGCAGCTTCAATTGAAGGCCATACACAGGCCTAGGTTAAAAAGTCCCCCCAGCAGCAGTGTGGGGAGACGACTATCAAGAGTCCAATGGCTGAGTGGCGATCCGGGAAGTCAGCGTTGTGATTGCAGATGCAATGCAGAAATTTTATGAGGTAATGCCGTGGGTGCGAAGAAGATCAAATGACGTCGTACTTCCATCCATAAGACGGAACAACCTGCGAACCGGGAGCTTTATTGCCCTGACCCGCTGAGCAGCTTCTGGGATACCCAAGAGTTTGGCTTCTGTGGGGAATATGGTTGAAAACTGAAACTTAAAGGCATGTTGACGGAAGGGCACCAGTGTCAGTGCTCCGGAGGGAATATAGCTTCAAAGCTGACACTTAAAGGTATATCGACGGTCAGAGACCACAGGAAGTGGAGCTTGCGTCTTAAATCGACTGAATGTGGCAGACGTGAAACGTCTACGGGCCGTATATGAAACGGGTTGTTCCTCTTTCTGGAATAAGTGTTGGAAATGGCCACTCTTTTTGGTGTGGCGTTTTGTCTATTTAATTCCGATAACGGACTCTACTCCTCCGTGCAATCTAGTTACGAGACCCTGGGCAGGTCTGGGTCCAATTTGTGGTAGAGACTGGTTTTGTTCAGCCATGCTTGAGCGAGTAATAACAGGTCTGTGCTGCCCTTTGGTGTCTGGCTTAATGCGCACAACACTGAACGTCCCAGCATTTGTCAACGATTTGCCGTTAAGTGATGCAAACCCGCTGAACCACGTTCATGAGAAGCCGGTACAGGGGGCCATGAATCAGTATGGACCTGGCAGCAGTGTGAGGAGACCCGAAAGTGGCACATGGCGCAGGGTGGCGGTGGAGGCAGCAGTATTCGGAAGACATACACAGGACTAGTTTAAAAAGCGGAAGCCGTCAGCAGCGTGAGCAGACGACAGGGGCACATGGCGCAGGGTGGCGGTGGAGGCAGCAGTATTCGGAAGCCATACACAGGCCTAGGTTTAAAACTGGAACCCAGCAGCGTGAGCAGACGACAAAGACGCACATGGCAGAGGATGGATCTGGCAGCAGTATGAGAAGGCGGTACAGGGGCCCGTGGCACAGTGTGGTGATGGGAGCTACAGCAACTGGATGCCAGAAAGTGGCCGATAGGGCTATATACTGCATGGAATTATAAAGTTGTAAAGACAGCGGCCTATAAGGCTATACACAGCATGAATATTATGACTTATTCTGAGAGTGGTTTGGAAGGCTATATACAAAAGTAATTCATGAGCTGTCCGGACAGCGGACAATAAGTACATATATACAAATCAATTCATCAGCTGTCCAGCCAGCGGCCTCAAAGGCGACACATATAGAAAGCAATTCATGAGCTGTTCAGACAGCGGCCTCTAAGGCGACAGATATACAAAGCAATTCCCGAGGTGTTCAGGGAGTGGCCTGAACGGCTAGGTTATTACTAAATATATTTTTGTGGCCAAACATCGGCCTATAAATAGATGTCTACACAGTGACAAAAAATTATGTCGCCAGACAGCGGCCCCTAAGGCGACAGATATACAAAGCAATTCCTGAGGTGTTCAGTGAGCGGCTTGAACGGCTAGGTTATTACTAAATATATCTTTCTGGCCAAACATCGGCCTATAAATAGATGTCTACACAGTGACAAAAAAGTAGGTCGCCTTACAGCGGCGTATCCTACAAATTGACATTATAAGAAATGGTTTAGACCAAAAAAAAAAAAAAAGCCCTTTGATGCGATGCTATACCTTAGTAGATTGTGGAAAGTCGACAAGTCAAGCGTAACTGTGTACATTACAGAAAATCTTAACAAGACAACCAAACATGTGGCCAAACCGTGACCGATACAACAAGTTAACAATGTAAGAAACAGGAGGGGGCCAAACCGTGGCCAATAAATAAACAGTCCACCTCATTGATGAGATGGACAACACGTGTCAAATAAATATTTAAAAAAATTGCTATTCCATCGGTCTGGAACTGGTCGACTATAAATAATTAAAAAGTTTAAATTCATGTGACAGTCGTCCAGCGACGTATAAATAATTTAAAAACACCAATTCATGAGGGGCCCGACCAGCAGAGTACAAGTCATTAAAAAGGTTCAATTCATTTGACGGTCGTCCAGCGAAGTATAAATAATTTAAAAACCCCAATTCATGAGGGGCCCGACCTACAGAGTATAAGTCATTAAAAATGTGCAAAACATGAGTCGGCCGACCAGCAGCCTCTCAATAAAATATATATACAAATGTACGGATCAGGTGGAGGTCTTCCATTTGTCCCTAATAACATGTTTGGGGCATGATTCATGGCGGATTTAGTCAGTTGTGTCAGGAACTGGTGGTTTGAAATCCAGACTAATCCACGCCTGATTCATTTTCACAAACGTGAGTCTCTCCACACTTTGAGTTACAATACCTCCTGCCGCACTAAACACGCGCTCCGATGCCACGCTACTGGCCGGGCATGACAGCCTTTCAAGGGCAAATTCAGCTAGTTGGGGCCAAAGGTCAAGTTTCGTTGCCCAGTAGTCAAGGGGATTGTCTACCTCGGTTGGCAGGGTGCTGTCCAAGTAGGCCCAAGCCTGTTGTTTGAGCTCCTGCTCCAGGTCCACCTGATGCTGCTGCTGCTGCGGCTGGTTAGTAGTTTCCTCACTGCGCTGGTGAAGAAAGCTACTCATCATCGACTGCAGACTGAGGCAGCCGCTGCTGGTGGAGCTGCCACTGCTCCTACCACCCCACCCCTCCCCTGCTGCCATGGCAGCGGAACGCGAGCGCACAGGGCCCACAGTGTCTGAGGATGGACGTTGGCGCAGAAAGGCAGAGACCAACTGACTACATAGGTGGTTTTTATAGTACTTTATTTTGGCCTCCCTCTCAGCAGGTGTGAAAAAGGCCACCATTTTTGAACGGTAGCGAGGGTCCAACAAGGTGGACAGCCAAAAGTCATCCCTCTGTCTGATGGTTATTATTCGGCTGTCGCTACGCAAGCAACCGAGCATGCTATGGGCCATTTGTGCCAAGGAATGCGAGGGACTCCCTGCCTCCATCTCCACAGCATACTGCCACGGTGCGTCTGGGTCCTCTGTCTCCTCCTCCTCCTCTACCAGATGCTCCTGCTCCTCCACTCCTGTCCGCTGAGTGGAAAAACCACCCATTTCACTCAATAATTCCTGAGCACCAATGTCCTCCTCCTCCTCCTCCTCTTCTTCCTGTCCTGCCCCCACAGGGGTCATGTGGCGTTGAGATCTGTGCGCCACGTCTACCGCACCCTGACCAGCCATTGTTAACAGCATTTGTTCCAGGACGTGCAACAGAGGAATGACGTTGCTCATCCCATAGTCCTGCCGACTCACGAATAGCGTGGCCTCCTCAAAGGGCCTGAGCAAGCGGCAGGTGTCACGCATGAGCTGCCAATGGCTGACATCTAAGTTACACAGGGGAGTACCTTTATCCGCTTGTAACATCAGGAAATCGGTGATGGCCTTTCGCTGCTCGTAAAGGCGGTCTAACATATGTAGGGTTGAATTCCACCTTGTTGCAACGTCGCAGATCAGGCGATGCTATGGAATTCCTTTCTGCCGCTGCAGCTCAAGGAGGGTGTTCTTTGCGGTGTAGGAATGGCTGAAATGCATGCACAGTTTACGTGACATTTTAAGGATGTCTTGCAGTGGGATGGTGGATTTTAGGAACCGCTTGACAACCAGATTGAACACGTGAGCCATGCATGGCGCATGGCACAACCTTCCTTGACGCAGAGAAGACACCATGTTCTTTCCGTTGTCGGTCAACATGGTTCCGATTTTCAGTTTGCGCGGAGACAGCCATCTGTCGATTTCTCTGTTCATTACACTCAGAAGTTCCTCCCCTGTGTGACTACGTTTGCCAAGGCATACCAGGTGCAGCACAGCGTGACACCGTCGCGCCCTGCACATGTGATATGCCGGTCGGGTAATGGGACTTGGCACGGGGGTGGCGGCTGAGGACACGGCGGAAGAAGAGGTGGTAGAGGCGGACATCTTTGCTGGACCAAGGACGTGCAAACGTGGAGGCAAAAGCGGCGTGACCTGTCCAAGTTGCTGGTGCGGCTGTGCCGGCACCACGTTCACCCAGTGGGCCGTAAATGACATGTACTGTCCCTGACCGTAGTTACAGCTCCACACGTCGGCGCTGCCGTGCACTTTGGCAGAGACCGACATGCTCAAAGACTGGCCCACCATTTCTTCTACATGTGAATGCAGGGCTGGCACTGCCTTTTTGGCGAAGAAATGCCGGCTTGGCACTCTCCACCGCGGCGCGGCACAGGCCATCATTTCTCGGAAAGGTGCTGAGTCCACCACTTGGAAAGGGAGGGACTGCAGCACCAGCAACTTGGACAGGAGGACGTTCAGCTTCTGCACCGTCGGGTGCGTGCTCACAAACTGCTGTCTCTTGGAAACGGATTCCAAGAAAGACTGCTGACGGAATCCGTGAAGAGGAGTAGCAGGAGAAGGAGCATCTGAACGAGCGGAAGATACCAACGAGCGACAACTCCCCTCAGCAGAGGTGTTGGAGCCTTGACTGGCTGATAGAGGGCGATTGACGTCGGGTGACGGAGTAAGTAACGGAGCGGGTGATGGAGCGGGGGCTGGGGCAGGCAGAACCGCCGTATCTTTATCACGGTTTTCCCAGGCCACCGAATGGCGACGCTGCATATGCTGACGCAACGCTGTAGTCCCAACATTGGCCCCCTGGCCACGCTTGACTTTCTGGCCACATAGTCGACATACTGCTACGTTTACTTCCTCGGGCGGCTTGACGAAAAATTGCCACACCGCCGAGTAGGAAACTTTACCCCCGCTACTCCTCACTGGCTGACTGCTACTTCCTCCGTGCGCACCGGCACCACTACTGGCCGTGGTGGTAGGCTGCAGTGGAGCTGGTGCTCTACTCCGTGGCAGTTTGGCTCCACTGACACTGCTGCGACCCTGCTGCCTCCTGGGCAACCCACCGACTGTTTTGCTCGCTGGCAAGCTGGCACCCTCTTCTCCTGATGATGCGGAAGCAATAGCCTGATGACGACGAGGCTGCCAAGTGCGATCAGCCTCATCATCATCAATTAGGGTCTCCGCGTCACTACTAGCCCCCTCGGCTGCGTGTGGGTCAGGAGACAGACCTGTCTCTAGACAGGCTACCGAGCCACTCTCCTCGCCAGTACTTCTTCGCCTGGCTGCTGAAGAGGCGGATGTCTCCCCCCGTTCCTGACCGCCCTCTGTTAGCTCTTCCTCACTGTACAGTGGGGCTGAGCCCACAGCATGCGATACTTCGCTTGGTGAGGGAACACCAAAGGACAGGGGCAGGTCGAGGACACGTGATTTCAGTGGGCTTGCTCCCGGGCCATGCCAACTAACGGTTGTGTCTGACGTACCCACCGACCGTTGGCTGTAGGTGTCAGAGGTGACCTGGGAAGAGGAAGACGACCGAGTCAACCAATCGATGACGGCAGGGTTGTCGGTGGAGACACGACCGCTGGATGACACCGGGAGCACTGGCCTCTGGCTGCGACTAGTGCTGCCTCGACCCCTTCCTCTGCTGCCACGTCTGCTCGCTCCTGAAACATTGCCTCTGCCACTCCTCTGCGTGTTGTCTGACATACTCTTTAATTCAATAAGCACCCCAAAAATAAAACCGGATTTAACTCTTTGAACGTACAATAGTGGTTGTGAAGCAGAAAGTCAGTTTATTTAGCACAATCGGTCAATTGCAGCTTGCCGTTGGCTGTAAACTGTACGTTTATGTCACTGGAATGCACTAATCACCCAAAAAATATTACCGCCACCCGGCGTGTATATGGATTTAACTCTTTGAACGTACAATAGTGGTTGTGAAGCAGAAAGTCAGTTTATTTTGCACAATCGGCAAACTGCAGCACCAACTGTGCACGACAGCCACCAAAAAAAAAAAGGGTGTATGTCACTTTAAATTTTCAATTCTTTGATAGCTGTGGCCCTAAGTAACGATTCTGTGTCCCTGAGTAACGATTCTGTGTCCCTGAGTAACTATTCTGTGTCCCTGAGTAACGATTCTGTGTCCCTGAGTAACGATTCTGTGTCCCTGAGTAACGATTCTGTGGCCCTAAAGTCTCTGTGGCCCTAACTCTGTCCCTTAATACACACAGGTCTGTCTCTCTTGAATGACCGGAGGCTAATGGAGAATTCTAAGATGGCCGCGATTTATAGCTCCACCATTACACAGTGCTGGCTGGCTGCTGATTGGCTAATGCGATCACATGTCAAGAATGCATTATGGGTCAGCGCGCCTTGTCTGCGCGCCTTCCCAGAGATCCCCGCCCCATCTTCTCTGTCCATTTTCTCCGTCGCCACACATGTCGCCGCCATTTTTGGGAAAATTCGATTCGTGCATCCGAAGTTTGCTAATCTTCGGATTCGTCGCGAATCGAATTTTTCCAAATCTTCGGAACGAATTACAATTCGTCATGTTCGATTCGCTCATCTCTACTCATAGCAGCAACCAATCAGAGGTGGCCAGGTGGTTCTGCACACCCCAATATAAAAGAATAGGATGTAGCTGTAGATCCATCATGTTTCAGGGGAAAGGAGAGGGGAGATGGAAAGGAGATGAAAGGGAAAGGAAAAGGAAAGGAGAGGAAAATGAGAGGAACAGGAAAGGAGAGGAAAAGGAAAAGTGGGAAAGGAAAGGAAAGGAAAGAAGAGGAAAAAAAAGGAGAGGGAAAGGAAAGGAGCGGAAAAGGAAAGGAGAGGAGAGGGAAAGGAAAGGGGAGGGGGAGGAAAGGAGAGGAAAAGGAGAGGGAAAGGAAAGGAGAGAAAAGGAAATGAAAGGAAAGGAGAGGAAAGGGAAAGGAGAGGAAAAGGAAAGGAGAAGAAAAGGAAAGAAGAGGAAAGGGAAAGGTAAATAAAATGAAAGGAGAGGAAAATGAAAGGAGAGGAAAAGGAAATGAAAGGTAAGGAGAGGGAAAAGAAAGGAGAGGAAAAGGAAATGAAAGGAGAGGAAAATGAAAGGAAAGGAGAGGAAAAGGAAATGAAAGGAGAGGAAAGGGAAAAAAGAGGAAAAGAAAAGAAGAGGGAAAGGAAAGGAGAGGAAAAAGAAAGGAGAGGAGAGGGAAAGGAAAGAAGAGGAAAAGGTGGGGAAAGGGAAAGGAACGGAAAGAAAAGGAAAGGAAAGGAGAGGAAAAGGAAAAGAAAAGGAGAGGGAAAGGAAAGGAAAGGAAAGGAAAGGAGAGGGGAGGAAAGGAGAGTGGAGGATAGGAAAGGAGAGGGAAAGGAAAGGAACTGAATTTGGTTGAAAACAAATCAATGAATCAAATTGAAACAAAATGTGTTACAAATGCAACGAAACAAAACTAGTAACTAAGGAAAGGAGAGGAAAAGAAAAGGATGAGTAAGGAAAGGAGAGGAAAAGGCAAGGAGAGGAAAGGGAAAAGGAAAGGAAAAGAGAGGTAAAGGAAAGGAGAGGGAAAGGAAAGAGAAGGAGAGGAAAAAGGAAAGGGAAAAAAGGAGAGGGAAAGGAAAAAAAGAGAGGGAAAAAAAAGGAGAGGGAAAGGAGAGGAAAAGGAAAGGAAAGGAGAGCAATAGGAGAGGGAAATGAAAGGACAGGGAAAGGAAAGGAGAGGAACGGAAAGGAAAGGAACTGAGAGGAAAATGAAAGGAGAGGAAAAGGAAAGAAGAGGAGAGGAGGAGGAAAGGAAAAGAAAAGGAGAGGAAAATGATAGGAAAGGAGAGGAAAATGATAGGAAAAGAGAGGAATATGAAAGCAGAGGAAAAGGAAAGGAGAGGAAAAGGAAAGGAGAGGGAAAGGAGAGGAAAAGGAAAGGAGAGGAAAAGGAAAGGAGAGGGAAAGGAAAGGAGAGGGAAAGGAAAGGAGAGGAAAAGGAAATAAAGGGAAAGGAGAGGGAAAGGAAAGGAAAGGTAAGGAAAGGAGAGGGAAAGGAAAGGAAAGGAGAGGGAAAGAGAGTGGAGGAGAGGGAAAGGAAGGGAGAGGAATTGAATTTGGTTGAAAACAAATCAACGAATCAAATTGAAACAAAATTTGTTACAAATGCAACAAAACAAAATTAGTAACTAAGGAAAGGAGAGGAAAGGGAAAAGGAAAGGAAAAGAGAGGGAAAGGAGAGGGAAAGGAAAGAGAAGGAGAGGAAAAAGGAAAGGGAAAAAAGGAGAGGGAAAGGAAAGGAAAAAAAGAGAGGGAAAAAAAGGAGAGGGAAAGGAGTTGAAAAGGAAAGGAAAAGAGAGGAAAAGGAAATGAAAGGAGAGGGAGAGGAGAGGAAAAGGAAAGGAAAGGAGAGGAACGGAAAGGAAAGGAACGGAGAGGAAAATGAAAGGAGAGGAAAAGAAAAGAAGAGGAGAGGGAAAGGAAAAGAAAAGGAGAGGAAAATGATAGGAAAGGAGAGGAAAATGAGAGGAAAAGAGAGGAAAATGAAAGGAGAGGAGAGGAAAAGGAAAGGAGAGGACAAGGAAAGGAAAGGAGAGCAAAATGAAATGAAAGGAGAGGAAAAGGAAATGAAAGGAAAGGAGAGGAAAGGAGAGGAAAGGGAAAGAAGAGGGAAAGGAAAGGAAAGGAGATAAAGAAAGGAGAGGGAAAGGAAAAAGAAAGGAAAGGAGGGGAAAGGAAAGGTAAGGAGAGGAAAAGAAAAGGAAAGGAAAGGCGAGGGAAGGGAAAGGCAAAGGAAAGGAGAGGGAAAGAAGAGGGGAGGAAAGGAGAGTGGAGGAAAGGAAAGGAGGGGGAAAGGAAAGGAAAGTAGAGGAAAGAAGAGGAAAAGGAGGGGAAAGGAAAGGAAAGGAGAGGGAAAGGAATGGAAAGAAAAGGAAAGGAGAGGAAAAGGAAGTGAAAATGAAATGAAAGGAAAGTAGAGGGAAAGGAAAGGAGAGGGGAGGAGAGGAAAGGAGAGGGAAAGGAAAGTAAAGGAGAGGAATTGAATTTGGTTGAAAACAAATCAGCAAATCAAATTGAAACAAAATTTGTTACAAATGCAACAAAACAAAATTAGTAACTAAGGAAAGGAGAGGAAAAGGAAAGGACTGGAAAGGAAAGAAAAAGGAAAGGAGAGGAAAGGGAAAAGGAAAGGAAAAGAGAGGGAAAGGAAAGGAGAGGGAAATGAAAGGAAAGGAGAGGGAAAGGAAAGGGAAGGAGAGGAAAAGGAAAGGAGAGAGAAAGGAGAGGAAAGGGAATGGAAAGGAAAGGAGAGATTAAGGAAAAAGAAGGGAAAAGGAAAGGAGAGGAGAGGAAAAGGAAAGGAAAGGAAAGGAGAGGGAAAGGAAAGAGAAAAGAAAGGAGAGGAAAAATAAAGGAGAGGAAAAGGAAAGGAGAGTGAAAGGAAAGGGAAGGAGAGGAAATGGAGAGGAAAAGGAAAGGAGAGGGGAGGAAAGGAAAGGAAAGGAGAGGGAAAGGAAAGGAGAGGGAAGGAAAGGAAAGGAGAGGAATTGAATTCGGTTGAAAACAAATCAACAAATCAAATTGAAATGAAATTCGTTACAAATGAAACAAAATGAAATTAGTAACTTAACAAATCCACACAAAACAAATGTTTTCATTCTGCAGATGTCTAATCTGAACCCAGACCAGTTCATTCATCACCAGTCAGGAAGCATCCTGGGGCAGAAAGTGAAAAAAAAAAGCAAACTCTTGCTTGAGGAGAATATAATTGAGGAGAGTTGTACAATCCAATCCTCACATTTGGGGAGGTTAAGATGCGGAGCTGTTAAAGTGAAGGAAACATCGTAGACATCGGTTTATAGTCGGGAAAAGCAGAAATGTTGTTGGGATTGTTTTCCAGACATTCAGAAATACAATTACACTTATTGTGCTTTTCTTTTATAGTATCGGGTCGAAGGATGAAAGTTGTTTTGGGGGTAATCTTTACGGTATCATCCATCACAGTATTGGTCTTGTCTGGTTTATTTTTACACTTCCTGAGGAATTTTGGTGGTAAGTTTGTGAAAGTCCAGATATGTCCACAATCTGGTATACAGTGTAAGCCATGCATCAGCCAACAGGCCTCTTGTACAGCCCCAGGTAGTAGAGTTGGGTGTAACACCAGAATGTTGGACCAGAGGAGCCTTCTGCAGGAAGTCCTAAAGGCATGTAGGGGGCGGGTGTTTAGTGATGTCACATGAGATTGTTATTTTGTTCATTTCTTTTGAAACTGATTGTTTTTTCCAAAGAAATATCAGTTACTTCACCAACGATCATAGAAATGATAACATGCATGCTTATGATGATCTCAGACCAAAGGCAACACATTTTGGGTTGGTAAACTCCATTCTCAACAGTAGCTATTCAAGTAAGCCTAAAGCATCCTGGGTCCCTTTAAATGTTTCTGTTTAATGGATTTCTTGATTCAACAGGTCTGGCAGTAATCAGGCCTGGGCGTGGCAAGTGAAATTTAACTCAACTTTCCAATAAATGCGGTTAATCATAGTTCATTCATGATTTAGCAAGGGAGGGGAGAAGCAATTACTTTTTCACATAGGGAAGAACAAATAAAATGTGTTTCATTTTGTAGCATTTGTAATTAAATTTGTTTAGTGTAGTTTGTTTTCAAACGGAATTCTAATTTTTTTCCAATGGATTTGAACCGAATTTGAATAAAAAATAACGAATCGATCCAAATTCATTGTGAAGAATAGCTGGTTCTATTCTATTTGAAATTCAAATTTTGTAAGGCCGTTTTATTCTTTCTGTTCTATTTTTATTTTATTGTTTTTTATTTTCTATTCTTTCCTATGGTATTTTATTCTATTTTACTCTATTCTATTTTTTTCAAAAACACTAATACACAGTCTTTAAAGGAAATCAGCAATATGTTTACAGTTCGAATTTGTTTTCAAATTCAATTCAAATTATTTCGGACTAAATTTTGTTTCGTTATTTTGGATTTGTTTAAATTTCTATTGTAATTCAGAAATATCCGAAACTCTGTATAATGAAAATTTAGTCCCAGTTTTGATTTGGAGCAAAGCAAACAGCACGTCTACCAAATGCTAAGAAGTGTGTACCATTTTTTTTTTTTCTCTTCCTTTCCTTGTCTTCCTTCAGTCTGCTAATTAAGGGGCGGAGTTAATTGGTCTCAGGTGATACAGGCCCTATATAACTTGCTGTAGAGCTCACATCTGTGTCTGGCATTTTTTGCTGGCTGATCACTAAAAGAGTGGGAAATTTGAAAGTTTTACTTTTGACTGCTGGTGCTTGTAGTTGCTTTATTTTCTTCTTTGGGTCTTGCTAAAAGCTCTTACTTTTTTAAATCCCTTTTTCTGTCACTTTTTAAATAGTTCTTTTTCTCTTCCTTTCCTTGTCTTCCTTCACTCTGCTAATTAAGGGGAGGGGCTAATTGGTCCCAGGTGATACAGGTCCTATATAACTTGCTGTAGAGCTCACTCTGAGCATGCTCATTTTTTAGCTTAAAAATAAATAGTGTAGCGCTAATTATACTAACAATTACGTGTTACGATGCACAAACTCTATATACATCCCCTACATATATATATCCAAGGTGATAAATCAATACATAAATAATAAAATAGTTGTGTCATACGTGAATTCCCTCACGGGGAATATTTAGTGAAAAAAGTGACAAACACGCTCCTATTTGCACATTGTGAAACAATATGTACTGTATACTGGTGCACAAAATTAGTGAACAAATAATCTATTCAAAAAAGTCCAAAATGATATAATAATAATAATACGATAATTTGTAGTGATCCTCACACTTCACTCTTCATGCAAGAATATATAATGTGCCGTATACGTGGTACACACGTGCCAATCCTTTACCAGCCAAAATACCCCCTCACCTCCTTCATTAGACCCCACAGGGTCAACACGCTTTGAGGATCAAGTGATCCTATCAGAATGGGTCCCTCTCAGGCTTTCCCCTCACGTCTCCAGCCTCCAACAGACTAACAGCCAGCTCCTCACAGGATCATGATAAGACACAAACAGAGACCCTCCATGCAATCGGTTTTTATTGCATCAAATTTAAAACGACAACAAGAATTACACTCACATTTGCCCACGAGTTTTCCAGCTTTTACCACATGCTATGGGTGTACTGCATGGGTGTACTCAACAGGGTGATCCAATATGGCCCCCACGCCGGAAATAACGTCACCGGAAGCTCCTCCCCATGTACCGACGCGTTGCGCCACGCCCGCCTCGTGACTTCATCAGGTATCAATTAAAAGAACTAGGCTGCAAGTTGAAGGGAAGGACCTCCAAGAAATGGGAGTTCTTCATAAAAACTGTATGTGAACACACTGCAAAATATATTCCCATGGGCAACAAGTATAAAAGGCTTATGTGGCGTTTCGGCCAAAGTTAAAAAGGCTATAGATAATAAGAAAAGAGCTTTTATTAAATATAAAATGAAGGAACGCGATCATCGTTTACACATTACAAAAAAATTAACAGAATATGCAAAAAGGAAATAAAGGCGCAAAAATTGAAAACGAACGACAGATTGCAAAAGATAGCAGAACCAACCCCAAAAATTCTTCAAATATATTAAACGTAAAAAGGTTCGGTCCGAGCATGTAGGCCCTTTACAGAACCATCTAGAGGGGTGACTGGGGACAAAGAGAAGGCAAATTTATTTAATCCCTTCTTCAGCTCTGTGTATAGAAAGGAGCATGGGTGGGCTCTTGTCCATAATGGGGGGTGGTACTGACACAGCTCCAGATGATCCACATTGGCTCACAATTGATATGATCCAGAAATATATAGCCAGAATAAAGGTGAATAAAGCCCCTGGACCGGATGGCATACACCCACGGGGCCTTAAAGAATTCAGCTCTGTCATTTCACAGCCATTGTTTCTCATTTTTAGGGACTCTTTAATGACTGGCATAGTACCACTGGATTGGCGTAAGGCCAATGTTGTGCCAATATTTAAAAATGGGTCAAAATCTTTACCAAGTAATTATAGACTTGTTAGTTTAACTTCTATAGTTGGGAAGATACTGGAGAGTTTAATAAAAGACACATAGAGGAGTTCTTGCTGGAAACAAATAATTTAAGCAACAGACAGCATGGATTCATGAAAGACAGAAGTTGTCACACAAATCTGATTACTTTTTATGAGGAGGTGAGCAAAACCTTGGACAGAGGGGTGGCTGTGGACGTGGTATACTTGGACAGAGGGGTGGCTGTGGACGTCGTATACTTGGACAGAGGGGTGGCGGTGGACGTGGTATACTTGGACAGAGGGGTGGCGGTGGACGTGGTATACTTAGATTTTGCAAAAGCATGTGACACAGTTCCCCACACACGGCTAATGTGTAAGGTAAAGTCTACAGGCTTGGAAAAATTTGTATGTAAATGGATAGAAAACTGGCTTAAAGATTGTATTCAGAGAGTAGTAGTTAATGATTCATACTAGGAATGGTCTAGGGGTGTCAGTGGGGTACCCCAAGGTTCAGTGTTATTAGTGGGGTACCCCAAGGTTCAGTGTTATTAGTGGGGTACCCCAAGGTTCAGTGTTATTAGTGGGGTACCGCAAGGTTCAGTGTTATTAGTGGGGTACCCCAAGGTTCAGTGTTGGGACCCTTACTTTTTAACATATTTATAAATGATATTCAGTCTGAGATTATAAATCCCATTTCAGACTTTGCAGATGACACCAAGCTGTGCCGGGGAATAACGTCCTTACAGGATGTCTTCAACTTACAAGCCGACCTCAATGCTCTGTGTAATTGGGGGACTATGGGGCCAATGAGGTTCAATGTTGATAAATGTAAGGTTCTGCACTTGGAGGTTAAGAATATGCATCATACATACTAGGGGGGTACAACTGGGGGGGTCAATGGTGGAGAAGAATCTGGGGGGGCCAATGGTGGAGAAGGATCTGGGGGAATCAATGGTGGAGAAGAATCTGGGGGGGGCAATGGTGGAGAAGGATCTGGGGGTTCTGGTAGGTCACAAGCTTAATAATGGCAGCAATGCCAAGCTGCGGGTTCTAAAGCAAGCAAAATCCTCTCTTGTATTAAAAGAGTTATAGACTCCAGAGAGAGAGATATCATATTACCCCCCCCCCTTCCCCCGGTACAAATCATTAGTAACACCTCATTTGGAATATGCAGTTCAGTTTTGGGCACCCATTCACAAAAAGAACATTGGGGAACTGGAGAAAGTACAGAGAAGGACAACTACACTGATAAGAGGCATGGAGGAGATCAGCTATGAGGAAAGATTAGAGGAACTGAATGTATTCTCTCTTGAGAACAGGAGATTAAACACTTGCCGCCCAGCCACCGCATATAAACGGCGGCATGGCGGCGCTCGTAGGCAAAAGCACGTTTTAAAACGGCTGCTCTCAAAACAGGTAGGGGGCACGCATGAGGCGTGCGCCCGCCCTACCTGTCCCGCGGGTGTCAGCAGCGGGTGTCAGCCGACGGGTCACGGCCGGTTTTTACCGGCCGTTTTCCCGCGATTGCCGGTGATCGCTAACACAGAGCAGAGCATTGTTTACACACAGCCCTGTTCTGTCTCAGTACTCTGACAGCTTGTGAGAAACTGCAGAGTTCCTCTCCCTCGATCAGCCCCCCCTCCCTCCCCCATCCAGCGCCGAGTAGCAAACAGAGGCCTGGTCATTAAAGGGGGTAAATCCTCAGGTGCTCAAGTGGTTAAGGGGGGATATGATCTCCATGTATAATACATAAGGGGGGATATGATCTCCATGTATAATACATAAGGGGGGATATGATCTCCATGTATAATACATAAGGGGGGATATGATCTCCATGTATAATACATAAGGGGGGGATATGATCTCCATGTATAATACATAAGGGGGGGATATGATCTCCATGTATAATACATAAGGGGGGATATGATCTCCATGTATAATACATAAGGGGGGGATATGATCTCCATGTATAATACATAAGGGGGGGATATGATCTCCATGTATAATACATAAGGGGGATATGATCTCCATGTATAATACATAAGGGGGGATATGATCTCCATGTATAATACACAAGGGGGGATACGATCTCCATGTATAATACATAAGGGGGGGATACGATCTCCATGTATAATACATAAGGGGGATATGATCTCCATGTATAATACATAAGGGGGGGATATGATCTCCATGTATAATACATAAGGGGGGATATGATCTCCATGTATAATACATAAGGGGGATATGATCTTCATGTATAATACATAAGGGGGATATGATCTCCATGTATAATACATAAGGGGGGATATGATCTCCATGTAGAATACATAAGGGGGGGATATGATCTCCATGTATAATACATAAGGGGGGGTATGATCTCCATATATAATACATAAGGGGGGATATGATCACCATGTATAATACATAAGGGGGGATATGATCACCGTGTATAAATACATAAGGGGGGATATGATCTCCATGTATAATACATAAGGGGGGATATGATCTCCATGTATAATACATAAGGGGGATATGATCTCCATGTATAATACATAAGGGGGGATATGATCTCCATGTATAATACATAAGGGGGGATATGATCTCCATGTATAATACATAAGGGGGGATATGATCTCCATGTATAATACATAAGGGGGGATATGATCACCATGTATAATACATAAGGGGGGATATGATCTCCATGTATAATACATAAGGGGGGATATGATCACCATGTATAATACATAAGGGGGATATGATCGCCATATATAATACATAAGGGGGGATATTATCGCCATGTATAATACATAAGTGGGGGGATATGATCTCCATGTATAATACATAAGGGGGGATATGATCTCCATGTATAATACATAAGGGGGGATATGATCTCCATGTATAATACATAAGGGGGGGATATGATCTCCATGTATAATACATAAGGGGGGATATGATCTCCATGTATAATACATAAGGGGGGGGATATGATCTCCATGTATATTACATAAGGGGGATATGATCTCCATGTATAATACATAAGGGGGGGATATGATCTCCATGTATAATACATAAGGGGGGGATATGATCTCCATGTGTAATACATAAGGGGGGATATGATCTCCATGTATAATACATAAGGGGGGGATATGATCTCCATGTATAATACATAAGGGGGGATATGATCTCCATGTATAATACATAAGGGGGGATATGATCTCCATGTATAATACATACGGGGGGGATATGATCTCCATGTATAATACATAAGGGGGGGTATGATCACTTGTATAATACATAAGGGGGGATATGATCTCCATGTATAATACATGAGGGGGGATATGATCACCATGTATAATACATAAGGGGGGGATATGATCTCCATGTATAATACATAAGGGGGGATATGATCTCTATGTATAATACATAAGGGGGATATGATCTCCATGTGTAATACATAAGGGGGGATATGATCTCCATGTATAATACATAAGGGGGGGATATGATCTCCATGTATAATACATAAGGGGGGATATGATCTCCATGTATAATACATAAGGGGGGATATGATCTCCATGTATAATACATACGGGGGGGATATGATCTCCATGTATAATACATAAGGGGGGGTATGATCACTTGTATAATACATAAGGGGGGATATGATCTCCATGTATAATACATGAGGGGGGATATGATCACCATGTATAATACATAAGGGGGGGATATGATCTCCATGTATAATACATAAGTGGGGATATGATCTCCATATATAATACATAAGGGGGGATATGATCTCCATGTATAATACATAAGGGGGGATATGATCTCCATGTATAATACATAAGGGGGGATATGATCTCCATGTCTAATACATAAGGGGGGATATGATCTCCATGTCTAATACATAAGGGGGGATATGATCTCCATGTCTAATACATAAGGGGGATATGATCTCCATGTATAATACATAAGGGGGGATATGATCACCATGTATAATACATAAGGGGGATATGATCGCCATATATAATACATAAGGGGGGATATGATCTCCATGTATAATACATAAGGGGGGATATGATCTCCATGTATAATACATAAGGGGGGATATGATCTCCATGTATAATACATAAGGGGGGATATGATCTCCATGTATAATACATAAGGGGGGATATGATCTCCATGTATAATACATAAGGGGGATATAATCACTGTGTATAATACATAAGGGGGGATATGATCACCATGTATAATACAAAAGGGGGGATATGATCTCCATGTATAATACATAAGGGGGGGGTATGATCTCCATGTATAATACATAAGGGGGGATATGATCTCCATGTATAATACATAAGGGGGGGGATATGATCTCCATGTATAATACATAAGGGGGGTATGATCTCCATGTATAATACATAAGGGGGGGGATATGATCTCCATGTATAATACATAAGGGGGGGATATGATCTCCATGTATAATACATAAGGGGGGATATGATCTCCATGTATAATACATAAGGGGGGGATATGATCTCCATGTATAATACATAAGGGGGATATGATCTCCATGTATAATACATAAGGGGGGATATGATCTCCATGTATAATACATAAGGGGGGATATGATCTCCATGTATAATACATAAGGGGGGGATATGATCTCCATGTATAATACATAAGGGGGGATATGATCTCCATGTATAATACATAAGGGGGGATATGATCTCCATGTATAATACATAAGGGGGGATATGATCTCCATGTATAATACATAAGGGGGGATATGATCTCCATGTATAATACATAAGGGGGGATATGATCTCCATGTATAATACATAAGGGGGGGATATGATCTCCATGTATAATACATAAGGGGGATATGATCTCCATGTATAATACATAAGGGGGGATATGATCTCCATGTATAATACATCAGTGGTACATATAGTGAACTATAAAGGAAGTGTATAGGAATGCTTCTTATCTATGCTGATGCGACTTCTGTGAGATAACATGAAAGTCTACGGGACTGAATTCTCACCAGGAACCTTTTCCAAAATCGCACTGCGCCAGGTTGATTAGAAGGGCACCACTGAATATAATGTGATTTCCTGTGTCATGTGATTATGTAAATGGAGGCTTGTGAACCTCCCACAGGTGTGTTGCATTTTTGATGCATTTTTTCAATTGGATCGTAACCTGTGACTGGTTGGCTGTTAGGCTTCTTTCACACTGATCCCCCACAAAAACACAGCAAAAGCATATATGTGTTTTTGACATGCTTTTGCCGTGCTTTCTGAGCGTTTTTTAAAGGACATGTGACTTAACCACTTGCCTTCCCGAGCATCCCCCTCCTGACCCGGCCATTTTTTTGCAATATGGCGCTGTGTTACTTTAACTGACATTTGTGCAGTCATGCAGTGCTGCACCCAAATTAAATTTATGTCCTTTTGTTCTCATAAATAGAACCTTCTTTTGGTGGTATTTGATCGCCTGTGCGTTTTTTTTAATTTTGTTTGTGCTATAAACAAAAAAAGACCGACAATTTTGAGAAAAAAAAACATTCTGACACGGGGGGGGGGGGGGGGGGACTGACTTGGTGTCACTGACATCCCAATGACACCAATACAGTGATCAGTGCAAATAAAAAGTACCAACACTGTACTAATGGCACTGGGCAGGAAGGGGTTAACATAAGGGGTGATCAAAGGGTTAACTGTGTGCTGTGTGTGTGTTTCACTGTAAGCATGCTGCTATGCAGAGCCATACAAAGCAGTGTGCAGGAGCTGACGGGAGAGATTTGTGTTGTTTATACACAGGTCTCATCCCTATTGGAGATACTCGGGTGAACACCGGGTGCTGGTGAGAAATCACAGGGGTGGGTCCAATGATTGACAGCCAAGACCGTAGCCTGGAACTGCAAAATCACATATATCTGCATGATTTTGTGCACCCGTGCTGCCCTGTAGCTGTATTTCTGCTATAGGGTGACGCGAAATTGGTTAAAAACTGCACCAAAAACACTTCTCGGAGGCATTTTTCAGGCGTTTTCCATTGATTTTTGGGGATTTTTTTTAACTTAACAAACATGCCCAGCGGAAAACATACACAGACATACACAGACATACAAAGACATACACAGACATACATAGACACACACAGACACACACAGACCCACACAGACATACAAAGACATACAAAGACATACAAAGACACACACAGACATACAAAGACATACAAAGACATACAAAGACACACACAGACATACACATAGACATACATAGACACACACACACATAAACATACACATATACACACAGACATACATAGGGAAGCATTTTTCTTGAGCTTTTTCATGTGCTTTCTTTAATGCAAAGATGCTTCAAAAACTCCTCGGTGTGAACGTCGTCTTGCAGTAAAATAAATGCTGTGTGATTGCAGCAATAGGTTTATTATAGTCAGTATGTTGGGGAGTGACTAATATTACATCTCTTCTGCTTTTCTTTTGTAGGAACGATACTTGTGATATTTTCTCTTCTAATCAGTTTAATTTTATTAATGTTGCCTATATATTGGATACTTTACTGGAGAGATTTCATTACAGGTAAGTGTCTGACAGTTTATACAAACAATATGGAGTGTAAGGGTATCAATAGGGAGAGATTTATTAGATTAATGGGGATCCAGCCATCCTAAGGAAACAAAACATTTACCATCTTCTGTATATATCATATATAAACTATTGCAGAAATTGTGGGAGGTTTCCGATATGTTTGCCGACATCCTTATTACAGAATTCAGCCACAAACCCCCCTATATAAGTGTGCGATTTGTGAGGAAATGGGATTATTTATTATTTTATTGAGTTGCACCTCTTTATAGATTTCTGTGGGGGCCGTATGGTGAGGAAGACTTACCCAGCTGAGGACTGTATAATATTTCATCTTTTCCCCTCTATTTGGGTGTTTTGCGTTTTCTGTCATCCAATCCGGTGGGATCAATACATTAGTTTGTGGTTTATATATATAATAGACATAGACAAGCCACACCTTCTGTCTCTCTCCACTTTGCTGGTCTCTAGGAGGTGCCAGTGCTTACCTGCGGTGATTCCCGGGGGGGGGGGCCGTGGAGACCCCTTCCTATCCCTTTATTTTCGGAAAGGGGGGGATTCTAATGTGGTGTTATTTGGTCATACTGCTCTCAGCAATTCCTTATCTTGATTGAGCTGTGAGTACTATTAACCCCTCGCCCTCCAGAGGATTTCCCCCCTTCCTGACCAGGATATTTTTTGCTATACAGCGCTGCTGTTACTTTAACTGACAATTGCGCGGTCATGCAACGCTGCACCCAAATTACATTTATGTCCTATTTTCCCACAAATAGAGCTTTCTTTTGCTGGTATTTGATCACCTCTGTGTTTTTAATTTTTTTTTGCTGTAAACAAAAGACCTACAATTTTGAAAAAAAACCCAATATTTTTGACTTTTTGCTATTAAACGTGTCTAGTAAAAAAAACAATTTAAATCAAATTTCATCACAAATTTATGCAAAAATGTGTAAATTCATTGGTTTACCTGAAAGTTATACTGTCTACAAATGGCGGTATATATACTGAAATTTATTTTTGTAATAGTAATGGCGGCAATAAGCAACTTATAGCAGGACGGCGGCAGACATTCTGACACTGGGGGGGAGGAACTGACTAACTGCCACTGACATCCCCAGTGACACCAATACAGCGATCAGTGCTAATAAAAAGCACTGACACTGTACTAATGGCACCGGGCAGGAAGGGGTTAACATCTGAGGCGATCAAGGGGTTAACTGTGCTGTGTTACTAGGGAGACATCATACAAAGCAGCATGTCCATACTGACAGGAGAGAGACCTGTATGGTATTGTTCCCATGTGCGATACCATGTGCATGGCAAACCGCTGGTCTGTACCTGATTAAATGTGAGTGTTCTATTTGACGTGTTTTTTTTTTTTTTTTGATATTTGGAATAAGCAGCATTACACTATGGAGGTCTTCTTTGTGTATCTCTTTATGTCCTTGGTATTCACCGCATATGTTTGAGTCCTACTACACTGATCATACAGTCAGGTCCATAAATATTGGGACATGGACACAATTCTAACATTTTTGGCTCTATACACCACCACAATGGATTTGAAATGAAACAAACAAGATGTGCTTTAACTGCAGACTGTCAGCTTTAATTTGAGGGCATTTACATCCAAATCAGGTGAACAGTGTAGGAATTACAACAGTTTGCATATGTGCCTCCCACTTGTTAGGATAGATACACTAGAGTGTCACCTGAGCACACATCAAGCGTGGAGTGGAGAAGTGAAGCACTTCATTTGCATACTTGCACATTTATTATTGTTTGCACTTTATTGTGGACTGAATTTTTGAATATATATTTTTATACATTGTGAGCACCTGTCACTTTGTGTGAATAGATTGAGTGCCACATCACTGTATTATTTCACATAATCGGTCTGGTTAGCTGTTTGATTGGCATATCAGATACAATTAGTGTTTGCACAACACCACAAGTGTGGTTTTGTAACACTATATCACTGTGATGATTATTTATTTATTTATATTGCACTTGTGTATATCATGTTTATTGTATATATAATATATGATTTATTTTTGAGTATGGAAATTTAATCTGGTATTTTTGTGGCACATTAATTTTGCACACATTACTATAGTGTGCATTTGTTATTATTTTTATTTATTCATCACGTATTGCACTTTATAATTATGTTAAGCATAGCGCTTCACCATTGTTGAATGTTATAAATCACTTGTATATATTTTAGATATTATATAACAAAGACTACTTACAATGTTGTGTTTTACATTTGCCTAAACAATCCCATACTTATATAAGGGGAGTTTGTGAAAGAATATTTACACTGTGAACATAATATCTAAAGAAAATCCCTCAATATTCAATGAAATTGTGTTTGACTGTCATGTTGCCAAAGTCATGTCATCTCAGTGGCGTAACTAGAAGCTTCAGGGTCCAAGTAACCTTGAAGGGCCCCCCTGATCCTCAGTCGGGGCCCTTCCCTCCAAGCCTGGTGGCGGTACGCCAAGGCCTGGTCGCAAGTGCGACCTTTGTGACCCTGGTTATTTTATTTATTTGTCTTTGTATTTATTTCTTACCATTTTTTACATTTGTTTATTTTTGTTATTACATTTTTAAAAAATTATTTATTACAATTTTAGGAGCCCCTTGGTGAAACAGACCCCTGATGTTCCACCTTTGGGACCGAGAAAGGAGATTGAGGACAGTCCACAATCTCTATCTCTGCAGCCTCAGCTGCATAGAATGAATGAACAGGAATAGCTCTGTACAGAGTCATAGATCGTACCAATCATTGGCTCTGCATTCGGAAAAGGAAGGGGCCGGTAAATGACACGTTTCCTGGCCTCTTTGCCGCTCTCCAACCTGACAGATTCCCCGCCACAGCAGCAAGCGGGAGAGGAAAGGGGGGAACCCGGCAGAGCTGCAGGGGCAAAGGGGGGGAGTGTAGAGCATGAAGGGTGGAGAGAATGGGGGGGCTAAGAGCACCGAGGGGCATGCCAGTATTTAGGAACGGTCATCAGGGTTGCAGCTGTCAGACGTCCGGTAGCCAACGTTGAGAGCGGAGCAGATTTTTTTTTTCCTTTTTTTCGGTCGGTGGTGGCGGCGGGCATCATGATTAACGTTGGATCTACTTCGGGGGACATTTTGCTGATTTTTGTTTTTAATAAAGGACTTGTCAAAGACTGTCTGATGTCACTTTTTACACTACACTTTATTTTTTTATAATGAATAGCTGTACATTGCTTTGGTCAATCACAGCGCATGATGGCGTCACAAGGCGCGGGGGACCCGGGGGAACCAGATTCTGATCACTGTGATAGCCTGACATTAACTATCACAGTGAATATTCACCCTATAGACTGTCCTTGTGGTGTTTCTCCTCTGGGAAGAGGTATGGTAACACTGTATTGCTCTGCTAACAGTGTGTTAAAAAATAATCGTAAAGAAAAAAAATGAATAAAATGATTATTTTTTTACCCTACTGTCACCAGTCATGTCCTGACATTTGGGGGGGATTTGTACCGTCCATCAGTGATGATCCCGGGCTTGGTGGTTCCCAGCCCACAGCAGTCATTCCCGTGTACATTCAGCACCTGGAACGCCTGGTCCTGGATCATCGATCTTGAAATTGCACAAGACTAATCTTTCTGTGTGAACGATGAACATAATGATGAGGAATGAAGCCGGCTGTCCTAGGATGGGTCAGGCTGACAAATCTTTCTATGCCGAAGCTGTCAAGGCATTAGTTACACGCTGGGATAAGTGTATAAATGTAGCAGGGGAGTATTTAAAAAAATAAATGCAGATTCCACTCCATTAAATTTGTTCTTTTATTATATAAACTCAAAAGTCCCGGTTTGACTTGAACGCCCCTCGTTAGGTGAACAATATTGTACTATTGACAAGCAGAGGATAGCAGGCACCTTTAGGCCAATACAGACAAGAAATGGCGCAGTGTTAAAAAAACAAACGCCTCCATCCAGATTACCAGATCTATTTGTACCCTGTTCTGTTATAAGAGACTTTAACAAATAACACGTGTGTTCATTTTCAGGAGATAAACCCAGTTTATGGAGAAGATGGAACAAGCAAGTTATAAATGAATCTGTAATATTTATGGAAAAAACCTGACCGGGATCTTCGATGTACAACAAATCCCGTGCTGGAGTCCTGGACACATCATAGACTCTAAAGTTGGACTGTGAAAAACTGCCCCATTGTTGGTCCTCATTATAACTCGCTGGCATTTGTAGCTATAATAGCTGCTGCTGTAATAAAAATAACAATCTGTCCGACACCACCACCCCTCTGTCCAAGTATATCACGTCCTCCGCCACCCCTCTGTCCAAGTATACCACGTCCACCGCCACCCCTCTGTCCAAGTATACCGCGTCCACCGCCACCCCTCTGTCCAAGTATACCGCGTCCACCGCCACCCCTCTGTCCAAGTATACCACGTCCACAGCCACCCCTCTGTCCAAGGTTTTGCTCACCTCCTCATAAAAAGAAATCAGATTAGTTAGACAACTTCTGTCTTTCATGATTACTTGCTGTCTGTTGCTTAAAACATTTGGTTCTGCTATCTTTTGCAGTCTGTCATTCATTTTCAATTTTTGCAGCCTTTATTTCCTTTTTATATATTCTGTTATATTCTTTGTAATGTGTAAGTACAGTATTCTCTGAAGAACGTATGTGTTCCATAGCACAGTCATACTCAGATGACATTTTTCACTTTTATTTCAGTTCACAAAATGGTTGACGCAGGGTAATGCGGAAAGAATATAGCAAATTGTAAGAAAGCTCACAAAATATCAACTTTCAATATCCTCCAATAGCTTCACTATATTGCCACAATTTGTTGCACAATATAGCAAAGGTCTTGTAGAGAAACAGTTTCTGCACCAGACAGACAATATTAAAAAAATCTTAATGCAAAGTGCTTACTCATTCATTAGTACAACTTTAAGGATTTGATTTTGGTGTGAAAAAAATTAGTTTGAGTAATTTCACAAATTTCGGCACACACCTAATTAAATCATATAACAGCTTTATAGAATGTTTGGTTATATACTTCTAAGGCTTCATAGATTCCTTGAAGGTCTCTCTGGTGTTTTTTTTTTGTTCTTTTTTATGTAATGTCGCAACTGTGAGGTTGGTGGGTAACAGAGTGGCTCCAAGATGTTAACACTTTTCTATGTTTCTTGGGGTTTTGTTTACATTTGTTCATTTTGTCCTTTTGCTTCTTTGACCCCATTTGGGGCAAAAAGAATTTCTAACAACATAGTTATGTGAACTGCTTCTGTTGGATTACTTACTAGTAATATTTCCATTATTTTCTTTTAAGGATAAGATTGTCCTTTGTGTTTCTTTCTGGCAATTGCCCATTCAGATATGCACATTATAGGTTTGTTACTGACGCTTGCCAATATATACTCAGGATAATGTTTTGGTATATAAAAATCTTTGTTCTTACTGAGTCTTATACAATATACAATCTATGTCTAAATTGACATCACACATAGGTATATATTTTTATTTGTAAGAGTCGGTATGTAATTTTGTATTTATGGTTGATGGATGCATGTATACATACTATGCCATCTGTTGTACTTTACTTTTCTGTAAACGTAATAAAAACATTGAAACATAAAGTGCTAGTTCATTTATATTTGTTTAATACTTTTGTTGGAATACACAACTATTGTGTGCAAAAAATGTCAATTGTTTAACAATTGGATTGTTGGGCCTTGGTTCACACAATGAAGTGCATGTTAATCACATAGGAACTGCAACACATTCCTGTGCAATTCACATGTGGTTCAGTGTAATGCAATTTGAGCCCATTCATTTTGAATGAGCTCAAATCACACCACATCGCACCAAAGACATGCATGCACCAATTTTTGAACCACAGTGCAACCAGATTGCATGTTTTGTTTTGTACCATGCAATCTGGTGCCGGCAAATGCACTGTGTTTGCAACACTGACATCCACTGCAGACTGCAAGGGCAGTGCGATTTGAATGCGGTGCGCGAAATGCACACAGATTGCGGGGTTTCTGCAACACATTCTAGTGAAAGCCTAAACTGATTAATTCATTTTTGAAAGCTAGTATAAAAAAAACAAAGCTAAAAACTAATACAGAAAATCAATTTGGATCAACTTGATTTTTAACTGCTTTTTAACTTTAAAAAACTTGCTCATAATTGTAGCAATTAAGTACACGTGACTTGAAGGTTTCTTATAAAAACTGGAAAAACTATTTGATTTAACTTAATATGTTTAAGTACTCAACTTAAAAACATGTGTTTATAATGCCAGTAATTAAGTTGGCGGTAAATAAAAATGCATTCATTTCTATCAGAAAAGCTAATTACCTCAATGCAATGTAGTTTGTTGCTTCAACTTAATTTCACCAGACATTGTCATAACTTAAAAAGCTTGATGCAAACTGTTGCGTTCATTTTTTTTGTTGAGCCAAAACATTATTTTTTAGAGTGCAGTGTAAGTCTTGAAGAGCAGCTTTCAGCCTTGGAAAATTAGCTCTCTTAAAATTGAGCATTTTTATTTTTCCCATATATGCTTGATGTGTACAGCTAACAATAAATGAAAACATGTTATGGTCGCTGCTACCTAGATGATCTTTTATATGGATATTCGTAATAAGCTCTGTATGGTTTGAGATTACAAAAAATGGCCCCTGCCCAAGTCTATAAATGGCCTTCACAGAAAGAAGCACATGGAAATGCGACACATGTCAAGCAACAATAGAGAAAAATTCCCGGCTCAACTTGCCAAACCGCCTTCGAACAAACCAATTTAACATGTCTAACAGTATGTGTTAAAAACATGGGTTTAGTTAGCACACATTTGCAAATACATGTGTAAGCTACAGAGCCGCGTCATGGCAACCCGATATTCTGTAGTTCCTAAGACTGGCCATGCATTATACAATTTTTTTGAGAATTTTGTTTTAGATTTACCAAAAACCATATAATATGAGGTCAAACCTAAACACTATCAATTGTATCCAATTAGGCAAGCCCTTACAGTACATAGTTGAAGGTAAATCTAAAGGAAATTGGACAGAAAATTGTATAGTGTATGGCCAGCCTAACTCTGCAAATTTTCAGAGCCTACAAAGTACAGGTACAGGAGTTCACTGGACACCCAGCATGCAGCACAATGGCAGCTAAGGTGTCCAGAGCGCCCCCTAACCAACAATTCAACAGTACAAACAATGGCCACTGCCCCAAGCTATAACTGGCCTTAAAATCAAGGAGTACATGGAAGGGCGATGCATGCCAAACAACAAAAGAGAAAAATTCCCAGCTCAACTTGCCAAACAGCCTGCAAATAAACCGAATGCTATAGTCCCGTATATACGGCAGTGTATAGGACAGTGGTGGGAGTGCTCCTATACTCCAGTATATAAGACAGTGTAAAGGACAGTGGTGGGAGTGCTCCTATCTCCCAGTACATACTAAGTGCTAAGAAGAAGCAGTTGAACACAGCAGTTGAACTAAAGCAGGAGAACTCAAGCAGCAGGAAGACACAACAACAACAAGAAACTCTACTGCATGCTGGACAGACTGCAAGCAAACACCCCGGGAAACATCTCTTACAAGTCTGAGTGCCACTCCGAGTACCTTTTTAATATGTCCCCTCTACTCCTCCTTTTCATATTACTTTCTTGCGTTCCCAAAATCTCATTTCTTTACCCCTCTGCTCCACCCCAAAACTTGTACATCTCCCCCTCATTGCTATCATCTCCCTACTACTACTCTCATCACCTCCTGCTGATACTTCACTCTCCTGCTGACCCAAACACCAGGACTGGAAGGCATGTGCGCTTGTGTACATCCCGCTCCCATCTTACTTTCCTCACCCTTCTTCTCTAACCTCTGGGGATATCTCCCCAAACCCTGGTCCCTCACCACCTCACTCACCCACTAGGCACCTTCCTACTCCCACGAACCGCCGCAACCCCCTCAACCTTATACCTGTCCCCCTCCTCCCGCATCCACCCCTCCACTCTCGGTTGCACTCCTGAACGCCCGATCGGTTTGCAACAAGCTCACCGCCATCCATGACCTCTTTATTTCCCACTCCCTCAACCTCCTAGCGGTCACCGAAACCTGGATCCAAGCCACTGACTCCACCTCCCCTGCGGCACTCTCCTATGGAGGTATCGTCTGGTCCCATTCACCCAGACCGAGCGGTCGTACAGGTGGTGGGGTCGGCATGCCTCCTTTGAGGCCCACTGCATCCGACTCTTCTCCCTCACCCCTCTGAGGATTGCAGTAATCTATCGGCCTCCTGGACCCGTATCCCACTTCCTTGACGACTTTTCCACCTGGCTACCCTTCTTCCTCTCCTCTGAGCTACCCACCATCATCCTTGGAGACTTCAATATCCCTATCAATGTCAACAACCCGGCTACTTCCCAACTCCTCCACTTAACCTCATCTTTTGCACTCACACAGTGCACACAGTCCTCCACCCACACTGACGGGAACACCCTGGACCTCGTTTTCTCCCATCTCTGCACCCTCCACAACCTCACAAACACCCCTTTCCCTCTCTCTGACCACAACCTCATTACGTTCTCCATCTCCCCGTCCTCAAACACCTCCCCCCCAAACGTCAAACCATCACCAGCCGTACCCTTCGCAACCTGAACCCGGCCCCTCTCCACTCTGCAGCGACAGTATCCTTCCACTGTCATGTCCTGACCTGGCCACTACTGCATATAACAACACGCTATCAGCTGCCTTAGACTCCTTAGCACCCCTAACCACACGTAGCATTCAACCCTGGCAGAACGACCACACTAAAAATCTTAAACAACGCAGTCGCGTGCTGGAACGATTATGGCGCAAAGCCAAATCCCCTCGAGAATTCTCCCTCTACAAATCCGCCTTTCTCACCTACTCCTCCTCCCTCCACGCTGCCAAACAAGCCTACTACGTAACCCTCATCAACACCCTCTCCACCTGTCCTCGCCGGCTCTTCTCCACTTTCAACTCCCTACTCTCCCCCCCCCCCCCCCCACCTCCACCCAGTACCTCACTCATCGCCCACGAGATTGCCAATCACTTCCAAAATAACTTTGACGCAATTCGTAAGGACATCGCCAATGCTCAACCTACCTCCCCACCTAGCCTCCCTCCCACTATAACCCCATCAACTCTCCCCTCCTCTGACCTCGCAACCACCCTACCCCCCACCACACCTAACGTCCCACACACTATAACCTCCCCAACACTCCGCTCCTTCAGCCTTGCTACCACTGAGGAGGTCACTAAGGTCTTCTCAGAAGCCCGCCTCACCACTTGCCCCCTTGACCCTGTCCCCACACAACTCCTCCGGTCACCCTCCTCCTCCATCCTATGCTCCCTCACCCACATCTTCAATCTCTCTCCCTCTACTGGCGCATTCCCCTACCCCCTAAAGCATGTGCCTATCACCCCCATACTCAAAAAACCCTCCCTGGACCCCACCGACCTGAACAACCTTAGACCCATCTCCCTGCTGCCATTTACTTCCAAGCTCCTTGAGTGCTTAGTCTACAATCGCCTAAGCGTCCACCTTACTGACAACAACCTCCTCGATCCACTACAGTCTGGCTTCCGTCCCCAACACTCCACCGAAACCGCCCTACTTAAAATCACTAACGACCTGCTAACCGCCAAAGCTAATGGCCACTACTCAGTCCTCTTACTCCTCAACCTCTCCATGGCCTTTGACACAGTCAACCACCCCCTCCTCCTTAATAAACTACACTCCCTTGGCATCAGAGACTCCGCTCTCTCCTGGCTCTCCTATCTATCCCAACGCTCTTTCAGCATTACCTATAACGCTACCACCTCCCCCTCTCACCCCCTCTCTTTTGGGGTCCTCCAAGGCTCTGTCCCCGGGCCCCTTCTCTTCTCCATCTACACTTCCTCCCTCGGCAAACTGATACACTCCCACGGCTTCAACTATCACCTCTACGCCGATGACACGCAAATTTACCTCTCCACCACTCGCCTCACCCCTTCAGTCCCACCCTGCAAGCCAAAGTCCTAGGTGTCACTCTAGACTCAAACCTGTCCTTCCAACCCCATGTCCAGTCGTTGGCAAACTCATGCAGGCTCCACCTCTGCAACATCTCCAAAATACGTTCGTTCCTAACCCCAGAAACTACTAAACTACTCGTTCACTCCCTTATTATCTCACGTCTGGACTACTGCAACTTCCTCTTCACTGGCCTACCTCATCACAGACTATCCCCGCTTCAGTCTATCCTGAACTCAGCGGCCAGACTCATCCACCTTACCAACCGCTCCGCTTCTGCCACCCCCCCTCTGTAATTCCCTCCACTGACCTCCACCCCCCTCTGTCATTCCCGTCACTGGCTCCCGATTGCCCAACGCATTAAATTCAAACTACTAACACAGACATACAAAGCCATTCATAACGCTGCTCCAAACTACCTCACCAACCTGATACCCAAATACCACCCTACCCGTACTCTTCGCTCCTCACAAGACCTCCTACTTTCTAGCTTTCTGGTCTCCACCTCCCACGCCTGACTGCAGGACTTCTCCATGACTTCCCCTATCCACTGGAACTCACTACCCCAATCCATCAGACTGTCACCTACCCTCCTCACCTTTAGGCGCACCCTGAAAACCCATCTCTTCAAGGAAGCCTACCCCGCCCTCACCTAACAGCCGATCTCCTCCATTCCTCCTACCACTCCATCCCCCACAGCCACTTCCTCCTGTACCACTATCCCCTCCCTCCTAGATTGTAAACTTGAAAGAGCAGGGCCCTTGACCCCCTCGTGTTTTGTTTTGTTACTGTATTGTCTCTTGTACTGTCCCCCACTATAATGTACAGCGCTGAACAAACCTTTTAGCGCTATATAAATACTGTATAATAATAATATACGGCAACAAACCTTTTAGCGCTATATAAATACTGTATAATAATAATATACGGCCATATAGAGTACCGTGGTGAGAGTGCTCCTATAGTCCAGTAAATAGGGCAGTGTAAAGGACAGTGGGGGGAGGGCTCCTATACTCCAGTATATACAGCAGTGTAAAGTACAATGGTGGCAGTGCTCCTATAGTCCAGTATATATGGCAGTGTACAAGACAGTGGTGGGAGTGCTCCTATACTCCAGTATATACGGCAGTGTGCAGGACAGTGGTGGGAATGCACCTCTACTCCAGTATATACGCCAGTGTACAAGACAGTGGTGGGAGTGCTCTTATACTTCAGTATATACAGCAGTGTAAAAGTGGAGAGTGCTCCTATACTCCAATATATATGGTAATGTACAAGACAGTGGTGGGAGTGCTCCTATACTCCAAAATATATATGTAACGGAAGTGCAGGCAGGACAGAGCACACGGAGAAGATGGGGAACACACAAAGCTTTATTGAAGCAACAAAAGGACAGACACTCAATGGGGAAATGGCAGGGAGGGTGATGTGTGCTCAAACCAGGGACGATTCCAGGCACGGGGGGTCTTCAGCGACAGGCAGGCAATCTACCCCCTAGGCTTGGGGTCTCAGCCGAGCTCCCTCCGTGACTGGACAGCGGATTGGAGACTTGGGCAACAGGCGGCAATCTACCCCTGGGCAGGGGTCTCGGGCAACAGGCAGCAATCTACCCCTGGGCAGGGGTCTCGGGCAACAGGTGGCAACCTACCACTGGGCAGGGGCCTCGGGCAACAGGCAGCAACCTACCACTGGGCAGGGACCTCGGGCAACAGGCGGAAACCTACCACTGGGCAGGGGCCTCGGGCAACAGGCAGCAACCTACCACTGGGCAGGGGCCTCGGGCAACAGACGGCAATCTACCCCTGGGCAAGGGCTCGGGCAACAGGTGGCAACCTACCACTGGGCAGGGGCCTCGGGGACTCAACCGGTAGCGATGGCTCAAGCACTCAGGGGCACCACAGGTAGCTATACTCCGGGCATGCCATCAGGACACGGGTGGTCAGTGCACACACAGCGGGGCAGTTCGGAACACGGGTGGTCGGTGCACACAGCGGGGACAGTTCAGGACACGAGTGGTCGGTGCACACACCGGGGACAGTTCAGAACACGGGTGGTCGGTGCACACAGCAGGCACAGTTCAGGACACATGTGGTCAGTGCGCACAACAGAAACAGTTCAGGACATGGACGGTCGGTGCACACAGCGGGGACAGTTCAGAACACGGGTGGTTGGTGCACACAGCAGGCACAGTTCAGGACACAGGTGGTCAGTGCGCACAACAGGGACAGTTCAGGAAACGGGTGGTCGGTGCACACAGCGGGGACAGTTCAGAACACGGGTGGTCGGTGCACACAGCGGGGACAGTTCAGGACACAGGTGGTCAGTGCACACAACAGGGACAGTTCAGGACACGGGTGGTCAGTGCGCACAACAGGGACAGTTCAGGACACTCACGGTAAGCAGCTTGCAGACCCTCAGCGGCAGGTGGCTCCAGACAGGAACAACCAGCGGTCAGCGTTCCAGGGACAACCAGCGATCAGCAGACAGCAGCAGCTCCCAGGGCACTCAACAGCGGACGGCTTCCAGGGACACGCAGCCACGGACAGTGTGCAGGGTCCCTCAGTAGCAGCTCCCAGGACACTCAGCAGCAGACAGCCTCCAGGGACATGCAGCCACGGACAGTGTGCAGGGTCCCTCAGCAGCAGCTCCCAGGGCACTCAGCAGCAGACAGCCTCCAGGGACACACAGCCACGGACAGTGTGCAGGGTCCCTCAGCAGCAGCTCCCAGGGCACTCAGCAGAGAAGGCTCATGCAGAGCTGTGGAGACTCCCAACCCTGGGGTATTGCAGAGGGCTACAGTCCTGACCTTTTGGGGGTCTGCAGAGTGCGCAGGGGGGATGGCTGGGGAGGCTCGGTCCCCCTCACCCGAGCCTCCCAGCATCTTTCTGGGAGCAAGATGATTCCAGCAGCATGGACAGGAACAGAGAGAGGAGGGCTGCTTCCTGTGCGGGTCTTTTGAAGACCATGTGGGACGCGGCTAGGTTGCCTCGGCAACGGCTGGCCCAGCCCTGTCCATGGAAGCCCCACAGACCTCAGAATGTGCAAGGGGGAAGGGAGGAGTGGAGTGCTATGGCGGGGGATGGGAGAGGCACTGGCAGTCCGTGACAATATGGTAGTGTACAAGACAATGGTGGAAGTGCTCCTATTCTCCAATATATATCGCAGTGTACAAGACAGTGGTGGGAGTGCTCCTATACTCCAGTATATACAAGACAGTGGTGGAAGTGCTCCTATACTCCAGTATATACAGCATTACAGGACAGTGGTGGAAGTGCTCCTATATTCCAGTATATATACGTCAGTGTCCAGGACAGTGGTGGGAATGCTCTTATACTCCAGTATATACGGCAGTGTACAATACAGTGGTGGGAGTGCTCCTATACCTTAGTTTATACGGCAGTGTACAGGACAGTGGTGGGAGCGCTCCTATAGTCCAGTATATACGGCAGTGTACAGGACAGTGGTGGGATAGCTCCTATAGTCCAGTATATACGGCAGTGTACAGGACAGTGGTGGGAGTGCTCCTATAGTCCAGTATATACGGCAGTGTACAAGACAGTGGTGGGATAGCTCCTATAGTCCAGTATATACGGCAGTGTACAGGACAGTGGTGGGAGTGCTCCTATAGTCCAGTATATACGGCAGTGTACAAGACAGTGGTGGGATAGCTCCTATAGTCCAGTATATACGGCAGTGTACAGGACAGTGGTGGGAGTGCTCCTATAGTCCAGTATATATGGCAGTGTACAATACAGGCTCTCGGTGGCCTCTCTGGTACTGGCACAGCCGCTTATATGTGCCTTGAGAATCTCACAAGGAGAAGGAAGTTTCTCATTTTAGCGCTTAACAATGTCATTAGTTGGTGGTAAAGCAGCACAAAGCGCTTTGACTTTCCTCATCACGGCGTTTGGTTGTTGTATTTTGTTGCCTTTTACATGAGAGTGACTTTATTTGGAGTGCAGCCTTCAGGATTTGTTCCTTTGTTCAGCAGGTTTGCACCCAAGTGGTAGTTGTGTGGAAGTGTCACAGCGGAACGTCCCGGGACGACACATGTATGGTTTACCGCACAGGAGTCATTCCTATGAATTATGAATGTATTCAGTATAGTGAGTGATTGTGATATGCAGAGTGAGGTCACGGATAATGTTCGGGTAGAAATCTTTCTTCAGTAATCTGATATTCTGGATGTTTAGGGGGCAATACAATCCAATTATCGCCCCGTATAATATTTTATAACTTTTGGTCAGATGTGACATTGCTGAATTGTACGTACTGCAAACAGAACATGTTGGTGGTGATTGAGATCTCATGGATCTTCCAATTAGCCATAAGGCAATGGACATCGACAATTCCTCCAATGATGATGTCTCCGTCCAGAACATATTCATGGTGATACAATCTGGAGGGCGCAAGATTTTGGTAAAGTACAGACAATAGAAGAGTAAAACGCTATACAAGGCATAAGAGCGCACAACATGACTTTCACAGATTTCCATTGACAGATACGTGTCCACATCTGCAAAAGATGCAAAGACTGGAGAACCTTGTGTAGATGTGGACACGTTAGGACAGGATGTTCGGTTTTAGGACGAACCAGCGCTCCGTCCAGTTTTTCCTCTTGTGGCCTTTCTTCCACAGATAGCCCTGCAGAGACAACCAACATGGCTTTAGCACCCACCATCCCGGGCAGGAGAATCAGAGCAAAGAAAACGAGAAATTCTGGCAAATATATAAGGATGGCTCTATGATTGTTGCCTCAGCAGGGGCGGACTGACGACTCATGGGGCCCCCAGGCAACAGGGGATCATGGGGCCCCTGTGGCCTCGCCCACACTCAAACCACACCCAAAAAAGTCTATGAAAGGTACCAGAGGCATCTCATGGGACCCTCTACTGATCCCGGGCCCTTGGGCAGTGCCTGAGTGCCCAATTGGTCAGTCTGCCCCTGCGCCTCAGTAATGTCGTCAGTCTTGAGTACACTGACAGGCTGAATATAAACGAACTACCTGCGGACACTCGAAGAACTTACTCCAAGTATACAGAGCCTGAGTGGCACATCCTGTCCTTGTACCCCGCTGTTCAGTCGCAGGCAAGTCCTGGCTGTCAAAATGACAGCCAGGAGTCGCTCTGTAAATACAGAAGTTGGAATAGCTGCTGCACAGCACAGATCATGTGACACAGTGTTCTGAACGAGAGATACAAAGTAACATTGTTTATAAACATCGATCAGACGGGAGATAGAGAGATACAAAGTAACATTGTTTATAAACATCGATCAGAAAAGAATAGAATAAAATAGAAAGAATATAGATGTCTTCTGAAATTTGAATTTTGAAAATAGATTATAAAAGAATAGAATAGAGAATAAAGGAACAGAATAGAAGAGAATATAATAGATTTGAACAGAATACAGTAAAACAGAATAAAATAGAAAAAATATATAACTGTCTTCCGAACTTCGAATTTCAAATGGAATAGAACCAACTGAATGAATTTGCATCGATTCCAAATTTTCAATACGAACTCAATTCAAATATTTTGAATCCATTTGTAAATTTAAATCTGGTCGAAAATGAATAAATAAACCGAAATTAGTAACTTAACAAACTGATCCGCAATTAAACTAAACAAAGGTTTTCATTTTGCACCCGTCTACTGCTTGCATCAGGACTGAGGGCTCTTGAGAGGAGTGCTGCGGCAGGCTGCTGCGATGTGTTCAGAAAGCTATGTACAGCACCCCTGCCGGCCCCTCCCACCAGCCATGATCTGGTCGCATTGCATAGAGAAGCACAGAGACCCAGTGATGATATCACTGGGTCTAAAATAAGTCGAGTTTCCTTACCTGTTTGAGAAAATCCAGCACGAGCACACTGAAGACTTCGTTGATGGCCATGGACACGGTGGTGAAGTCGGTGCCTTTACTGAACTGCCCGCTTCCAATCAGATCGATGAGCTCCCAGATGGACAGACCACTCGGCTTATTGTGGAGGCCGATTTTATAGTCTTCAAACAGAGCCTGCTGCCAGCCGCTGCCCATCGCCTCCGCCAGTTTCTTCAGGAAATACTCAATCTGAAAAGAGACATCGAATATTGAAAGCAGTTCTAAAAGGGTTTTCAAATGCCTCACTACCGGCATCTGCCCACCACCATCCCTGAACACTTACCTGGCTCCGGCGCCATCCTGCCTGCAGCGCAGCTCCCCTCACTTCCTGCTTTTACAGGAGGTACCGAGGGCAGCAGGGACCATATGTTCCCGCTACTGTCAGTCAAATCCTGCGAGGAGGGAGTGGGGGCGTGGTCAAGCTGGGCTGTGTGTCTATATGGATGCACACAGCCCGGCTCATGAGGTCCTTAGCACAGGACTTGATAAGAAGGAGGAGCATACAGCGGCGGCGGGGGACTTACAGAGGAGGAGGTAAGGGACTTCACAGACTAGGTAAGTATTGTGCCTTTTTTTATTCCTTTAGCATATCTATAATGGACCCGGCGTCAGATTTATGTGTTTGTGATAAATGTAAAATGCTGCGTGATGTGTCCGTTATTTCCTCGCCCTAAGATCAACACTCTCCCCGTGACAACGACTTCATCGACTTTTTGGTGGAGCCATCGAAGTTCAAGCCAAGCTAAGGCAAGCCCTCTTCTTCAGACCATCTGACGAGTTTCAAGGGACAAGCCCTCTTCTGAACAGCTGACAGGTTTCAAGGGACAAGCCCTCTTCTTCAGACCTGCTGACACGTTTCAAGGGACTAGCCCTCTTCTTCAGACCATCTGACAGGTTTCAAGGGACAAGCCCTCTTCTTCAGACCATCTGACAGGTTTCAAGGGACAAGCCCTCTTCTTCAGACCATCTGACACGTTTCAAGGGACAAGCCCTCTTTTTACAGAGCAGATGACAAGTTTCAAGGGACAAACCCTCTTCTTCAGTGCTCTGAGAAAGAGGGTCTATCCCTTTAAATGGGTCAGCTGGCAAGTCTGCCACCGATTCTTGTAGCCATTGGCTGTTAGCTCTGAAAAGCCTCCAAAGAAGGAAGAAGAACCATTCACCATATTAAAAGCCTCGTAACAATTCACTGTGTCATCCAAACTGACCACTTCATCTAAGGTACAGACCCCTCTAAGGTACAGACCCCTCTAAGGTACAGACCCCTCTAAGGTACAGACCCCTCTAAGGTACAGACCCCTCTAACGCATCTCATTTGGTCAGGAGCTTACCCATGATGGAAGTCACTACTCTATGAGTCCTTGACCAAGTGAAATGCACTAGAGGGTCTTCCATCTTGCCCACCCCTTGTCCCGGCCCTGATTACATTCACATCAATACTTTACAATAACAATACCAGTGAGATTATCCTACGGGTCCAGCTTTTCCACTTTCCTCTACTATTTATATTGGATTGATATGGGGAAGTCCTTATGTTTTTTCTTTGTTCTCTACAACTTTTTGGGATGTAGGTGCGTCGTGCGTAACAATATTTATAATGGTTTTGCATAGAGCAGCCCCGAGCCTCTTCTTGGGTCCCCCCGCTGACTCTCCTGGCTCCTCCCCACTGCTGATTGCCCCCATAGCAAGCTGCTTGCTATAGAACTTCTTGTGCATGCTCACTCCTGAGCTGGCTCAATGTGTCCATAGACACACAGAGCGCTGCTCAGCCCCCTCCTCACTGGCTGTGATTGACAGCTATGGGAGCCAATGGCTAAGGAGAGAACCGAGGGAGCCACTGCTCTCGTGCACATTGCTGGATCGAGATCAGGCTCAGGTTGGGGGCATAGAAAGCACGAAGGTAAAAAAACCTTCAGCCTTTGCAACCATTTTAAATTAACCAGACCAAAGACCAGTGGGAAATTCCTCATAATTGTGCAACAGAGGATACGGCCAGAGACATGACCACAAATTGTAAACACCAGAGGTGATGAAAGACGACGAGAGGGGAAAGCGCTGCTTCAGCATCTTTTCCAATGAAGGCCATTTCCTCAGATGTCATGCAGCAGACAGATGTCATGAAGACGACCACACGGGTCCTTCCTCTCCTCCCCTTCCGTAATTTACAGAATAGAGCAAGTGTATCGTCCGAGGCCGGAGAACGGCTCAGATTGTGTCTGAGGAGTGAAAGCACTAGAGTCAACCTGCAGACAATGTAACAAGTTCCTTTACCTGTGGTCAGGTATGATACCTGGTACACACACTAAAGGACCCCACCATCAACAGCTATTGATATAAATACTACCAAAGATACAAAGATATACATACAAACATTCTAAAAAGAAAAAAAAGACCCTTGTTCCATTATTGCACCACCATTATTATTCCACCATTATTGTTTCCTATAGTAAAAGATTTCGGGAGTCTCACTTAAAGTGGAACTTTAGTCAGGAAATCAGGTCCTGCTAGATCACTTCAGGCTGGCCCCTTTTGCAGGTATAAAACATTACAAACAAGTGCCTATACTGTTTAAAATCCAGTAATACACTGCCTCACCCTGCTCTGCACATGCTCAGTTGCTCTCTATTCTCGGCACTGTGCCTAAAATCAAAGCCACTAGAGGCTAACCAGCTGACAGCATAAAAGGACAAGTTCACCTTTGGGAACATGTTACATGGTTGAACTGGATCTGGGGCGAACTGACCATTTGGGAACTCAGGCACCGCCTGAGGGCCCAGGGTCAGAAGGGGGCCCCATGAGATGCCCCTGGTACCTTTCATAGGCTGTTTTGGGTGTGGTTTGATTGTGGGCGAGGACACAGGGGCCCCATGATCCCCTATTGCCTGGGGGCCCCATGAGTTGTCAGTCCGCTTCTGGATGGACTTTGTCTTTTTTCAGCCAGAGTAACTATGTAACTATGTACAGTTGTGTTCAAAATAATAGCAGTGTGTTGTAAAAAAGTGAATAAAGCTGAAAATCCTTCTAATCCTTTTATTTCCATCCACACAAATGCATTGGGAACACGACACATTCTATTCCAAATCACAACATAAAGAAAAATACATCAAATTTGTGTTGTTTCTCTAAAAAAAATGGAAGAAAAGTGAATATTAGACGGTTCAAAAAAAATAGCAGTGTTTGTATTCTTCTTTACAAACTCCAACATTCACTATATAAACTGAGAAATGTTTGAAGATTTTGCTTTCCTTTGAATGACTTCATGAATATTTGGTTGTAGTCGCACTGTTTCTGAGAACTGCTGTACATCTGTGTTGCATGGAGTCCCCCAACTTCTGGCCCCTGTGATCAGGTATTCCAGCCCAGGATGATTGGACCACATTCCACAGTTCTTCTCTATTTCTTGGTTTTGCCTCAGAAACGGCATTTTTGATGTCACCCCACAAGTTTTCTATTGGATGAAGATCCGGGGATTGGGCTGGCCACTCCATAACGTCCATCTTGTTGGTCTGGAACCAAGATGTTGCATGTTTACTGGTGTGTTTGGGGTCGTTGTCTTGTTGGAACACCCATTTCAAGGGCATTTCCTCTTCAGCATAAGGCAGCATGACCTCTTCAAGTATTCTGATGGATTCAAACTGATCCATGATCCCTGGTATGCGATAAATAGGCCCAACACCGTAGTATGAGAAACATCCCCATATCATGATGCTTGCACCACCATGCTTCACGGTCTTCACAGTGTATTGTGGCTTGAATTCAGTGTTTGGGGGTCGTCTGACAAACTGTCTCCGCCCACTAGACCCAAAAAGAACAATCTTACTTTCATCAGTCCACAAAATGTTGCGCCATTTCTCTTTAGGCCGGTCAATGTGCTCTTTGGCAGATTGTAACCTCTTCAGCACATGTCTTTTTCCCAACAGTGGGACTTTGCGGGGACTTCTTGCAGATAGCTTGGCTTCACATCGGCGTCTTCTAATTGTAACAGTCCTCACAGGGAACGTCACACCTTCTTTCATCTTCCTGGAGCTGATTGTTGGCTGAGTCCTCACAGGGAACGTCACACCTTCTTTCATCTTCCTGGAGCTGACTCCGCCCCATTTTCGCTATTCTTCTATCCATTCCAATGGTAGTTTTTCGCTTTCTTCCACGTCTTTCAGGTTTTGGTTGCCATTTTAAAGCATTTGCCATCATTTTAGCTGAGCAGCCGATCATTTTCTGCACTTCTTTATATGTTTTCCCCTCCAATCAACTTTTTAATCAAGGTACGCTGTTCTTCTGAACAATGTCTGGAACGACCCATTTTCCTCAGAATTTCAGAGAGAAATGCACTGTAACCAGCATGTCCAACATTTGCTGCCTTCCTTCCTTAAATAAGGGCAATAATTGCCACCTGTTTATCAGAGAATGAATGACCTCACTAATAGAACTCCACACTGCTATTATTTTGAACACGCCCCTTTCAATGAGTGATTCAATGACACAGAATCAGCAGCATGCATGTCATGACTGTTGGGTCTGTTGGATTTCTATGACTCTACTACACCTGCTAGGAAATTATTTGCCACATAGAAATATCATTTCCACCAAAAACAGTGATTGATCCGGTTAGTGATGTCTGACGGCTAGTATTTTGAACACAACTGTATATACCTGGACTTCAGCTTTAAGTCATTTTTGTTCCTGTACTATCCACATTTTCCACTGGGAAAGATAAAATTTACTATATCCTTCCTAATGTTCCTAACCCCAGAAACCACTAAGCAGCTCATCCACTCCCTCATCATATCACGACTCGATTACTGCAACTCCCTCCTCACTGGCCTGCCTCACCACAGGCTATCCCCGCTTCAGTCTATGCTGAATACGGCAGCCAGACTCATTCACCTTTCCAACCGCTCCGTTTCCGCCACCCCCCTCTGTCAATCCTTCCACTGGCCTCCACTCAATCTTCTCCACTCCTCTCTGCCAATCCCTCCACTGACCTCCACTCAGTGTCCTCCACCCCCCTCTGCCAATCCCTCCACTGTCCTCCACTCAATGTCCTCCACCCACCTCTGCCAATCCCTCCACTGGCTTCCGATTGCACAACAGATCAAATTCAAAATCCTAACACTGACGTACAAAGCTGTCCACCATACTGCCCCGAACTACATCACCGACCTAATATCCAAGTACCGCCCAACACGCACACTCCGCTCCTCACAAGACCTCCTTCTCTCTAGTTCCCTGGTCTCCTCCTCCCATGCCCACCTCCAGGACTTCTCCAGGGTGTCACCCATCCTCTGGAACTCCCTGCCCCAACCCATCAGACTATCAGCTACAGGCCCACCTCTTCAGGGAAGCCTACCCCACCCCCTGCTAATTGCCGATCTCCTCCACTCTTCCTACCACTCCATTCCCCACAGCTATCTCCTCCTGTGCCACCATCCCCTCCCTCCTAGATTGTAAGCTCCAAGGAGCAAGGCCCTCGCACCCCTCATGTTTTGCATTGTATTGGTATTGTTCTGTCCCCCTTTGTAATGTACAGCGCTGAGCGAACTGTTGGCGCTTTATAAATACTGTATAATAATAATATCCTTTACTAATGATTGAATGGCAATATTAAATGCTTATATGCTAATGTTGGGTTCTCTATATAACAGGTTGGTCTATTCGAATAAATGGTTAGCACTTCCGCCTGGCAGTACTCGGTTCGTTGGGTCAAATCCCAACCAACTGCCTGGAGTTTGCATGTTCTCCCTGTGCCTGTGTGGGTTTCCTCCCACACTCCAAAGACATGCTGTTAAGTTAATTGGTTCCTGTCTAAATTGGCCCTAGAATGTGAGTTAGGGACCTTAGATTGTACGCTCCTCATGGGCGGGGACTGATGTGAATGTACAATATGTATGTAAAGTGCTGCATAAATCGACGGCGCTACATAAGTACCTGTAATCAGGGCCATGGATAAGGGCGTACCACCAGTCCTCCTGTACGGGGCCCAGGCAGCTGGGTAAATTGTATGTGCGTTGGGAGGGTGATCGGCGCGGTGGGAGTGCAATTACTGGAATCGATCCCCTGTATGGCTGTCTCTTCAGCAGCTGAAGACTGGTTTCTTCTCCTCCTCTCCCTCCCGCTGGTGTTGAGCTGCTGCAGAAAGAACCATACAGGGGACCGATTCCAGAATTTACTCCTCCATTGCACCCATCATCCTCCCTGTGCCCCATACGATTCCCCATGTTGCCCAGGGCCCTCCGTGTGCCTCAATGCCGCCCCCCCACAGTGCTCTTGGGTTCAGTCAGCATGGTGGGGGCCAATGACCGGAACCTATCCCCTTTATAGCTCTCTCTGCAGCAGCTATCCATACATGTGAAAAGTTCAGCTTTCCCTCAGTGGGAGGTCGTTGAATATTTTTTAATTTCTCTCTGAATACATTCGTACATCCAGTGGAGAAGGTGTCCATGTCATGGAATGTCTCCTCCGGCAGATTGATGGGAAGTCCAGGAAAGGGAATGAGGGAGAAGAATACAGAAATAAAAGACAATAGCCCATTGTAGAGTCATAATACAGAACGACCTTTCATCGATCGTTTTCCAGGACAACACAATATAAAACTTTATTTTGTAACTTGAGATGCTATTTTTAGCAATTGTAATTAAACAAATCTGCAGATCGGTGCTGCTCCCTACAGACATAAGACACGGCTCGGTCTGGGGAGAGCGGATATAGTGACCGCGGGGTCCTAGGGGGAGAGCGGATATAGTGACCGCCGGGTCCTGGGGGGAGAGCGGATATAGTGACCGCCGGGTCCTGGGGGGAGAGCGGATATAGTGACCGCCGGGTCCTGGGGGGAGAGCGGATATAGTGACCGCCGGGTCCTGGGGGGAGAGCGGATATAGTGACCGCCGGGTCCTGGGGGGAGAGCGGATATAGTGAATGCCGGGTCCTGGGGGGAGAGCGGATATAGTGAATGCCGGGTCCGGGGAGAGCGGATATAGTGAATGCCGGGTCCGGGGAGAGCGGATATAGTGAATGTATGGTCCGGGGAGAGCGGATATAGTGAATGCGGGGTCCGGGGAGAGCGGATATAGTGAATGCGGGGTCCGGGGAGAGCGGATATAGTGAATGCGGGGTCCGGGGGGAGCGGATATAGTGAATGCCGGGTCCGGGGAGAGCGGATATAGTGAATGCCGGGTCCGGGGAGAGAGGATATAGTGAATGCGGGGTCCGGGGAGAGCGGATATAGTGAATGCGGGGTCCGGGAGGAGCGGATATAATGAATGCGGGGTCCGGGGAGAGCAGATATAATGAATGCGGGGTCCGGGGAGAGCGGATATAGTGAATGCGGGGTCTGGGGAGAGCGGATATAGTGAATGCCGGGTCCGGGGAGAGCGGATATAGTGAATGCGGGGTCCGGGGAGAGCGGATATAGTGAATGCGGGGTCCAGGGAAAGCGGATATAGTGAATGCGGGGTCCGGGGAGAGCGGATATAGTGACCGCGGGGTCCTGGGGGGAGAGCGGATATAGTGAATGCGGGGTCCGGGGAGAGCGGATATAGTGAATGCGGGGTCCGAGGAGAGCGGATATAGTGAATGAGACAGAGCGGTACAAGGCGGTGGTACATTATTCCAAGTCTTTTTAAGAATGATCTCAAAATTAATACAAAATCCCCATCTCAATAAAAAAAAAAAAATGGGGCGATCATCACTCATATGGAAATGTCACCCGGGGCCAAATATCCATTAATCAAAGTTCTCTGGTTCATGAGGGAGCCAATCAGAGGAGATGGGGCCAGCAGGAGGGAGAGAAGAGCTGGCTTTCAGCTTCGGCAGAGAGAGCCATACAGGGGATCAGTTCCAGTAATTGTTGCCCCCCCCCCGTGCAGATCACCCTCCCTACCCACAACTGATTCACCCAGCTGCCTGGGCCCCCCTGCTGGCCTGGGCCCCGTACAGAAGGACTGGTGGTACCCACTTATCCATGGCCCTGACTATGAGTACTATGACCCTGGGCAGAGGAGAGACTGTAGGTAGATAACTGCTGAAGTGCTGCACATGCTTTCATTTGTGACTACTGCGGACCGTCTGCTAAATGTGACTGACTGTGTAATGTTAAGTGACTCCGGAATGTATGTCCTGTAATGTGACTGTAATGCGGCTTCCTGAATGCCATTAATAAAGTGCAGCAAACCTATTTCTTGTGTGGACATTCCTTCCTTTGGATATAAAGGTCTATGGCCCGGAATGTTGTGTGGAGGCCTATGGCAGGGCACAACATGGCGGAGGGTTCGGCCTCAGCTGGGGGGACAGTGTTCTTGCAGGGCTGGAGCAGCCAACCACAAAGCCTCTCTTGCATGGGGCCCCCAGGGATCCCAGTTAAAGCTTTGTTCAGATTTCACCCCCTTGGGAGACCCTCAGAGTAATCCAGCCGTACCTGACCTGAACCCCATGCTCCATCCAACCCACTACGGCCTCACTAGCAACAGATCCTGTTGTCACCCCAATACAACTGCTTCAAGAGAAGATCAGCAATCAGTCCACACACAAAGATATTACTTCATTACTGAACACCTTCAGGCCCGGTCTAGAGCAGATTGATGGGCGGGAAGCTCCTCCTTCTGAGTGGGCGTCATATGGTGTCCTGTTAGAAGGTGCCGCTCACACGGCTGGCGGGGGGCAGGAAAGTGGCGCGATTTGTCACCGGCTGTTTCCACGGGACACAGCCGATGACAGATCACTAAACCGACCTGCTGCCAGTGTCATGTGACCAATCACAGCAGCCATTGTAATGGAGTAGACTCACCATCCTTGTGTGGAGGGAGTGGAGAGAGGAGCGGCACCTCTGCATCCATTCTTCTCCATCTTCATCCCCGGCTCTCTCTGTCAGGCGGCACATCCGGCTCCTCATGTCCCCGATCCCTGCTGACAGCTCCTCTATTATAGCCAGGGGTCTGCAGACCGGCTCAGAGCCAATCGCGGAGCCCCTCTTTATACGGGTTAAGACCCTTCTGAAAGGTTCCAAAAGGTCAGCTGACCCCAGGATAAAGGTCATGTGACCTTCCAGAATGTTCCCAGGGGTCAGCTGACTTCTCTTGGCTCTGGGCGGATCACACCTGTGTCACCTGACAGGGGATGTTGCCGGGCAGATTTTCCACAGCTGGACCAGGTGTGATCTGACCTCCTGAGGAGAAAGCAGGGGAAGGGGGGCCTTGAAACTGCCCCTACCTCAGATGTCACAATCCATGAGTGCGGGGGGCCTGAAAACAGCCTCCCCCTTTCTTCCATTGTAGTGTCAGCCTGTGGTGCAGTAATAATACCGGCTCAGCACCTTCCTCAGTCCTTGTGCTGAAAATATGAGGTAAAGTCTTCTCTGATACAGCTCTACATACGTGTGCGTGTGTCTTCCTGAACATGTCTGCCTGTTCCATCCATCTCAATGTGTTGGGCTGACAATGCTCTAATCCATAGAGTATTCCTTTCATGACATTCCAGGGCCGCAGATCATTTCTTTTCCTGGGGGGGTTCAGCTCTTCTCAAACTCTAAGGCATAGTTTACACTTGTGATGGGGGGGGGGGGGGGGTAAAAACGTGTGGCAGCAAAGTGGTGCCAATGATCCCCCTGTAGAGTTCAGCGGGCCGTACCACCTGCTGAGCGCAATCCATTCAGCTGAATAGGGGCCCCTACAAGAGTGATTGTGGCCCGCTAGTTCAGGGCAGGGGCGGACTGACCATTTGGAAACTCGGGCATTGCCCGAGGGCCCGGGGTCAGTAGGAGGCCCCATGAGATGCCCCTGGTACCTTTTTCATAGGCTTTTTTGAGTTAGGGCAAGGACACAGGGGCCCCATGATCCCCTATTGCCCGGGGGCCCCATGAGTTGTCAGTCCGCCCCTGGTTCAGGGTTCAACCCCTTGGAGCCTCCCGGCCCTTTAAGGGTTTCAGAAGCCGGGAGGCGGGGCAAGGTTTAAGGTCATGTGACCTACGTGACATGCCGTCACGGCGGTCACATGATCGGGAAAGGTCCCGCATGAAAGAGGAGATCGGGCCCTTGCCGGGAGTACCAGACACGTGTGTTGGGAGGGGGCAGGGTGCGCTCTCGGCACGTATGTTCTTTTTAAAAAGAATGCAAATGTGCAGCCGCTCAGCGTCTCGGCCCAGACTCCGGGAGGGGGGGGGGGGAGGTCGCACATTTGCGTTCGGCCGGCGTGAAGAGGTTAATGTGGTGAAACTGGTGATGAAGAAGCAACACAGCCCCTCCTCGCTGCCTGCCAATTGTTCTCTGAACAGCAACCTGAATACAGATCCTCTTCAGAGGGCGACACGAGTGACAACCGGCCCTGACTGTTTATGTAGCTGAAATCCTGAGCTTTATAACCCCCTTGCCTTCTGGGAACTTTCACCCCCTTTGTATGGGACACAGAGAGCTGTCTTTGGTGGTATTTAATCACCTCTGGGGGGGGGGGGTGATAAACAAACCAAAAACAGCTGAAAATTTTGAAAAAAAAAAAGTTTTTCACTTAGGCTGCAGTGATGGGCACTGATAGGTGGCACTGATGCACATTGATAAGTGGCACTGATAGGCAGCACTGACTGAAACTGTTAGGTGGCACTGGTAGGCACTGATATGTGGCATTGATATGCACTGGTAGGCACTGATATGTGGGTGTGATATGCACTGGTAGGCACTGATATATGGCATTGATATGCACTGGTAGGCACTGATATGTGGCAGTAATATGCACTGGTAGGCACTGATATGTGGCAGTAATATGCACTGGTAGGCACTGATATATGGCATTGATATTCACTGGTAGGCACTGATATGTAGCATTGATATGCACTGGTAGGCACTGATATATGGCGTTGATATTCACTGGTAGTCACTGATATGTGGCATTGATATGCACTGGTAGGCACTGATATGTGGCGTTGATATGCACAGGTAGGCACTGATATGTGGCAGTGATATGCACTGGTAGGCACTGATATGTGGCGTTGATATGCACTGGTAGGCACTGATATGTGGCAGTGATATGCACTGGTAGGCACTGATATGTGGCATTGATATGCACTGGTAGTCACTGATATGTGGCATTGATATGCACTGGTAGTCACTGATATGTGGCAGTGATATGCACTGGTAGTCACTGATATGTGGCATTGATATGCACTGGTAGGCACTGATATGTGGCGTTGATATGCACTGGTAGTCACTGATATGTGGCAGTGATATGCACTGGTAGGCACTGATATGTGACGTTGATATGCACTGGTAGGCACTGATATGTGACATTGATATGCACTGGTAGGCACTGATATGTGACATTGATATGCACTGGAAGGCACTGATATGTGGCAGTGATATGCACTGATGGGGCCACACTGGTGATCGGTGTAGATGTCCCCTCTCAGGAATGCCGATCACCGGCTCTCCTCTCCTCCCCTCTGTCAGTGTGACGGCTCCGGAGGAGAGAAATGCAGATAACCGACATTTCCTTATTTACATACAATTGGCTGTGATTGGACACAGCTGATCACATGACCGAGCTGAAGTCATCGGCTCTTTCTGCTAATCAGTGATCCCGTGTCCCAGGGAGTTCACCGCTGATCGCCACACTGCGCACTGTTAGAGCGGGAGGACGTCATGTGACATCCTCCCAGAACGAGAGAACCGCCTTGCGCCCGTCATTTCCTTATATGGCGGGTGGGAGGCGGTCAGATATACACCAGCTATGGCCTTCCTGAACTCATGTCTGACTTGGATCCGTTCTGCGCATCCGCCTGTATCTGCACATCCATCGGTTATCTGCACATCCGCCTGTATCTGCGCATCCGCCTGTATCTGCGCACCCGCCTGTATCTGCGCACCCGCCTGTATCTGCGCACCCGCCTGTATCTGCGCACCCGCCTGTATCTGCGCACCCGCCTGTATCTGCGCACCCGCCTGTATCTGCGCATCCGCCTGTATCTGCGCATCCGCCTGTATCTGCACATCCGCCTATATCTGCACATCCGCCTGTAGCTGCGCATGCGCCTGTGTCTGCACATCCATTGGTTACCTGCTGTTAGGGACAAATGTCCGGCCCTGGATGCTGAGAGATTTTGTCCAATGGCAGACATGCATCCCTACCTGCAGGTAACCAATGGATGTGCAGATACAGGCGGATACGTGTTTACAGCAACACACAGACTTGGCTCTGTTCAGCCCATCACCTAGATGTACAGGCTGAGCAGCTGCCGATGAATGGAGGTATTTGCAGTGGCGTCCCGAGGCAGGTGCGGGGGGTGCGTGCCACATCGGGTGACACCGACCGCACGGGGTGACACCGGACCCACTCCACAAAAAAGTAAGTTGGAAAGAAAGCCGACGATCCCCGCAGGAAGGATGGGATCTGCGGATTGAGCATAATGGATCAGACTCCGATCCATTATCCTCCCCAATCTGCAGATCCCATCCATCCTGCGGGGATCGTCGGCTTTCTTTCCAACTTACCTTTTCGGGGACCGGGTCCGGAGTCACCCCATATAGGTTGCATGCCGATGATCCCTGCAGGATGGATCGGATCTGTGGATTGGGGAGGATAATGGATCGGACTCCAATCCATTCTGCTCAATCCGCAGATCCGATACATTCTGCGGGGATCGTTGGAGGGGGTGTCACCAAGTGTTAGCGCACCGGGTGACACCAACCCTAGGGACGCCTCGGGGTATTTGCAGCACACTTGCACCACCGGTCATTTAGGAGGTATGAATGAAATCCAAGACTGGATCTGAGCACCTTACTGTGCATGGCTGTGTGTTGGTTGCAGCTGGTCAGCAAGGTCGGCTCTTATTCAGTGTAAATGTGCCAACTGAGCCGGCACAAATGGCATCATATTACGGCAGGCAGCGCTATCACTGATTTTATTTTACTTTTTTAAAAATTGTGTATCATAAGGAATTTTCTGAAGTGCATTGCTTACCACAATAATGTGCTCTGTGCACCGGCTAGGACTGCCATCTCATCCCTTTACCACCGAACACATATGAGTGACACCAGCTCTGTAAATGGTTAACCACTTCCAGTCCGGACACTTTCCCCCCCTTCCAGTCTGGACACATTCCCCCCCTTCCAGTCCGGACACTTTCCCCCCCTTCCAGTCTGGACACATTCCCCCCCTTCCAGTCCGGACACTTTCCCCCCCTTCCAGTCCGGACATTTTCACCCCCTTCCAGTCCAGGCCAATTTTCAGCTTTCAGCGCTATCACACTTTGAATGACAATTGCGCGGTCATGCAACACTGTACCCATATGAATTATTTAGCATTTTTATGAGACAGAGAAAGCTTTATTTTGGTGGTATTTATTCATCACTGGGATATTTTTTTTTTGCTATATAAATGAAACAGTCCACAAATTTTGAAAAAAAGTGTTTTTCTTATAAAATTTTGCAAATAAATAATATTTCATTGTAAAACTTGGATATGATCTCCATGTATAATACATAAGGGGGGATATGATCTCCATGTATAATACATAAGGGGGATATGATCTCCATGTATAATACATAAGGGGGGGATATGATCTCCATGTATAATACATAAGGGGGGATATGATCTCCATGTATAATACAAAAGGGGGGGATATGATCTCCATGTATAACACATAAGGGGGGGATATGATCTCCATGTATAATACATAAGGGGGGGATATGATCTCCATGTATATTACATAAGGGGGATATGATCTCCATGTATAATACATAAGGGGGGATATGATCTCCGTGTATAATACATAAGGGGGGATATGATCTCCATGTATAATACATAAGGGGGGGATATGATCTCCATGTATAATACATAAGGGGGGATATGATCTCCATGTATAATACATAAGGGGGGATATGATCTCCATGTATAATACAAAAGGGGGGGATATGATCTCCATGTATAACACATAAGGGGGGATATGATCTCCATGTATAACACATAAGGGGGGGATATGATCTCCATGTATATTACATAAGGGGGGATATGATCTCCATGTATAATACGTAAGGGGGGATATGATCTCCATGTATAATACGTAAGGGGGGATATGATCTCCATGTATAATACATAAGGGGGGATATGATCTCCATGTATAATACATAAGGGGGGATATGATCTCCATGTATAATACATAAGGGGGGATATGATCTCCATGTATAATACATAAGGGGGATATGATCACCATGTATAATACATAAGGGGGGGATATGATCTCCATGTATAATACATAAGGGGGGATATGATCTCCATGTATATTACATAAGGGGGGATATGATCTCCATGTATAATACATAAGGGGGGATATGATCTCCATGTATAATACGTAAGGGGGATATGATCACCATGTATAATACATAAGGGGGGGATATGATCTCCATGTATAATACATAAGGGGGATATGATCTCCATGTATAAATACATCAGTGGGTCATATAGTGAACTCGGTGTAGTTATTCCCCCAGAGGACAAGGGGGCGCTCTTTACATCTGGAGGAAAAGAAATGTAATCTCCGAACACGGAAAGGTTTCTTCACAGTAAGAGCTGTGAGAATGTGGAATAGACTCCCTCCAGAGTTGGTTGTGGCCAGGTCAGTGGATTGCTGTAGGAAAGTCCTGGATCCTTTCTTGGATACACAGAATATAACTGGATATAACATTTATAGGGAAAGTCGATCCAGGGAATATCTGATTGCCTCTCGGGGGGGTCAGGAAGGAATATTTTCCCTGCAGGAGCAGATTGGATCGTGCTTTACTGTTTTTTTTGCCTTCCTCTGGATCATCTGTGGGTGTAGGATTATAACATTTTTTTTTTTTTTCATGGTTGAACTGGATGGACTTTTGTCTTTTTTCACCCAGACTAACTATGTAACTATGTATACAATGTATTATATAATATATCCTGTATGTGTACAAATTATCCATTTCTCCCTTCAAGAGGAGAAAACACTGGGACGGGCTGTGCAGCGAAAGCCAATCAGAGGCTATCACAATGATCAGGTGATCAGAAACCAGTCCTCCCGGTTCCCGATTGTTAGTACAAGACCTGGAGCTGTCACTAACAGCTTGGTCTCTACCCTAGAAGCGCACTGTGCAGTGCTCTCTCAGCACAAACACAGCAGTACATATATGCAGCCCCACAGATAAAGACCCCCCTCCATGAGGATGTATAAATGTGTAAGATCATCACAAAGTGGATAACAAAGCTTTCCCCAATATTGTAATAGCAGAAGAAACTGTGAAGGGATGGACGCTGCTCAATGACCCCAGGAGTCCAATGTGAAGGAATGGCCTTAGCTGCTGTTCTGGTCACACCCCGATGCATTTTGCCCCACCCACTGGGGTCTTGGTCACAGCCTCTGTGAACAAGCCCCAGGTGGGCAGGGCGAAACACATCAGAGGGCGTGGCCAAAATGGCAGCTGAGGCCATTCCCTAACAGTGGACTCCTGGGGTCATTGAGCAGCATCCATCCCTTCACTTGTATTGGCTGACACTGGAATCGCTCGGACTCATGCTCCCCTCTTCTCACTTCCCGGTGGGGTGACCTTTTTCCTTCCATCCACAGCTTGGAGCCGCGCCATAAGGTATACTCTTCACCAAGTACAGGAAACTGACAGAAGAGGAATGCAACACATTAATAAAGTAGATCGACTTGTTTCAGGTCAGCGGGATCAGAGCAAGAAGCAGGATCTGCTCAATCTTCTTGGTTTAGATCAGGGGTCTGCAAACTCTCTAAACAAGGGGCCAATTTACTGTCCTTCAGAGTTTAGGGGGGCCAGACTGTTTCCATTGGGAGTAGAAAAGGTCCTGATGTCATTGGGAGGAATAGTGCCCCATCATTGGTGTCAGTGGGAGGAATAGTGCCCCATCATTGGTGTCAGTGGGAGGAATAGTGCCCCATCATTGGTGTCAGTGGGAGGAATAGTGCCCCATCATTGGTGTCAGTGGGAGGAATAGTGCCCCATCATTGGTGTCAATGGGAGGAACAGTGCCCCATCATTGGTATCAGTGGAAGGAACAGTGCCCCATCATTGGTGTCAGTGGAAGGAATAGTGCCCCATCATTGGTGTCAGTGGAAGGAATAGTGCCCCATCATTGGTGTCAGTGGGAGGAATAGTGCCCCATCATTGGTGTCAGTGGGAGGAATAGTGCCCCATCATTGGTGTCAGTGGGAGGAATAGTGCCCCATCATTGGTGTCAGTGGAAGGAACAGTGCCCCATCATTGGTGTTAGTGGAAGGAATAGTGCCCCATCATTGGTGTCAGTGGAAGGAATAGTGCCCCATCATTGGTGTCAGTGGGAGGAATAGTGCCCCATCATTGGTGTCAGTGGGAGGAATAGTGCCCCATCATTGGTGTCAGTGGGAGGAATAGTGCCCCATCATTGGTATCAGTGGGAGGAATAGTGTCCCATCATTGGTGTCAGTGGGAGGAATAGTGCCCCATCATTGGTGTCAGTGGGGGGAATAGTGCCCCATCATTGGTGTCAGTGGGGGGAATAGTGCCCCATCATTGGTGTCAGTGGGAGGAATAGTGCCCCATCATTGGTATCAGTGGGAGGAATAGTGCCCCATCTTTGGTGTCAGTGGGAGGAATAGTGCCCCATCATTGGTGTCAGTGGGAGGAATAATGCCCCATCATTGGTGTCAGTGGGAGGAATAGTGCCCCATCATTGGTGTCAGTGGGAAGAAGAGCTCCTGATTGCTGGTGTCAGTGGGAGGAATTGTAACTCATCATTGGTGTAATTGGAATAAATTGTGCCCCTTCATTGGTGTCTATGGGGAGAATTATGCCCCAATTATTGGTATCACTGGGTGAAATAGTGCCTCAAGGGTCAGATAAAAGCAGTCAAAGGGCCACATCTGGCCCCGGGGCCGCAGTTTGGAGACCACCGGTTTAGATAAGTACCACAGACTCTATGCCCGCACCACTCTTTGTTTATACCCCCCCCCCCCCACTGTGTCGGACAGATTGTTATTTTGTTATTTTGGTTTTTTTTACAGCAGCCGCTATTATAGCTACAAATACCAGCGAGTTATAATGAGGACCAACAATGGGGCAGAAGGACAGAGCGCACTACACAGGCCCGGGGTTCTTAAATGAAGTGTTTTTGGCCGTGTGTAGCAATCCGAGTGTCAGCTAATGGGTAGTAACGCCAAACCACAAAATAACAAAATGTTTTCACAGTCCAACTTCAGAGTCTATGATGTGTCCAGGACTCCAGCACGGGATTTGTTGTACATCGAAGATCCCGATCAGGTTTGTTCCATAAATATTACAGATTCATTTATAACACGCTTGTTCCATCTTCTCCATAAACTGGGTTTATCTCCTGAAAATGAACACACGTGTTATTTGTTAAAGTCTCTTGTAACAGAACAGGGTACAAATAGATCTGGTAATCTGGATGGAGGCGTTTGTGTTTTTAATACTGCGCCATTTCTTTTCTGTATTGGGCTAAAGGTGCCTGCTATCCTCTGCTTGTCAATAATACAATATTGTTCACCTAACGAGGGGCGTTCAAGTCAAACCGGGACTTTTGAGTTTATATAATAAAAGAACAAATTGGAAACTGCATTTATTTTTTTAAATACTCCCCTGCTACATTTATCCCAGCGTGTAACTAATGCCTTGACAGCTTCGGCATAGAAAGATTTGTCAGCCTGACCCATCCTAGGACAGCCGGCTTCATTCCTCATTATTACGTTCATCGTTCACACAGAAAGATTCGTCTTGTGCAATTTCAAGATCGATGATCCAGGACCAGGCGTTCCACGTGCTGAATGTACACAGGAATGACTGCTGTGGGCTGGGAACCACCAAGCCCGGGATCATCACTGATGGACGGATGACCAACTCTGAAACATTCAAATGTCTTACTGAGGCTGAGGGTCTCATCATCGTACTGAGCTTGATGTCTCTGCGGGTTTTACGCCTTCATTCACAAGAATCACCACACGCTGTTCCATGCACACATTAACACTGTTGTCCGCCATCTTGAATAACGCTCTCTGGACTGGCCCACAACATGTTATGCCACCTATCAGTAACAGGACACATTTGCCACTTACTGCTACATGTAGTACCTCCACACTAGAATACCTGGAAAATGAAAAGTCCTGGTTTGACTTGAATGCCCCTCGTAATAAGTGAGCATTTTTTTTTTTCTCGTTAACCACTTCAATATCGGGCACTTTTACCCCCTTCCTGCCCCGGCCAATTTTCAGCTATCAGCACTCTCACGCTTTGAATGACAATCGTGCGGTCATGCAACATTGTACCCATAAGAAATGGATTTGTTTAAAGCGGTTTTCTTCATTAATTTTAAAAAATTTGCAAATAAATAAGCTTTATGTATTTAGGCCAAACTATATTCTGCTGCATTTTTTGGTGAACATAACCCAAGTCAGTGTTTATTTTTTAGTCTGCAGGAAAGTTATAGAATCTACAAACTATGGGATATGTATCTGAAAATCGATCAATCCTGATGTCCTGACAGCCGATCTCATTTCTTGAGGCCAAAAAATGCCAGGACAGAACAAATACCCCCCCCCCAAATGTCAGGACAATACAAATACCCCCCCCCAAATGTCAGGACGGTACAAATACCCCCCCCCAAATGTCAGGACAGTACAAATCCCCCCTAAATGTCAGGACAGTACAAATACCCCCCCAAATGTCAGGACAATACAAATCCCCCCTAAATGTCAGGACAGTACAAATACCCCCCCCAAATGTCAGGACAATACAAGTCCCCCCTAAATGTCAGGACAGTACAAATCCCCCCAAATGTCAGGACAGTACAAATCCCCCCCTCCCAAATCTCAGGACAGTACAAATACCCCCCCAAATGTCAGGACAATACAAATCCCCCCTAAATGTCAGGACAGTACAAATACCCCCCCAAATGTCAGGACAATACAAGTCCCCCCTAAATGTCAGGACAGTACAAATCCCCCCCTCCCAAATCTCAGGACAGTACAAATACCCCCCCAAATGTCAGGACAGTACAAATACCCCCCCCCCCCAAATGTTAAAACAGTACAAACACACCCCTAAATATCAGGATGATACAAATACCACCAAATGTTAGGACAGTATGAATGCCAGGACAGAACAAATACCCCCCCCCCAAATGTCAGGACAATACAAATACCCCCCCAAATGTCAGGACAATACAAATACCCCCCCCAAATGTCAGGACAGTACAAATCCCCCCCCCAAATGTCAGGACAGTACAAATCCCCCCTAAATGTCAGGACAGTACAAATACCCCCCCAAATGTCAGGACAATACAAATCCCCCCTAAATGTCAGGACAGTACAAATACCCCCCCCAAATGTCAGGACAATACAAGTCCCCCCTAAATGTCAGGACAGTACAAATCCCCCCAAATGTCAGGACAGTACAAATCCCCCCCTCCCAAATCTCAGGACAGTACAAATACCCCCCCAAATGTCAGGACAGTACAAATCCCCCCCTCCCAAATCTCAGGACAGTACAAATACCCCCCCCCCCAAATGTTAAAACAGTACAAACACACCCCTAAATATCAGGATGATACAAATACCACCAAATGTTAGGACAGTATGAATGCCCCCACATGGAAGAAAAATATATTTGAAATATATTTTATCTATTCTACCCAAAAATATTGACATATATTTGAAATGCTACAATTTCAGCCATATTCAATATATTTCAATAAATATATACATACTGTATGTTGAAATGCATTTTTATTACAAAATATATGAAAAAATATTTTTAAAAATACATTTCAAATATACTTTATGTCTTTAAAAATGCAAATCTACATTTTTGGAATGCATTTACAAATATATGTAAAAATTATATGTTAATATATATCGTAACCCTCTCCCCTCCCTCCATTACTTTCCTCTCCCACCTCCTTTTTTTCCTTCACAAACTTCTTCTTTACTCCCTATTACAGCAACCCTGACATTTACAAAGAAAACCAAACGCCTTTTGACCCATTAATGCCACCTCCTGGCAGCCCTCTAAGTGGGCTTTATTTCCTGGGAGGCAGCGTGGCTTCTGAATCAAGACTCTAAAACTTCAGTATATTTCATAACTCATGAAATAATACCAGCACAGCCAGGACAAGGACATATTTACCCCCCTCAGTTAATTTGTGGCATTTTAAGCCCAAACATTCATATATTAGAGGATATCAGGAAGCACTGGAACACCTTGTCCCTCCTGGGTAAAGTAGACATCCGAAACATGCCATATTTATATCCATTTCAAAGCTAATTTCATGCGGGACAATAATATGCAGATTAGCAGACTGTAACCTGTAGGTATTCAGAGATATTGATACTTATAGAAAGCTGTACCTGGGATACAGTCACATCCCAAGGCCACTCCTCAGCAGGCCAGAACTGGCCATAGGGAACACCAGGCATTTGCCCCAGAAGGCTGGGGCCGCTTGGACAGGAGAGGAAGCTGCTTGGCAAATAGAGGACCGTGCATTTCTTTGTTCCTCTATGTTCCGCCCGGCCGCCTCTCCTATCCATCTCCTGCAGGCTGCATGCCCTGGGCTCCTATATACTCCCCCCCCCCCCCTCCTTCTTTCCTTCCTTCCCTCCTTCTTTCCCTCTTTCTTTCCTTCCCTCCTTCTTTCCCTCTTTCATTCCTTCCTTCCCTTCTTCCTTTCTTTCCCTCCTTTCTTTTTCTTTCCCTTTCTCTCTCTCTCTCTCTGTCTCCTGTTTCCCTCCTTCCTTCTTTCCCTCTTTCTTTCCTGCTCTCCCTCCTTCATTTTTTCCTACAAAAAAATGTAAAAAAATAATAAAATATAATATCATAAAAAAATTAAATAAAAATAAAAAAATCTACTGACACTAGTGGAACTACCAGGGTTGCAAAGGTCGCTCTTGTGACCAGGCTCTGGCGTTCCACCACCAAACTCTGAGGAAAGGGTCCCTGGGCTTTGTGCTGCTCAGTCCAAAATGTTCAGGCCTAATTTATGTCCCAGTCCGGGCCTGCTCCTCAGCCACCTACTGTAACTTGTCAGATGGTCTCTGTCAACACCCCCTTGATACCAAAGAAAAGTGGACTGCACACAGCGACAGCCTAAAAAAAAGAAATGCAGCCATGACATCTAAGAATTGGTTAGCTGCAATATAATAAATGTTTGCTTTTGGGTTTAATACCGCTTAAGGCGCGGTTCACACCTAGGCGATTTGCGTTTGATTCGTTTCTGCAGTGCTTTTTGCGGTGCGTTTTGCGTTTCTGCACATGCGTTTTTGGCCACGTTTTGTGTTTTTTACAATTTGTTGCTGAGCAGAATAAAATGCAAAACACATCAAAAATGCATCAAAAATGCTTTTCTGCAGCATCTCCATTCAAGTCTATACAACTGAAAACGCAACATTTTGCGTTTAAAAAAGTCCCTGACCCTTTCCAAAAAAATGCACCGGGTGAAAATGCGGAAATGTGAACCTGTCCCATAGGAAATCATGTTAAATGGACTGCTGCGCATTTCTGCAAAACGCTGCAGAAAACGCATAGATGTGCACCTAGACTTATGCGGCTTGAACAAGCAGAACCTTTGTTGGTTTGATGGTCCTGACATGCCGTACAAAGCCCTCCCACCTAAACACTGCATTTGTTTGCTGTCTTGCTGAATAAAATCGCAGGACAAGCAAACTTGGACTATATCTGGGGGTTTCCTGTCACATGCGTGGATATACACAGTATAGATTTCACATTCATACAGTACATCTAGAAATGTCTCACATTTTATTCAGGTGCAGGTAATCAGATCTCACCTTTGATCACATTCAGAATGTGATATCTATAGACAGGCCATTGCAGGGCAGCGTGATCGACTTCCACAGACAGGACGGCTCCATCATCTCTATCTACGTCTGGAGTTAGAGAAATTCTGCAAAAACATTTGTGGTTTCCATCTTCTGTTTTTGCCATCTCCACTTTCATCTCTACTTTCATCTCCACTTTCGTCTCCACTTCCATTTCCACCGGTAACGTTGTATCATACGTTGTATAATCGCTCTCATATGATGGACTGTCCACAGATACCCATGAGTGGATGAGATGTTTTTTCACGTCATTACGTCTTTTCAGGTACACATTTATGTGAATATCCTTTGTTCTGAATCCGGTTATCTGAAAGGATAGAGTTGTCTCCTCCATATGAGGAAGCCACGTCTCCCCGATGATGTCTGATATAATAGTCTTACCTGTAAAACAAGGAGAAGGAGTAACCATAACGTCACCAAAGGTCAGGATGACACCATGTACAGGGGGAGGTTTCATTATCCCACTGCAGCTTTTATTGCTTTTTCTGCTCACGCCATCAACTCCACGTTCTTTTCTGGCTGCTTCTGCACAGGTCATTGTACCAAAATAAAAACAGATGAAAGGAATGGAAAGTAGTCGGGCCAGTCAGGTTTTAATACCGTCTGTGTGCCCATTAAGGAGATCCATCTTAGTGTAACTCACTCTCTTAGGAACCGCTAATTTAACACATTTTTCTCAAACTAAAATGTTTAACCCCCTCGCCCTCCTGAGGATTTACCCCCCTTCCTGAATGGGCCATTTTTTGCGATACGGTGCTGTGTTATTTTAACAGACAATTGTGCGTTCATGCAACCCTGCACCCAAATGAAATTTGTGTCCTTTTTTCCCCCACAAATGGAGCTTTCTTTCGGTGGTATTGGATCGCCTTTTCCTTTTTTTATTTTTTAAATAAGAAAAGACCAACAATTATGAAAACAAAAAAAATATATATTTGTTACTTTTTGCTAATTATTATTATACAGTATTTATATAGCTCCAAAGGGTTTGCTCAGCACTGTACATTATAGTGGGGGGACAGAACATGAGACAATACAGTAACAATACAATACACGAGGGGTTCGAGGGCCCTGATCTTTCGAGCTTACAATCTAGGAGGGAGGGGATAGTGGTACAGGAGGAAGTGGCTGTGGGGGATGGAGTGGTAGGAGGAGTGGAGGAGATTGGCTGTTAGGTGAGGGCGTGGTTGGCTTCCCTGAAGAGATGGGTTTTTAGGGTGCGCCTAAAGGTGAGGAGAGTAGGTGACAGTCTGATGGATTGGGGTAGTGAGTTCCAGAGGATAGGGGAAGTCCTGGAGAAGTCCTGCAATTGGGCGTGGGAGGTGGAGACCAGGGAGCTAGTAAGTAGGAGGTCTTGTGAGGAGCGAAGATTACGGGTTGGGTGGTATTTGGGTATCAGGTCGGTGAGGTAGTTTGGGGCAGCATTGTGGATGGCTTTGTATGTCTGTGTTAGTAGTTTGAATTTAATGCGTTGGGCAATCGGGAGCCAGTGGAGGGAATGACAGAGGGGGGTGGAGGACACTGAGTGGAGGCCAGTGGAGGGAATGACAGAGGGGGGTGGCAGAAGCAGAGCGGTTGGTAAGGTGGATGAGTCTGGCCGCTGAGTTCAGGATAGACTGAAGCGGGGATAGTCTGTGATGAGGTAGGCCGGTGAGGAGGGAGTTGCAGTAGTCCAGGCATGTGATAATAAGGGAGTGAACAAGTTGTTTAGTAGTGTATGGGGTTAGGAACGAACGTATTTTGGAGATGTTGCGGAGGTGGAGCCTGCATGAGTTTGCCAACGATTGGACATGGGGTTGGAAGGACAGGTTTGAGTCTAGGGTGACACCTAGGAATTTGGCTTGCGGCGTGGGACTGATGGTGGCGTTGTTGGTCGTGATGGAGAGGGTGGGGGGCACAGGCTGGGGGGAAAATCAGAAGCTCGGTTTTGGAAAGGTTCAATTTGAGGAAATGGAGCGACATCCAGTCTGATATGTCGTTCAGTAGGTGGGTGATATGGGCGGAGACTGAAGGGGTGAGGTGAGGGGTGGAGAAGTAAATTTGCGTGTCATCGGCGTAGAGGTGACAGTGGAAGCCCTGGGAGTGTATCAGTTTGCCGAGGGAGGAGGTGTAGATGGAGAAGAGAAGGGGCCAGAGGACAGAGCCTTGGGGGACCCCAACAGAGAGGGGAGTGAGGGGGAGGTGGTAGCGTTATAGGTAACGCTGAAGGAGGGCTGGGATAGGTAGGATGAGAGCCAGGAGAGAGCGGAGTCTCTGATGCCAAGGGAGTGTAGTTTGTTAAGGAGGAGGGGGTGGTGGACTTTGTCGAAGGCCGCAGAGAGGTCGAGGAGTAGGAGCACTGAGTAGTGGCCATTAGCTTTGGCGGTTAGCAGGTCGTTGGTGAGTTTGAGTAGGGCGGTTTCGGTGGAGTGTAGGGACGGAAGCCAGACTGTAGTGGATCGAGGAGGTTGTTGTCAGTGAGGTGGGAGCTTAGGCGATTGTAAACTTAGCGCTCAAGGAGCTTGGAAGTAAATGGCAGCAGGGAGATGGGTCTAAGGTTGTTCAGGTCGGTGGGGTCCAGGGAGGGTTTTTTGATTATGGGGGTGATGTGCGTGTGCTTTAGGGGGGGGGAGAATGCGCCAGTAGAGAGGGAGAGATTGAAGATGTGGGTGAGGGAGCGTAGGATGGAGGAGGAGGGTGACCGGAGGAGTTGTGTGGGGACAGGGTCAAGGGGGCAAGTGGTGAGGCGGGCTTTTGAGAGGACCTTAGTGACCTCCTCAGTGGTAGCAAGGCTGAAGGAGTGGAGTGTTGGGGAGGTTATAGTGTGTGGGACGTTAGGTGTGGTGGGGGGTAGGGCAGTTGCGAGGTCAGAGGAGGGGAGAGTTGATGGGGTTATAGTGGGAGGGAGTCTAGGTGGGGAGGTAGGTTGAGCATTGGCGATGTCCTTACGGATTGCGTCGATCTTATTTTGGAAGTGATTGGCAATCTTGTAGGCGGTAAGTGAGGTACTGGGTGGGGGTGGGGGGGAGAGAGTAGGGAGTTGAAGGTGGAGAAGAGCCGGCGAGGACAGGTGGAGAGGGTGTTGATGAGGGTTACGAAGTAGGCTTGTTTGGTGGCGTGGAGGAAGGCGGATTTGTAGAGAGAGAACTCTCGAGGGGATTTGGTTTTGCGCCATAATCGTTCCAGCGCACAACTACGTCTTTTAAGATTTGTAGTGTGGTCGTTCTGCCAGGGTTGAAGCGGTCGGGGTCTAATGCTTCGTGTGGTTAGGGGTGCTAAGGAGTCTAAGGCTAATAAACACGTCCAGTAAAAAAAAAAATTAAAAATCAAATTTCATCGTAAATTTAGGCCAAAATGTATTCTGCTCTGTGTCTTTGCTAGAAAAAAAAAATCCCAATATATGTAAATTAATTGGTTTACGTGAAAGTTATAGCGTCTACAAATGGCGGTATAGATACTGGGATTTTATTTACTAGTAATGGCGGCGATCGATGACTTATAGCGGGACTGTGGCGGGCATTCTGACACTGGGGGGGAGTTGACTTGGTGTTACGGACATCCCCAGTCACACCAATACAGTGATCAGTGCTAATAAAAAGCACTGACACTGTACTAATGGCACTGGGCAGGAAGGGGTTAATATCTTGTGAGATCAAAAGGTTAACTGTGTGTTGTTTTACAATGGGGGCTGTGTGTTTGTTTCCCTGTAAGCATGCTGCTATGTAGAGCCATACAAAGCAGTGTGCAGGAGCTGACAGGGGAGAGATCTGTGTTGTCTATACACAGGTCTCTCCCTTGTCGGACATACTCTATAGGGCGGCATGGAACTGGTTAACTAAATATAAATACTGTATAAACCCACGAGCAGTTAAATAAAACTGGAATATCAACTCAATATAGAAAAAAGGGGTAAAAACAAACAGCCAGTTATAGACTGGGGCAATGGCCATTTTTTGTACCATTGAATTGTTGGTGAGGGAGTGCTGGACACCTTAGCTGCCATTGTGCTGCATGCTGGGTGTCCAGTGCGCTCCTGTACCTTTAAGGAGGGGTGGGCTCCCCCAGGTCCACCTGCCCTCGGTCTATCCATTAAATACATGTGCCTCTACTATGGGGGCTCTCAAAATATGTAGAGTTAGGACTACAGAATATCGGGGTGCTATGACGAGGCTCTGTAGCTTACAGATGTGTTTGCAAATGTGTGCTAACTGAACCCACGTTTTTAATGCATACTGTTAGACGGGTTTGTTTGCAGGCTGGTTGGTAAGTTGAGCCGGGAACTTTTCTCTTTTGTTTGACATGCGTCGCCCTTCCATGTGCCCCTTGCTGTGAAGGCCAGTTATAGACGGGGGCAGTGGCCATTGTTTGTACTGTAAAAACAAAAATCCGCCCACACCTTCACATACTCATATAAAAGTGCTACATAACAACCACATAATAACAGTGCCACGCTTTTCTCATACCACAATGAAATGTGACTTCAAATAAGATTCCCAATATCACTGAACTGGTGAAAAATACTACAAATAATATGCCAAAATCTGGGGAAGCTCTTCCTTCGAAACACGTCAGACTTTACATAGGGTCTCCCTTTCGGTGGGATTTGCACGCTACTTGGGCTCTTGTGATCCATTCTTGGATATTATATGCTTTTAATTTTGCTACATTTGTGAGTATACATCTTATTGTAATAAAACCGCTTTTATCGCTGAGGTTATGCGCAAGGTTGGTGCGCTTTCTTTTGTTATCTGCAGTACTGGTCAGGCTTCCCCAGACTTTAAGGGCTCCACAACCTTTGATCCATTGGTGGATGAGTTTACATGGAGGTCGGTCAAGCCACCAATCCCTGATCTGGGTCTCTGAGCGCAGGAGATGTCCTGGCCCTATTTATTTGTGGCCGATGTTATAACACTCCACTACATGCTGGAGAAGTGTTTGGTACATCATCAGTATGTACTTCTCTGCTGGTGCTGGTCTGTTGCAGTTCTGTAGGATGTTCAGTATGCCTGACTCTTAGTAGGGAATCATAGGTGGCCATCGCTGAACTGCTGATGTTGACAGGTTCATATTTCGAATCCGAATCTGAGAGTTCCTTCATGCTACCCCCATCTGTCATGCTCAGAATTTGAAAGACATCCTCACTTGTGTACTTTATTTGGGACATGTTTGGCAGTGGTTGGCACTGAGGACAATGGTTCTGGCTAGCAATCAGGTTACTGACAGTCAGGCTCTGGTGACATTGTACTGGTGTGACAAGGATCTGTTGCTGGCTTGTGGCTCTGCTGACACTGGCACTGGTGTGGTAGAGGTAAAAACACTGTTGGCTGGCTCATACAGGTCTGGTGACACTGTGGCCAGTGATCAGCAATGCTGTTGCTGGCTGGGTTGGTGACACCTACACTGGTGTGGTGGGAATTAGAAACACTATCATTGTTTCTGGTGTACACTGGTCTGGCATCACTGACACTGGTCTGGTGATGATGAGAAACACTGTTGCTGGCATACACTGGTCTGGCAACACTGTTACTGATGTGGCTAATGAGTCCGACTCGAACATCTATCCCATCTTTAGCTGACTGCACTCATTTAGGGACACTGTGACTGGTGTGGTTAGTGATCAGGGACACTGTATGTAGCACTGCGTTACACTGTAAAACACTGACAGACTCACTGATAGTAGAAACAGATCAGTCTCCTCTCCCAAGTGCTTAGTCTCTGGAAGAAAACAGAGCCGATGACTGCAACATGCAGCCTTTTTATTCACTTTTACGATCGCTGGGATTGGTCACAGTGATCACATGGTACAGGGCCACTTTCACTTGTCAAAGACCATCTCCTGTCTTTTTTTAACTAACTTTTTTTTTTTGCGATGTACATGTACCGCATACTCATTCACATGGGGGGGGTTGGGATCTGGGGGCCCCCTTGTTAAAGAGGGCTTCCAGATTATTCTGATAAGCCCTCCGCCCGCAGACCCCCAGAGGGTTGTGGGGAAGAAGCCCTTGTCCCCATCAACACTGCCCAAAAGCATGCCCCCCCATGTTGAGGGCATGTGGCCTGGTACTGTTCAGGAGGGGGGGGTGCTCGCTCATACCCCCCCCCCTTTCCTGACCTACCAAGCTGCATGCTGGGATAAGAGTCTGGTATGTATTTTGGTGGGGGACCCCCACATCATTAAAAAAAAAATTTGTTGTGGGGGGTTCCCCTCAAAGTCTATTCCAGACCCAAAGGGCTTGGTATGGATGGGAGGGGGGCTTCCATGCCGTTTTAAAAGAAAATATTTTAATTCTCCGGCAATGCTGACAATTCTTTTGACATCAAGCTGTGAGCCGGGAACCCCACTGACAGCAGAAACATGAATGAATGTCTCACTACTAAAATACATCATGACGTCATCATGGAACTCATGCCGGATTTTAGTAACGGAGCAGGATCGCACCACATGTTCAGATGTGGTAAGATACCCCTCAGTAAATAGTCCCAGTTCGAAGTTCGCGGTCAGACTTTTGGTAGGTTCAAATGTTTGACTGCGAGCCGAACAGGGAGGTGTTCTGCCCAACACTAGTGTTTGGTAGCTTATGATTTGTACTCAAAGTGGAGAGCGGAGGCTACAGCAGAATGTAGGACCATGAAAGCTGTGATCACTGTTTGGAGGGGGACTACCACTAGAAACCATTACTGGCAAGGATCCACCATTTATTTCAAGCGTTTGAGACTTTCCTTAAATAAAACAAATAAGGTATATCTTAACACCACAATACCATCCACAGGCCAATGGAAGTGAGGAATAATTTAAGCAGACAGACCTGCATGAGGGACTTCTCTTAAGCAAACCTATAGCCATGTATAATACATAAGGGGGGGGGGATATGATCTCCATGTATAATACATAAGGGGGGATATGATCTCCATGTATAATACATAAGGGGGGATATGATCTCCGTGTATAATACATAAGGGGGGATATGATCACCATGTATAATACATAAGGGGGGATATGATCTCCATGTATAATACATAAGGGGGGATATGATCTCCATGTATAATACATAAGGGGGGATATGATCTCCATGTATAATACATAAGGGGGGATATGATCTCCATGTATAATACATAAGGGGGGATATGATCTCCATGTATAATACATAAGGGGGGATATGATCTCCATGTATAATACATAAGGGGGGATATGATCTCCATGTATAATACATAAGGGGGGATATGATCTCCATGTATAATACATAAGGGGGGGGATATGATCTCCATGTATAATACATAAGGGGGGGGATATGATCTCCATGTATAATACATAAGGGGGGATGTGATCTCCATGGATAATACATAAGGGGGGATGTGATCTCCATGGATAATACATAAGGGGGGATGTGATCTCCATGTATAATACATAAGGGGGATGTGATCTCCATGTATAATACATAAGGGAGGATATGATCACCATGTATAATACATAAGGGGGGGATATGATCTTCATGTATAATACATAAGGGGGGGATATGATCTCCATGTATAATACATAAGGGGGGGATATGATCTTCATGTATAATACATAAGGGGAGGATATGATCTTCATGTATAATACATAAGGGGGGGATATGATCTCCATGTATAATACATAAGGGGGGATATGATCTCCATGTATAATACATAAGGGGGGATATGATCTCCATGTATAATACATAAGGGGGGGATATGATCTCCATGTATAATACATAAGGGGGGGATATGATCTCCATGTATAATACATAAGGGGGATATGATCTCCATGTATAATACATAAGGGGGGATATGATCTCCATGTATAATACATAAGGGGGGGGATATGATCTCCATGTATAATACATAAGGGGGGATATGATCTCCATGTATAATACATAAGGGGGGGATATGATCTCCATGTATAATACATAAGGGGGGGGGATATGATCTCCATGTATAATACATAAGGGGGGATATGATCTCCATGTATAATACATAAGGGGGGATATGATCTCCATGTATAATACATAAGGGGGGATATGATCTCCATGTATAATACATAAGGGGGGATATGATCTCCATGTATAATACATAAGGGGGGATATGATCTCCATGTATAATACATAAGGGGGGGGGGATATGATCTCCATGTATAATACATAAGGGGGGGGATAAGATCTCCATGTATAATACATAAGGGGAATATGATCTCCATGTAATATACATAAGGGGTATATGATCTCCATGTAATATACATAAGGGGTATATGATCTCCATGTAATATACATAAGGGGGGGGGATATGATCTCCATGTAATATACATAAGGGGGGGGGATATGATCTCCATGTATAATACATAAGGGGGGATATGATCTCCATGTGTAATACATAAGGGGGGATATGATCTCCATGTATAATACATAAGGGGGATATGATCTCCATGTATAATACATAAGGGGGATATGATCTCCATGTATAATACATAAGGGGGATATGATCTCCATGTATAATACATAAGGGGGGGATATGATCTCCATGTATAATACATAAGGGGGGGATATGATCTCCATGTATAATACATAAGGGGGGGATATGATCTCCATGTATAATACATAAGGGGGGGATATGATCTCCATGTATAATACATAAGGGGGGATATGATCTCCATGTATAATACATAAGGGGGATATGATCTCCATGTATAATACATAAGGGGGATATGATCTCCATGTATAATACATAAGGGGGGATATGATCTCCATGTATAATACATAAGGGGGGATATGATCTCCATGTATAATACATAAGGGGGGATATGATCTCCATGTATAATACATAAGGGGGGATATGATCTCCATGTATAATACATAAGGGGGGGGGGATATGATCTCCATGTATAATACATAAGGGGGGATATGATCTCCATGTATAATACATAAGGGGGGATATGATCTCCATGTATAATACATAAGGGGGATATGATCTCCATGTATAATACATAAGGGGGGGGGAATATGATCACCATGTATAATACATAAGGGGGGGGGGATATGATCTCCATGTATAATACATAAGGGGGGGATATGATCTCCATGTATAATACATAAGGGGGGATATGATCTCCATGTATAATACATAAGGGGGGCATATGATCTCCATGTATAATACATAAGGGGGGGATATGATCTCCATGTATAATACATAAGGGGGGATATGATCTCCATGTATAATACATAAGGGGGGATATGATCTCCATGTATAATACATAAGGGGGATATGATCTCCATGTATAATACATAAGGGGGGATATGATCTCCATGTATAATACATAAGGGGGGTATGGTCTCCATGTATAATACATAAGGGGGGATATGATCTTCATGTATAATACATAAGGGGGGATATGATCTCCATGTATAATACATAAGGGGGGGGGGGATATGATCTCCATGTATAATACATAAGGGGGGGGGATATGATCTCCATGTATAATACATAAGGGGGGATATGATCTCCATGTATAATACATAAGGGGGATATGATCTCCATGTATAATACATAAAGGGGGGATATGATCTCCATGTATAATACATAAAGGGGGGATATGATCTCCATGTATAATACATCAGGGGGGGATATGATCTCCATGTATAATACATCAGGGGGGGATATGATCTCCATGTATAATACATCAGGGGGGGATATGATCTCCATGTATAATACATCAGGGGGGGATATGATCTCCATGTATAATACATCAGGGGGGGATATGATCTCCATGTATAATACATCAAGGGGGGATATGATCTCCATGTATAATACATAAGGGGGGGGGGATATGATCTCCATGTATAATACATAAGGGGGGGGGGATATGATCTCCATGTATAATACATAAGGGGGATATGATCTCCATGTATAATACATAGGGGGGATATGATCTCCATGTATAATACATGGGGGGGATATGATCTCCATGTATAATACATCAGGGGGGGATATGATCTCCATGTATAATACATCAAGGGGGGATATGATCTCCATGTATAATACATAAGGGGGGATATGATCTCCATGTATAATACATAAGGGGGGATATGATCTCCATGTATAATACATAAGGGGGGATATGATCTCCATGTATAATACATAAGGGGGGATATGATCTCCATGTATAATACATAAGGGGGGATATGATCTCCATGTATAATACATAAGGGGGGATATGATCTCCATGTATAATACATAAGGGGGATATGATCTCCATGTATAATACATAAGGGGGATATGATCTCCATGTATAATACATAAGGGGGGATATGATCTCCATGTATAATACATAAGGGGGGATATGATCTCCATGTATAATACATAAGGGGGGATATGATCTCCATGTATAATACATCAGTGGTTCATATAGTGAACTCGGTGTAGTTATTCCCCCTGAGGTCATCACAGAGGACAAGGGGGCGCTCCTTACGTCTGGAGGAAAAGAAATGTAATCTCCAAACACGGAAAGGTTTCTTCACAGTAAGAGCTGTGAGAATGTGGAATAGACTCCCTCCAGAGTTGGTTGTGGCCAGCTCAGTGGATTGCTGTAGGAAAGTCCTGGATTCTTTCTTGGATACACAGAATACAACTGGATATAACATTTATAGGGAAAGTTGATCCAGGGAATATCCGATTGCCTCTCGGGGGGTCAAGAAGGAATTGTTTCCCTGCAGGAGCAAATTGGATCGTGCTTTGTTGTTTTTTTGCCTTCGTCTGGAACAATTACCAAACCTACAACAGTATAATCAGTTTGTATAGGCACTATAGAATGCTTGTTATACACACTGGAACCTAAGGGGTTAATTGTGTAAAAACTCTCTTTGATCCTGTCCTCTCTGATCCTCCCCTTCTGGTGTCCCCCTCATATCCTAATAAGACATTTTGTGTGGAGTTACTCTGCACATGCTGTGTTTGGGGTGTGTTGCTAGAGAGGTTTTTTTTTCTTGGGAGAGTGCATGTCATCAGCACAGGGCCAATCAGCACTGTCCAGACAGAGGTCAGGGGTTCTGCATCCTCCTAGAGGAAAATGAAAACTCCTCCAACAAGCTTTAACCATTGCTCTGCTGAAAACTGATAGAAGTCACAAGACTGCTATATACTGCTGATGAGAAAAGGGATTTAGCAGTTTATATTTACTAAAATAATTGCATTTCCATGTTCTGTGTAGTGTGGGAGAGCGGATATAGTGAATGCGGGGTCCAGGGAGAGCGGATATAGTGAATGCGGGGTCCGGGGAGAGCGGATATAGTGAATGCGGGGTCCGGGGAGAGCGGATATAGTGAATGCAGGGTCCGGGGAGAGCGGATATAGTGAATGCGGGGTCCGGGGAGAGCGGATATAGTGACTGCGGGGTCCAGGGAGAGCGGATATAGTAACTGCGGGGTCCGGGGAGAGCGGATATAGTGACTGCGGGGTCCGGGGAGAGCGGATATAGCGAATGCGGGGTCCGGGGAGAGCGGATATAGCGAATGCGGGGTCCGGGGAGAGCGGATATAGCGAATGCGGGGTCCAGGGAGAGCGGATATAGCGAATGCGGGGTCCAGGGAGAGCGGATATAGCGAATGCGGGGTCCGGGGAGAGCGGATATAGCGAATGCGGGGTCCAGGGAGACCGGATATAGTCAATTCGGGGTCCGGGGAGACCGGATATAGTCAATGCAGGGTCCGGGGAGAGCGGATATAGTCAATGCGGTGTCCGGGAGACCGGATCTAGTGAATGCACGGTCCGGGGAGACCAGATCTAGTGAATGCGGGGTACGGGAGACCGGATCTAGTGAATGCAGGGTCCGGGGAGAGCGGATATAGTGAATGCGGGGTCCGGGGAGAGCGGATATAGTGAATGCAGGGTCCGGGGAGACCGGATTTAGTGAATGCGGGGTACGGGAGACTGGATCTAATGAATGCAGGGTCCGTGGAGACCGGTTATAGTGAATGCGGAGTCCGGGGAGACCGGATTTAGTGAATGCGGGGTCAGGGGAGAGCGTATATATTATTATTATTATACAGTATTTATAAAGCGCCGATAGTTCGCTCAGCGCTGTACATTACAAAGGGGGACAGAACATGTGACAGAACAATACCAATACAATGCAAAACATGAGGGGATTGAGGGCCCTGCTCCTTGAAGCTTACAATCTAGGAGGGAGGGGATAGTGGCACAGGAGGAGATAGCTGTGGGGGATGGAGTGATAGGAAAAGTGGAGGAGCTCAGCAAGCTAGCAGGGGGTGGGGTAGGCTTCCCTGAAGAGATGGGTTTTCAGGGTACGCCTAAAGGAGAGGAGAGTAGGTGATAATCTGATGGGTTGGGGCAGGGAGTTCCAGAGGATGGGTGACACCCTGGAGAAGTCCTGGAGGCGGGCATGGGAGGAGGAGACCAGGGAACGAGAGAGAAGGAGGTCTTGTGAGGAGCGGAGTGTGCGTGTTGGGCGGTACTTGGATATTAGGTCGGTGATGTAGTTCGGGGCAGTATGGTGGACAGCTTTGTACGTCAGCGTTAGGATTTTGAATTTGATCCGTTGCGCAATCGGAAGCCAGTGGAGGGATTGGCAGAGGGGGGTGGAGGATACTGAGTGGAGGCCAGTGGAGGGATTGGCAGAGGGGGGTGGAGGACACTGAGTGGAGGCCAATGGAGGGATTGGCAGAGGGGGGTGGAGGACACTGAGTGGAGGCCAATGGAGGGATTGGCAGAGGGGGGTGGTGGAAATGGAGCGGTTGGAACGGTGAATGAGTCTGGCAGCCGTATTCAGGATGGACTGAAGCGGGGATAGCCTGTGGCGAGGCAGGCCAGTGAGGAGGGAGTTGCAGTAGTCGAGTCGTGATATGATGAGGGAGTAGATGAGCTGTTTAGTGGTTTCTGGGGTTAGGAACGTGAGTATTTTGGCAAAGTTGCGGAGGCGGAGTCTGCATGATTGGACTTGGGGCTGGAAGGATAGGTTGGAGTCCAGAATGACACCAAGTACTCTGGCCTGTGGGGCGGGTTTGATGGTGGCGTTGGTGGATGTGATGGAGAAGTCAATGGGGGGTGGTGTCTGGGCTGGGGGGAAGACAAGAAACTCGGTTTTGGAGAGGTTCAGTTTAAGGAAGTGGCGCGACATCCAGTTTGATATGTCGCTCAGTAGGTGTGTGATTTGGGCAGAGACCGAGGGGGTGAGGTGGGGGGTTGAGAAATAGATTTGTGTGTCGTTGGCATAGAGGTGGTAGTTGAAGTCCGTGAGAGTGTATGAGTTGGCCAAGGGAGGAGGTGTAGATTGAGAAGAGAAGGGACCCGAGGACAGAGCCTTGAGGGACCCCAACAGAGAGGGGGAGGTGGTAGCATTAGAGGTAACGCTGAAGGAGCGTTGTGATAGGTAGGATGAGAGCCAGGAGAGAGCAGAATCTCTGAGGCTGAGGGAGTGTAGTTTTTTGAGGAGGAGGGGGTGGTGGACTGTGTCGAAGGCCACAGAGAGGTCAAGGAGTAGGAGCACTGAGTAGTGGCCATTAGCTTTGGCAGTTAGCAGGTCGTTGGAGAGTTTAAGTAAGGCGGTTTCGGTGGAGTGTAGGGGACGGAAGCCGGACTGTAGGGGGTTGAGGAGGTTGTTGTCGTTAAGCTGAGAGCTTAGGCGGGTGTAGACTAGGCGCTCAAGGAGTTTGGATGTAAATGGGAACAGGGAGATGGGTCTGAGGTTGTTCGAGTCATCGGATATAGTGAATGCAGGGTCCGGGGAGAGCGGATATAGTGAATGCAGAATCCGGGGAGAGCGGATATAGTGAATGCGGGGTCCGGGGAGAGCGGATATAGTGAATGCGGGGTCCGGGGACAGCGTACATAGGGAATGAGGGGTCCGGGGAGAGTAAATATAGTGAATACAGGGCCCGGGAAGAGCGGATATAGTGAATGCAGGGTCCAAGGGGAGCGGATATAGTGAATGCAGAGTCCGAGGAGAGCAGATATAGTGAATGCAGGGTCCGGTGAGAGCGGATATAGTGAATGCGGGTCCGGGGAGAGCGGATATAGTGAATGCAGGGTCCGGGGAGAGCGGATATAGTGAATGCAGGGTCCGGGGAGAGCGGATATAGTGAATGCAAGGTCCAGGGAGAACGGATATAGTGAATGCAGGGTCCAGGGAGAACGGATATAGTGAATGCAGGGTCCGGGGAGAGCGGATATAGTGAATGCAGCGTCTGGGGAGAGCGGATATAGTGAATGCGGGGTCCGGGGAGAGCAGATATAGTGAATGCAGGGTCCAGGGAGAACGGATATAGTGAATGCAGGGTCCAGGGAGAGCAGATATACTGAATGCAGGGTCCGGGGTGACCGGATATAGTGAATGCAGCGTCTGGGGAGAGCGGATATAGTGAATGCAGGGTCCGGGGTGACCGGATATATTGAATGCGGGGTCCGGGGAGAGCGGATATGGTGAATGCAGCATCCGGGGAGAGCAGATATACTGAATGCAGGGTCTGGGGTGACCGGATATAGTGAATGCAGGATCCTGGGTTTAAGAACACTAAGTATAAAACCCTTTTTCAGTACCTACAGCATACCCACTACTTACCTGCTACTGTATTGTACACATTCAGAGTCCTGTATGCAGAGATGGGCTGTTTTAGGGAAGCGTGTTCCACCTCTACACCAAGCATGGCGCCGTCATCTTTATCTGCACTCGGGGTGATAGTAATGGAGCAGAGATACTCGTACATTCCTATACAGGATTTTGTCATCTCAACAAGTAACAATGTATGGTGATCTCTTTCCAGAAGAGGCAGAACAATAGAATTATTGGATTCTGTCCGTTCTGTAGGTTCCCAGGAGGCAATAAGCTGTTTTTTTGTGGCATTACGTCTTTTCAGAAATACATTTATCTGGATTTCCTTTTGTCTGAAATGTGTTATCTGCCAAGTTAGAGTTGTTTTCTTCATATGAGTAATACGACGATCCCCTGAGATCTTAGATATGGTAAGAACATCTATAAAACAATGAGAAGAAGTCAAATACATTTCTAGTTCATCTTACTCTATATGCCTTATGAATGTATTAAAGGGCATCTTGATGGATAATTTGCTCATCATTTCCCTTATAGCACAAATGTCAACCAAGAGATACAAAGATGTGTACAACACACATGAGAAACTCTGTACATTTCAGCGCTCAGAGGTCTACCGAAGATGACCACAAATGATGTATGATATACAATGGACCATGAACTTCACCGGGAATGTGTAGTAGATGCTGCTCTCCTCAACCGGGGAAGACAACAAAAAGGAAAAATCAGGAGGACACAAATGCCTAGTGCATTATCAGCGATTTATTGTTCACAAAGCATAGATGCCAAATGGATACTCATGGAAGTGGAAAGTTAAATCGCTAAAGAAAATACAAGATGCCACAGCAAGTGGAACCACATTTTTCCATGAACCCCAGTTGGACTGTTAACCATTTCCATACTGGGTACTTTTACCCCCTTCCTGCCCAGGCCATTTTTCAGGTTTCAGCACTCTCACACTTTGAATGACAGTTGCGCGGTCATACAACATTGTACCAAAACTAAAATGTTATCATTTTCTTCACACAACTAGAGCTTTCTTTTGGTGGTATTTAATCATCTCTGGGGTTTTTATTTTTTGCTAAATTAACAAAAAAGACCGAAAATGTTTTTTAAAAAAAACCCACGTTTTTCTTTGTTTCTGCTATAAAAGTTTACAAATAAATAATTGTTCTCCATAAATTTAGGCCGAGATGTATTCTGCTACATGTCTTTGGTGAAAATAACCCAAATTAGGATGTATTATTTAGTTTGTAGGAAAGTTATAGAGTTCACAAACTATGGTATAGATCTGAAAATTGATCAATCCTGAAGTACTGACAGCCAATCTAATTTCTTGAGGTCCAAGAATGCCAGAATAGTACAGATATCCCCCAAATGTCAGGACAGGACAGATATCCCCCAAATGTCAGGACAGGACAGATATCCCCCAAATGTCAGGACAGGACAGATATCCCCCAAATGTCAGGACAGGACAGATATCCCCCAAATGTCAGGACAGGACAGATATCCCCCAAATGTCAGGACGGTACAGATATCCCCCAAATGTCAGGACGGTACAGATATCCCCCAAATGTCAGGACGGTACAGATATCTCCCAAATGTCAGGACAGTACAGATATCCCCCAAATGACCCCTTTTTGCAGAGTAGACAGTTCAACGTATTTCAAAACAAGCATGGCAAGATTTTTGAAGTTGTATTTTTGTCATAATTTTTCAGAAAATGAAAAAGTTAAAAAAATTATTTTCACTATTTTCTTTTTTACATACTGTCACCAGTGCAGTACAGCGTCATCATATAACTGGCATGGCGGTGATCAGGGACACTAACTGCTGACAGTATGAAAAAAATATATATAATTTTTTTTTTTTAATTATTTTTAATTTTTTCTTCTTTTTTAAGATTTTTTTTTCATATTTCACTATGACCAAAGTAGTACAACGTTACCATAGTAACATTGTACTACTTTGGAGAAGTAATCAGTATTTTTTTTTCTTTGTGTTACACAATTTGTTTATAGCAAAGAATTACTTTGCTATAAGCAAGCATTTACCTGAATGACCGATTCATTCAGGGATTTTTTTTTGTGCTTAGCTGTGATTTGGCCACGGCTAATCACATGACACAGCTGGGCTGTGATTGGCCCAGCTTGTGCATGTGATTACTGTGACCATTCACAGCTAGGCACACTAGTATACAATGGATGGCATGAATGAAGCCATCCATTGTATACAACTGTCATATGACCTGCTGTGATTGGTCACAGCAGGTCACATGGTACCGGCAACAGGGCTGGTACTCAGATCTGTCATCGGCTGTGTCCGAGGTACACGGCCGGTGACAGATCGAGTCACTGAGTGGCTCTGCAGGCGCGCAAACCGCCATTCCTGGAAGGACGCCATATGGCGTCCACCCGGGACGCTGATGGATTTTGCCGGCAGCAAATCAGCCATTGGCCGGGCGGCAAGAGGTTAAGTTGACGTGTTTCGGAGGCTTACTCTTCCTCAGAGCTATGCTAGCCAACATCATGTTGGTTACACGTCAGCTTGACAGTCCAGCTGAATTGCATGGATACATGTGATTCCCCTTGCTGTGGCATCTTGTGTGTTATATGCAATTTTACTTTCTACTTTTGTGAGTATCCATTTGGCATCTGTGTTTTTTGAATAAATTATTGGTAATGCACTAGGCATTGGACCCTCCTGATTATTATTTTTGTAGTTTTCACAAGAGAAAAAAAGTGAGACTTATTGAAGGTGCTCCCTTTCAAGGAGTAACAAAAGCACGCATATATACTGCTAAATACATACACTATATTGCCAAAAGTATTGGCCCCACCCTCCCAATCATTGGATTCAGGTGTTCCAATCCCCTCCCAATCATTGGATTCAGGTGTTCCAATCCCCTCCATGGATACAGGTGTATACAATCATCCCCTAGGCATGCAGACGGCTTCTACAAACATTGGTGAAAGAATGGGTCGCTCTCAGGAGCTCAGTCACTCCAAGCGTGGTCCCGTGATAGGTGGCCACCTGGGCAATAAGTCCATCCGTGACATTTCCTGGCTACTAAATATTCCACGCTCAACTGTTAGTGGGATTATAACAGAGTGGAAGCGACTGGGAACAACAGCCACTCAGCCACCAAGTGGAAGGCCACGTCACATGACAGGGCGGGGTCAGCGCATGCTGAAGTGCACAGTGCGCAGAAGTCGCCAACTGTCTGCAGAGCCAATAGCTAAAGACCTCCAAACTTGGTGTGGCCTTCAGATGAGCCCAACAACAGTGCATAGAGAGCTTCATGGAATGGGTTTCCATGGCCGAGCAGCTGCATCCAAGCCTTCCATCACCAAGTGCAATAGATTGTGATATGGCAGAAAATGATTCATGCATTCATGTAAGGTCACTGGCAGGTCCACTGTAATGTGAAAAGAGTGATTATGTGAGTATTATTACAACCAGAGCTTTTTTCACAAAGCATGGAACTCCCCCCTTCCAAACCCCCCCATGTCTCCGCCCCCTACTCACCTCCAAGCACTGTTCCTTGGTTCCACACCCTACCCACCTCCCAGTGTTGCCCCTTTAAGAGAATACAGAACCAAGAATCATTTTGAGGTGCTAAATAAATTTGTATGCAAAAAACAAGAAAAGCAGTAAGATAGATTCCCTGTAGATAGCAACAACAGACCCCCCCCAGCAACAATGGACCTCCAAGTGACAATAGATTCATCCAAGCAACAATAGACTCCCTACAGTCAGCATCAATGGAACCTTCAGCAGACAGCAACAATAGACCCTCCCTCAACAGTAAATCCCTCCCAGCAAGGATCAACCCCCCAGCAACATAAGACCCATCCAAAGCAACAATAGACCCCTCCCTCAACAGTAAATCCCTCCCAGCAAGGATTGACCCCCCCAGCAACATAAGACCCATCCAAAGCAACAATAGACCCCTCCCTCAACAGTAAATCCCTCCCAGCAAGGATTGACCTCCCCCCCCAGCAATAGATCCATCCCATGCAACAACAGTTCTCCCACCAGCAACAATAGACCCCCACCACAAAAATATGTCCCCTCCAGTAACAATAGATCCCCCAGCACCAAGTATCAATTGACCGTCCAGCACACCCCAGCACCCCTTAGCATAGATACATTCAGTGCTGGAGGTGCCAGAACTGCATTCCTCCTGATTTTGTCTGCACTAAAGTTGCTCATAATTTATATACAGTATATAGTTTATGGATAGAGAAGACATGACTCAAATGACACAGGGGTGTACCTACAGGGGTTGCAGGGGTCACAATTGCGACCTGGTCTCATGCGGCAGGGGGCTCTTACATCCCCGCTGTACACCTGGATAAGAGAAGTGGCAGGAGCCAGGAGGACTGTGCCCTCAATCTCCTTTCTTGGTCTAGGTGGAACATCAGGGGTCTGTGTCACCAAAGCCCCCCAATGGGGCTCCTAAAAAAAATTATTATAAATAATTTTTAAAAAATGGAATGACAAAAATAAACAAATTAAAACAATGGTAATAAATAAATAGGCAAATAAAAAAAACAAAAACTAAAAAAACCTACTGACAGCAGTGGAAGAACTACCAGGGTCACAAAGGTCGCACTTGCGACCAGGCCTTGGCGTACCGCCACCGGGCTTGGTGGGAAGGGCCCCGGCTGAGGGTCAGGGTTCAAGGTTGCTTGGGCCCTGAAACTTCTAGTTATGCCACTAAGATGATATGACTTTGGCAACATGACAATCAAGCACAACTGCATTGAATATTGAGGGATTTCCTTTAGATATTTAGATATATATTGTTCATAGTTTAAATTTTCATTCACAAACTGCTTTTTCTTAGCACTAATCACTGTATTGGTGTCACTGGGGATGTCAGTGGTGTTTAGTCAGTGTGAGTTAGTGTCAGAATGCCCGCCACAGTCACAGAAAGATCTATTTGTGGGGGAAAAGGACATAAATTTCATTTGGGTGCAGAGTTGCATGACCGCGCAATTATCAGTTAAAGTAACGCAGCGCTGTATCGCAAAAGATGGCCTGATCAGGAAGGGGGCGGAAATCCTCTGGAGGGCGAGGGGTTAATAGTACTCACAGCTCAATCAAGATAAGGCATTGCTGAGAGCAGTATGACCAAATAACACCACATTAGAATCCCCCCCCCGAAAATAAAGGGGTAGGAAGGGTCCCCCCCGGGAATCACCGCAGGTAAGCACTGGCACCGCCTAGAAACCAGCAAAGAGGAGAGAGACAGAAGGTGTGGCTTGTCTATGTCTATTATATATATAAACCACAAACTAATGTATTGATCCCACCGGATTGGATGACAGAAAATGCGAAACACCCAAATAGAGGGGAAAAGATGAAATATTGTACAGTCCTCAGCTGGGTAAGTCTTCCTCACCATACGGCCCCCACAGAAATCTATAAAGAGGTGCAACTCAATAAAATAATAAATAATCCCATTTCCTCACAAATCGCACACTTATATAGGGGAGTTTGTGGCTGAATTCTGTAATAAGGATGTCGGCAAACATATCGGAAACCTCCCACAATTTCTGCAATAGTTTATATATGATATATACAGAAGATGGTAAATGTTTTGTTTCCTTAGGATGGCTGGATCCCCATTAATCTAATAAATCTCTCCCTATTGATACCCTTACACTCCAAATTGTTTGTATAAACTGTCAGACACTTACCTCTTCTCAAATCTCTCCAGTAATATATCCAATATATAAGCAACATTGATGAAACAAAAATGATGAATAGATGAGAAAATATCACAGGTATCGTTCCTACAAAAGAAAATCAGAAGAGATGTAATATTAGTCACTCCCCAACATACTGACTATAATAAACCTATTGCTGCAATCACACAGCATTTATTTTACTGCAAGACGACGTTCACACGGAGGAGTTTTTGAAGCATCTTTTGCGTTAAAAAAGTGCCTGAAAGACCTCAAGAAAAATGCTTCTCTATGTGTGTGTGTGTGTGTACAGTTATGTTAAAAATAATAGCCGTCAGACATCACTAACCGGATCAATCGCTGTTTTTGGTGGAAATGATATTTCTACATGGCAAATAATTTCCTAGCAGGTGTAGTAGTCATAGAAATCCAACAGACCCAACAGTCATGACATGCATGCTGCTGATTCTGTGTCATTGAATCACTCATTGAGGGGCGTGTTCAAAATAATAGCCGTGTGGAGTTCTATTAGTGACGTCATTCATTCTTTGAAAAACAGGTGGCAATTATTGCCCTTATTTAAGGAAGGAAGGCAGCAAATGTTGGACATGCTGGTTACAGTGCATTTCTCTCTGAAATTCTGAGGAAAATGGGTCGTTCCAGACATTGTTCAGGAGAACAGCGTACCTTGATTAAAAAGTTGGTTGGAGAGGAACACATAAAGAAGTGCAGAAAATGATCGGCTGCTCAGCTAAAATGATCGCAAATGCTTTAAAATGGCAACCAAAACCTGAAAGACGCGGAAGAAAGCAAAAAACTACCATTGGAATGGATAGAAGAATAGCCAAAATGGGGCGGACTCAGCCAACAATCAGCTCCAGGAAGATGAAAGAAGGTGTGACGTTCCCTGTGAGGACTCAGCCAACAATCAGCTCCAGGAAGATGAAAGAAGGTGTGACGTTCCCTGTGAGGACTGTTACAATTAGAAGACGCCTATGTGAAGCCAAGCTATCTGCAAGAACTCCCCGCAAAGTCCCACTGTTGGGAAAAAGACATGTACTGAAGAGGTTACAATCTGCCAAAGAGCACATTGACCGGCCTAAAGAGAAATGGCGCAACATTTTGTGGGCTGATGAAAGTAAGATTGTTCTTTTTGGGTCTAGTGGGGGGAGACAGTTTGTCAGACGACCCCCAAACACTGAATTCAAGCCACAGTACACTGTGAAGACCGTGAAGCATGGTGGTGGAAGCATCATACTACGGTGTTGGGCCTATTTATCGCATACCAGGGATCATGGATCAGTTTGAATACATCAGAATACTTGCAGAGGTCATGCTGCCTTATGCTGAAGAGGAAATGCCCTTGAAATGGGTGTTCCAACAAGACAACTACCCCAAACACACCAGTAAACGTGCAACATCTTGGTTCCAGACCAACAAGATTGACATTATGGAGTGGCCAGCCCAATCCCCGGATCTTCATCCAATAGAAAACTTGTGGGGTGACATCAAAAATGCGTTTCTGAGGCAAAACCAAGAAATAGAGAAGAACTGTGGAATGTGGTCCAATCATCCTGGGCTGGAATACCTGATCACAGGGGCCAGAAGTTGGGTGACTCCATGCAACACAGATGTACAGCAGTTCTCAGAAACAGTGCGACTACAACCAAATATTCATGAAGTCATTCAAAGGAAAGCAAAATCTTCAGACATTTCTCAGTTTATATAGTGAATGTTTGAGTTTGTTAAGAAGAATACAAACACTGCCATTTTTTTGAACCGTCTAATATTCACTTTTCTTCCATTTTTTTAGAGGAACAACACAAATTTGATGTATTTTTCTTCATGTTGTGATTTGGAATAGAATGTGTCGTGTTCCCAATGCATTTGTGTGGATGGAAATAAAAGGATTTTCAGCTTTATTCACTTTCTTCAACACACTGCTATTATTTTGAACACAACTGTATGTGTGTGTGTCTGTGTCTCTGTGTGTCTTTGTATGTTTTCACGCTGGGCGTTGTGCTTCCGCTGCGGTGTAAATACTCCTGCTTTCAGCATCTTTGGGGCATGTTTGTTCAGTTAATAAAAAAGCCCCAAAAACTCCTCTTCCCATTGAAATCAATGGAAAATGCCTCCAAGAAGTATTTTTGGTGCAGTTTTTAACCAGTTCCATGCCACCCTATAAGAGAAATACAGCTACAGGGCAGCACGGGTGCGCAAAATCACATATATATATATATATATATATATATATATATATATATATATATATATATATATATATGTGATTTTGCAGTTCCGGATTGTGGCCTCGGCTGTCAATCATCAGGGCCTAGTCAGTGATTTCTCGCCAGCATCTGGTGATCGCCAATGGAGGGAGAGACCTGCATATAAACAGCACATATCTCTCCCCTGTCAGCTCCTGCACACTGCTTTGTATGGCTCTGCGTAGCAGTGTGCTTACAGTGAAAAACAGCACACAGTAAAACACACATAGCACACAGTTAACCCTTTGATGGTCCCAGAGGTTAACCCCTTCCTGCCCAGTGTCATTAGTAGAGTGTCAGTGCTTTTTATTCACACTGATCACTGTATTGGTGTCATTGGGATGTCAGTGACACCAAGTCAGTTCACCCCCAGTGTCAGAATGACCACAGCAATCCCGATATAGGTCACTGATCACCGTCATTAATAGTAAAATAGAGGAATAAAAGATCCCAGTATATAGAACGCCATTTGTAAACGCTATAACTTTCATGTAAACCAATTAATTTACACGTGTTGGGATTTTGTTTTTAGCAAAGACACAGAGCGGAATACTTTTTGGCCTAAATTTATGATAAAATTTGATTATTTTTTTTTGCTGTATCTATGTTTAATTGCAAAAAGTCAAAAACATTGCTTTTTTCTCAAAAAAAAAAACACACAGGCGATCAAATACTATCAAAAGAAAGCTCTATTTGTGGGAACAAAAAGGACATACATTTAATTTGGGGTGCAGCGTTGCATGACCGTGCAATTGTCAGTTAAAGAATTGCAGCGCTGCATCGCAATAAATGGCCTGGTCAGGAAGGGGGGGGGGGGAATCCTCAGAAGGGCAAGTGGTTAAGGTGTCCGTTTATGAACCAGCAGTAATAGATCGCTGCTCAGTTCTCCGGCATTCTTGGAGAACACAGTTTTCCTGTGAATGCCGTTTATGAAGCATATGTAGATCAGTTCTCCAAATGAAGGGAGAGTGGTCTACAAATGGTGGAAAACGGCTGATTTTACTATAATCTCGTGAGATTACTGCTAGAGATGAGCGAATTATTCAAAAATTCGATTCGGCTGATTCGCCGAATAAATTCGATTCGAGGCGAATATATTCGCTGCGAATTTAACTTATAAAAAGGGTGTTTCTAGGCTTCAGAGAGCCTTTATATTAGTGCAGAACACTGTACCTTTAATTTAAATGCCCTTGGAGTCTGCTGGGGAAGAGAAATAATACTGTCAGTCAGTATGACATGCAGATGAGTGCCGTCGATCTTAGAATCACCGCACACTTCACTCATTTGGGCAGTCACGGGGCCAAAACCAGAGTGTGGAGCCACAGTGTGGCGGTGGAGGCAGCAGCAATGGGAGGCCATACAGCACCCTATGACAAAATGGAACCCACCAGCAGTGTGAGGAGACCTGAAAGTGGCATATGGCAGAGTGTGGCGATGGAGACAGCAGGAATGGGAGGCCGTACAGGGACCCATGACACACTCTGGACCTGGCAGCAGCATGAGGAGGCGGTACAGGGGCCCATGACAGATTACGGGCCTGGCAGCAGCATGAGGAGTCGGTACGGGGGCCCATGGCAGATTACGGGCCTGGCAGCAGCAATGGGAGGCCATACAGCACTCTATGACAAAATGGAACCCACCAGCAGTGTGAGGAGACCTGAAAGTGGCACATGGCAGAGTGTGGCGATGGAGACAGCAGCAATGGGAGGCCGTACAGGGACCCATGACACACTCTGGACCTGGCAGCAGCATGAGGAGGCGGTACGGGGGCCCATGGCAGATTACGGGCCTGGCAGCAGCATGAGGAGGCGGTACAGGGGCCCATGGCAGAGTGGCGGAGCGTAAGCAGCTAAAATTGAAGGCCATACAGAGGCCTATGTTAAAAAGTCCCCCCAGCAGCAGCGTGGGGAGACGACTAGTCGTCGACTATCAAGAGTCCAATGGCAGAGTGGCGGAGCAGAAGCAGCTTCAATTGAAGGCCATACACAGGCCTAGGTTTAAAAGTCCCTCACAGTTAATTCCAATAACGAACTCTACTCCTCCGTGCAATCTACTTACGAGACCCTGGGCAGGTCTGGGTCCAATTTGTGGTAGAGACTGGTTTTGTTCAGCCATGCTTGAGCGAGTAATAACAGGTCTGTGCTGCCCTTTGGTGTCTGGCTTAATGCGCACAACACTGAACGTCCCAGCGTTTGTCAACGATTTGCCGTTAAGTGATGCAAACCCGCTGAACCACGTTCATGAGGAGCCAGTACAGGGGGCCATGAATCAGTATAGACCTGGCAGCAGCGTGAGCAGACAACAGAGGCACATGGCGCAGGGTGGCGGTGTAGGCAGCATTATTCTGAAGCCATACACAGGCCTAGGTTAAAAAGCGGAAGCCGTCAGCAGCGTGAGCAGACGACAGAGACACATGGCGCAGGGTGGCGGTGGATGCAGCAGTATTCGGAAGCCAAACACAGGCCTCGGTTAAAAAGCGGAAGCCGTCAGCAGCGTGAGCAGACGACAGAGGCACATGGCGCAGGGTGGCGGTGGAGGCAGCAGCAATGGAAGGCCATACAGCACCCTATCACAAAATGGAACCCACCAACAGTGTAAGGAGACCTGAAAGTGGCACATGGCAGAGTCTGGCGATGAAGTCAGCAGCAATGGGAGGCCGTACAGGGACCCATGACACACTCTGGACCTGGCAGCAGCAAGAGGAGGCGGTACAGGGGCCCATGGCAGAGTGGCGAAGCGTAAGCAGCTTAAATTGAAGGCCATACAGAGGCCTATGTTAAAAATAAAAACATGTTTGGGGCATGATTCATGGCGGATTTAGTCAGTTGTGTCAGGAACTGGTGGTTTGAAATCCAGACTAATCCACGTCTGATTCATTTTCACAAACGTGAGTCTCTCCACACTTTGGGTGGACAGTCGTGTCCTCCGCGGAGTTACAATACCTCCTGCCGCACTAAACACGCGCTCCGATGCCACGCTACTGGCCGGGCATGACAGCCTTTCAAGGGCAAATTCAGCTAGTTGGGGCCAAAGGTCAAGTTTCGTTGCCCAGTAGTCAAGGGGATTGTCTACCTCGGTTGGCAGGGTGCTGTCCAAGTAGGCCCGAGCCTGTTGTTTGAGGTCCTGCTCCAGGTCCACCTGATGCTGCTGCTGCTGGTTAGTAGTTTCCTCACTGCGCTGGTGAAGAAAGCTACTCATCATCGACTGCAGACTGAGGCAGCCGCTGCTGGTGGAGCTGCCACTGCTCCTACCACCCCACCCCTCCCCTGCTGCCATGGCAGCGGAACGCGAGCGCACAGGGCCCACAGTGTCTGAGGATGGACGTTGGCGCAGAAAGGCAGAGACCAACTGACTACATAGGTGGTTTTTATAGTACTTTATTTTGGCCTCCCTCTCAGCAGGTGTGAAAAAGGCCACCATTTTTGAACGGTAGCGAGGGTCCAACAAGGTGGACAGCCAAAAGTCATCCCTCTGTCTGATGGTTATTATTCGGCTGTCACTATGCAAGCAACCGAGCATGCTATGGGCCATTTGTGCCAAGGAATGCGAGGGACTCCCTGCCTCCATCTCCACAGCATACTGCCACGGTGCGTCTGGGTCCTCTGTCTCCTCCTCCTCCTCCTCTACCAGATGCTCCTGCTCCTCCACTCCTGTCCGCCGAGTGGAAAAACCACCCATTTCACTCAATAATTCCTGAGCACCAATGTCCTCCTCTACCTCCTCCTCTTCTTCCTGTCCTGCCCCCACAGGGGTCATGTGGCGTTGAGATCTGTGCGCCACGTCTACCGCACCCTGACCAGCCATTGTTAACAGCATTTGTTCCAGGACGTGCAACAGAGGAATGACGTCGTTCATCCCATAGTCCTGCCGACTCACGAATAGCGTGGCCTCCTCAAAGGGCCTGAGCAAGCGGCAGGTGTCACGCATGAGCTGCCAATGGCTGACATCTAAGTTACACAGGGGAGTACCTTTATCCGCTTGTAACATCAGGAAATCGGTGATGGCCTTTCGCTGTTCGTAAAGGCGGTCTAACATATGTAGGGTTGAATTCCACCTTGTTGCAACGTCGCAGATCAGGCGATGCTGTGGAATTCCGTTCTGCCGCTGCAGCTCAATGAGGGTGTGCTTTGCGGTGTAGGAATGGCTGAAATGCATGCAAAGTTTACGTGACATTTTAAGGATGTCTTGCAGTGGGATGGTGGATTTTAGGAACCGCTTGACAACCAGATTGAACACGTGAGCCATGTATGGCGCATGGCACAACCTTCCTTGACGCAGAGCAGACACCATGTTCTTTCCGTTGTCGGTCAACATGGTTCCGATTTTAAGTTTGCGCGGAGACAGCCATCTGTCGATTTCTCTGTTCATTACACTCAGAAGTTCCTCCCCTGTGTGACTACGTTCGCCAAGGCATACCAGGTGCAGCACAGCGTGACACCGTTGCGCCCTGCACATGTGATATGCCGGTCGGGTAATGGGACTTGGCACGGGGGTGGCGGCTGAGGACACGGCGGAAGAAGAGGTGGTAGAGGCGGACATCTTTGCTGGACCAAGGACGTGCAAACGTGGAGGCAAAAGCGCCGTGACCTGTCCAAGTTGCTGGTGCGGCTGTGCCGGCACCACGTTCACCCAGTGGGCCGTAAATGACATGTACTGTCCCTGACCGTAGTTACAGCTCCACACGTCGGCGCTGCCGTGCACTTTGGCAGAGACCGACATGCTCAAAGACTGGCCCACCATCTCTTCTACATGTGAATGCAGGGCTGGCACTGCCTTTTTGGCGAAGAAATGCCGGCTTGGCACTCTCCACCGCGGCTCGGCACAAGCCATCATTTCTCGGAAAGGTGCTGAGTCCACCACTTGGAAAGGGAGGGACTGCAGCACCAGCAACTTGGACAGGAGGACGTTCAGCTTCTGCACCGTCGGGTGCGTGCTCGCAAACTGTTGTCTCTTGGAAACGGATTCCAAGAAAGACTGCTGACGGAATCCGTGAAGAGGAGTAGCAGGAGAAGGAGCATCTGAACGAGCGGAAGATGCCAACGAGCGACAACTCCCCTCAGCAGAGGTGTTGGAGCCTTGACTGGCTGATAGAGGGCGATTGACGTCGGGTGACGGAGCAAGTAACGGAGCGGGTGATGGAGCGGGGGCTGGGGCAGGCAGAACCGCCGTATCTTTATCACGGTTTTCCCAGGCCACCGAATGGCGACGCTGCATATGCTGACGCAACGCTGTAGTCCCAACATGGGCCCCCTGGCCACGCTTGACTTTCTGGCCACATAGTCGACATACGGCTACGTTTACTTCCTCGGGCGGCTTGACGAAAAATTGCTACACCGCCGAGTAGGAAACTTTGCCCCCGCTACTCCTCACTGGCTGACTGCTACTTCCTCCGTGCACACCGGCACCACTACTGGCCGTGGTGGTAGGCTGCAGTGGAGCTGGTGCTCTACTCCGTGGCCGTTTGCCTCCACTGACACTGCTGCGACCCTGCTGCCTCCTGGGCAACCCACCGACTGTTTTGCTCGCTGCAAAGCTGGCACCCTCTTCTCCTGATGATGCGGAAGCAATAGCCTGATGACGACGAGGCTGCCAAGTGCGATCAGCCTCATCATCATCAATTAGGGTCTCCGCGTCACTACTAGCCCCCTCGGCTGCGTGTGGGTCAGGAGACAGACCTGTCTCTAGACCGGCTACCGAGCCACTCTCCTCGCCAGTACTTCTTCGCCTGGCTGCTGAAAAGGCGGATGTCTCCCCCCGTTCCTGACCGCCCTCTGTTAGCTCTTCCTCACTGTACAGTGGGGCTGAGCCCACAGCATGCGATACTTCGCTTGGTGAGGGAACAGCAAAGGACAGGGGCAGGTCGAGGACACGTGATTTCAGTGGGCTTGCTCCCGGGCCATGCCAACTAACGGTTGTGTCTGACGTACCCACCGACCGTTGGCTGTAGGTGTCAGAGGTGACCTGGGAAGAGGAAGACGACCGAGTCAACCAATCGATGACGGCAGGGTTGTCGGTGGAGACACGACCGCTGGATGACACCGGGAGCACTGGCCTCTGGCTGCGACTAGTGCTGCCTCGACCCCTTCCTCTGCTGCCACGTCTGCTCGCTCCTGAAACATTGCCTCCTCTGCCACTCCTCTACGTGTTGTCTGACATACTCTTTAATTCAATAGTGGTTGTGAAGCAGAAAGTAACGATTCTGTGTCCCTGAGTAATGATTCTGTGTCCCTCAGTAACGATTCTGTGTCCCTCAGTAACGATTCTGTGTCCCTCAGTAACGATTCTGTGTCCCCGAGTAACGATTGTGTGTCCCCGAGTAACGATTGTGTGTCCCCGAGTAACGATTGTGTGTCCCCGAGTAACGATTCTGTGTCCCCGAGTAACGATTCTGTGTCCCCGAGTAACGATTCTGTGTCCCCGAGTAACGATTCTGTGTCCCTGAGTAACGATTCTGTGGCCCTAAAGTCTCTGTGGCCCTAACTCTGTCCCTAATACAGACAGGTCTGTCTCTCTTGAATGACCGGAGGCTAATGGAGAATTCTAAGATGGCCGCGATTTATAGCTCCACCATTACACAGTGATGGCTGGCTGCTGATTGGCTAATGCGATCACATGTCATGAATGAATGCATTATGGGTCAGCGCGCCTTGTCTGCGCGCCTTCCCAGTGATCCCCGCTCCGTCGCCACACATGTCGCCGCCATTTTTGGGAAAATTCGATTCGTGCATCCGAAGTTTGCTAATTTTCGGATTCGGCGCGAATCGAATATTTCCTAATCTTCGAAACGAATTCCACTTCGTCATGTTCGATTCGCTCATCTCCAATTACAGTAAAAGATCAGTTTACTAAGCAGAGGTAAATTATCTCTGCTCAGTTTGCGGTCCCTCCGATTCTCCAGCTCTGGGCTGGAGGGAGAACACAGATCTCCAGTGAAGGGCTGAACATGTTCTCCTGAGTGTCATAAACTGTGAATGACCAGAGAATAGCTGAGATCCTCTGAATCTATTCTCTGTGTCATAAACGGACACCTCTGTGCGACTTTTTAAAAGGTTCCTGGTGAGAATTCAGTCCCATAGACTTTCATGTTATCTCACAGAAGTCACATCAGCATAGATAAGAAGCATTCCTATACACTTCCTTCCCCTGATCAGCTCTTTCTATGGTTGATCTCTCCTTTGTTCCCTGAACCTGGAACACACTTGTTAATATTTGGTAGACGTGCTATTTGCTTTGCTCCAAATCGAAACCGGGACTAAATTTTCATTATTCATTTCATTATTTTTATATTCGGATATAGCCAAATTTCTGAATTGTAACAGAAGCAAATTTCATAGAATCCAAAATAACGAAACAAAATTTAGTCCAAAATAATCTAATTCGAATTTGCAAACAAATTTGAACTGTAAACATATTGCGGATTTTCTTCAAAGACTGTGTATTAGTGTTTTTGAAAAGAATAGAATAGAGTAAAACAGAATACATAACATAATAGAATATCATAGAAAAGAGTATAAAATAAAATACAATAAAATAAAAAATAGAATAGAAAGAATATAACCTCCTTCCAAAATTTGAATTTTAAATAGAATAGAACCAGCTATTGTTCACAATGAATTTGGATCGATTCATTATTTTATATTCAAATTCAGTTCAAATCCATTGGAAAAAATTAGAATCCGGTTGAAAACAAATAAACTAAACTAAATAAATTTCGTTACAAGTGCAACAAAACAAAAATGATTAACTTTCCCAATCGCTCCAAAACGAAACACATTTTTTTCGTTCTGCACATGTCTAGCATTTGGTAATTTTTACTTTTATATCTTTGATTTTGTTTGTTTTTATGTTTGTAGGTTTGTATTTCTCTTACCTGCTTGCGGACCGCCCAACATTGCTGCTATCCAGTTTTAGGGCGCTAGCCCTTGCTGTGATTGTATAAAGTGGATGTTTGTAAGCAAGTCCCAGCCAATGATTTTTTAATATTTGCATATTTGTCGCACTTAAATTATTCAGAAAAAAGCGGGACAAACATGCCTGGCCTTATGTGAAAAATTGCCCCCCCTCTCGCTTGCTAAATCATGAATGAACTATGATTAACCGCATTTATTGGAAAGTTGAGTTAAATTTCACTTGCCACACCCAGGCCTGATTACTGCCAGACCTGTTGAATCAAAAAATCAATTAAATAGAAAAATGTAAAAGGGACCCAGGACGCTGTAGGCTTACTTGATGAGGTACTGTTGAGCATGGAGTTTACCAACTCAAAAATGTGTTGCCTTTGGTCTGAGATCATCATAAGCATGCATGTTATCATTTCTATGATCGTTGGTGAAGTAACTGATATTTCTTTGTAAAAAAAACAACCGGTTTCAAAAGAAATGAACAAAATAACAATCTCATGTGACATCACTAAACACCCGCCCCCTACATGCCTTTAGGACTTCGTGCAGAAGGCTCCTCTGGTCCACCAACATTCTGGTGTTACACCCAACTCTACTACCTGGGGCTGTACAAGAGGCCTGTTGGCTGATGCATGGCTTACATTGTATACCAGATTGTGGACATATCTGGACTTTCACAAACTTACCATCAATATTCCAGAAGTATAATGATAAACCAGATGAGACCAATGATGTGATAGATAATACCGTAAAGATTACCCCCAAAACAACTTTCATCCTTGGACCCAATCCTGTAAAAGAAAAGCACAATAAGTGTAATTGTATTTCTGAATGTCTGAAAAACAATCCCAACAACATTTCTGCTTTTTCCGACTATAAACCGATGTCTACGATGTTTCCTTCACTTTAACAGCTCCGCATCTTAACCTCCCCAAATGTGAGGAATGGATAGCTCTTTATATTTTCCTCAAGCAAGAGTTTGCTTTTTTTTCCATTTTCTGCCCCTGGATGCTTCCTGACTGGTGATGAATGAACTGGTCTGGGTTCAGATTAGATGTCTGCAGAATAAAAACATCCTTTTCCTTTCCTCCTTTCCCCGGAAAGGATCGCTATGCAATCACATGATCACTATGTGGGCAAAGCTGTTATGAATGAATCTCATTCATAACAGCTCTGCTCCTCTTCATAGTGAGCTGTGATTGCCCCACAGCTGTCACATGATACATGGGGCCAATCACAGCACCCTGTACCATGTGACCAGCTCCAGCCAATCACAGATCACTATCTTGAGCTGTCAAAAACCCAGTTCATGTTTTGACAGTTCATGAATGACTTTGGTTCTGACAGCAAGCTTTTCATTGCAGGGGAAATTATCTTTATTTCTCTTGCAAAGCAAAGTGTAAAAAAATTAAAATAAATAAAAAATCCCTAATCAACCCGCCCACACACAGTAGTACAATGTTACTATGGTAACATTGTACTATTCTGATAAAAGTATTTAAAAAAATAAAAAGTTTTAAAAAAAAATACCATATTGAGAATTTTTTTAAGTTTTTTTAAAGTTTTTTTTTTTTTTAAACTTGCCAACCGCTTACCCAGGTGAGCAGCAGCTCTTGGCAAAGTGACATAATCTTGCATCACTTCCTATTTTGGGGTGTGAACGCAACTGCACCCCCTGCTGCCCCCACCCTTCAGTCCAGGGACAGAAGTGAGAAAACAGCACCATGTAAAAGCACCACTACATTTTATACACACACAGGTTAGATTAGCACATTTAACCTTTTGATCGCCCCTATTAACCCTTTGATCACCCCGTCACCCAGCCAATGCCATTAGTACAGTGTCAGTATATAGAATGTTTCACTGATCACTGTATTCCTACCACTAGTGACATCATATAGATTCAGGGTTAGTTAGAGCCCCTCCCAGCCAGGGTCAGTTAGCGTTAGATTGGCCGCACACTGTCACACTCAAGCTATAGGTCGCTGATCACCGCCATTACTAGTATAGTGTTTGTATGGATCAATATATTGATCATGAATAGAACTATACTAGTGCCTCCTTTGTATAGTGTCCACAAAAACGCAGAGTTAGTAGGATCGGCCCCGTTCGCTGACAGAACTAGCATTTAGCCCATCTGATGTTTTTCACGGAATATTTGTACCAGTTGGTTGTGGGCCAAGGCAATTTATAAGCACAACAATACATGGCCACCCATCCAAATTCAGCTCTTGCTAGACAATTCACATGGAAACCTATTATGGTTTCTGAATTTAAAACTCTTTTGGGCCAAACCCTCAGCATGGGCATTACAAATGAATGAACTGCAGTCATGTTGATCCACAGAACTGATTCATCATATGCCCGTGTTCTCTTCTGTTACATATATGCCCAACATGGACCAGCAATGTACTGGCACGTCGCTGGACTTTGAGTGGTTATACCGGGATGTTGCCTGTGTCACGTCTATGGTAGTGAGTTCTATAAAACCACAGCTTGGGGTTCCCCAGGGTGCGGAGTCAAAGCCCCAGCCTTTGGTCAGGGTCACGGCCCCCAGGTACAACCAGCTGAGGTAGAAGAAACCGCTAGCGGGAGCAGGGTGCAATGGGAGAAGAGACAGGAGATCCAGTAGACAAGGTCTATCCGAGGTCAGGACAGGTGGAAAACTAGCGATGTCAGGAACGAGCCGGGGTCGGCACACGGATAGACAATAGGAGGAATGTCAGGGACAAAGCCGGGGTCAGTACACAGATATACAATAACGGATACACAGCAGAACACAGGAGAGCTCCGACAACAAACATTGCTCAGGCATTGTGGCCCAGTTTGAGCACATCTTAAATAGACAGGCAGACAAGGAGGTGGGACAGGAAGTGATGGAAGGGAAGGACATAAAACCCAGGGAATAGCAGACGACACCCATAGCTGAGCACAGAACAACAAACATGTGAAGGAATCAAGAGCAGCATGGAGGTAAGAGTAAACACACAAGAGGCTGCAAGCTAACTTGTGACAGTACCCCCCCTCTTATGAGGTCTCCCCACTTTTTTAGGGCCAGGTTTAAGGGGAAACCTCTGATGAAAAAATTCCACCAGACGGGGAGCAGAAACATCAGTAGAAGGAATCCAACACCTCTCCTCAGGACCATATCCCTTCCAGTCAATAAGATACAAAAGCTTCCCTCTGATGAACTTAAAATCCAAGATTTGCTTGACTTTATACTGATCTGAAGTACTCGCTATTGGGGAAGGATAACGATGAGGATGGGAAAACCTGTTGATAATTTTCTCAGAAGAAAAACATGGAAAACATTAGGGATTCTTAGATGTGAAGGGAGGTGGAGTTTGAAAGCAACAGGATTGACCTGGCGAAGGATGGTAAGGGGACCAATGAACCGAGGAGCACATTTCATAGAGGGTACCCATAAATGGATACTCTTGGTAGAGAGCCAAACTTTGTCACCCGGGAAAAATTTGGGACTCACCCGGTAATGAGAATCAGCAGCTACTTTGTACTTAGAAGTTGGCAGATGTAAGCTCTTGGAAACATTTGCCTCGGAAGGAGTAAGAATAGGGGAACATACGACAGGAACCTGGGCTGGAGCAGACACCAAAACCCGGGATGAAGGGTCTGGTGAGGAGGCTGCCAGGGAGGGCACAGGGGTGGGCGTGAAGGCTTTGATTCGTATAGTGGGCAAGACAGGCTTTGCGGAACAGAACCTTGGGGTAATACAAGGAACAGAGGGCACTATGGGATATGTATGGGGACAAACAGGGGACAGAGGGTACAGTAGCTACTAAATGTGGAAACCACTGCTGGCTCCAAAGCAGCTGAAGGGAGTTTTGGGGTCTCAGCAAGCAGGACACATGAATCTGGGAACTCAGATGGTACAGAGGTCACAGATGTTGGGACCTCCACCCAACCAGAAGGTTGCGATATAGGAGCTCTAAGCTGCAGCATGTGTAAAGGGACTAAAGATTTGGGCAGCAAAGAGGGTAAGGAACTAGAGGTGGACAGCACCGGAAGGGGATCCGTAATAGGAGTAGGCAGGGGAGCAGCCTTACTACAAGAAACATCCTTTAAGGTCTGGCAATGATGAGGGAGCATCAGAGAGGCGGTGGCCACAGCCATGAGGACAGTGTGAGGTGGGGACACCTTAGGGAGACAAGTTTAATTGCATTTAGACCCCCAAGACAATACTTGGCCAGATTTCCAGTCAAGATTGGGTGATTGTTTCTGCAACCATGGAAGTCCAAGAATGATGGGGCTAGAAGACTTAGGGAGGATCAGGAAGGAGAATTCCTCACAATGAAGAGCACCAACCTGCATGGTTATGGAGGAAGTCCGGAAGCGTAGAGGTCCTAAGGCCAAGGTAGAGTCATCAACTGTAGATACTGATTGGGGAGTCGTCAAGGGGACAAGAGGAATGCCCAATTCAGTGGCCAAAGATTGCTCAATGAAGTTCCCGGCTGCCCTAGAGTCCACATAAGCAGAAACCTGGTACGAGTTCAGGGCAAAATGAATGGAGACAGGTATGGTAAATCGAGAGAAGGTGGCAGAATTCAGGTTCTGGTCTAGATCACCTCCCTCACAGTGAGCCAGACCCAAGTTTCCCAGGCGGACAGGACATGACCTTCTGCCCCACAGTAAAGGCATAGACCCAATCTTAGGTGGCACAATCGCTCTTGTGGAGTAAGGTGCATTCAACCTAACTGCATGGGCTCTTCAGACGTTGGTACGGTTGCAGAGGAAAATTGATCAGGAAATTTCTGGGAAAAAGGAGCACGAGAACCCACTGGAGGGCGACGTGGATGAGTCCTTTCCAGATCTTGCTCCTGGAAGCGGATATCGATCTGGATGCTAAGAGCAATCAACTCATCCAGGACGGTGGGTATGTTCCTTCCGGCTATTTCATCCTTAACCCGGTCCGCTAGACCCTGCCAAAAGGTTGCAGAAAGGGCCTCATCATTCCATGCAAGTTCTGAAGCCAAGGTGCGAAACTGAACTGCATACTGACCAACCAACATGCTTCCTTACCGTAGCTGAAGAAGGGCTCCCGCAGCAGATGAAGTCCTGCCGGGCACATCGAACATTTCCCGGAAAGCTTGCAGGAAGGCTGGGAGACTGGAGATAGTGTGGTCTTGATGCTCCCACAGTGGCGAGGCCCAAGCCAGTGCTTTACCAGAAAGGAGGGAGATCATGAAAGCCACCTTGGAACGATCGGTAGGGAAATGATCGGTTGCTAGCTCAAAATGAATCAAGCACTGATTAATGAAGCCTCGACAAGCCTTGGGATCACCAGAGAAGTGAGGCAGTGGAGGCAGCTGGAGTCTTGTAGGATGGTGTTCCACCGGGAAAACCACAGAAAGTGGAACAGCAGGAGCCAGAGCAGAGGATAAGGAAGTGGACCCCGCCTGTAGCTGATCCAACCGGGAGGAGAGTTCCTGCAGACAATGCATAATCTGTTCTTGGAAGGCCTGTTGGACCTAGACTCTCAGCGTCAAAGCCTGACATTGTTCCAGGACAGGCTGCGGTGTCTCCAAAGAGCTCATGGCCTGAGCAAACTGTCACGTCTATGGTAGTGAGCTCTATAAAACCACAGCTTGGGGTTCCCTAAGGTGCGGAGTCTAAGCCCCAGCCTGCTTGTTCTCCAGGGCCTCTGATGGTGGGGATGGACTTGAAGCAGGCTGGAACTAGGTCGTGGCCCCCAGGTACACCCAGCTGAGATAGAAGACACCGCTTGCAGGAGCAGGGTGCAATGGGAGAAGAGACAGGAGATCCAGTAGACAAGCCGAGGTCAGGTGGAAAACTAGCGATGTCAGGAACAAGCCGGGGTCGGTACACGGATAGACAATAGGAGGAATGTCAGGGACAAAGCCGGGGTCAGTACACAGATATACAATAACGGATACACAGGAGAGCTCTGACAACAAACGTTGCTCAGGCAATGTGGCCCAGTTTGAGCACATCTTAAATAGACAGGCAGACAAGGAGGTGGGACAGGAAGTGATGGAAGGGAAGGACATAAAACCCAGGGAATAGCAGACGACGCCCACAGGTGAGCACAGAACAACACACATGTGAAGGAATCAAGAGCAGCATGGAGGTAAGAGTAAACACACAAGAGGCTGCAAGCTAATTTGTGACAGCCTGCAGCTACAGACATCATCCTGATATGGTTTTTTTCAGCTGTCGATCAGCTTTCATGTAAAAGCAATCCTAGTGGCCAATTAGCTGCTGAATTGTTTTTATGAGCAGTGGGAAGGGACATTCCCCCCACCCCCTCCTTCTGCCTTCCACAGTTTTCTAGGGCTCTCCAGTCCCACAGGGGAATCCGAGAATGCAGCCGGAAGTTCTGCTGGCTGACCATAGAGCTGATCAGAGACCATAATGACTTCAATCATCTCTATGATCCAAAAAAAATATGAAAAGGGACAGTGTGAAAATTAAAAAAAACAAAAGAACTAAAAAAAAAAAAAAAAAAAACACCCTTGCACCCCCTGAGCACGCACATGCATGAGCAACTGTTGACCACGTGCTGGTATGTAAACAGCAGTTGCACCATGCATGTGAGGTATCACCGAGATCATTAGAGGGCAGTAATTCTAGCGCTACTCCTGTGTAAATATAAATTGATGACCTGTAAAGGCTTTTAAAGCATCGCCTATCGATAATAAAAATGTATGTATTGTGTTGCCATTGCACAGGCATGCACAATTTTAAAGCATGTCATGTTTGGTATCCATTTACTCAGCATTACATCATCTTTTATATGTTATCAAACAATTGGGCAATATATTGTGTTTTTGTTCATTAAAATTCTAAAAAGTGTATTTTTCTCAAAAGACTTGCGTTTGAAAAATCGCTATGCAAATACTGTGTGATATAAAAAATTTCAACACCCACCATTTTATTCCCTAGGGCCTCTGCGTTAAAAAAACAACTAAATATATATATATAAAATGTTTGGAGGTTGAAGGTAAATTTCTAGCAAAAGAACAGATTTTTCATGTGAACAAAAAGTGTTAGTAAAGGCTTGGTCTTCAAGAGTGGGTGATGTATGGCAGACGCTTCTAATCTTGGCCTTGAAATGCCAGGATAGTAAAAGCCCCCCCCCCCCTCCAAAAGACCCCTTTCTGGAAAGCAGACACTCCAAGGTATTTGATAAGAGGCATGGTCAGTGTTTTGCAGATCTCATTTGTTGCCACATGATTTTGGAAAATGAAGAAAGAAAACAAAAATTGTTTTCTTTTTTTCTTTTTCAAAAACCCGTGACATAAAATGATATCTATAAAATACTCACCATGCCTCTTATCAAATACCTTGGGGTGTCTACTTTCCAAAAAGGGGTCATGGGGGGGGTGGTGTTTGTACTATCCTGGCATTTTAGGGCCTTTGAAACTGTGATAGGTAGTGGGGAAGTGATATGAAGAAATATGCCCTTTGAAAGCCTGGCGGTGGTCATTGGATTTTGGGGACCTGTATGCAGCTAAGTTGCCAAAAAGTCTCTCACATGTGGTACCCCCATACTCAGAAGAAGTAGAAGAATGTGTTTTGGGGTGTTATTCCACATATACCCATGGCAGGCACGAGCAATATATCATTAAAGTGACAACTTTGTTTAAAAAAAATTGTCATATTCAAAAAATGTTCCATGGACTCAACATGCCTCTCTGCAAAATCCTTGGGGTGTCTACTTTCCAAAAGGGGTGATTTGGGGGGAGGGGTGTACTGTCCTGGCACTTTAACACTTCAAGAAATATGATAGTCAGAAAGTAAAAGCTACATAAATTCCAGTATATACCATAATTTGTAGACACTATAACTGTCACACAAACCAATATACATGTATTGAGATTTCTTTTTACCAAAGACATGTAGCAGAATACATTTTAGCCTAAATTTATGACTAACTTGAGTTTATTGGATATTTTTTTAAACCAAAATTGAAAAATATTGTTTTTTTTACAAAATTTTCGGCCTTTTTTTGTTTATAGCGCAAAAAAATAAAAACGCAGAGGTGATCAAATACCACCAAAAGAAAGCTCTATTTGTGTGAAAAAAAGGACATAAATTTTGTTTGGGTGCAACATTGCATGACTGCGCAATTACCAGTTGAAATAGTGCAGTGCCCAACAACAAAAAATGGCCTGGTCAGGAAGGGGGGTAAATCCTCAGGAGGGCGAGTGGTTAATGAACTGATCTGAAACTAAATGAATGTTTTTGTTCTGCACGTCTAATCTGAGGTTATATAACAGTTCTAATGACATAAACACACCTTGCGGCATTTATTTACTTCCAGATAAAAGAGCAAAAACTTACTGTGAATAAAACCGATCATCAAACAGTATGTGAAACATACGATTACGCCTAAAACAACTGCAGCCATAGAAATATCTATCACTGGATACCGTCCTATAAAAGAAAAACACAACAGATATTATCTCAGTCCTGCATGTCTGGAGAACCCAACACTTCTATATATACTGACTGTACATTTATCATTGCAGGTGAAGCATTTATATTACTGGATTAGAATAGGTAGAATAGGACGCTACTAGTGTTCAAGGTATCCGCTCACTAAACATAGCTGTGGTCCCATAAACCAAACACTACTTCTCAACAAAGAGAGGTTTTTGTGAATTAGATGTCCACCAGAAGGAGGTTACATTAAGGGACCAATGTGGTGAACCATACGTGAGTGTTGTACAAAACTGCATTTATTGATTAGAATATTAACCGCTCGCCCTCCGCCCTATATCAGAAGTACTGCTACAGGGTGGCAGGGCCACACACACACACACACTTTACATTTTCGGATAGGGGGCGCACCTACACGCGCTCCACTATTGGCGACTGGGGATGTCGATCACTCAGTGATCGTCGGCAAAGCTGACAGGTGAGCGAGCTGTATGTAAACAGAGATCTCTCTCCTGCCAGCAAGGACATGCTGCTTTGTATCTCTTTTCCTAGTAAAACAGCACACAGATAACTCTTTGATCAACCCAGATGTTAACCCCTTCCTGTCCAATGCCATTAGTACAGTGTCAGTGCTTTTTATTAGCACTGATCATTGTATTGGTGTCACTGGGGATATCAATGGCAGGTAGTCAGTTCCCACCAGTGTCAGAATGCCCGCCGCAGTCGCTGATCTCCGCCATTACTAGTATTGAAAAAAAAATTATTCCCAGTATCTACACCGCCATTTGTAGATGCTATAGCTTTCACATAAACCAATTTATTTACACGTATTGAGATTTTTTATTTTTAGCAGAATACATTTTGGCCTAAATTTATGACGAAATTTGATTTAATTTTTTTTTTATTGGACATGTTTTATAGCAAAAAGTCAAAAACTTGTTTTTTTTTCTTCAAAACGGTTATGTTTCACATGACTGTCATATGCCTTTAAGTGTTCTTTGCATTTTTCCTCTGCTCCTCCCTTTGCTTTGGTTTAGTTCATGCTGTATAGATAGCCCCACCCCTTTTCCTAGTAAGGAGTTTCAGCTTCAAGCCTCATGTCATGAAGCAGATCACATTATGATATTTTGACCTATCCGATGTTCATTGTTGTAAGATTCTCTCAGTTTATGGAATAAACTTCAAAAGATCTACAAGGTGTCATCTGATTGAGTCACTGCCTGTGTTATTCAACTAAGATTGGAGTTATCGCTATCTCATCACAACTGTAAGTTACAGAGATCACACTTTCAATGCTTAGATTGGAGAGACAGAACAAAAACTGTAGTTCTTTTTGTTAATAGTGACAAAAATAAAAAACACAGAGGTGATCAAATGCCACCAAAAGAAAGTTCTATTTGTGGGAAAAAGAGGATATAAATTTCATTTGGGTGCAGCGTTGCATGACCGTGCAATTGTCAGTTAAAATAACACAGCGCCATAACGCAAAATAATGGCCTGCTCAGGAAATCCTCTGGAAGGTGAGGGGTTAAAGCTAAAAACACATGTGATGTAATGTTCACAGTTCATAAATTGCGCTTATTCTTTATCTTCCTTCATAAAGTGTGCGGCTTTATTATCTCTAGTGATAAACATGCAGCACTTCCCATATAGGTGTGAACAAACACACCGCGTGTCCACCACCGTTCCCTCCTGAGCTCAGTTCCACTTTTTGACCTGTCCTCTTACAGGTCAAAATTAGAGATGAGCGAATTATTCAAAAATTCGATTCGGCTGATTCGCCGAATTTGCGGGAGAAATTCGATGCGAATTTATTCGCTGCGAATTTAACTTATTAAAAGGGTGTTTCTAGGCTTCAGAGAGCCTTTATATTAGTGCAGAACACTGTACCTTTAATTTAAATGCCCTTGGAGTCTGCTGGGGAAGAGAAATAACACTGTCAGTCAGTATGACATGCAGATGAGTGCCGTCGATCTTAGAATCACCGCACACTTCACTCATTTGGGCAGTCACGGGAGAAGAGGAAGAAGAGGAAGAAGAGGAAGAAGAGGAAGAAGAGGAAGAAGAGGAAGAAGAGGAAGAAGAGGAAGAATTCCAGTACAGCAAAAAAGTGTATCTGCAGAGAGCTCCGCTATTTCTGACAGTTCTCTGACAGTTCCTTCACATGTACAGCGGTTGAAACATTGTATCTATTTGTTTCAGAATAAAAACATCTGTATCCTAAATGGAAACAAATAGATACAATGTTTCAACCGCTGTACATGTGAAGGAACTGTCAGAAATAGCAGAGCTCTCTGCAGGGACACTTTTTGCCGGCTGATCGGGGAAAATTCGATTCGCGCACCCGAAGTATGCTAATATTCGGATTCGCCGTGAATCGAATTTTTCCTGAAATTCGAAACAAATTCCACTTCGCCTGGTTCGATTCGCTCATCTCTAGTCAAAATCACTTGAATTTTTGGATCTTTAGCAACCTCTTCACTTTCGATATGGGAGTAGAAGGCAAACCCCCCCCCCCCCCAAAAAAAAACGGACGATCATTCATCCAATATTCTCATTGTGTGTACGGGGCTTAAGACTACTTACTTGTCATGGTAAAGCTGAGAGTAATTTCCTCCTCCAGGGATCTGTGGCTGACAATACAGGAAAATACATCTCCGGGTTCAGCGTCGGTAGACGGCTCCACAGTCAGCACACTGGTCACAATAAATGTCCCATCGCTGTTCCCCAAAGGTGTTGTGAAAGAAACGTCCTTGTCCCAAGGTGAGCTCCTGCTGTTACTTTTACTGGATTTAACCCATCGGATCTTCACAGCTTCTGGGTAAAAATTATTGACTTCACAACGGACAGATCCCGTGATTCCATCTTCAATATGTTGATCATGGCTCAGCGCCGTCTGCGGCTTAACTGTACAAGGAAAGACACAATTATTCATTATTTCTATACTAAAGGCTAATTCCACTTAAAGTGTTACTAATTCCCGGACCCCACATTCCCTCTATCCGCTCTCCCCGGACCCCACATTCACTATATCCGCTCTCCCCGGACCCCGCATTCACTATACCCGCTCTCCCCGGACCCCGCATTCACTATATCCGCTCTCCCCGGACCCCGCATTCACTATACCCGCTCTCCCCGGACCCCGCATTCACTATATCCGCTCTCCCCGGACCCCGCATTCACTATACCTGCTCTCCGCGGACCCCGCATTTACTATATCCTCTCTCCCCAGACTCCGCATTCACTATATTCGCTTTCCCTGGACCCCGCATTCACTATATCCGCTCTCCCTAGACCCCGCATTCACTATATCCGCTCTCCCTAGACTCCGCATTTACTATATCCGCTCTCCCCAGACCCCGCATTCACTATATCCGCTCTCCCTGGACCCTGCATTCACTATATCCGCTCTCCCCGGACCCCGCATTCACTATATCCGTTCTCCCGGGACCCCGCATTCACTATATCCGCTCTCCCCGGACCCCGCATTCACTATATCCGCTCTCCCACAGTAGACAGAATATGGAAATGCAATTATTTTAGTAAACTGCTAAATCCCTTTTCTCATCAGCAGTATATAGCAGTCTTGTGACTTCTATCAGTGTCCAGCAGAGCACTGGTTAAAACTTGTAGAAGGAGTTTTCATTTTGTTCTAGGAGGATGCAGAACCTCTGATCTCTGTCTGGAAAGTGCTGATTGGCCCTGTGCTGGTCACATGCACTCTCCCAAGAAAAAAAAAAAAAACTCTGTAGCAATACACAATTAAACTTAGCATGTGCAGCTTGCCCCAAGGCAAAAAAAAGTAAATAAATATATATATATATATATTGCGGAATGGTAAAGTCATTGCGAAATCTAAAAAAATCAAACAATATGGTAAAGTGCATCATGACTGTAATGAGCTGAGTGAAACAGTAAAGTGCATCAAGTAAAAGCATGAAAATATCAGCTAAACAGCTCAAAAAGCCCATGGAACAGAGCTCACTTTGGAGGGGTGGGGAAACCCGTCTCAGCTCCCCATATCCCTCTCATGTGTAAGTCACCCTGTGCTTGTTAGATGTACAGGGTGATCTTTCTTAATATTGTGTAGACATGTTTAGGAGATGTGGGGGTTGTGGATAGTTTAATGCCATGTGGTTGCATCCCATTATTCTATTGTGTGTCTTGCTTGGGAGCAAACTATTATGTATGTGTTTATGTGGACTGGGCTCGGGGGGGGGGGGGGGTGTCTCCAACAGCCTCCCTCTTGATGGGACTGTTTATTGGTGTGTCTGTTACTAAATGTAGATTGCCCCGCCTTGTGTCATTATGCGAGGGGGGGGGGGGGAGGTTGTTCTCTTGAATGTATATTTCTTGTATCTGTGTTAAAATAAAGTAGTCTCACAGAAAACAAGGGAGGAGCCTGAACATGGCGGCAGCTGAGGGCTGGAGGTAGGAGCTCTCAGCTAAGCTCCTCCACAAACCTTCCCAGGGGCCTTTCAAATGGAGTAAAAGCCGAGAGTTACCCGAGAATCGGGGGGGTCTGGTGGCGGAGCGGAGGTGCAGAGCCGTGGAGTGAAGAGAGGTCCGCCCGGAGCCCGGCAGATCAGAGAGCCGGGTTGCCGGGTGACAGGAAGAGCAGGCGGGTCACGTGACTACCGCAAAGGAGCACTGGGAGCGGAGGAAGCCGGCCGGCTTGTGGAGTAAGGGAAAAGGCGGCTTTCTGCTCCCTGTATCTTGCTCCCTAATAATACCCCCTGGCTGGTCGTGCAGAGGGGTGAGGCCCTGGAAAGAGCCTCTCTGTGAAGGACCCCTATGGAATCGGGAGAAGGAAGAGAAACAGCCCAGGGGAATCCCCCCCAAGGCGCAGAGGAGCTGGATATCAGCACAGAGGAGCCGGATACCTGAAACCCCTGTCTTCTACACAGCAAGGGACGAGAGACATGGGTGAGTGAGAGACTTTGGAACTGTTGCATTTATTAATGTCCCATAGTGCTGTTGAGGAAGATAAGGGGAGAGGGGGAGATAAGGGGGATTCCCAGGGGCTCCTGAAATAAAAGAAGAGGAGAGAGAGAAAGAGGAAGATTAATTATGCAACCTAAAAGGAGGAGAACCGGTCATCAATTGGGCTAGGCTGGGACCTTTTATCTATGTGAACCATCTTTGCATAAAAGAGAGCAATGCCCATGAAAGAAATGAAGAACAAAAGCAGTAAAGGAAGTGGGGCAAAAGGGCCCCAAATGGGAACAATTAAACAATATACATCCCAGGGAAAAGTGACCCCAGAAAGAGCTCAAGATAAAAATGGAAAAGGCGAAGGGGATATTAGTGTGGAAAGCAGCCCTAGACTATCGCTGGGACTAAATATCAGTAGCCAACAAACAATAGGAGCCATGGAGATGAGAGAGAATGAAAGTGAACTACAAGTGTCAAATAAAAAAGAAATGGCAGAGATGTTTAAAGATCTAGAGATGATAATAAAACAAGAAATGGCAACTATTCGAAAGGATCTAGGGCAGGTGCTGGCGAGAGTGGAAGAAATGGAGGAGAAAAGTGAAAAACAGGCTCAAAATATTGTGGAATTAGAAAAGAAAATAAAGAATATGGGGAAAATACAGGAAAAATTGATATATAAGATGGAAGTTCAAGAAAATTGGAATAGGAGGAGCAACCTTAGGATAAGGGGAGTCCCAGAGAATGTAAAAGGGGAAACATTGCAAGAATTAAGAAAAAAATGTTTTTACTCCATATTGGACAGACCTGCCCTGGAGGTGATTGACTTGGGAGATATTGTGAGAGTAGGAAAGCTCCAACAAGGCAATGGGAAAGAAAAAAAACAAGGGACGTAATTGTTAAACTCAACAATTATAGAGATAAAGAAGCAATCTGGAGAAAGATCAAAGGAAAAGCAGTAATCAGATATGGAGAAATGGATATCCAGATATATGCGGACCTTACACCGGAGACTTTGTGGAGAAGGAGATCCCTGAAACCTTTACTAGAGCAGATGAGGAAAAAGAATGTGTTTTATAGATGGGGGATCCCAGCATGCTTAATTGGATGGAAAGATGGAGTTACAGCCTATTTGAGATTCCCGGAAGACATGAGAGATTTTTGTGAAAAGCTGGGGTTGCAAAGAACGGTGATGGCCGGATGGGGGGAAGAGGAGAGAGAGATAGGGGCAACGAGACAAGAGGACTGGCAGTTTGTCAGAGGGAGGAATTAGGGTGGTGGGGGGGAGAGGAGTTTTTTTTTTTTTTTTTTTTGCTCTTGTGTCTCTCTCTCTTCTTCCTAGCCTCATTCTTTCTTTTTTTTTTTTGTCAGTCCTAAAGAATAATATTTAGTCCTGTTTTCAAGGGGCACCTGAAATGTTTACTGGAAGGCACCGGGGAGGGGGGAGGGAGGAGGAGCCGTCCATGGCTGGAGTTTGACCCCTAGTTTAAAATCAAAGGTGAGGTGTTAGACCCACAAATGATTAGTAGGTATAATAGTTGCCTAAAAAGGGGAAGGGGGGAGGTTGGGGGGAGGTGTGGGGGGAGGGAAATTGATAATAAGGTTAACACTCTGTAGGTTTGAGAGAGATATAAAAGCAAGGGAAAAGAGGAGGAGAGTAGTTACGAGATCCCCGGTTGGAAAGGAAAAAGAGGGAAATAAAAAGGATGAAAGAACTACAAGTTATCACGTATAACGTAAAGGGGTTGAATTGTCCTGGGAAGAGATTTAGGTTATTTAAGGAACTACATCATCAAGCAGTTTCGGTGGGTTTTTTGCAGGAGACACATCTTGAGATAGAATCCAAGGTTAAGTTAAAATCCAGAGATTACCCAACATGGTATTATGCAGATTCCCCGATTAGGAGAGCTAAAGGGGTGGCAATAGGGTTCAGAAAAAATGTAAGATTCGAATTGGAGGATAGAAAAGTGGACCCAGAGGGGAGATATTTGTTCTTGAAGGGTAAAATACAAGAGGTGGAGTGCACAGTAGCTAATATATATTGTCCAAATAAGAAACCAGAGAAGTATCTGAAGGGAGTGTTAAAAAAACTGATGGATTTTAAAGAGGGTTGTTTGATATTGGCTGGAGATTTTAATTTTTGCATGGATCCACAAAAAGATACAACCTCTTCTGTGCAGCGAGAGGGGAGTAGATCTCTGAGATTATTAAAGAAGGTGATCCATGAGTCTCAATTGGTAGACTCATGGAGAATTTTGCATATGAAGGATAGAGATTACACATTCTTTTCAAATGCACATGAGACGTATTCAAGACTGGATTATATACTGATAGAAAACCAATTTATAGAGTCAATGGTTAAAGCAGATATAGGAGTAATGACTCTTTCAGACCATGCCCCTGTTGTATTGAGGATGGGATGGGGTAGGAGGAAAACAGATGGGGTAGGATGGAGGCTGAATGAAGCACTTCTCAGGGATAAGGATATTGCACAGAAGATTGGGAAAGAAATTGAGAGATTCTTCAGAGAGAATGAGACAGAGGATGTGTCAAGGGCAATAGTGTGGGAGTCACATAAGGCATATATAAGAGGAATCCTGATTGCTATTGGGGCAAGAAAGAAAAGAGAAAGGAGAGAAAAAATTAGTGGGCTCTTAAAATATATATCTGACCTGGAACAAATACACAAAAATAGCATGGAAAAAGAAATTAAGCAGAAGACAAAAAAAAAAAGAAAGAGGAGTTAGAGACTGATGGAAGAGGAGAGAAGGAGAGTTTATAACAAAGTGCTAAGTGAGAATTATAAATGGGGAGATAGGCCAGGAAAATATCTAATGAGAGCCTTAAGGAAAAAGAAAAATAGGAATTATATAGATAAAATAAAAAGCCCCAAGGGAGAATTGGTCCACTCAAATAAGGAGATCGCAAAGGTGTTTGTGGATTATTATAGGAAGTTGTATAATATCAACCCATATGACGCAGCAAATAATATGGAAAAGGAAAATAGGGAAAAAAGGAAGATATATTTAAAAAATGCAGGATTACCGAAATTAAAAGATCAACTAAACTCCCTTGAAGCAGAAATTACACAAGAAGAGATAAAAGCAGCAGTTAAAAGTATGGGGACGGGGAAAAGCCCAGGACCGGATGGCTACACAGCAGGGTACTATAAAAAATTTAGTGAAATATTGATTCCCAAATTGGAAAAATATATGAATGCCTTGGGAGAAGAGATGGACATGAGGGGAGAATCTTTACAGGCTCACATGGTACTGTTACATAAGGAAGGGAAAGACGCCTCGCAGTGTTCGAGTTACAGGCCAATTTCATTGTTGAATTCAGACACTAAGCTATATGCAAAGGTGTTGGCGAATAGGTTGAAAGAGCTTATGCCTGAATGGATACATGGAGATCAGGTGGGCTTTGTCCCAGGAAGGGAGGGTAGGGACAATGGGTTGAGATCCCTGATGCTGATACAGAAAAGTAGAAAAGGGGAGACACCGATGGTGGTTCTCTCAATTGACGCCGAAAAGGCCTTTGATAGAGTAGACTGGGGCTTCATGATGGATACCTTAGAAGCCCTGGGAATTGGAGTTAGAATGAGGGAATGGATTGGAAAGCTGTACAGTAAGCCCTCCGCAGTGGTAATAGTAAATGGGGAAAAAACAGAGCCCATTGGGATGTCAAATGGAACAAGGCAGGGTTGTCCTCTGTCTCCCTTATTATATGTTATGTCACTAGAGCCTCTTCTGTCAACAATAAGGAAGAATGGAGATATAAGGGGAATTCAGATAGGAGACGTGGAGCATAAAGTGGCGGCCTTTGCAGATGATCTGCTGTTTTATGTGGGGAATCCCAGGATAACACTCCCAAACTTAATGAAATTGCTGAAGGAATATGGGGAACTATCAAATTTGAAAATCAACCCAACAAAAACTGAGATCTTAAATATAAATATCCCAAAAAGCGAAAAAGAGAAAATACAAAAAATTTCCCTTCATTTGGAAAGAAAGATATAAAATATCTGGGAGTAAGGCTTAGTGCGGCGTATAAGAACTTGTATAAACTAAACTATATTTCATTATTAAATGAAGTGAAGGGGGAATTAAAAACTTTAGAATTCCATCATGGTTAGGACGTATAAACCTGGTAAAAATTATAATCGTACCGAAACTTTTATATAGATTTCAAATGATCCCAATTAAACTCCCGGAAGCCTTTTTTAAAGTAACAAAAAGAATGATAACAAGATATATCTGGAGGAATAAAAAACCGAGGGTGTCCCATGAAATATTAAGTAGAGATAAAGGGAAGGGCGGTCTGGGAGTTCCAGATATTAAGAGATGGACGTTCAATTTAGAGGGGAAAAGTTGGGTAAAAATTGAAAATACACTTAGTGGAACCAATTTGAATAGAATTATATGGTTACCGGCACAATATAGAGGATTGAAGGAGGAATTAAGTTTGTATACTGTAAACGTGTTAAGGGAATGGGACAAAATACACAAATATATGAAATGGGAATTTAACTCTATACTAATGTCACTAAGAAATACAGAATTTTTTCCCCCAGGTAGAGAAGAGATAACAGGTAGATGGTTTAAAAAGGAAGATGTCCAACTTAGAGACATAATGGGGGAAGGGAAATTGAAGACCTTTAAAGAGTTGGAAAAGGAAAAGGGAAATATTTTCACTAGGTTAGACGAGTGGCGTTATCACCAATTAAATTGTTTTTGGAGAAATCTCCCAAAACCCCTGAGAATGAAAAGGGACTGGAATTTGTTTGAAAGGTGTTGGATGCACGGGGGGATGGGAGACACGGAACAGCTAAAATATATAGAATCCTCACAGAACTAAACACAAACACTAAACCAATGCACATAGTGAAATGGTAAAGAGATATGGGGGTGGTATTAGATGAAGAAAAACAAAAAAAAATAAACAGATTAGTTCAATGTTAGTTTGAGGGACGTAGAAATAAATTATAATTGTTTGACAAGATGGCACATTGTTCCGAGTGTAGAATGTAAGATAAGTGGGGAGAAATCACAGTGGTGCTGGCGAGATTGTGGGGAAGTGGGGACAGTGTATCATATCTGGTGGGAATGTCCAAAAATTCAAATATTCTGGAAAACAATAGTACATTTAATAGAGATCATTATTGAAACGAACATCGGGCTAGATCCAGGGATGTGCCTGTTACATAGTTCAGAGTTATCAGTTAGTAAATATAAGAAATTAGGTTTAGGGTACTATTTGAATGCGGCAAAAAGCCTGATCCAAAGTATTGGAAGAAAAAAGAAATACAGAAAGAGGAGGAGTGGATAGAAAGAGTAAACTGGATTAGTAAGATGGAGAAGTTATATTATATACAAGAAGATAAGTTGGAGGTATATTCCGCAAAATGGGAAAAATGGGAAAACTTTGTAGTAAATGTGAGAAAGTGAAAAGTAGAAAGTCATAGAATGGATAGATGAGGAGGATACGCTTGCTTTGGAAAAAAAAAAAAAAATAGTGAAAAATGCAGAGTGGGGAGGGGTTCCGGGGGGGGGGGGGGGGCAGGGGGTAATGTTTTAAGAGGGGAAAAATAAAGTAATAAGAAATAATTGTATATTTATTATGATTGAGATGAAAATGTTTTTGTTATTACTGTGAAAAACCAATAAATATTTAAATTAAAAAAAATAAAATAAAGTAGTCTATTTCCTGGTTTACTTCAAATCTGTGGTGTCTGTGGTCGGTGTTCGGACAGGGAAGTGGTATTTTAACGGAAGTACCCAAGTGCAGTCGGGTCCGGTTCCGTTACACGGCCATTTTAATGGAGACCCAAGCAATCCAGAGAAGACATTATTATTATTATACAAGATTTATATAACGCCAACAGTTTGCTCAGCGCTTTTTCTTATGAGAAAAGGGAACAGCAGAATGAATGCCGTCGGGAGATGCTAGCCCAAATAAAGTGTTAATGACAGCGAATGAAGGGGCTAGCAGTGGTCACAAAGATGGCATAGTAAACAAAAATGGGTAAATAAGAAAAAAATGGGAGATGAGAATAACGAATAGATGTATATATCATGGTAGGGAAACCATCAAAATGTGCAGCATGAGCATATGGAAATGTTGTATAAAACAATCTCATGATAACAATTGCTACTTTGAAATGAAACGGGATCCTTCATACAAGAAGGTGTATCCAATGAAAAAGGGGATAAATAAAAAAAGAAAAATGAAAAAACAACATGAGAAAATATGATGAAAAAAGGGGAATAAAAAATGCAGGCTATTTAAAAGAGCAATGTTAAATGACAAATATCATGAACATATCATAATAAAAAGAACATAACAGTTATAATGGATACAATAAAAACCTGAAAATACATGAAAATGAATAAAATGAAGATAAGAATCAAAATGAAATAAATAGAATAGAATAGAATAGAGCAAAAGGTCATGACTTCCCGAAAAAGTGGATCGCGTGTGCAATGTCAGGCTCCTGCACTTGCTGCCTAGAGCTCTCTGCCTGTACCCCTTGTGGGGGTTAGCTCAGGTGGGGGATCTCCTTCCCTGGGACAAAGGTAGACCGCACAGCAGGCTTTCGTCAAAATCTGACTGGATGTCAGTTTTATTAAAAAGGTTTGCAAGAAATATCAAAATAAACAAAACATCAAAATAAACCCTCGCCATCCAGGCACTAACTAAACAGCAGATGATTCCTCTCTCAGAGGTGAAGGGCTTCTCCCTGTCACCAAAACAAAGTAACAGCAAACCTTTTCTTGCAGGTATAGTCCATACACACAGCTCTCTCAGAATACCTCTCTGAGTCCCAGGCCACGAGCAACTCCTTGCTCCAGCCCTGCCCTTTTTATATCACCTGTGGGTGGACATCAGTGGAGCCCAAACTCTGGTCCGGAACCACCTCTGCCATTGCGGCCCCAAAAACCCGGAGTGGACTCCACCTTACACCTCACAATATGACCTCATGCGAGGTGACACATATCGTCCATCCATCACTTTGCCGTTCATACTGTCACATATCCCCCCCCTCTGCTCAAGCCCCTGCGGCTGAGCAACTGTCCCAACCAGGCAATGGACCCGGGAAAGGGCATCTACATTATTTTGCAGTTTCCCCGTTCTGTGTTCCACTGTGAATTTGAACACTTGTAGCGCGAGAAACCACCTTGTCACTCGACTGTTTTTCTCCTTATTATCACACATCCATTTGAGCGGGGCATGATCAGTAACCAACTTGAACGGTCTTCCTAACAGGTAATATTTCAGGGCCTCCAAGGCCCATTTGATGGCCAAACATTCCTTCTCCACAATGGCATAGTTTCTCTCATGTTTGTTGAGCTTTCTACTTAGGAAGACCACAGGGTGCTCCTCCCCATCTCTGATTTGGGACAGGACAGCACCTAGTCCCACATCAGAGGCATCAGTCTGTACCACAAACTCTGTTGTGAAATCTGGGGTCACAAGCACAGGTTGAGCACAGAGAGCTTGTTTCAGACTTTGAAATGCGGTCTCCGCCTCGGGATTCCACTTGATCATGACCGACCCCCTACCTTTTGTCAGATCTGTCAGTGGGGCTGCAATGGTGGCAAAATTGGGAATAAACCGCCTGTAGTATCCCGTGATTCCAAGAAATGCCCGGACTTGCTTTTTATTTACAGGTTGGGGCCACTTTTGAATTGCCTCAATTTTATTGATCTGAGGCCTAATGAGACCTCGACCAATGATGTAGCCAAGATATTTGGCCTCCTCCAAGCCTATGGCACACTTTCTGGGGTTGGCGGTAAGACCTGCTTCCCGCAGCGAATCTACGACCGCTTGCAAGAGGGAGAAATGAGATTCCCAGTCGGGACTGTGGATGACGACATCGTCCAAATAGGCAGCTGCATATTGGCGATGTGGTCTCAACGTCTTGTCCATCATCCTTTGGAATGATGCAGGAGCCCCATGCAAACCAAACGGCATCCGCTTATACTGAAAGGACCCCTCGGGGGTGGAGAATGCTGTCTTTTCTTTTGCAGCTTCCGTTAAAGGAATCTGCCAATAGCCTTTGGTCAGATCTAAGGTGGTTATGTACCGAGCCGTTCCCAACCTGTCAATGAGCTCATCCACCCGAGGCATCGGGTACGCATCAAACTTAGACACACTGTTCAGTTTCCTGAAATCATTACAGAAACGAATGGTTCCATCTGGTTTTGGGACCAACACTATGGGACTCGACCACTCACTGTGAGATTCCTCAATCACTCCCAACTCTAACATGTCCTTTATTTCCTTTGCCACCGCTTCCCGCCTGGCCTCAGGAATTCTATAGGGCTTGACATTTACGCGGACCCCGGGCTGGGTAACTATGTCATGCTGTATGACCGTCGTCAGTCCAGGTAGGGGGGAGAAGAAATCTCCATTTTTCCTCACAAACTCCTCAACATCATCTTGTTGGGCTACTGACAAGGTTTCCGTTATAGGTACCTGAGGGGCCACGGGAACCACGTCCTTTTGGGGGCTTGGTACTGCCAACAAACTTTCCCTGTCTTTCCAAGGTTTTAAGAGATTCACATGATAGATTTATTCGGGTTTCCTTTTTCCTGGCTGGTAAACTTTATAATTTACTTCCCCCACTTTCTCCCTAATTTCAAAGGGACCTTGCCACTTTGCGAGGAATTTACTTTCCACGGTGGGGACTAGCACCAGCACTCTATCCCCAGGGTTGAAGGTACGGATCCTGGCACCCCGGTTATAAACCCTTCTCTGGACCTCCTGGGCTTGCTCTATGTGTTCCTGAACAAGTGGCATGACCGCTGCGATTCTATCCTGCATCTGTGAGATATGCTCGATGACACTTCTATAGGGCGTGGACTCTGTCTCCCAGGTTCCTTTTGCAACATCTAGCAATCCCCTGGGATGTCTACCATACAGTAATTCAAAAGGTGAATATCCTGTAGATGCCTGAGGTACTTCCCGTATAGCAAACATGAGATATGGTAGCAAAAAATCCCAATTTCTCCCATCTTTGTCCACCACCTTTTTTAACATATTCTTAAGGGTCTTGTTAAACCTTTCCACAAGCCCATCGGTTTGGGGGTGGTAGACCGAGGTACGGAGATGGGAGATTTTGAACAATTTGCATAACTCTTTCATAACTCTAGACATAAATGGCGTGCCCTGATCCGTTAATATCTCCTTTGGAATACCTACACGACTAAACACCTGGATAAGCTCTTTGGCGATATTTTTAGCAGAGGTATTACGCAAGGGGATGGCTTCAGGATACCGGGTGGCATAGTCAAGTATAACCAGTATGTGCTGATGGCCCTGGGCAGACTTTACTACTGGACCCACTAGGTCCATGCCCACTCTTTCAAACGGTACTTCAATTATGGGTAGAGGTACTAGCAGACTGCGAAAATGGGGTGAGGGTGCAGAATATTGACATTCCGGGCATGACTCACAATGCGCTTTGACGTCTCCATGTAAGCCTGGACAGAAGAATCTCTGGATTATTCTCTCCTTTGTTTTCTCTACACCCAGGTGTCCACCCATTATATGCCCATGTGCTAAATCTAGTACCATCCGGCGAAAGGGTTTGGGGACCACTAACTGTTCTACCACCTCCTCCCCTTGCTTTACCACTTGATACAGCAAGTTATTGGTAAGAGCCATGTAGGGAAAAGACACCGCTACATCATTTTCAATTGGTTCCCCATCAATCATTTTAATGTTTTCACGGGCTCTATTAAGTGTGGAATCTTTCAGTTGTTCCGTACAAAAATCCTCTTTTCTGACCTCTAGGTCAGGCACCACATTCTGTCCACTCTCACTAGAGCCAGCGATCATCTCTTGTTCTATATCCTCAATGTCTGGGGTTGGATCCAACTCCTCCTGCTCCCCAGCCATTACAGAGAAAGGGAAAAGATCTACGCCTTCCTCGGACACACCCACAGTTTCCACTTCCACTCCGCAGTCAAAGGGGTCAGGAGTGAGTTCAGGAGTTTCCGGCGTTTCCCCAGCAGGGGGAGCTCGGTCCTCCTGACTCCCCTCCTTATCCCATAACTTCCAGAAATGGGGAAAATCTCTCCCCACTATGGCTTCATGAAGCAGAGAGGGCACCACCCCCACAGAATGGGTCACAGGGCCCCAGGGAGTATCAATCTCCACCAGAGCAGTCTGGTAATTACGTGTATCACCATGAATACAAATAACCCCAATCGTGCTAGGGTGTAAGCTTGCAGGGTTTACCAAATCACCTTTAACTAAGGTCACAACACTACCCGAGTCTAGCAGAGCAGTTACTGGCTTTTCATCAATGGCAATCACACACATTTGCTTTTCCATGCGTTTCTGACATGCTGCAGTACATACCACCTGTGCAAAAAGAGACATGCGTTTTCCTAAATACGCACATTGCATAGGTTCATCATCTAAAGGACAGTTTGCAGCAATATGACCTAACGCATGGCAGCGATAACATATTATATGTTCAGTACTTAGACCTCTAAATGGCTTTGGGGACCTTCCTGACCTATTTGGCCAGTCTCTAGGTCCTAAGCCTACAGTCTCATTATCTGACACAATAGTCTTATCATTTTTTTCTGGGCCTTTGGCCCATGGAACAGTCTTACCGGATCTTCCGGATAGTTTTCCACCCCTAGTGACATTGGGGTACGGCCCAGGTGAATGGAAAACGTCCTCAGCGGCTGCATATCTCTCCACCAGGTCCACCAGCTCGTTTGCAGATTTAGGGTCTCCACGGCCGACCCACTTCCTCAAAGTGGCAGGGAGCGCACGTAAATATCGATCCATGACCACACGCTCCACAATCTGAGGGCCTGACAATACCTCTGGCTGGAGCCACTTTTTGGAGAGATGTATCAAATCAAACATCTGAGATCTGGGTGGTTTGTCAGCCCTGTAATGCCACTGATGCACCCGCTGAGCCCGTACTGCAATGGTGACACCCAGGCGTGCAAGGACCTCCGCCTTCAGTTTCTCATAGTCCTGGGCATCCCCTGGTTCCAGGTCATAATAGGCTTTTTGGGATTCCCCTGTCAAAAATGGTGCAAGCAGTCCTGCCCATTGCTCCTTTTTCCATCCTTCCCGAACAGCAACCCTTTCAAACGTTGTGAGGTAGGCCTCCACATCATCCGCAGGTGTCATTTTCTGCAAAACATAGCTGGCCCGCGCCATTTTCTGCTCCACTGGCAGCGGATCTGCAGATTCCTTCTTTAATTCCAATAGGTGTTGGGCCACCTGCTTAAGGAGCTCTCGGTCTGCTTGTTGGGCTTCATGTTGTGCCTGTTGGGCTTCATGTTGTGCCTGTTGGGCTTCATGTTGTGCCTGTTGGGCTTCCGCCAACTGGCGATTCGTCTCCCGTTGTGCTGCGTTGGCCTGCAGCAAGGCTCTTATAACTTCCTCCATCTTCCCACTTGCTCAGGAAGTTGCCCGCATCCTCCACCATATGTGGGGGTTAGCTCAGGTGGGGGATCTCCTTCCCTGGGACAAAGGTAGACCGCACAGCAGGCTTTCGTCAAAATCTGACTGGATGTCAGTTTTATTAAAAAGGTTTGCAAGAAATATCAAAATAAACCCTTGCCATCCAGGCACTAACTAAACAGCAGATGATTCCTCTCTCAGAGGTGAAGGGCTTCTCCCTGTCACCAAAACAAAGTAACAGCAAACCTTTTCTTGCAGGTATAGTCCATACACACAGCTCTCTCAGAATACCTCTGAGTCCCAGGCCACGAGCAACTCCTTGCTCCAGCCCTGCCCTTTTTATATCACCTGTGGGTGGACATCAGTGGAGCCCAAACTCTGGTCCGGAACCACCTCTGCCATTGCGGCCCCAAAAACCCGGAGTGGACTCCACCTTACACCTCACAATATGACCTCATGCGAGGTGACACATATCGTCCATCCATCACTTTGCCGTTCATACTGTCACACCCTGTATGATGGGCAGACAGTTCCCGAAACTGTAGGCAGTGTGAATGAACTATAGATGTGCTGATACCACATTGATACTATGGCGGCAGACAGGACTTGTAGTTTATTCATGCATAGGACGAACTTGTTACCTAATATGGGGCTGGCATCCAAGACGGTTTGAATTTTCCTGGGATTTGACAAATCGGATGGTAGATAATGGAATCTGATGCCACTCTTCATTCAAAAATTGCTCCAGTTCTCGCAGAGATGCTGGAGGTGGAAAACAAGCCTGAACCTTGTCCTCCAAAACTGACCATAGTGGCTGTATGATATTGAAGTCCGGCGACGCCCAGGGAAGGTGCGAGAGTTCATCTGCATGATCCTCAAACTATGATTTTCCAACACCAGCTGTGTGAATTGGAGAATTATCGTCTTGGCTATTGGCGCTGTCTTCGGGAAAAACCGTCTGCACCATGGGATGCAAATGGTCGGCCAACATTTGTACCTAGTCACTGGTAGTGACTCTACCTTTCAAGCTGATAATGGGTCCTGACAGAATACCACGATAGGGTTGCCTAAACCATAACTGTGCCACCATCATGCTTTACTGTTGGCACAAGACAGGCCTGACTTTCAGCTTGGGATAATGTTGGTCACACGTAAACGCGGCCGGTGTTTGGGAACAGTATGAAACGCGAATCATCAGAGCATATTAGTCTTCCATTGGTCGCTCGCCCACGACTTTTGGGCGTTGCACCACTCTCTCCTCTTCTAAGCATTAATATCGGTCACTAGTGGTTTGGCAAATGCAGCCCACCCATGAATGTTCTGCTTATGGAGTTCCCTCCACACAGTGTTTGTGGACATGGGCTTTGGAAGACTGAGATTGAGCTCTGCAGCCACCTTTGCAGCAGTTGTTTTCTTATTCCGGCTCACAATCCTGTGCAATGTCCTTTTGTCTCTTGCAGTCAGGTGACCATGACGACCGTGCTTATGCTTATCAGATGCCGGTTTCCCAGAAACTGTATATGCCGCCTGTGACCGGAGTGACTTTGGGGGTTGGGGAGACCCCTGTCTCAGCCCCCCAAATCCCGCTTATGTGTAAGTCACCCTGTGCCTGTTAGGGGTACAGGGTGATCTGTCCTGCTATTGTGTAGGCATGTATAGGTAGGGTGTGGGGGTTGTTCATTGTTTACTGCCAGGTGGTTGTTCCATTGTTCTTTTATGTGTCTTGCTTAAGAGCAAACTATTATGGGATGTATGGGTTTGTGTATTGTCTACTGCCACATGGTGCATCCCATTGTTCTAGCAAAGTATTATGGGATGTAATGTTTCCGGCAGCCCTTCCCCCATGGGACGGCCTGCTGATGTGTTTCCTGTCTGGGTGTGTATTTCCCCGCCCTGTATATATATCTTGTATCTATGTTAAAATAAAGCAGTCTATTTCCTGTTGTAAATAGCCTTGTACCATGTGATCTCTGTGATCATTCACAGATTTCACACGTAGTAAACAATGATATCAGAAGTGACATCTTGCTTACACCTATTCATGTGATCACTGATTGGCCAATCAGTGATCACATGATTGGGACCACACAGCAATCCTGTACAGCGATCAGTGTTCCGCTGTGTCCGGAAACACACAATCCAAAATGGCGGGCGCTGTTTATGAATGGCAACCCGCCCCTGCACTGCCACCGTCCAGCTGTTTATATACAGCGGCCGGACGGGAAGTGGTTATACGATCTTGCATCAGTTTTCAGACGCACAAGTGTCCCCGTGTGAAGGTTTCCCCTCACCACCTGTTCCAGTGAAAATTACTGCAAGAGATACATAGAAAATCATTTAGTCCTGGAGTGGCCGAAACTGTAATCAATATTCAAACTGCTTTCAGCAGATGTCTCCAGGCCCATAAATATGATCTCATATTTATGACAGCAGAAGATAAATTCCAGTCCATTGCTCATGGGTTGGTTTGGGGGGTGGGGAGTTTGATGGAGAGAACACCGAGCCTGCTCTTACCCCCTGCGCTTCCTGCAAGTTTCCATGTCCAGCTCCTCCTGCCCCCTGCTCTGCTGATATAATGATGAGATGTAGAATGAAGCTGGTCGAGGATGTCTAAACCCCTGATGAAGGAGGTGGTCGGGAATGTCGATACCCTTCATGAAGGAGGTGGTCGGGGATGTCTATACCCTGATGAAGGAGGTGGTCGGGGATGTCTATACCCCTGATGAAGGAGGTGGTCGGGGAGTTCTATACCCCTGATGAAGGAGGTGGTCGGGAATGTCTATACCCCTGATGAAGGAAGTGGTCGGGAATGTCTATACCCCTGATGAAGGAGGTGGTCGGGGATATCTATACCCCTGATAAAGGAGGTGGTCGGGAATGTCTATAATCCTGATGAAAGAGGTGGTCGGGAATGTCCATACCCCATCAAACAATAAACAATGTGTAAACAAATGTAATTAAGTAATGTAAAAGTAGATAAAAAACACATGTGCAGACAAATGCTGAGCTATGCACACCTTTATCCCCAGGAAGATCAGCCCAGATCATACACACACACACACTGCTGTGCTCACACCTGGAGGAAAAGATCCATCATACAGCCCATTGCTCATTGACTGCCAATGACAGATGCCGGCCTGGGCCACCATCCCACCACTATTAGCTGTGTGGGAAACACAAGATAGCCACCAGATTCCTCTTCTCTATCCAGCACACAGACAGCCTATCATCAATTAGCTCTTGCCGATTACACAGAGGTGTTAATGACCATTGGAAGGGTGGGATGTCAATCTTGAGCTTTAGGTGGTATGTCCACATCCAACCCACTTGCTGGTCCCAAATGACATCTTGGTGGGACGGGAGACCTGGCACAGGCATAGCCACATAGCGAGAGGTGAGTGGTGATCTTCCACTCTACAGCCAAGTGATCAACATGCCACGGACTGGGCAGCCACCAGACAAATTCCTGGTGTGCCCTATGACCAGTCCAGGCCTGCCTCCCGCTGTGCAGCATGGTCATCAACAGGCCACAAACCAGGGGGCCTGGCCCACCGTGCAAATGCCCAGTGTGCCCCATGGCCAGTCCAGGCCTGGAGGTCCTCATGTGAAGGTTTTCCCTCACCACCTGCTCCAGTGAAAACTGTTGCAACAGACCACCTTCCGCAGAGTGAATACACGAAGGTAAGGAGGTTTACTGATATAGAGGGGAACCCCCCAAGACTGGCCTGGCGGGGCACTGTCACAGACATCCTCTCAGGTGCACTGTTTAGGGCTCAGAGAGATGGTCCTCTCCAGGTTCGAGCTTGGCAGCTCTGGTTTCATCCTATATTTTCTTCTCCACAGTCCACACAGGTCTGACTCCTCCTGTGAGGCCAGCTCTTGATTCCTCTCCATGCTCTCAGAGAGATGGTCAAAGACTGCAGACATGATACAAGAGATGGTCATAAACTGCAGACATGATACAAGAGATGGTTAGAGATTGCATACAGGATACAGGAGATGGTTAGAGGCTGTGGGCACAGTACAGGAGATGATTAGAGATTGTGGATATGATACAAAAGATGGTTAGAGATTGTGGACAGGATACTGGAGATGGTTAAAGGCTGCGGACATGATACAGGCGTGGATCAGAGACTGAGGACATGGTACAGGAAATATGGTACAGGAGATGATCAGAGACTGCGGACATGGTATAGGAGATGACATGGTACAGGAGATGATCAAAGACTGCAGATATGGTACAGGAGATGACATGGTACAGGAGATGATCAGAGACTGCAGATATGGTACAGAAGATGACATGGTACAGGAGATGATCAGAGACTGTGGACATGGTACAGGAGATGACATGGTACAGGAGATGATCAGAGACTGTGGACATGGTACAGGAGATGACATGGTACAGGAGATGATCAGAGACTGTGGACATGGTACAGGAGATAGTTAGAGGCTGCAGACAGGATATTGTAGGATATAGCAGAAGGTTAGAGGCTGCGGGTAGAATACAAAAAATGGTTAGGGGCTGTGGGCATCATACAGTTAATATCTCACCACTGCCTGGGCCTGGCTGCCTTACCAGTGCCTCCTCTCTTCTGCAGCAGCATGTAATTCCTATTCCTCCTCCTGTCTGACACTTCCAGACAGTCCCCCCGCTGAGACTCCTGAGTCCCAACCCTGGTGGGCAGCTCTCTCGCCTCCCCATCCAGTCCTCCTAAATGCTGCTGAGACTCCCGACACCTGTTGACCGCGCATATGCTTATCAGATGACGTTTTCCAGGAAACCGTATACGCCGTCATAACCTTTAATACTGTACTTCGCAACGTGGCAAATAAATCGGTAACTTCAGTCACAGAGGCGCCAGCTAAACGGCACCAACAATTTGGCCTCTTTGAAGCTCAGTAAGCTCTGATATGACTCTGTATTACTAGCAGCACACAGTGAATATGGAAAGTGAGGCTTCCCACCTGTTAGCTAGGTGTCTCATCACACAGTGTATATAGGCTTGTTTATTGTGTTTAGTTAGAGGCTTGCTAGAAGCCTGGGTATGAATCAGCAGGGGAGTGAGTCAACGAGGTTACTTCAAGTTAGGCTGCAGGGGCTGATCTGCAAGGAAATCTGGCCAATCCTCAGGAAGGAGGCCTGGCATGGTGGCTAGGTCAGCCCTTAAATTTGAGAGAGCCTGGCCAGCAGGGAAGTTGGGTTTTAAGATGGTTTGAGGAAGTATTGCTGGGGTGGAGCCTTAGAGGGGGCCCCAGAGGAGGGAGACCTGCCTACAGGCTGCAGCTGGAAAGAAGAACCTCCACTGTTCCACAGTCTACTGAGGAAAGACAGCCTGTCAGCAGGGAAGGAGCCAGTCCAGCGTGAGTCCTGAAAGCAGCTTTAACCATTAGGCTACAGGAACAGGACAGTGTGAGCACTTCTACATCCCCTGAACTAAAGAAGGGAGAGGACAGTCAGGTGCCATACCCAACTAGTTCTCCCTGGGACTACTTCATTTGTACATCTCTGAATCCCTTGTTTAATGACACTCTCAAGACAGCCAGGTGGATGAGGAGAATTTCATCTGGGATCTGAGGAGGTTCATTTAAGGGGACCAAGTGCTCCTTGTGGAGACTGTATGCTGATTTTTCAGAAGTCCCACTCCTGAAGGAGTAGAGAGTCTAGGATCCATTTTTTGTGCTGTTTGCTGGATTCTTGCCATTTTTCCTTAAGATGTTTGTCATACAAGTTGTTCACTTCCATATACCCCTAGACCCCATCCAAGTTGTTAAACCCTAATAAAAACCAAGCTCATTGACTGTTTACTGACTGTGGATGAAAGTGTGGAAAACGCGTATCGCCTGGCTGTGCAGAGCTTAGGGGGACCCAAAAACTGAAGAAGGTAGAGCTACATTATGAAAAGTAAGACATCCTTAGTGTTGTATATTATATACATTTATGGGACGGTGCCTCTGAAAGGACCCAACTTTTCCCAGTCACTCTGTTATCACTGTGTACCTGATACTTGCAGAGTAGATGTACCGTAGCCGGCATCTGGAGTGAAGATAACAAAGCAGCGATAGTCCCCTTCATCTGTGATATGAATGTTGGGTATGGAAAGACTGGCATTGCCTTGTTGGAGGTCTTTGTCATTCATGTGAGATCCGATCCTCGAAGACTTATGGCGGGAACTATAAAAACCATAAACCTCACGTTCAGTTCCATTTTGTAATCTGAGAGTCCAGACAACTGATAGTTTCTCTAGATTCAGCGGTATTGGGACACCAGACAGCAGACAAGGGATGGTGACATCTTCTCCTCTTAAGGCTTCAGTAGGACCATCTTTCCCAGTGACTCTCAGCTCCCTAACTTGAAAATCACCTAAAATTAGAACAAAAAAGAGTGATGACAATTGTACAGGATCACTTGTATAAAGACAACAGAAACTAAACTACTAATGCCATCCAGGAAACACTGTGACCACGCTATAATCAGACAGTGAGCTCCCGTTTCAACAAAATGGTGGCCTCCTGCACACAGGCACCAACTTCCTATTGCATAAATATGAATGTAATGGAAAAAAGATGGTTTCAGCTCCTGTTCTCCACCTGTAGAGAACTTATCAGACGCGTTTCACCTTTTTTGGGGGGGCTTAATATTCATTATGTATGTTCTCCCAGCAACATTAAAATTGGCCACTAGATGGGGCCTGGAAAAAAATTTCTGTTTTACAGAAATGCAAATTGGAAATGGATGCTCCCAACACAGGGTGGTAACTATGGGGGCAATTAAAAGGTACAAATGTGCCTCATCCTAATATAGACTAGCTGAAAATGGAAAAGGAAGTTCACCCCCTGCAGCTCCCTGGGACACTTCACAGGTCTCAGAGGACTGCGGCCCATTCACAAAGCGCAGCTCGCTTCGCCCATGTGCAGTAATAAGCCGGCTGTGAATCCGCAGAGCTTCACTGCCAGTTTCCCTTTGTTAAGATGGCGGCGCCAGCACCCGAAGCTGATTAAAGAATCAGCTCGGGGTAAGGACACCGCTGGATGCCTGGACAGGTAAGTGTCCTAATATTAATAGTCAGCAGCTACAGTATTTGTAGATGCTGACTTTTATCTTTTTTTTTAGGGGGAGGGGGGCCAAGGGCTGGAACTCTGCTTTAAGCACTGAAAAGGACAAAATGCATCTGAGGAGTTTCCTATAGGTGGAGAACAGGAGCTGAAGCCATCTTTTCTCCATTTCATTCATGTTTATGCAACAGAGAGTCAGTGTCTGTGTGCAGATGGGCGCCATTTTGTTGAAGCCTATAGGAGCTTGATAAACTGATCCTGTCTGTCTTGCACCAGTCTATTTACGTGCTGATCTAACTGATACGGGTTTGGAGGGGCATTCGGTACTACTTTCATTGTTTTATTCAAATTGGATTATCTTAAATCTAAACTTCAGGATAAGCAGATATTGTCTAATTAATGTTTCCCTCATTTCCTCTTCTGCTGACAACGATTTACCAGACAGGAAGTGAGGGAAGATGTGTACCAGGGAAAGAGAAATAAGCTGACAGAGGTCCTAGCCTTCTCCCACTTAACATAATAAATTGAATCTATTTCTTTCTGGGTTGTTGCTGGAGGATTTCCATCACTTCTTGTTTGTTGAAAAGGTTGTCACTGGCACAAGAAGAAAGGGGATATCTCTCTAACAGAGCCCCAGACAGCAGGGGTTCTAATCCTTTCCCACTTCATCCAAAACTAGAAAAAGGCTTGAACTATGTATACACTTTAAAGTGAGTCTTTTAGCAAAAAGTTAACCTTGCCTCACATACCCTCCCAATTAAATCTTGAAAATTTTAATTTGATCATACAAGAATTTTATTGGAAGTTTTAAGGATAAGTCACACATTTAAGATTATATATAAGGAAAAGCATATACACTATATTGGGCCGCCTGCCTTTCCACACACACGAATTGTAATGGCATCCCAGTCTTAGTCCGTAGGGTTCAATATTGAGTTGGCCCCGCCCTTTGTAGCTATAACCGCTTCAACTCTTCTGGGAAGGCCGTCCACAAGGTTTAGGAGGGTGTCTATGGGAAGGTTGGACCATTCTTCCAGAAGTACATTTGTAAGGTCAGGCACTGATGTCGGGGGAGGAGGCCTGGCTCGCAGTCTCCGCTCTAATTCATCCCACAGGTATTCTATCGGGTTGAAGGCAAGTCTCTATGCAGGTCAGTCAAGTTCCTCAACCCCAAACTCGCTCCTCCATGTCTTTATGGACCTTGCTTTGTGCACTGGTGCACAGTCTTGTTGGAACAGGAAGGGGCCATCCCCAAACTCTTCCCACAAAGTTCTGAGCATGAAATTTTCCAAAATGTCTTGGTATGCTGATGCATTAAGAAATCCCTTCACTGGAACTAGGGGGCCAAGTCCAACACCTGAGAAACTGCCCCACATTATAATCTCTCCTCCACCAAACATTACACTTGGCACAATACAGTCAGGCAAGTACCCTTCTCCTGGCAACTGTCAAGCCCAGACACATCCATCAGATTGCCAGAGAAATGTGGTTCATCACTCCAGAGAACATGTCTACACTGTTCTAGAGTCCAGTGGTAGTGTACTTTGCATTGCACTTGGTGATGTAAGGCTTGGATGCAGCTGCTCAGCCATGGAAACCCATTCCATGAAGCTCTCTACACACTGCTGATGTGCTAATCTGAAGGCCACACCAAGTTTGGAGGTATTTTACCATTGACTCTGCAGACAGTTGGCGACTTCTGCGCTTCAGCATGCACTGACCCCACCCTGTCATGTGACATGGCCTACCACTTGGTGGCTGAGTTGCTGTTGTTCCCAGTTGCTTCCACTTTGTTATAATCCCACTAACAGTTGAGCGTGGAATATTTAGTAGCCAGGAAATGTCACAGATGGACTTATTGCACAAGTGGCCACCTATCACAGTACCAAGCTTGAATTCACTGAGCTCCTGAGAGCAACCCATTCTTTCACAAATGTTTGTAGAACTGGTCTACATGTCTAGGGGCTTGATTGTATACACTTGTGGAGGGGAATGGAACACCTGAATCCAATGATTTTGAGGGCATGAGACAAGGGAGGAGTAGAAACAGACTGCTGATGTAGCTGTAGCAGTAACCTCCATAGAATGATGATGGAATCCCAGTGTCAGAGCCTGGGATGGAACCTGGTCCTTCTGCAGTGAGAGGCAACGTCTCTTCTCACTGAGCTATCTGGAATGCTGGACAGCTCCCTTGACAATTCTTGGATAACCCTGCCTTATGCCTTGATTACTCTTGAACCTTGAACTCCTTGCTCCTCCCATGAACTTCCTTATAAAAGCCATGTCCATGCACTTCCTCCTTGCCAGATTATTGTGCCTTTCCAGCCAATATCCCGCTACTGTTCCTGCTGCTGTCTACACCTCCGTTACTGACCTTTGGCTTGTTTCTGACCACGATTTCGTCTCATCCTAACGTACTACGATTGATCTGCTACCATTTGTGACCGACCCTTGGCTTGTGACTGACTCTGCTTTCGTCTGATCCCTAACCTGTTGATCCGCTATTGGTTCCCAGTCTGCTCATTCCCTGGTGGGGTGATCCTGAGATCTGCGACCTGGTATTAACACGCAGCCCAATCCATCTCCACCATTAGGAGCTCTGGTGAATACCGGTTAATACTTAGACCCCGCACCTCAGGTGAGCCTGCGTCATTCCCAGGGGGATCCGCTGGTGTACCTATACTGCTGGTTTCAGGTAAGCCTTTTACTGATATAGCAACTGGTCTCTGAACCTGACCTTATATCGTGACACCCAGGTGGAACGAGCGTAGGCCCCAAGATCTCGGCAGCCGGTGGGGCGCGAGGATCTGCGCCAATCAAGCCAGGTGGTCAAGAACAGTGAAGGCCTGCCCGGGGGGGCCACAGAAGCCCCTGATTCACCCTCTATGGAAGGGGGGGCTGATGGGAAAAGCCTCCACCCCTATCAAGGGCCACTCAACCACTTCAATGGGCCTCCGAGCCCTATCGGAATCCAGGTAGGCCTGGTGTGACCCCTGGGACTGACACAAAAGCCAGGGGGATCCACACAGACTGTCCCAGCAGCTGGCCCTATAGCAGGGGGTTGGAGGGCAGAGCGGCAGCGTCCCGACCCGGCCGCGGCAGCGTCCCGACCCGGCCTCAGCAGCGTCCCGTCCGCGTTCCGGCCGCAGGAAAGACTGCGGCTTCACGCTCCGCTGTAGGCCGCAACTCGTCCGGCGTTCCAAATGACCGGAGGGGGGACAAAAATGTCCGATACCCTCCCTCAGATGTCAGGCAGGGTCCGCAGAGCCTCCAGTGACCGTGCAAGGCCAGCTGTCACCCGGATGGCAGCGGATTCAACTTCAGGGCGCCGGAGCTCAAGAACAGACGTCCGCTCCGGTCGCCATCTTGGACACTCCCCTTTATATTTGATTTTTATATGCTGCACTTGACTGTTACGCTGAAACATTTATTTATTTTCTTTTGCTATATGTCAGATTGACTTTGCACTTTATTTTTACTATAATATCATTCACTTATTTTAGCGCTGCACTTTCTATATATTTATCCATAAGGAGTTGTTACCTATACCTCGGTGCTAGCCGCTTCATAGTTCCAGCGAATTACTAATTTTATTCATGAGACTTTATTGCTTATATGATTATAAGAGAACGGGTTTACAATATTTCTCCATCATTGGGTATATGATATCATTACAGCAGCACAACACTTTTATTTTATTTAATGTTTGGGTAGAGGCCAACAATGGCTGGAGATAGAGGTCCACATACTCCACCAACCTCTCCATTATGGAGTTTCTGGAGTTTAATATCAGCCTCCTTGGTGGATGTTCAGTTTTAATGTATTTTTCATGCGTAATAAATCACCACTGGGGATAGCAGTAGCCTGTGCCTGTGGGGCTGGGCCACTAGCTGGATGAGGACAGCTGCTTGCTCCAGTCTTCTCCAACCTGCCCCTTCCCCTACACAAAATATTCTCATGTTGTTCTACCTCTTCAAGTCTTTCCTCCTCTCCAATCAGTGACACCCAGAGATGGTCTGTGACCCCCACTGTCCACCCCCCTTCAATGCTGGAGCACGTTGAGCTTAAGCTGCAGCCTACTTTTGATGTCTTCTCCATCCATGGTCTATCTTTGTGCTATCTTCTCAATATCTGAAACAAGGAACACTTGCACATGACCAAGATCATCCTCCTGAAGCAAGTTAGTGATCATGTTATGAAATAATTCTGCTGACCTCTCATTGCCAGTTTGGCAATATTAGCCGACGAAGAAGAAGAAGAAGAAGAAGAAGAAGAAGGCACAGTAACAGCAGTTGTTTTATGCCTTGGAAGAGAATCAAGAGGAAGGCTTTATCAGCCATCCAACGCTTGCCACACTGAGATAATAGAGGCAGACCCGCCCTGCCTGTAGATAGTTCTCCTCAACCACCGTTTTGTCCTGCAGAACCCTGCTCCCCCCTACTCTCCCTGTGTACAGAACCTCGCTCCCCCCTACTCTCCCTGTGTGCAGAACCTCGCTCCCCCCTACTCTTCCTGTGTGCAGAACCTCGCTCCCCCCTACTCTCCCTGTGTGCAGAACCTCGCTCCCCCCTACTCTCCCTGTGTGCAGAACCTTGCTCGCCCCTACTCTCCCTGTGTGCAGAACCTCGCTCCCCCCTACTCTCCCTGTGAGAAGAACCTCTTTATCGATCTTTAGGCCTGCCTGACATTTTGAAGGGCATTGCCTAGATTTATGACAGCTTTTTCAATAGGGGGGAATATATATGTGGTGGTTTGGAGCACAATAGTTTGCATGGGAGAGAGAATATAATCCCCCCCCCCCCTTTTTTTTATTTTTACTTTTTCTTTGGCAGAGGGAATAGGATGGGGGAAAATGAAAAGAAATGAAGTGCAACAATATATAACACCATGTTATGTCCGTGTAGGAATATGTCAAGGCGAGACTGTATAAGTAAAATATGATATATAGATAGAGATACAGTATATATATATATATATATACACAGTATATATTATACAGGATTTATGGCGCCAACAGTTTGCTCAGCGCTTTACAATATAATGGGAGACAATACAGCAACAATACAGTTCAATAAAATAGGAGGGATAGGAGGGCCCTGATTCTGGGAGCTTACAATCTAGGAGATACATCTATAAACACATATATATACATATACACACACTTATACATATATACTATATATATATATAAAAAACTATATATCACTACTTTGCCCAATACTTCACCCCCTCCGTCAAAGGAACTTGTCCCCGCATCTAAATTTGTCCCACCCCTTCATCTGCAAACTCCACCCCTTCCTATTTAGGCTCCACCACTTCCCATTAGAGTTTCACCCACTGACAATGATGGGGCACGATTCCTCCCACTGACACCAATGATGGGGCACGATTCCTCCCACTGACACCAATGATGGGGCACTATTCCTCCCACTGACACCAATGATGGGGCACTATTCCTCCCACTGGCACCAATGATGGAGCACTATTCCTCCCACTGATACCAATGATGGGGCACTATTCCTCCCACTGACACCAATGATGGGGCACTATTCCTCCCACTGGCACCAATGATGGGGCACTATTCCTCCCACTGGCACCAATGATGGGGCACTATTCCTCCCACTGGCACCAATGATGGGGCACTATTCCTCCCACTGACACCAATGATGGGGCACTATTCCTTCCCCTGACACCAATGATGGGGCACTATTCCTCCCACTGACACCAATGATGGGGCACTATTCCTCCCACTGACACCAATGATGGGGCACTATTCCTCCCACTGACACCAATGATGGGGCACTATTCCTCCCACTGACACCAATGATGGGGCACTATTCCTCCCACTGACACCAATGATGGGGCACTATTCCTCCCACTGACACCAATGATGGGGCACTATTCCTCCCACTGACACCAATGATGGGGCACTATTCCTCCCACTGACACCAATGATGGGGCACTATTCCTTCCACTGACACCAATGATGGGGCACTATTCCTTCCCCTGACACCAATGATGGGGCACTATTCCTCCCACTGACACCAATGATGGGGCACTATTCCTCCCACTGACACCAATGATGGGGCACTATTCCTCCCACTGACACCAATGATGGGGCACTATTCCTCCCACTGACACCAATGATGGGGCACTATTCCTCCCACTGACACCAATGATGGGGCACTATTCCTTCCACTGACACCAATGATGGGGCACTATTCCTTCCCCTGACACCAATGATGGGGCACTATTCCTCCCACTGACACCAATTATACTTACATTGCTGTGCTGACCCCTGCTCCAGCCCAGGCTCCCTCCTTCAGGCACAGACACTTACCAATCACTTGTCTTCTTTCTCCAGCCACTCTCCTCCTCTTCACCGGCTCCAGCTGCTCCCTCACTCGATCTTCAATCTTCGCGCTGCTGCTCAGCTCCTCCTCTCCAAGCTCCGCCTCCTCGCCTGTGATTGGTCACCTGTGTACCTTTTCTGAGCTACAGATCTGGCAGCCAATCACCGGTGAGGAGGCGGAGCTTGCAGAGGGAGGGACAGGCTGCCATAGGTAGCCCAGTGATCCGAGGGGTGTGGCCAGATTCATCCCACCCACATCGCAATCAAGATCCAGGAAGATGAAGACACCGGACGGACACCCTCTACACCCCTCCTCCAGCAGTGCCTTGTGGACCGGATCGATGTGGGACACGGAGTCACGGACACAGGTAAGACACACCAGCCACTGTCCCTTTCCCACGGAAGTGTCCCTTCCGTGCAGGGGTGGACTGATAACTCATGGGGCCCCCGGGCAATAGGAAATCATGAGGACCCAGTTTTAAAGATGGCCACTATGCAGCAGCCATTCTTGTGAAGCAACATTAATGCAGCAGGCCTGCAAGGAGTGGCACCGAGCTTGGTGACATGCAGAGTGGCAGGAGACTTAAAGCTGGTGAATCAATAAAGGGACCAGGAGCCTCTCATGGGCATTGCCACCTTAACAGCATCATGGACCCCTGGGAAAAGTAATGCTCTGGGGCCCCTACCAAGGAGATGATGCCTGCAGCACACATAGAGCGCCATGGCGAACAATGGGCATAGTCAGTGGGAGAGTCTTAAAGGAGGATTGAACAGAATCTGTTTGCTGTATACACTGAACACATATACCACAGGCCTTTTATCCACAAAATACTAATTACTGGATGACAACTGACAGTCTCACAGAATAAATAAATCTCAAAGGATCATTTGTTTTTATAATAAACATTTCCATGGTATGTTTTTATGCACCAAAAAAAAAAAAAAAGGATTTTTCTGTCTTACTGATCCTACCTTACAGAAGAACGTCATCAGTTCTATGTAAAGTATAATGTAGAGTGAAGCAGTCAGGATGAGTGTCATGCTCACCTCAGAGTCCTCCCTTACATCAAACTCCTCAGAATGTTCCCTATACATCACAGCCCACCTTACATCAGAGCCCCCACAATGCCACTTTGCAGCACAGCCCCCAGAGTCCCCCCTTACATCAGAGAGATACCTTGCAGCAGAGCCCCCACAGTGCCACCTTACACACGCCTTTTCACCTTGGTCCTTGGTGTAGCAGGCGGTTGGCAGGAAAAGGCTTTTAAAAACAATCCACTTGTTGCTGACTCTGAACTGCACATGTGCAATTGTGGAGCCAGCTGAATGGTGAACTGCCATGCTCGGCCTCGAATCAGGCAGTGAGGCATGTGAACAAAAGCTATGTTTGATGGGTGCCATGATGTCATCGCAGAGGTGAACACCCAGACCTGCCCTGCTGCCAGGTCAGTGGCCACGCTTAGCAGTTCACCATTCAGCTGGCTCAGAATGAGACCAAGTATTTTTTATGGGCATATTTCTCCTGTCTATGGACATGTATGGACAGTTGGCAACTAATCGAGTGGCTCTTTTCAACAGAAATCAAACCATAGATCGACTTCTGTTGATTGGCAGTGCGCACATATGGATCATACAGTATATATACACAGACTTTATATACAGTATACAAACACACACACACAGTATATATATATACACACACACAGTATACACACACTTTATATATAGTATACACACATACAGTATATATATACATACGCTTTATATACAGTATACAAACACACACACAGTATATACAGTGGGGCAAAAAAGTATTTAGTCCCCACCAATTGTACAAGTTCTCCCACTTACAAAGATGAGAGAGGCCTGTAATTGGCATCATAGGGAGACCTCAACTATGAGAGACAAAATGAGAAAACAAATCCAGACAATCTCATTGGCTGATCTGGAAAGAATTTATTTGCAAATTATGGTGGAAAATAAGTATTTGGTCACCTACAAACAAGCAAGATTTCTGGCTCTCACAGACCTGGACCTTCTTCTTTAAGAGGCTCCTCTGTCCTGCACTCATTACCTGTATCAATGGCAATGTTTGAACTTGTTATCAGTATAAAAGACACCTGTCCACAACCTCAAACAGTCACACTCCAAACTCCACTATGGTGAAGACCAAAGAGCTGTCGAAGGACACCAGAAACAAAATTGTAGACCTGCACCAGGCTGGGAAGACTGAATCTGCAATAGGCAAGCAGCTTGGTGTGAACAAATCAACTGTGGGAGCAATAATTAGAAAATGGAAGACATACAAGACCACTGATAATCTCCCTCGATCTGGGGCTCCACGCAAGATCTCACCCCGTGGGGTCAAAATGATCAAAAGAACGGTGAGCAAAAATCCCAGGACCACACGGGGGGACCTAGTGAATGACCTGCAGAGAGCTGGGACCAACGTAACAAAGGCTACCATCAGTAACACACTACGCCGCCAGGGACTCAGATCCTGCAGTGCCAGACGTGTCCCCCTGCTTAAGCCAGTACATGTCCGGGCCCGTCTGAAGTTTGCTAGAAAGCATTTGGATGATCCAGAAGAGGATTGGGAGAATGTCATATGGTCAAATGAAACCAAAATAGAACTGTTTGGTAGAAACACAACTCATCGTGTTTGGAGGAGAGAGAATGCTGAGTTGTATCCAAAGAACACCATACCTACTGTGAAGCATGGGGGTGGCAACATCATGCTTTGGAGCTGTTTCTTCGCAAAGGGACCAGGACGACTGATCCATGTACAGGACAGAATGAATGGGGCCATGTATCGTGAGATTTTGAGTGCAAACCTCTTTCCATCAGCAAGGGCATTGAAGATGAAACGTGGCTGGGTCTTCCAACATGACAATGATCCCAAACATACCGCCCGGGCAACAAAGGAGTGGCTTCGTAAGAAGCATTTCAAGGTCCTGGAGTGGCCTAGCCAGTCTCCAGATCTCAACCCCATAGAAAACCTTTGGACGGAGTTGAAAGTCCGTGTTGCCCAGCGACAGCCCCAAAACATCACTGCTCTAGAGGAGATCTGCATGGAGGATGGGCCAACATACCAGCAACAGTGTGTGCCAACCTTGTGAAGACTTCCAGGAAACGTCTGACCTCTGTCATTGCCAACAAAGGATATATAACAAAGTATTGAGATGAACTTTTCATATTCACCAAATACTTATTTTCCACCATAATTTGCAAATAAATTCTTTCCAGATCAGCCAATGAGATTGTCTGGATTTGTTTTCTCATTTTGTCTCTCATAGATGAGGTCTACCTATGATGCCAATTACAGGCCTCTCTCATCTTTGTAAGTGGGAGAACTTGTACAATTGGTGGGGACTAAATACTTTTTTGCCCCACTGTATATACACACACACAGTATACACACACTTTATATACAGTATACACACACAGAGACAAACACACAGCAGCACTTTTCATCTCAAAATCAGCTTGGTCTGACACATTCCTGCTGCGCTCAGCTCCTGGCATGCTGGGACTTGTGGTGTCCCAGCAGCTCAAAGACACAGGAGGTGGTATTACATGAGAGGAGGCTGTGCCTGTGTATTGGGAAGCAGGTACTGAGCAGAGATTGGGGAAGTTCACAACAGGTCCTTCCTCCAGAAGCAGTGCAGTTCTTCCCACACAGAAAATCGATCTGCCAGCCTCGGAACCAGGAGCCTTACTACGAGGGAACACAGTCTCCCCCCCACCTCCTGCCCACCATCAACAAGACTACACTTTGCTCAGATCTGCTAGCAGTCTGACGTTTGTCCCCCCCCCCCCGTAGATTGTTTGCTTCCCCCTTTCTCGCCCCTACACCTCCTGCGATAAAGTTACGGTAAGGCGCGCTGGGGAAATCAGACTCCAAAATCAGACTCCCTTCTGCATGGAAACCATTCAGCTTCCATGTTCATTGCCAAAGCTTCATTGAACAGGCTGAGGTTAGAAGCTGATTGGTTTCTATGCAGAAGGGAGTCTGATTTTGGACTCTCCAGCTTTAGTAAATAAACCCCTATATGTCCGTAGAACATTCAGGGACAGATGTAAAAATCACAAATTTCACAGAAATCACAATTTTTTACAATCTGTCCCTGACCTTACTGAAGTTCCCAAATGGTCATCTGCCCCTGCTTCCGTGGGAAAGGGGGTTTCTCTCCCCCCTGAAAAGTGCCTCCCTAGGCAAATACGCCCCTGATTGCATTGCCTGAGAACCTCCATTGTCCGGCTCTGTAATGTATCCTCAGGTACAAGGACATTATACACAGAAGAGTGACACTGACCTGATCCCAGGAGGAGAAGAAAGGAGATCACATGCAGAATTTCCAACCCGTTCCTCATTGTTCCATCCGTGTCGGATCCAGTCCAAGAGAACTGTGAAAGACGTCTGAGCTGTACAGAGTAGTGAGAGTTGTCTGAACTTTGTTTCACTTTCCAAACAAATCAGACTCTGATCACATAATGCTCGCATAACCTGTTATACTGTACATGTACCAAAATAGAAGAACACAGAGACAACGGTATAGAAGAGAACATACCAATTGTACAAAAAAGAACAAAAACAAAAAAAACAAAGCTATAACAATTTGCTACATACTTGTAACAGGGTCGTTGTTTTACTGCTTTAGCTGCAGCTTTAAGATGTTGCCTCTCCTTCTGTTTCTCAGTGAAAGCTCTTTAAATTGACATTAAACCCAAAATCAAACATGTATTACGTTGTAGCTTACCAGCGCATTAGTTTTCTTCTTTAGGCTTTCTTTCTTCTATTTTCATCTGGTAAACCAGTCTGTTGTTTTTCAAAGCACGAGCCCTCCAGCAGATTGGATCAGTTTACAGGAATTAGGCAAACCATTTACCACTGGCAGGGGCTATTAAAGTGATTATCAAGGCTTACTTTTATTATTTTTTTAAATAACAACCATGTCTATACTTACCTGCTCTGTGTAGTGGTTTTACACAGAGCAGCCCGGATCCTCCTCTTCTCACGCTCCTGGCCACTCCCTCCTGTCGTGTGCCCCCACAGCAAACAACTTGTTATGGAGGGGCACCCAAGCATGCGCACTCCCCAGCCTCTGCTCCGTGTGTCCATTCATACATGCAGCCTTGGCTCAGCCCTACCCCCCTCTGGCTGTGATTTACAGCAGCGGGAACCAATGGCTCCCACTGCTGTCTTAGCCAATGAGCAGCAGGAGTCTCAGGATAGCCAAGACCCCAATGCACATCGCTGGACCAAGAGGGGGTAAGGTGAGTATTGGGGGGGCTGGGGAGAATACTGCACACAGAAGGTTTTTGTTACCATCATGCATAGAACTCATGAAGGTAAAGAACCTCCAGCCTTTACAACCAGTTTAAAATCAGCTTTTAATTATTTATATAAAACCTTTAAGTGTGAGCTGAAGTTTGGCTTCTATCTGTTACTGTATCTAATTTTGCTACTACATTGAACACTATCCTCCCCCCAGACTGACAATGCCACTGCGTGCTGTGCCTCCTGTGCTCCTTCATCCAGAGTCGTATCTCACTAACACCGCAGGTGTGTTACTGGTGATCAGGAGAAAACAGAAGGGGAAAAGCCAAGGAAAAGAAAATGAATGCAGCCGTCACATCTAATGATTGATACACTGCAATATATGACATTTTTGGATTGGGGTTTATTATCACTTTAAGGCCGAACTCCAAACCGTGCTGCCCCCTCCCTGAACTGCTGCAGTGCAAAGGAGGGGGGGGGGCATTTGTCCTGGATTGTATGTAAAGGAAGGGGGGGGGCATTTGTCCTGGATTGTATGTAAAGGAAGGGGGGGGGGGGCATTTGTCCTGGATTGTATGTAAAGGAAGGATGGGGGCATTTGTCCTGGATTGTATGTAAAGGGGGGGGCCCTTAGAGGGGAAGCTTCACGGGACTAGTCACAAAGGTCCCTGCAGGAGTGAAAAGTAACGTGAGCAGTTCCGCACTGCAAGGGTCATTTTTGTCTTGTGCCCAGAGTTGGGCTTTAACCGCCTTCCACCCTCCATATAGTACAATGACGGGTACAAGGCGGTTCTCTCGTTCTGGGACGACGTCATATGACGTGATCCCATTCTCACCGCGCATGCGTGGCTCCAGAAGCGCACAGCACGGTGATCGACGGTGCACTGTGTCCCAGCGGATCACTGATCAATGGAAAGAGCCAACGATTTTGGCTCAGTCATGTGATCAGCTGTGTCCAATCACAGCTGGTCACATGTAAATAGGAAAAGTGTGCCCTGATGATCATTGTAGCCCAGCAGTGCCACCTGCCAGTGTTCATCAGTGTCATACCAGTGCAACATATCAGTGCCCATCTGAGCTACTATTCAGTGTCACCTATCAATGCCAGTCAGTGCCACCTATCAGTGCCAGTCAGTGCCACCTATCAGTGCCAGTCAGTGCCACCTATCAGTGCCAGTCAGTGCCTACTATCAGTGCCATATATGAGTGCTGCCTTTCAGTGCTCATCAGTGATGCCTGTCAATGCCCATCAGTGCCACCTACCAGTGCCTCCTCATCAGTGCAGTCTATCAGTGCCCATCACTGCAGCCTCATTAGTGCACATCAGTGCAGGAAAAAAAATCAGTTATTTACAAAATGTTATAACAAAAACTAAGAAAAAACCTTTTTCTTTTCAAAATTTTCAGTGGTTTTTGGTTTGTTCAGCAAAAAATAAAAAACCCCGAGGTGATTAAATACCACCAAAATACAGCTCCATCTATCTAAAAAAAATTATAAAAATTTCATATGGGTACAGTGTTGCATGACCACACAATTGTCGTTCAAAGTGCGACAGAGCTGAAAGCTGAAAATTGGCCTGGGGGCAGGAAGGGGGTATACGTGTCCTGCAGGCAGGAAGGGGGTAGAAGTGCCCAGGGGGGGGCAGGAAGGGGGTAGACGTGTCCTGCGGGCAGGAAGGGGGTATACGTGTCCGGTAGGCAGGAAGGGGGTAGAAGTGCCCAGGGGGGGGCAGGAAGGGGGTAGAAGTGCCCAGGGGGGGGCAGGAAGGGAGGCATACGTGCCCTGTAGGCGAGGGGTTAAAACCGCTATTCACAACAGCACATCGTCAGCGCTGACTTACTGCCAGAGTGAGAGATAATATTATGATCAGTGGGGGTTTTTTGCTTCTAAATGGATGAGACTGAAGGTGGCAGAAGTCCCACCAACACCCTGCGAAGACATCAACACCGGATAGGATATGCATAGTGAAAAGTATACCTTATGGGGCCACTCCAAGCTATGGATGGAAGGGAAAAGATCACCCCATCGGGAAGTGAGAAGAGGGGAGCGTGAGTCCGAGCGATTCCAATGTCAGCCAATATAAGTGAAGGGATGGACGCTGCTCAATGACCCCAGGAGTCCAAAGTTGAGGAATGGCCTCAGGTGTCATTCTTGCCACGCCCACTGACACGTTTCACCTCGCCCACTGGGGCTCGGTCACCTCTGTGACCTCTGTGACCAAGTCCTGGTGGGCAGAGCGAAACACGGAAGTGGACATGACCAGGCCATTCCTCAACATTGGACTCTTGGGGTCGGTTGAGCAGCGTCCCTTCACTTGGATAGGATATGCAGTTACAGTGGGTGATATCATGAAAACCTGCTTCCTGCAAAGTGTGGCACCTTTTTCTATAGCAGTTCTGCATATGGCCTTTATGTATTGGAGACTGAAAACAGCCAAGTTGCCTTGGAGTTCTTTTTCAAAATTACAGGAGTTCCTCTCGGTACTTTACATTATTATCACTAGAGATGAGCGAAGTATTCAAAAATTCGATTCGACTGATTCGGCGAATTCGTGGAAAATATTCGATTCGAGTCGAATATATTCGCTGTGAATTTAACTTAAAAAAGGGTGTTTCTAGGCTTCAGAGAGACTTAATATTAGTGCAGAACACTGTACCTTTAATTTAAATGCCCTTGGAGTCTGCTGGGGAAGAGAAATAATACTGTCAGTCAGTATGACATGCAGATGAGTGCCGTCGATCTTAGAATCACCGCACACTTCACTCATTTGGCCAGTGACGGGGCCAAAACCAGTGTTTGGAGCCACAGTGTGGCGGTGGAGGCAGCAGCAATGGGAGGCCATACAGCAACCTATGACAAAATGGAACCCACCAGCAGGAGTGTGAGGAGACCTGAAAGTGGCACATGGCAGAGTGGGAGCAATGGGAGGCGGTACAGGGACCCAGGTCACACTGTGGGACCAGCAGTAGCGTGACCAGGCGGTACGGGGGCCCATTGGCGATTTGGGGCCTGGCGGCACCTATGGGAGGCCTTTAATCTGCCAGCAACCTATGACAAAATGGAAAACCGCAGGAGTGTGAGGAGACCTCAAAGTGGCACATGGTAGAGTGGGAGCAATGGGAGGCGGTACAGGGACCCAGGTCACACTGTGGGACCAGCAGCAGCGTGACCAGGCGGTACGGGGGCCCATGGCCGATTTGGGGCCTGGCGGCACCTATGGGAGGCCTTTAATCTGCCAGCAACCTATGACAAAATGGAAAACCGCAGGAGTGTGAGGAGACCTCAAAGTGGCACATGGCAGAGTGGGAGCAATGGGAGGCGGTACAGGGACCCAGGTCACACTGTGGGACCAGCAGCAGCGTGACCAGGCGGTACGGGGGCCCATGGCCGATTTGGGGCCTGGCGGCACCTATGCGAGGCCTTTAATCTGCCAGCAACCTATGACAAAATGGAAAACCGCAGGAGTGTGAGGAGACCTCAAAGTGGCACATGGTAGAGTGGGAGCAATGGGAGGCGGTACAGGGACCCAGGTCACACTGTGGGCTCAGCAGCAGCGTGACCAGGCGGTACGGGGGCCCATTGGCGATTTGGGGCCTGGCGGCACCTATGGGAGGCCTTTAATCTGCCAGCAACCTATGACAAAATGGAAAACCGCAGGAGTGTGAGGAGACCTCAAAGTGGCACATGGTAGAGTGGGAGCAATGGGAGGCGGTACAGGGACCCAGGTCACACTGTGGGACCAGCAGCAGCGTGACCAGGCGGTACGGGGGCCCATGGCCGATTTGGGGCCTGGCGGCACCTATGGGAGGCCTTTAATCTGCCAGCAACCTATGACAAAATGGAAAACCGCAGGAGTGTGAGGAGACCTCAAAGTGGCACATGGTAGAGTGGGAGCAATGGGAGGCGGTACAGGGACCCAGGTCACACTGTGGGCTCAGCAGCAGCGTGACCAGGCGGTACGGGGGCCCATTGGCGATTTGGGGCCTGGCGGCACCTATGGGAGGCCTTTAATCTGCCAGCAACCTATGACAAAATGGAAAACCGCAGGAGTGTGAGGAGACCTCAAAGTGGCACATGGTAGAGTGGGAGCAATGGGAGGCGGTACAGGGACCCAGGTCACACTGTGGGACCAGCAGCAGCGTGACCAGGCGGTACGGGGGCCCATGGCCGATTTGGGGCCTGGCGGCACCTATGGGAGGCCTTTAATCTGCCAGCAACCTATGACAAAATGGAAAACCGCAGGAGTGTGAGGAGACCTCAAAGTGGCACATGGTAGAGTGGGAGCAATGGGAGGCGGTACAGGGACCCAGGTCACACTGTGGGCTCAGCAGCAGCGTGACCAGGCGGTACGGGGGCCCATTGGCGATTTGGGGCCTGGCGGCACCTATGGGAGGCCTTTAATCTGCCAGCAACCTATGACAAAATGGAAAACCGCAGGAGTGTGAGGAGACCTCAAAGTGGCACATGGTAGAGTGGGAGCAATGGGAGGCGGTACAGGGACCCAGGTCACACTGTGGGACCAGCAGCAGCGTGACCAGGCGGTACGGGGGCCCATGGCCGATTTGGGGCCTGGCGGCACCTATGGGAGGCCTTTAATCTGCCAGCAACCTATGACAAAATGGAAAACCGCAGGAGTGTGAGGAGACCTCAAAGTGGCACATGGTAGAGTGGGAGCAATGGGAGGCGGTACAGGGACCCAGGTCACACTGTGGGCTCAGCAGCAGCGTGACCAGGCGGTACGGGGGCCCATTGGCGATTTGGGGCCTGGCGGCACCTATGGGAGGCCTTTAATCTGCCAGCACCCTATGACAAAAAATTTAACACACCAGCAGTGTGTAAGGAGTCCTGAAAGTGGCACATGGCATGAGAGACTGTGGACCTGGCAGCAGCATGAGGAGGCGGTATAGGGGCCCATGGCAGATTAGGGGCCTGGCAGCAGCTATGGGAGGCCCGTAATCTGCCAGCACCCTATGACAAAAAATTGAACACACCAGCAGTGTGTGAGGAGACCTGAAAGTGGCACATGGCATGAGAGACTGTGGACCTGGCAGCAGCATGAGGAGGCGGTATAGGGGCCCATGGCAGATTAGGGGCCTGGCAGCAGCTATGGGAGGCCCGTAATCTGCCAGCACCCTATGTCAAAAAATTGAACACACCAGCAGTGTGAGGAGACCTGAAAGTGGCACATGGCATGAGAGACTGTGGACCTGGCAGCAGCATGAGGAGGCGGTATAGGGGCCCATGGCAGATTAGGGGCCTGGCAGCAGCTATGGGAGGCCCGTAATCTGCCAGCACCCTATGTCAAAAAATTGAACACACCAGCAGTGTGAGGAGACCTGAAAGTGGCACATGGCATGAGAGACTGTGGACCTGGCAGCAGCATGAGGAGGCGGTATAGGGGCCCATGGCAGATTAGGGGCCTGGCAGCAGCTATGGGAGGCCCGTAATCTGCCAGCACCCTATGTCAAAAAATTGAACACACCAGCAGTGTGAGGAGACCTGAAAGTGGCACATGGCATGAGAGACTGTGGACCTGGCAGCAGCATGAGGAGGCGGTATAGGGGCCCATGGCAGATTAGGGGCCTGGCAGCAGCTATAGGAGGCCCGTAATCTGCCAGCACCCTATGACAAAAAATGGAACACACCAGCAGTGTGTGAGGAGACCTGAAAGTGGCACATGTTTGTGGCATGATTCATGGCGGATTTAGTCAGTTGTGTCAGGAACTGGTGGTTTGAAATCCAGACTAATCCACGCCTGATTCATTTTCACAAACGTGAGTCTCTCCACACTTTGGGTGGACAGTCGTGTCCTCCGCGGAGTTACAATACCTCCTGCCGCACTAAACACGCGCTCCGATGCCACGCTACTGGCCGGGCATGACAGCCTTTCAAGGGCAAATTCAGCTAGTTGGGGCCAAAGGTCAAGTTTCGTTGCCCAGTAGTCAAGGGGATTGTCTACCTCGGTTGGCAGGGTGCTTTCCAAGTAGGCCCAAGCCTGTTGTTTGAGCTTCTGCTCCAGGTCCACCTGATGCTGCTGCTGCTGCTGCGGCTGGTTCGTAGTTTCCTCACTGCGCTGGTGAAGAAAGCTACTCATCATCGACTGCAGACTGAGGCAGCCGCTGCTGGTGGAGCTGCCACTGCTCCTACCACCCCACCCCTCCCCTGCTGCCATGGCAGCGGAACGCGAGCGCACAGGGCCCACAGTGTCTGAGGATGGACGTTGGCGCAGAAAGGCAGAGACCAACTGACTACATAGGTGGTTTTTATAGTACGTAATTTTGGCCTCCCTCTCAGCAGGTGTGAAAAAGGCCACCATTTTGGAACGGTAGCGAGGGTCCAACAAGGTGGACAGCCAAAAGTCATCCCTCTGTCTGATGGTTATTATTCGGCTGTCACTACGCAAGCAACCGAGCATGCTATGGGCCATTTGCGCCAAGGAATGCGAGGGACTCCCTGCCTCCATCTCCACAGCATACTGCCACGGTGCGTCTGGGTCCTCTGTCTCCTCCTCCTCTACCAGATGCTCCTGCTCCTCCACTCCTGTCCGCTGAGTGGAAAAACCACCCATTTCACTCAATAATTCCTGAGCACAAATGTCCTCCTCTACCACCTCCTCTTCTTCCTGTCCTGCCCCCACAGGGGTCATGTGGCGTTGAGATCTGTGCGCCACGTCTACCGCACCCTGACCAGCCATTGTTAACAGCATTTGTTCCAGGACGTGCAACAGAGGAATGACGTCGTTCATCCCATAGTCCTGCCGACTCACGAATAGCGTGGCCTCCTCAAAGGGCCTGAGCAAGCGGCAGGTGTCACGCATGAGCTGCCAATGGCTGACATCGAAGTTACACAGGGGAGTACCTTTATCCGCTTGTAACATCAGGAAATCGGTGATGGCCTTTCGCTGCTCGTAAAGGCGGTCTAACATGTGTAGGGTTGAATTCCACCTTGTTGCAACGTCGCAGATCAGGCGATGATGTGGAATTCCGTTCTGCCGCTGCAGCTCAATGAGGGTGTGCTTTGCGGTGTATGAATGGCTGAAATGCATGCAAAGTTTACGTGACATTTTAAGGATGTCTTGCAGTGGGATGGTGGATTTTAGGAACCGCTTGACAACCAGATTGAACACGTGAGCCATGCATGGCGCATGGCACAACCTTCCTTGACGCAGAGCAGACACCATGTTCTTTCCGTTGTCGGTCAACATGGTTCCGATTTTCAGTTTGCGCGGAGACAGCCATCTGTCGATTTCTCTGTTCATTACACTCAGAAGTTCCTCCCCTGTGTGACTACGTTCGCCAAGGCATACCAGGTGCAGCACAGCTTGACACCGTTGCGCCCTGCACATGTGATATGCCGGTCGGGTAATGGGACTTGGCACGGGGGTGGCGGCTGAGGACACGGCGGAAGAAGAGGTGGTAGAGGCGGACATCTTTGCTGGACCAAGGACGTGCAAACGTGGAGGCAAAAGCGCCGTGACCTGTCCAAGTTGCTGGTGCGGCTGTGCCGGCACCACGTTCACCCAGTGGGCCGTAAATGACATGTACTGTCCCTGACCGTAGTTACAGTTCCACACGTCGGCGCTGCCGTGCACTTTGGCAGAGACCGACATGCTCAAAGACTGGCCCACCATCTCTTCTACATGTGAATGCAGGGCTGGCACTGCCTTTTTGGCGAAGAAATGACGGCTTGGCACTCTCCACCGCGGCGCGGCACAAGCCATCATTTCTCGGAAAGGTGCTGAGTCCACCACTTGGAAAGGGAGGGACTGCAGCACCAGCAACTTGGACAGGAGGACGTTCAGCTTTTGCACCGTCGGGTGCGTGCTCGCAAACTGTTGTCTCTTGGAAACGGATTCCAAGAAAGACTGCTGACGGAATCCGAGAAGAGGAGTAGCAGGAGAAGGAGCATCTGAACGAGCGGAAGATGCCAACGAGCGACAACTCCCCTCAGCAGAGGTGTTGGAGCCTTGACTGGCTGATAGAGGGCAATTGACGACGTCGGGTGACGGAGCAAGTAACGGAGCGGGTGATGGAGCGGGGGCTGGGGCAGGCAGAACCGCCGTATCTTTATCACGGTTTTCCCAGGCCACCAAATGGCGACGCTGCATATGCTGATGCAACGCTGTAGTCCCAACATGGGCCCCCTGGCCACGCTTGACTTTCTGGCCACATAGTCGACATACGGCTACATTTACTTCCTCGGGCGGCTTGACGAAAAATTGCCACACATCCGAGTAGGAAACTTTGCCCCCGCTACTCCTCACTGGCTGACTGCTACTTCCTCCGTGCGCACCGGCACCACTACTGGCCGTGGTGGTAGGCTGCAGTGGAGCTGGTGCTCTACTCCGTGGACGTTTGGCTCCACTGACACTGATGCGACCCTGCTGCCTCCTGGGCAACCCACCGACTGGCACCCTCTTCTCCTGATGATGCGGAAGAAATTACCTGATGACGACGAGGCAGCCAAGTGCGATCTACCTCCTCATCATCAAGTAGGGTCTCCGCCTCACTACTAGCCCCCTCGGCTGCGTCTGGGTCAGGAGACAGACCTGTCTCTAGACCGGCTACCGAGCCACTCTCCTCGCCAGTACTTCTTCGCCTGGCTGCTGAAAAGGCGGATGTCTCCCCCCGTTCCTGACCGCCCTCTGTTAGCTCTTCCTTACTGTACAGTGGGGCTGAGCCCACAGCATGCGATACTTCGCTTGGTGAGGGAACAGCAAAGGACAGGGGCAGGTAGAGGACACGTGATTTCAGTGGGCTTGCTCCCGGGCCATGCCAACTAACGGTTGTGTCTGACGTACCCACCGACCGTTGGCTGTAGGTGTCAGAGGTGACCTGGGAAGAGGAAGACGACCGAGCCAACCAATCGATGACGGCAGGGTTGTCGGTGGAGACACGACCGCTGGATGACACCGGGAGCACTGGCCTCTGGCTGCGAATAGTGCTGCCTCGACCCCTTCCTCTGCTGCCACGTCTGCTCGCTCCTAAAACATTGCCTCCTCTGCCACTCCTCTGCATGTTGTCTGACATACTCTTTAATTCAACGATTCTGTGTCCCTGAGTAACAATTCTGTGTCCCTGAGTAACAATTCTGTGTCTGTCCCTGAGTAACAATTCTGTGGCCCTAAGTAACGGTTCTGTGGCCCTCAGTAACAATTCTGTGTCCCTGAGTAACAATTCTGTGGCCCTAAGTAACGGTTCTGTGGCCCTCAGTAACAATTCTGTGTCCCTCAGTAACAATTCTGTGTCTGTCCCTGAGTAACAATTCTGTGGCCCTAAGTAACGGTTCTGTGGCCCTCAGTAACAATTCTGTGTCCCTGATTAACGTTTCTGTGGCCCTAAGTAACGGTTCTGTGGCCCTCAGTAACAATTCTGTGTCCCTCAGTAACAATTCTGTGTCTGTCCCTGAGTAACAATTCTGTGGCCCTAAGTAACGGTTCTGTGGCCCTCAGTAACAATTCTGTGTCCCTGATTAACGTTTATGTGGCCCTAAGTAACGGTTCTGTGGCCCTCAGTAACAATTCTGTGTCCCTGAGTAACAATTCTGTGTCTGTCCGAGTAACAATTCTGTGGCCCTAAGTAACAGTTCTGTGGCCCTCAGTAACAATTCTGTGTCCCTGAGTAACAATTCTGTGGCCCTAAGTAACGGTTCTGTGGCCCTCAGTAACAATTCTGTGTCCCTGAGTAACAATTCTGTGTCTGTCCGAGTAACAATTCTGTGGCCCTAAGTAACAGTTCTGTGGCCCTCAGTAACAATTCTGTTTCCCTGAGTAACAATTCTGTGGCCCTAAGTAACGGTTCTGTGGCCCTCAGTAACAATTCTGTGGCCCTCAGTAACAATTCTGTGGCCCTAAGTAACGGTTCTGTGGCCCTCAATAACAATTCTGTGTCCCTCAGTAACAATTCTGTGTCTGTCCCTGAGTAACAATTCTGTGGCCCTAAGTAACGGTTCTGTGGCCCTCAGTAACAATTCTGTGTCCCTGATTAACGTTTCTGTGGCCCTAAGTAACGGTTCTGTGGCCCTCAGTAACAATTCTGTGTCCCTGAGTAACAATTCTGTGTCTGTCCGAGTAACAATTCTGTGGCCCTAAGTAACAGTTCTGTGGCCCTCAGTAACAATTCTGTGTCTGTCCGAGTAACAATTCTGTGTCCCTGAGTAACAATTCTGTGGCCCTAAGTAACGGTTCTGTGGCCCTCAGTAACAATTCTGTGTCCCTCAGCAACAATTCTGTGTCTGTCCCTGATTAACGTTTACGTGGCCCTAAGTAACGGTTCTGTGGCCCTCAGTAACAATTCCGTGTCCCTGATTAACGTTTCTGTGGCCCTAAGTAACGGTTCTGTGGCCCTCAGTAACAATTCTGTGTCCCTCAAGAAACAATTCTGTGTCTGTCCGAGTAACAATTCTGTGGCCCTAAGTAACGGTTCTGTGGCCCTCAGTAACAATTCTGTGTCCCTGATTAACGTTTCTGTGGCCCTAAGTAACGGTTCTGTGGCCCTCAGTAACAATTCTGTGTCCCTCAAGAAACAATTCTGTGTCTGTCCCTGAGTAACAATTCTGTGGCCCTAGGTAACGGTTCTGTGGCCCTCAGTAACAATTCTGTGTCCCTGATTAACGTTTATGTGGCCCTAAGTAACGGTTCTGTGGCCCTCAGTAACAATTCTGTGTCCCTGAGTAACGTTTCTGTGGCCCTAAGTAACGGTTCTGTGGCCCTCAGTAACAATTCTGTGTCCCTCAGTAACAATTCTGTGTCTGTCCCTGAGTAACAATTCTGTGGCCCTAAGTAACGGTTCTGTGGCCCTCAGTAACAATTCTGTGTCCCTGAGTAACAATTCTGTGTCTGTCCGAGTAACAATTCTGTGGCCCTAAGTAACAGTTCTGTGGCCCTCAGTAACAATTCTGTGTCCCTGAGTAACAATTCTGTGGCCCTAAGTAACGGTTCTGTGGCCCTCAGTAACAATTCTGTGTCCCTGAGTAACAATTCTGTGGCCCTAAGTAACGGTTCTGTGGCCCTCAGTAACAATTCTGTGTCCCTCAGTAACAATTCTGTGTCTGTCCCTGATTAACGTTTACGTGGCCCTAAGTAACGGTTCTGTGGCCCTCAGTAACAATTCTGTGTCCCTGATTAACGTTTCTGTGGCCCTAAGTAACGGTTCTGTGGCCCTCAGTAACAATTCTGTGTCCCTCAAGAAACAATTCTGTGTCTGTCCCTGAGTAACAATTCTGTGGCCCTAAGTAACGGTTCTGTGGCCCTCAGTAACAATTCTGTGTCCCTGATTAACGTTTATGTGGCCCTAAGTAACGGTTCTGTGGCCCTCAGTAACAATTCTGTGTCCCTGATTAACGTTTCTGTGGCCCTAAGTAACGGTTCTGTGGCCCTCAGTAACAATTCTGTGTCCCTCAGTAACAATTCTGTGTCTGTCCCTGAGTAACAATTCTGTGGCCCTCAGTAACAATTCTGTGTCCCTGATTAACGTTTATGTGGCCCTAAGTAACGGTTCTGTGGCCCTCAGTAACAAATCTGTGTCCCTGAGTAACAATTCTGTGGCCCTAAGTAACGGTTCTGTGGCCCTCAGTAACAATTCTGTGTCCCTGAGTAACAATTCTGTGTCTGTCCCTGAGTAACAATTCTGTGGCCCTAAGTAACGGTTATGTGGCCCTCAGTAACAATTCTGTGTCCCTGAGTAACGTTTCTGTGGCCCTAAGTAACGGTTCTGTGGCCCTCAGTAACAATTCTGTGTCCCTGAGTAACAATTCTGTGTCTGTCCCTGAGTAACAATTCTGTGGCCCTAAGTAACGTTTCTGTGGCCCTAAGTAACAGTTCTGTGGCCCTCAGTAACAATTCTGTGTCTGTCCCTGAGTAACAATTCTGTGGCCCTAACTAACGTTTCTGTGGCCCTAAGTAACAGTTCTGTGGCCCTCAGTAACAATTCTGTGTCTGTCCCTGAGTAACAATTCTGTGGCCCTAACTAACGTTTCTGTGGCCCTAAGTAACAATTCTCTGGCACTCAGTAACAATTCTGTCTGTCCCTGAGTAACAATTCTGTGGCCCTAATAACGTTTCTGTGGCCCTAAGTAACAGTTCTGTGGCCCTCAGTAACAATTCTGTGTCTGTCCCTGAGTAACAATTCTGTGGCCCTAACTAACGTTTCTGTGTCCCTAAGTAACAATTCTCTGGCACTCAGTAACAATTCTGTCTGTCCCTGAGTAACAATTCTGTGGCCCTAACTAGCGTTTCTTTGGCCCTAAGTAACGATTCTGTGGCCCTCATTAACAATTCTGTGTCCCTGAGTAATGCTTCTCTGTCCCTAAGTAACGTTTCTCTGTCCCCAAGTAACGTTTCTGTGGCCCTAACTCTGTCCCTAATACAGAGCGGTCTGCCTCTCTTGAATGACTGGAGGCAAATGAAGATTTCTAAAATGGCCGCTATTTATAGCTCGACCATTACACAGTGCTGGCTGGCTGGCTGCTGATTGGCTAATGCGATCACATGTCATTAAGGAATGCATTATGGGTCAGCGCGCCTTGTCTGCGCGCCTTCCCAGACATCCCCGCTCCGTCGCCGCACATGTCCGCCGCCATTTTAGGAAAAATTTTGATTCGCGCGTCCGAAGTAGGCTATTTTTCCAATATTCGACTCCGATTTCCACTTCGCCTACTTCGATTCGCTCATCTCTAATTATCACCAATCAGCCTCTAAAACACGGTTTATGATTTCATACAGAGGCTGTAGAATTATTTTGAGTAAACTGGACCAGTTATGGAGTATATATTTGGAGGTGATGGATTTCCTTCTGCTAATTGGATCTGTTTTGGAACACCTTTGGGAGTTTGGTGGTGCACTGTAGGCGTCAGCTGCAGCAGGCGGAACCACCATCAATGGATGAACTGCCTACGCTTTCTGATTACCAACCAGCCTCTGTTGATGGGCTCCAAAGAATTCACATTAGGATTTAGGAAAAATGACTAAAGCTTCCAGTCAGTGTTGATATGTACCAGTGGGCTGTGTTTGCTGAATGATAAATATTTTGGGTGCTCTTGTGATCCTGGAAGTGTTTTCGGGATTAACTCCCAATCCATGGCCATGTGGTGAAGACCGTTTTGGAGAACCTGATGTACCTCCTCCATAGACTCACTACTGACCCATTAATGTACAGGGTAGCTTCACTTGTGAATATTTAGGTAAAGGAGGCGGTCCAGGCAGTCAGTCATAGGAGATGGTTAACATTTGGACTTCAGGTTTGGGGGTTTCTGGTGCACTCAGTATAACAGCTGGAGCTGTCATCTTTGGCATAGCATTGGAGTTCATGCAACATTTAGGTGACTAGAAGAATGCTTTAAATCTCATCAGTGCTTTTTGGGTAACGCCAACAGTTTGTGAAGACACATTTAATAAATGAGGTCCCAGCTTTTCTTGTTGGGACACAATTAGTTGCAGCTCATCCTTTCAGTTGACCTAAAGGCTCGGTAAACCTTGCTGAGGTTGTTCCAGTCCTGGCAGTTTATATTGGAAGAATGCTTGTTCCCAGTGAGTCCAGATAGGGGTCTGGTATGAATTTTGAGGAGAACCCCATGCCACCTCCCTCCATCAAAATGCATACTAGACCTTCGGGTCTGGTATGTATTTTAAGGGGAACCCCATGCCAACATTTTTTACAAAATGGCATGGGGTCCCCCCCAAAATCCAGACCCTTATTCAAGCATACAGCCGAGCAAGCCAGGAAAGAAGGGGATCGAGCTCCCTCCCTCCTGAACCATACCAGGCCACATTCCATGAACATGGGGGGGGGCTTTCCCCCTAAGCACATTGTCCCCCTGTGGATTAGGACAGGGGCCTCTTCCCCACAACCCTGGGGGGTCTGTGGGCTTATCAGAATCTGGAATCCCCTATGTGAATGAGTATTGGGTACATAGTACCAGGGGCGGACTGACCATTTGGAAACTTGGGCACTGCCCAAGGGCCCGGGGTCAGTAGGGGGCCCCATGAGATGCCCCTGGTACCTTTTTCATAGGCTTTTTTGAGTTTGGGCAAGGACACAGGGGCCCCATGATCCCTATTGCCCGGGGCCCCATGAGTTGTAAGGAAGACCACAACCCTTTGGGGGACTCCAAATCCACATGAATAACACACACATAACGGTCTGGTATGGATTAGGTTCTGGAATGGATTTTGGGGGAGACCCCATGCTATTGTTTTTAAACATTTTGTGGTTTCTGTTAAAATCCATACCAGACCTACAGGTCCACCTTTTTCATCGTCGCTGGTTCATATCCCAACCCCGGCACCACCTGCCTGGAGTTTGCATGTTCTCCCTGTGACTGCGTGGGGTTCCTCCGGGTACTCCGGTTTCCTCCCACACTCCAAAGACATGCTGGTATGTTAATTGGCTCCTGTCTAAATTGGCCCTAGTGTATGAATGTGAGTTAGGGACCTTAGATTGTACGCCCCTTGAGGGTTAGGGACTGATGTGAATGTACAATATATATGTAAAGCGCTGTGTAAATTGACAGCTCTATATAAATACCTGAAATAAATAATACATTTCTGTTAAACAACATTTTATACAATGCATACCAATGATTTTGCTGTTCACATAACTGTCCATAACCTGAAAAAAGGAAACAGGTGGAAATATCAGGAATGTGAATGGCAGGACCTGCAAACGTAGACCTTGTTCACATGGGCGTATGCCTGTGCAAGGATCATTTTTGCCCACACAGGATGCACAGGCTGCCAGGACCTGGCTCTGAGAACCTCTGACCTCTGTGGTGTCTGTCTTTGGCTCTTCTCGCTGTGCCACCAGGGATGCTGCTTCCTGCCTTGTCTCTTGTTTCTCTTGAACCTTGAATCCTTTGCTCCTCCCATGAACGTCCTATTGAACCCATGCCTTTGCACATCCTGTTCGTCAGATTATTGTGCTCTCTCCAGCCAATATCGTGCTCCTTGTGTACCTGTTGCTGTCCTTACCTTCCCTACCACTTGTTATTGACCCTTGGTTTGTTCATTGGCTACACTTTCATCTGATCCCATCCAGCTACTAATTCTTGGCTTGTATACTGACAACGCTGCTGCTTGATCCCTATCTGCTATATCTGCTGCTGGACTCCCATGCTGGAAAGGCCCCAGGCGAAGTGCAGTTGGTATCAGTCCACCGGGGACAGGAGCCAGCTCTACAGAGGAAGCATCAGCTTCTGTGGCTCCTTTTGTGGCTGCCTGCTTCCTCTGCTGCCGGCGCGATGCACTCTGATTCTCTAGGATGGTGGGTCAGCAAGTCCAGATCATGGTCAACGGGTTGCCAACCCCCCCTGGAGTGCACTTCCCTGGTTGGATCTCAAGGGCCATGAGCCACAGGTTGAGCACCCTTGAACTAGGGGGATCTGCTTGTGCATTTCTAGCTGACTACATGTGAACCTCTCTACTGCTACAGCCACTGGTCTCTGAGTCTGACCCCAGACCGTGGCACAGTTGGTCCATGCATCCAGTCTCCTTCATGTCTATTTGGATGCAGCGGCTGCATAGACACAGCAGCTGTTCCCAATTTGACATCCATGTGGGTGCTGGTGCGTGTCCCCAACTACACACCGTCTGCATTTGGGGACACTCATCCGCAGTCGCTCGGATGTTAACCCCTTCACACCTAAGAGTAAAACAGACCTTAATGCCTAAGCACAATTTTGCAACGTTGACATATGTTAGTAAAACCGTCCATATCATCACAACTACTTTGTACATCCAGGTGGATTATACCACGTTTTTTTTTCAGGACAAATTGGGCTTTCATTTGGTGGTAAAAGGTAATGGATATCTCCTGATTATTTTTATTATCAAAGGAAAACTGGCCCAAAACAGTAAAAAAAAAATATAATTTTTTTATTTAGCTGTGTGTTTCTTGTTACTACCATCACCTACCACCAAAGAACAGCCCAAAATACATTTTCCAGCTCTTGACGATCGCAGCGATACCATATATGTGTATGTTTTTGTTTGTACCCTCAGTACAGCCCAGAAACAATAGTGCGCATTTTTGTTTTTGGGGTTGTTTTTTTTTTACCTAAAACACACTCACAATGATACCAATTTAAAGAAAAAAATGACCTTTGACCCTGACCTTGAACCAAACAGTTGTCCTGGCACTAAGCTAGATCAAACTTCATCTAGGTATTTTTTCTTTATTTTTTCTTTTATTTTTTAATATTTCTATATCTTTTTTATTGCCCAGATTATGGACATTCAAATATTCACATATTCTTAGCCAACACTAAACTAACTTTAAAATGAGTGCAAAGAAGAAATCATTAACCCCCAACCTGACAGCATTCCTGCACTTGTTCCGCCAGAGAAGATTGTTCACATTTTTATGCTAAGTTGCTTGAAGCTTGAAAAAGTACAAGAAGTTTTTGGTCCCGCGGCCAAACACTAACCCTGGCACTGAACTTGGTCAAACCTTGATCTAGGCATTTTTTTCTTTATTTTTTCTTTTATTTTTTAATATTTATTTATCTTTTTTTTTTAACAAACATTTTTTTTCCTCTATGCATCTCTCTCCTCCATTCACAGAGAGAGGGAAACAAACAAGGGGGCCGGTCTGTACAGTGATTGATCATTGTGATAGCCAATCAGAGGCTATCACAGCAAACGTGACCAGGAATCGGGAGGCTCTCAGTGACACCCTGGTCTTTGTGCTGGGGGCGCGCTGTGCGGCACGCTCCCAGCACAACGACAGGTACGCAAATATGCGGCCCCATGGAAAAAAAGCCCCGTTCTGTGAGGTCGCATATTTGCGTGAAGGGGATACATTAGAAGATCGCATTGCATCCCAATAAACATGAATGGGACTGCTTGCCCATGGGATGCACAGAACACCCATTCATCCTGTGCAGCCAAAACGGCCCGTGCATGGGTGTACGCTTGAATCAGGTGTAAGGGCTGAAGGATTTTTTACCTTCTTGTATTTTTTGCATGAAGGTAAAACACCTTATGTGTGCAGCATCCCCCCCACCCTAGCCCCCCTAATACTCACCCAAGACCTGCCTCGATCCAGCAATGTGCACTGGAGTCTCGGCTATCCTGCGACTCCCTTTCCCTATTGGCTGAGACAGCAGTGGGAGCAATTGGCTCCTGTCGCTGTCAATCACAGCCAGTGAGCCAACGAGGAGAGAGAGTGGGCGAGGCCAATCCGTGGCTCTGTGTGTGAATGGACAAATGGAGCAGCGGGTGCCCCCATAGCTAGTAGCTTGCTATGGGGGCACCCGCTGGCTGTGATTGACAGCGACAGGAGCCAATTGCTCCCACTGCTGTCTCAGCCAATAGGGAAAGGGAGTCGCAGGATAGCCGAGACTCCAGTGCACATTGCTGGATCGAGGCAGGTCTTAGGTGAGTATTAGGGGGGCTGGGGTGGGGGGGATGCTGCACACATAAGGTGTTTTACCTTCATGCAAAAAATACAAGAAGGTAAAAAAACCTTCAACCGTTACACCTTCAAGCGTACACCCATGCACGGGCCGTTTTGGCTGCAACAGAAAGGTGGAGCTAGGAGAGTCTGCGGGGGACCCGAAAAGAGGAGGATCTGGGCTGCTCTGTGCAAAACCACCACACACAACAGGTAAGTATAGACATGTTTGTTATTTTACAAAAAAAAAGAACTTTTAGTATTGCTTTGTGTGTGAATGAGGCCTCCAAGTGCACCCATTCCCAGACTATGGACATTCAAATCTTTACATATTCTGAGCCAACACTAAACACTAAACTAACGTTAAAATGTGTACAAAGAAATCTATAACCCCCAACCTGACAGCATTCCTGCACTTGGTCTGGCAGAGCAGGTTGTTCACATTTTTATGTTCAGTTGCCGGAAGCTTGGACAAGAATGGTTTCTGTGTGGAGCTGCGTCATGCATTTCTATGGGGAGAGGCAAACTTCCGAGCCACACCACACTGCCTAGGGCTCATCTAATCATGTCAACAATCCCCCCCCCCCCCCCCAAATTCTCTCTCTACTTGGGCCACTCAGACATCACTTGCTGAGTTGTAGGGAGTGTAACGTGTTCAAAAAAGGGGGGCCGTGAAAAGAGATTCACAAAAGGTGGTTACATTATGGACAGAATGCGATACTCAAAATAGTTGCAAAAATGATGCTTTATTACACATTATGAATGTAGACAAATGGGGTAAATACCCTGGTTACCATCACCTCAGTATGAGATAATACAAAAAGACCTAAAATCACATAAAAGCAACATCAAGGCCGGTCTTCATTATTAGGTGCTGCATATGTAGTGACAGAGTAACTGTCTAATGCATTTGCAGCACTGACACATTGGTTACAACACCAGTAGGGGGTGTGTAAAAAAGTTGTACCATCAGCTATGAAATATACTATACAATGTTGAGCAATATAGACTAATCTTAAGCACCAAATAACATAATTACCCATAACCCCATGAGGCAATGTGGGTGCAAAATTGTAGATAAGTATAGGGATATGGATGCCCCTATGGTGACCAGATAGTGACAAAACCACATCATAGTGGAAGGCAGGGGCAGACTGACAACTCATGGGGCCCCCGGGCAATAGGGGATCATGGGGCCCCTGTGTCCTTGCCCAAACTCAAAAAAGCCTATGAAAAAGGTACCAGGGGCATCTCATGGGGCCCCCTACTCACCCCAGGCCCTTGGGCACTGCCCGAGTTTCCAAATGGTCAGTCCACCCCTGGTGGAAGGCGTGAGTAGATGGTGAACATATAATAATTCACAGTAAATATGTCCATTAGAATGGATGTAGAGTCAGTTATAGATAAATCACCGTTCATATCCTGAACGTAATAAAGATGGCAGGGCCTTGCTTCAGGGGGTTTCTTCACCGCACCATGCGGGCAGGGGCATATTTGCTGCGAGGCAAACAAGGCGTTTGCCTAGGGCGGCACTTTTTAGGGGGGCGGCACAGCGAAACGGACATTTAGTACAGGGGCGTCAGGGGGCTGCTGTGTCTTACCTGGCTCCGGTCCCAGTCCCACGACGATCCAGTCCAGGAAGTGCTGCTGGAGGAGGGGTAGAGAGGTCCACAGGTCCGGTGCCTGGGTGCGATGTGTGGGAGGGATGACCCCCTCTGCAAGCTCCGCCTCCTCACTGGTGATTGGGCACCAGAACTGTAGCTCAGGAAAGTAACACAGGCGGCCAATCACCGGCGAGGAAGCGGAGAGAGAGGCAGCACGAACATCGAGTGAGGGAGTGGCCGGCCCGGATTGAATGAAGGAGAGGAGGACAGCTGATCGCCAGGTAAGTGTGTCATGCAGATGGTGCTGCTGCAACTAGGTATGCTGGCTGCAGCAGCACCTAGGCTGGAGCAGGGGTCAGCAAGTTCACTGTCATTGGTGTCAGTGGGAGGAATAGTGCCCCATCATTAGTTTCACTCATACTAATGATGGGGCATTATTCCTCCCACTGACACCAATGATGGGGCACTATTTCCCCCCCACTGACACCAATGATGGGGCACTATTCCTCCCCCCACTGACACCAATGATGGGGCTCTATTCCTTCCCCCACTGACACCAACGATGGGGTACTATTCCTCCCACTGACACCAATGTTGGGACACTATTCCTCCCGCTGACACCAATGACGGGGCACTATTCCTCCCCCCACTGACACCAACGATGGGGCACTATTCCTCCCCCCACTGACACCAATGATGGGGCACTATTCCTCCCCCACTGACAACAATGATGGGGCACTCTTCCCCCCCACTGACACCAACGATGGAACACTATTCCTTCCCCTGACACCAATGATGGGGCACGATTCCTCCCACTGAAACCAATGATGGGGCACGTTTCCTCCCACTGACACCAATGATGGGGCACTATTCCTCCCACTGATACCAATGATGGGGCACTATTCCTCCCACTGACACCAATGATGGGGCACTATTCCTCCCACTGATACCAATGATGGGGCACTATTCCTCCCACTGATACCAATGATGGGGCACTATTCCTCCCACTGACACCAATGATGGGGCACTATTCCGCCCACTGACACCAATGATGGGGCACTATTCCTCCCACTGATAACAATGATGGGGCACTATTCCTCCCACTGATACCAATGATGGGGCACGATTACGCCCACTGACACCAATGATGGGGCACTATTCCTCCCACTGATACCAATGATGGGGCACGATTACGCCCACTGACACCAATGATGGGGCACTATTCCTCCCACTGACACCAATGATGGGGCACTATTCCTCCCACTGATACCAATGATGGGGCACTATTCCTCCCAATGACACTAATGATGGGACACCATCATTGGTGTCAGTGGGAGGAATAGTGCCCCATCATTAGTGTCAGTGGGAGGAATAGAACCCCATTGTTGTCAGTGGGCGGAGCTCTAATAGGAAGAGGTGGAGCCTAAAGAGGAAGGAGTGGAGTTTGCAGATAAAAGGGTGGGACAAATTTAGATGCAGGGCGTGCCCGATTTTAGTCTTGCCTAGGGCAGCACAAAACCAAAATACACCGCACCATGCGGGCTATTTAACCACCTTAAAATGGATGAAAATGTAAAGCCCACTGGGTCCTCCGTTTCTTGTAATATGTAAAGGGTGCCTCGCACCTGGACAGTAAATCATCCTGTAATGAATTGATGACAAATGGACAGTCAATCAATGTGTTCTGGCATCTAATTATGTGAAATGGCGAACAAACGTCTTGTTCCGTTTTGCTTTATAGCAGTCCACTCACCACCCAAGCCATAGGTGATACTCTCTCAGAGTTTCCTTCGTCTGGATTACCAGGCATAGTCCTGGAGGCAGCCGCCACCATCGGGACCGTATCCGGCGGGTTCCGTACTCCACCCTGGTGCTTGTGCAGCCTTGCACAACTCGTGGCCAGCAATGGCCGCTTCCCTTCTGGTCGGCGTGTGTGGCGCCAATGTGTATGACCGGAGATGACGTGACTGACGTATGACGTCAACGCGTTTCGCCGATGGGCGTATCTCACTCAGGCTTCGTCAGGACCAATGAGACATCTGCCTTTCACATTTCTACTTATACTAGGCTCAACACCTCCCCAATATGCAAATCAGTTATTGGCAATCGTTCTCAATGGGAAAAGAGCTAATTGCTTAGCAAAAACAACTGGTCATATAATACAATTAAACGAATAGACACCTGGGCACACCGAGAGGAGAATCATCTACTTTCTTAAATCTCTTAAAAGGATTCATGGTAGTCATCAACATTTCCACAAGGTGGCACTAATAATTTGTAGTTCTACACAGTGACCTATTTTTCCAAAAATACTTGAAGATCACATTCAATATTTAACCTTTTTGGAAATAGAGTATCAAGCTTATAAACCCAATATTTTTCACATTTTAAAAGTTCTCTATCAAAATCACTTCTCCTCTGTGGGAAATTTAATGCATAGATACCCTTAACCTTAGTGCCCTCTAATTTACCTCCATGATGTTCAGCATAATGCTGAGCTAAACTACTTTCAGGGTCATTGGACCTAATATCTCTAAAGTCTTCACCTATTCCTACCTTAAGCTGCCTTTTAGTCTTGCCAAGATATATTTTTTTACATGGACAAGTCAACATATAAAGTACTCTGGCTGTAGAACAATTAATAAGGCTTTGGATTTTAAAATGAGCTCTATTATTGGAACAGAAAAAACCATCTGTGCGGTCCACAAACTTACAGATCTGACATTTTCCACTTCTATACATCCCTTTTGTACGCGACTTCAGCCATGTTGATTGTTTTAATGGCTGATAGAGTGAATAAGTAAGTCACCTAAATTTGGTGCTCTCCTCGCTACCATTAAAGGATGTTCACCTACAATTATACCCAGATTAGGGCACTGTGTAAGGATCTTCCAATGTTTTTCCATGATATGTTTTACTTCCCCCCATTGTGCTCCAAACTGAGTAATCATCCTGACTGGTTGTACCACTTGTTTCTCTTTCTCCTCTTTTTTTGGGGACAGTAACGTCTTACGATCAGTTTGATATGCCCGTTTTCTAGCTTTTCTAATCTGAGAGTGGGAATATCCACGCTCCCTAAACCATTTATAAAGTTCTTGTGCCTCTATTTTAAAGTCATTAATGTTGGAACAGTTTCTACGACATCTCAGAAACTGTCCAACTGGAACCCCAGTAAGTAATGAACGTGGATGATAACTCCTAGCCTCTAACAAAGTATTAGCTGCAGTTGGTTTTCTAAACGTTTTGCTGAGGAGCCTGTTACCTTCAAGTCTAAAATCAAGGTCATATTGCTCAACATTGTATAGTATATTTCATACCTGATGGTACAATTTTTTGACACACCCCCCACTGGTGTTGTAACCAATGTGTTGGTGCTGAAAATGCATTAGACAGTTATTCTGTCACTACATATGCAGCACCTAATAATGAAGACCGGTCTTGATGTTGCTTTTATGTCATTTTAGGTCTTTTTGTATTATCTCATACTGAGGTGATGGTAACCAGGGTATTTACCCCATTTGTCTATATTCATAATGTGTAATAAAGCCTCATTTTTGGAACTATTTTGAGTATCGCATTCTGTCCATAATTTAACCACTTTTTTGTAAATCTCTTTTCACGACCCCCCTTTTTTGTATGCAGATTTTTGGTTACTGGGCAGAAACCATATGTTGGGTGATACAATATATTATGAAGCCTCTACTGCTTCTTCTTTCATTAGTACTTATATTCGGGTTCTTATGGACCTATTCTTATAGAGGCTCGACAATAAGATTGTTTATCCATCGCCACAGTTTTGAGTTTATTATTTATGATACCTGGTGCACACCGAGAGGGAGGATTTTTTCCATGGCGTTTATTCCTGGAGAGGATATTGAACTAAAAATGCATAGAGCCTTTGTATCTGAGAATTCTAAAATAACAACTGAAGATGAAGAGATTAAGGCAAGGCTTAAGGAACATAAAAAGCTAGTTATTAAACATCTCAATTGAAAATGGGACGTTTGCTTCTAGGAGGCTTATATTAAACAGAATATTATTCCACGCGGGTTGAGAAGTAAGGTGGTTCCGGCTGAACATCTACATAAGGAAAGATTCTTAGAGAAATGGAAGGCCCTATGCATTGAGCAAGGAATTAGTGGTATGAAACTTATTGTTGAGGAAGAGAGATTGCAATTGGAGGAATTGGATCTAGCTATCAAAAAAAGTGTGGAAGGATTAGATCCCTATAAAATCAGGATTGTTTTGAAAAACAAAATGAACAACTTAAGAAGACAGTTGAGAGAGTTCAAAAAAAATCTTAGAACTACAAAACAAATTAAATTTAGACGGGATCTTAGAGATTGGGAAACAGGAGAGATATTTGATCTCACCACAAAAAGAGGTAGAAGTCGATCTAAACAAAGATTTTTTCGCTCACATTCTAGATCAATGGGAGAAACTATGTCTAGTGAGAGTGACTCAGAGAGTCTAGGAAAATCAGTATCTTTTTTAGATCAACAAGATGGAGAACATTTCAGGATCGATCAATCCCAAATAGGAAGAGGAACCAAAAAGAAAACAGAGGAATCCTTAAAAAGCAAACAACAGGAGGACAAGGGCAGGACAAGGAGTCAAAAGAGGTAGTAGATAATAATCCCCAAGATGATAAAAAAGTAATTAATTTGGCAGATTTTCCACTGAGATGAACATATAACTCTGCTGGTAAAAAAGACATACCTTTATTCAGCAACCCCCATGGATGAATTTGAAGTCTTCAAGGATGTTAATATATTCTTGAGAAAAGTATTCCTGAGATTGTTACACATAATCCTGAAACTTTAAGGGATTTGGGTTCGGATCCATCCATGGAGGATAACAAAGTGTGGGAGATGCTGATGTCCCTCATGGAGGAAAGTGATGACCACAATGAGGATGATCTAGAGGTGAATTATCATTATGATGTGGTGAGAAGAGTCGATTTGAATATCAGATCGACAAAAATGCCTAAAATACGCTCCAACATGAGGATTTTGGCATTTCTTGACTTAGTTGCGACTGACCTTAAAAATCTCGAATAGAATATGCCAATAGGTGATAATCTTACTAGAAAAGAGAGAAGAGCTCTAAGAGAATTAAAAGAGGAAAAAAATATCATAATTAAAAGAAGTGATAAGGGTGGAAATGTGGTAATTTTAAATGGACAGAATTATGTAAAAGAGGTGAAGCTCCAATTAAGTGATTCATCTACATACCGTAAAATTAACTACTAATCCTTTCCCTATTGTAGTTAAAAAGTTAAACTCTATTTTGGTGTTGGGCAAAGAGGCTGGTCTTCTCACTAAAAAGGAGCTTGACTACCTTAGGATAGAAGAATTTAATTATCCTACCGTTTATATAATTCCAAAAATCCACAAACATTTGACAAATCCTCCAGGAAGGCCTATTGTCTCAACGTCCCCTTGAGAAAACGGGAAAATATGTTGACCTGTTCCTCAAGGATTTGGTTCCAAATGTATCTTCCTATGTTAGAGACACTAAGGATGCATTAGCTAAAATTGAGAATTTGAAAATAGTTGAGAATTCCATGTTAGTTGGAATAGATGTAGAGTCATTATATACATCTATTCCACATGAATCCCAAAATGGGAGGACAAAATGAGCTTATAAGTGAGCTACTGGAATTTGCCTTGCAATATAATTTTTTTCAATTTAATAATATTTTTTATCAACAGATTAGAGGCACGAGCATGGGGGCACCATGGCCCCCGGCCTATGCCTGTCTGCATTTTGGCTTTTGGGAGGAGTAGGTTGTCTATAGATCACCAATATTTCTCACGCATGTTCAGATTTGGTTGAGATACACTGATGATGTTTTCCTCTTTTGGAGGAACTAAAACTTTTCCTGGAAGAATTAAATCAAAAACTCCTTCAATATTAGATTTACATATGCCTTTGATAAATGGCGTATTTCCTTCCCTGACCTTGATTTTAGACTTGAAGGTGACAGGCTCCTCACCAAAACATTTAGAAAACCAATTGCAGCTAATACTTTGTTAGAGGCTAGGAGTTATCATCCACGTTCATTAATTACTGGGGTTCCAGTTGGACAGTTTCTGAGATGTTGTAGAAACTGTTCCAACATTAATGACTTTAAATAGAGGCACAAGAACTTTATAAACGGTTTAGGGAGCGTGGATATTCCCACTCTCAGATTAGAAAAGCTAGAAAACGGGCATATCAAACTGATCGTAAGACGTTACTGTCCCCAAAAAAAGAGGAGAAAGAGAAACAAGTGGTACAACCAGTCAGGATGATTACTCAGTTTGGAGCACAATGGGGGGAAGTAAAACATATCATGGAAAAACATTGGAAGATCCTTACACAGTGCCCTAATCTGGGTAAAATTGTAGGTGAACGTCCTTTAATGGTAGCGAGGAGAGTACCAAATTTAGGTGACTTACTTATTCACTCTATCAGCCATTAAAACAATCAACATGGCTGAAGTCACGTACAAAAGGGATGTATAGAAGTGGAAAATGTCAGATCTGTAAGTTTGTGGACCGCACAGATGGTTTTTTCTGTTCCAATAATAGAGCTCAATTTAAAATCCAAAGCCTTATTAATTGTTCTACAGCCAGAGTACTTTATATGTTGCTTGTCCATGTAAAAAAATATATATTGGCAAGACTAAAAGGCAGCTTAAGGTAGGAATAGGTGAAGACTTTAGAGATATTAGGTCCAATGACCCTGAAAGTAGTTTAGCTCAGCATTATGCTGAACATCATGGAGGTAAATTAGAGGGCACTAAGGTTAAGGGTATCTATGCATTAAATTTCCCACAGAGGAGAAGTGATTTTGATAGAAAACTTTTAAAACGTGAAAAATATTGGGTTTATAAGCTTGATACTCTATTTCCAAAAAGGTTAAATATTGAATGTGATCTTCAAGTATTTTTGGAAAAATAGGTCACTGTGTAGAACTACAAATTATTAGTGCCACCTTGTGGAAATGTTCATGACTACCATGAATCCTTTTAAAAGATTTAAGAAAGTAGATGATTCTCCTCTCGGTGTGCCCAGGTGTCTATTCGTTTAATTGTATTACATGACCAGTTGTTTTTGCTAAGCAATTAGCTCTTTTCCCATTGAGAACGATTGCCAATAACTGATTTGCATATTGGGGCGGTGTTGAGCCCACTATAAGTAGGAATGTGAAGGCAGATGTCTCATTGGTCCTGACGAAGCCGAGTGAGATACGCCCATCGGCAAAACGCGTTGACGTCATACGTCAGTCACGTCATCTCCGGGTTCATACACATTGACGCCACACACGCCGACTAGAAGGGAAGCGGCCATTGCTGGCCATGAGTTGTGCAAGGCTGCACAAGCACCAGGGGGGAGTGCGGAACCCGCCGGATACGGTCCCGATGGTGGCGGCTGCCTCCAGGACTATGCCTGGTAATCCAGATGAAGGAAACTCTGAGAGAGTCACCTATGGCTTGGGTGGTGAGTGGACTGCTATAAAGCAAAATGGAACAAGGCGTTTGTTCGCCATTTCACATAATTAGATGCCAGAACACATTGATTGCCTGTCCATTTGGCATCAATTCATTACAGGATGGGGACATAATGATTTACTGTCCAGGTGCGAGGCACCCTTTACATATTACAAGAAACGGAGGAGCCAGTGGGCTTTACATTTTCATCCATTTTAAGGTGGTTAAATAGCCCGCATGGTGCGGTGAAGAAACCCCCTGAAGCAAGGCCCTGCCATCTTTATTACGTTCAGGATATGAACGGTGATTTATCTATAACTGACTCTACATCCATTCTAATGGACATATTTACTGTGAATTATTATATGTTCACCACCTACTCACACCTTCCACTATGATGTGGTTTTGTCACTATCTGGTCACCATAGGGGCATCCATATCCCTATACTTATCTACAATTTTTCACCCACATTGCCTCATGGGGTTATGGGTAATTATGTTATTTGGTGCTTAACCCCTTCACGCTGGCTGCACGCAAATGTGCGGCCTCCCGGCGTCTGGGCCTAGACGCCAAGCGGCCGCACATTTGCATTCATGTAGCAAAAAACATATGTGCTGAGAGCGCGCGCCCTGCGCACTCCCAGCACATATGTGAGGTACTCACGGAAAGGTCCCGGTCCACTCTTTTGATCGGGACCTTTCCCGATCATGTGTCCGGCCGTGACGTGACGTCACGGCGGCCACATGACACTAAGCCCCGCCCCGTCCCGCCCACCTCCCGGCGCAGGAACTCTGCTTCACGTCGGGACAATCCGGCGTGAAGGAGTTAAGATTAGCCTATATTGCTCAACATTGTAAAGTATATTTCATACCTGATGGTACAATTTTTTGACACACACCCCCTACTGGTGTTGTAACCAATGTGTTGGTGCTGCAAATGCATTAGACAGTTATTCTGTCACTACATATGCAGCACCTAATAATGAAGACCGGTCTTGATGTTGCTTTTATGTGATTTTAGGTCTTCATTATTTGTATTATCTCATACTGAGGTGATGGTAACCAGGGTATTTACCCTATTTGTCTATATTCATAATGTGTAATAAAGCATAATGTTTGGAACTATTTTGAGTATCGCATTCTGTCCATAATGTAACCACTTTTTTGTGAATCTCTTTTCACGGCCCCCCTTTTTTGTATGCAGATTTTTGATTACTGGGAGAAACCATATATTGGGTGATACAATATATTATTAAGCCTCTACTGCTTCTTCTTTCATTAGTGTAACGTGTTCCCCTATAGCCAGCAGTACTGGCTAATGCTCAGATCTGTGGCATTTGGGGACTGCAGAGAAATTAAGTACAGGCACCTTAAGGTGGGCCTTGTACAGAGAAGCCTTTCTTTGTCTGGTGTATAGGCCCTTTTCAACCTGTTTTTGTCCTAACAAGCCCATGTGTGGATTGCACTAGACAAGAGGTGGACACCAAATGAGTCTGAGTCCACACTCAACTTCTGACATCACATTAACTCAAGTTGTGAGTTTTATCAGAAACAATGTGTTTAATGTCCAAAATCTAGGACCCAGAAAAAGGACACATGGGGGTAGATTTACTAAAACTGGAGCACTTAGAATCTGCTGTGCAACTGTGCATGGCAGCCAATCAGCTTCTAACTTCAGCTTGTTCAATTAAGCTTTAGAAATAAAACCTGGAAGCTGATTGGTTTCTATGCAGAGTTGCACCAGATTTTGCACTCTCCAGTTTTAGTAAATCAACCCCGTGGGGTCCTGACAAGGAAAAATTGAGTGCATCCCTTTTAACCCACATAAGGCAAAAGCAGCCTGTGAGCATGTTATGTAATTATCCACTGAAGTACGCTCCACCAACCTATAGCAAGAAGAAAATATAAAACTGGAACTGTAATGTCCGCCTTCATTTTGTACAGCGCTACACAAACTGTTGGCGCCATATAAATCCTGTATAATAATAATAATGCATTTATCGTCCCGTGGCCTTCAGTGGAAGCCCCTGTACACATGTGCATACAAGTACAAAAACACCTACAGTACAATGCCCTTCAAAACACATAAAACCGCAGGCACAAAAATACCTGTATATGTGCTTCTATAAGTAGAATGGAGGCTCATCGCTCAGCCTCAGAAGATTGCCACATTATTCTCCCTTTAGATCTATATATCTATATATTCAGTAGTATCCGACCCTTGGCGATTGCACGGACCGTCACTCGTAAGCGACTTTTTCCATGAATTCTCTTAGTAATTATTTTTACAGGGTAGGTTGCCAAGTCTTTCCCCCAACCCCCACCATGCAGGAGATCCCGTCCCCTTTAGATAGCAAGTAACAAAAAACGACTTCTAACAATACTTACTCCAAGGAATTTCCCGTCTTCACTCACCTGAGGTAGGTCTGTCAAGGTTTGGCACACACCCTCCTACTGTCAGTGTAACCAGTTCCATTCCAGGCCAATTCTGACATTTATCTCCTACAAGTAGAAAATCACCTTTCACCGCGTTTTTCTTTGGCACATTGTTTTACTTTGTACAATTTATACAACTTATATGTTTTGAATTTTTCTCAATAAACTTTGTGGAACAAAAAAAAAAAAAGAAAATCACCATTTTTTTATTTTTAGAAAATGACTTAGAACCCTTAAACATTATGGATTGTTTTTTAAGCAGTTACCTTGGAGAATAAAATAGTTGTTGCAATTTTTTTGTGGCACGATATTTTTTCAGCAGTTTATCAACTACACATTTTCAGGCCAAAATACACTTGAATGCCTTTTAGTGAACACAGTATAATACCCTTTTTTTTTGTAAAACATACAAAGATGGTGTTACGCCGAGTAACTAGATACCGAACATGGCACACTTTAAAATTGCGTTCGCCCGTGGAACAGCACCACACTACAATACCTAAAAATCTCCAAAGGCAACGCTTTAAAAGCCTTTATAGGTTAGCAGTTTAGAGTTACACATGAGGCCTGGTGCTATAATTACTGCTCTCGCTCTGGTGACACTTCACATGTGTGCTGCAATCACCATTTACAGTCAGGTCCATAAATATTGGGACATGGACACAATTCTAACATTTTTGGCTCTATACACCACCACAATGGATTTGAAATGAAACGAACAAGATGTGCTTTAACTGCAGACTGTCAGCTTTAATTTGAGGGTATTTACATCCAAATCAGGTGAACGGTGTAGGAATTACAACAGTTTGCATATGTGCCTCCCACTTGTTAAGGGACCAAAAGTAATGGGACAGAATAATAATCATAAATCAAACCTTCACTTTTTAATACTTGGTTGCAAATCCTTTGCAGTCAATGACAGCCTGAAGTGTGGAACGCATAGACATCACCAGACGCTGGGTTTCATCCCTGGAGATGCTCTGCCAGGCCTCTACTGCAACTGTCTTCAGTTCCTGCTTGTTCTTGGGGCTTTTTCCCTTCAGTTTTGTCTTCAGCAAGTGAAATGCTCAATCGGATTCAGGTCAGGTGATGGACTTGGCCATTGCAGAACATTCCACTTCTTTGGTTGCTTTTGCAGTCTGCTTTGGGTCATTGTCCATCTGCACTGTAAAGCGTCCAATGAGTTGTGAAGCATTTGGCTGAATATGAGCAGATAATATTCCCGAAACACTTCAGGATTCATCCGGCTGCTTCTGTCAGCCGTCACATCATCAATAAATACAAGAGAAGCAGTTCCATTGGCAGCCATACATGCCCACGCCATGACACTACCACCACCATGATCACTGATGAGGTGGTATGCTGAGGACCATGAGCAGTTCCTTCTCCATACTCTTCTCTTCCCATCACTCTGGTACAAGTTGATGTCGGTCTCATCTGTCCATAGGATGTTGTTCCAGAACTGTGAAGGCTTTTTTACATGTCGTTTGGCAAACTCTAATCTGGCCTTCCAAACAGTTGTTTTGGCCACGCCTAATGTTTTTGCTATCTCTCTGATGGGTTTGTTTTGTTTTTTCAGCCTAATGATGGCTTCACTGATAGTGACAGCTCTTTGGATCTCATCTTGAGAGTTGACAGCAACAGATTCCAAATGCAAATAGCACTCTTGAAATTAACTGTGGACCTTTTATCTGCTCATTGTAATTGGGATAATGAGAGAATAACACACACCTGGCCATGGAACAGCTGAGAAGCCAATTGTCCCATTACTTTTAGTCCCTTAACAAGTGGGAGGCACATATGCAAACTGTTGTAATTCCTACACCGTTCACCTGATTTGGATGTAAATACCCTCGTGAGGGATCTACATGTGCATTTGCATACATAGAAAATACACCAAATCATCCGCGATACCAACATGGATGAAAAATATATTTTAAATATATTTTAAAAATATTCTTCCCAAATATATTGACATATATTTGAAAAACTACAATTTTGACCATATTCTATATATATATATATATATATATATACTGTATGTTGAAATGCGTTTTTTTATATATTACAAAATATATGAAAGATAATTTAAAAAATACATTCTCAAATATACTGTATGTCTTTAAAAATGCATTCAATCTACATTTTTGGAATGCATTTACAAATACAGGCTTACCTCAATTTACGAATTTAATGCGTTCTCCGGGATGTTTCGTATTGTGAAAAATTCGTAAACCGAAATGCGGTTTCCCATTGCAATGCATTGAAAACCAATCAATCTGCTCCAGAGGTTATAAAAAAAGTTTTTAAAAAGTCGCTGTCTCTATAGGTCAGTGCCAGTTTTTAAATGTAATTACCGGCTTTTTTTTTTTTTCCATTACAGCTCAGAGAATCAGCTGTCACTTTCCCCCAGCTAAAAGAAAGTTTCCTTTTTAGTTTCTTTCCCGGAGTTAAAAGAAATAATGTTTCCTTTTAGTTTCTTTCCTGAGATAAAAGAAAAAAAGTTTCCTTTAGCTCCAGGAAAAGTAACAGCTAATTCTGGGAGCTACAGTGAAGAAAAAAAAAAGCCAGCAATTGCATTTAAAAATTGGCACCGACAGACACTTCGTATTGCGAAAACAATTCGTAAAAAAGTTGTAAACCGAGCCCTTATTTTCAATGAATTTTCATTCATAAATCAAAAATCACGTCAACAGAGGCGTTCTTAAATCGAGGTACACCTGTTGTCAGGGATCTCCTCGATCCCCGCCGCGATGGTCCCGGCGCAGGCGCAGTGTGCCGCCCTGTGCAGGGACTCGGGCACTAGGTCCGGGCCAGCCGCGGCGTTCGAGTTCGCGCATGCGCAGTAGAAGCCACGGCCGCCCGCTGGGCACCAATGGCAGCGCAGGGTGGGATATTTAAATGGCCCTGAGCTGTCATTCAGTGCCTTCTGGTCTTCCCTGTATCCTGTACCTGCGAACCTGTGAATTGTAAGTTGCTGACCCGGATTGTGCTCTGACCTTGTTGTATTCTCCTGCCCAGACCCTTGCTTTGCCTGACCTCTCTTTTGAATGCCCCCTATTGGATCTGACCTGCTGTTACTGACCTGGCGTGTGACCCGACTATTCTCTGCCCGCTGCCTTGTACCATACCGTCCTCCCTGTTACCGACCCGGCTTGTCTGACTTCGCACCTGCTCAGCCATCCATCCATCTCTCCCAGTGGGGTCTTCTGACCTCCTCATATCAGGCTCTTCCCCGTGGGAGCCCTCGGCGTATACCACTACCACTGACGGGTTTACCCAGTAGCCACGACCTGGTCTCGGGGAGCTCCAAGTCCATCCCCACCATCAGGGGCCCTGGTGAACAAGCACCCTGGGACTTAGACTCCGTGCTCTGGGAACGCCTATTTAGTGGAGTGCTAGTGGTACCGCCAGGTGGTCTCTTACACCTGTATGTATGTAAAAACTATATGTTAAAATGACTTTTTTATATGTTAAAAAAAATCTGAAGAATATATAAAAAAAAAAAATATTTTTAAAAATAGCTTTCAGAAATTTTGTAATATATATAAATACATATATTGAAATACATTTTGAAATTTATTGAATATGGCCAAAATTGAAGTATGTCAAATATATGTCAATATATTTTTAAAATGTATTTTTCTTCCATGTGGGTATTATGTGTAAAAACAAATATGTGAAAAGTTATATGTAGATCAAATTCTACTAAACAATGCTGCTGTGCAAAAACATCATCACATATAATTATGAATAAACACAGCGCAGAAAATATATAATTATAATAAAGTCCACAAAATAGTTTGTGCTTGAGTACTCCAGCAAAGAAATACATGTGAAAAAGAAAAGAAAGTCCAAAAAAATGTATATCCCGTTTGTAGCGGAACCGACCCAGACTGCGCTTGAGTACTTCCGTTATAATACCGCTTCCCCGAACACCGACCACGGACACCACCGCTGACCGTACAAGACTAGACAACACCAGTCCTGAAGTAAACCAGGAGGTAGACTACTTTATTTGAACACAGATACTAGATATATTTATATATTAAATATATTTAATTTATAAATATATATATTTATAATATATATATTATATTATTATGCAATCCCCCCCCCCTCCCTGCATAATGACACAGGGCGGGGCAATCTACAAGAGACACACAGGTATTCAAACTTCACACCAGCAGACAGTCCCATAGGGAGGGAGGGCTGCTGGAGACACCCCCCCCCCCCCCCACTAAGCTAATACACATAAACACATCCCATAATAGTTTGCTCCCAAGCCAAACAATAGAACAATTGGATGTAGCCACATAACATCAAACAATCAACAAACCCCCACCCCAATATTAGGACAGATCACCCTGTACCCTAACAGGCACAGGGTGACTTACACATAATAGGGATATGGGGAGCTGAGATACGGGGTCTCCCCACCTCTGCTAAGTGAGCTGTGTTCCATGGGGCCCCCCCACCCAAAGTAACTCCCGTCGCAACGTTCCTTTAGACCAAAAGATGATAACACCACGTAGTGTTCAGTGGACCCTTCCTTGTGTCTTCCACACTCACCAGATATGATGGACTCCTAGCTTTTTGGGCTTAAGAGTGAAAAACGCTCATTCCTGGTGGAATGTGCTCACAGAGATATCCAAGGTTCAATAGAGTGCCAGACATATGATAATGGAGTGCAGGTGCAATTCATCAATATGTTCCATCATTCACCATGCGGGCAATAGAGGGAAGCAGAAAGGACATTTATTATTGTTGGGCTATTTATTCCATTACACTCACATGGAATCAGCAATACATGAGCCGTTAGATAATTATTCTTGTTTGGCCTCCAAAGGTAATACAGTTCTAATAAAGATGGCTCCGGAGTGCGCACTCCACTCACTGGACGTGACGTCACACCAGACCACCAAAACCGGAAATTACATCAACGCGTTTCGCCCCTCCTCCAGGGCGTCCTCACAGACAGTCATCTCCAGTCCCTGCATGCTTAACCCCTTCCAGTCCGGACACTTTCACCCCCTTCCAGTCCGGACACTTCCCCCCCTTCCAGTCCGGACACTTTCCCCCCCTTCCAGTCCGGACACTTTCCCCCCCTTCCAGTCCGGACACTTTCACCCCCTTCCAGTCCGGACACTTTCACCCCCCTTCCAGTCCGGACACTTTCCCCCCCTTCCAGTCCGGACACTTTCCCCCACTTCCAGTCCGGACACTTTCACCCCCTTCCAGTCCGGACACTTTCACCCCCTTCCAGTCCGGACACTTTCACCCCCTTCCAGTCCGGACACTTTCACCCCCCTTCCAGTCCGGACACTTTCCCCCCCTTCCAGTCCGGACACTTTCCCCCCTTCCAGTCCAGACACTTTCACCCCCTTCCAGTCCGGACACTTTCCCCCCCTTCCAGTCCGGACACTTTCACTCCCTTCCAGTCCGGACACTTTCACCCCCTTCCAGTCCGGACACTTTCCCCCCTTCCAGTCCAGACACTTTCACCCCCTTCCAGTCCGGACACTTTCACCCCCTTCCAGTCCGGACACTTTCCCCCCCTTCCAGTCCGGACACTTTCCCCCCCTTCCAGTCCGGACACTTTCCCCCCTTCCAGTCCGGACACTTTCACCCCCTTCCAGTCCGGACACTTTCCCCCCCTTCCAGTCCGGACACTTTCACTCCCTTCCAGTCCGGACACTTTCACCCCCTTCCAGTCCGGACACTTTCCCCCCCTTCCTGTCCGGACACTTTCACCCCCTTCCAGTCCGGACACTTTCCCCCCTTTCCCCCCCAGGCCAATTTTCAGCTTTCAGCGCTATCACACTTTGAATGACAATTGCGCGGTCATGCAACACTGTATCCATATGAATTTTTTAGCATTTTTTTTGAGACAGATAAAACTTTATTTTGGTGGTATTTATTCACCGCTGGGATTTTTAGTTTTTTTGCTATACAAATGAAAAAGTCCAAAAATTTGGAAAAAAGTGTTTTTCTTATACAATTTTGCAAATAAATAATATTTCATCATAAATCTTGGCCAATATTTATTCAGTCATCTTTTTAGTAAAAAAAAAAACCCAAATCAGTTTATAACCAAAAATTATAATTTAACCATTAGCCGCCCGGCCTATAGCCGTTTGGCGGCCTCAAAAATGCTGTAGCTTTCCGGGGTATATGCCATTTGGCGTCCTCCCGCACATGCGCAGTTTGCACGGTTGCAGAGCCGTGCAGCAGCGCGATCTGTCACTGGCCGTGTACCTCGGACAGGGCCGATGACAGATCTGAGTACCGGCCCCCGTTGCCGGTACCATGTGACTGTTGTATACAATGGATGGCTTCATTCATGCCATCCATTGTATACTAGTGTCTAGCTGTGAATGGTCACAGCTAATCACATGCACATGTCATGTGATTAGCTGTGGCCAAATCACAGCTAAGCACAAAAAAAAACAAAAAACAAAAAAAACATGAATGAATCGATGTCATTCAGGTAAATGCTTGCTTATAGCAAAGTAATTCTTTGCTATAAGCAAATTGTGTAAAAAAGAAAAAAAAATACTGATCACTTCCCAAAAGTAGTACAATGTTAGTATGGTAACATTGTACTACTTTGGTCATAGTAAAATATGAAAAAAAAATTTTTAAAAATGCAATAAAAAATAATAAAAAAAATATATATATATTTTTTTTTTCATACTGTCACCAGTCAGTGTTCCTGTTCACCGCTATGCCAGTTATATGATGACGCTGTACTGCACTGGTGACAGTATGTAAAAAAAAAATAGTGAAAATAATTTTTTTAATTTTTTAATTTTCCGAAAAATTATGACAAAAAAAATACAACTTCAAAAAACTCGTCATTCCTCTTATGAAGTACGTTGGACTGTCTACTCTGCAAAAAGGGGTCATTTGAGGATATCTGTCCTGTTCTGACATTTGGGGGATATCTGTACTGTCCTGACATTTGGGGGATATCTGTACTGTCCTGACATTTGGGGGATATCTGTACCGTCCTGACATTTGGGGGATATCTGTCCTGTCCTGACATTTGGGGGATATCTGTACTGTCCTGACATTTGGGAGATATCTGTACCGTCCTGACATTTGGGGGATATCTGTCCTGTCCTGACATTTGGGGGATATCTGTCCTGTCCTGACATTTGGGGGGATATCTGTACCGTCCTGACATTTGGGGGATATCTGTCCTGTCCTGACATTTGGGGGGATATCTGTACTGTCCTGACATTTGGGGGATATCTGTCCTGTCCTGACATTTCGGGGATATCTGTACTGTCCTGACATTTGGGGGATATCTGTCCTGTCCTGACATTTCGGGGATATCTGTACTGTCCTGACATTTGAGGGGATATCTGTACTGTCCTGACATTTGAGGGGATATCTGTACCGTCCTGACATTTGGGGGATATCTGTACCGTCCTGACATTTGGGGGATATCTGTACCGTTCTGACATTTGGGGGATATCTGTACCGTCCTGACATTTGGGGGATATCTGTACCGTCCTGACATTTGGGGGATATCTGTACCGTCCTGACATTTGGGGGATATCTGTACTGTCCTGACATTTGGGGGATATCTGTACCGTCCTGACATTTGGGGGATATCTGTACCGTCCTGACATTTGGGGGATATCTGTACCGTCCTGACATTTGGGGGATATCTGTACCGTCCTGACATTTGGGGGATATCTGTACCGTCCTGACATTTGGGGGATATCTGTACCGTTCTGACATTTGGGGGATATCTGTACCGTTCTGACATTTGGGGGATATCTGTACCGTTCTGACATTTGGGGGATATCTGTACCGTTCTGACATTTGGGGGATATTTGTACCGTCCTGACATTTGGGGGATATCTGTACTGTCCTGACATTTGGGGGGATATCTGTACTGTCCTGACATTTGGGGGATATCTGTACTGTCCTGACATTTGGGGGATATCTGTACTATTCTGACTTTCTTGGACCTCAAGAAATTAGATTGGCTGTCAGTACTTCAGGATTGATCAATTTTCAGATCTATACCATAGTTTGTGAACTCTATAACTTTCCTATAAACTAAATAATAAACTCTAATTTGGGTTATTTTCACCAAAACATGTAGCAGAATACATCTCGGCCTAAATTTATGAAGAACAATTATTTATTTGTAAACTTTTATAACAGAAACAAAGAAAAATGTGTTTTTTCATTTTTTCAAAATTTTTGGTCTTTTTTTGTTCATTTAGCAAAAAATAAAAACCCCAGCGGTGATTAAATACCACCAAAAGAAAGCTCTAGTTGTGTGAAGAAAATTATAAAATTTTAGTTTGGGTACAATGTTGTATGACCGCGCAATTGTCATTCAAAGTGTGAGAGCGCTGAAACCTGAAAACTGGCCTGGGCAAGAAGGTGTAAAATTGCCCGGTATTGAAATGGTTAAAAAAAACATGTTTACATTTTTATTTAATTTTTTATATTATTATTTATGTCTTTTTTTGTTTTGTTTTTTTACATACTGTCACCCTAGCAGTGCGGTGTCACCATGGTGACACTGTACTACTTGTGGGGGGTGATGAAGATTTTTTTTTTTTTACACTGATTTCTTTACACCCATAAAGGCTGTAAAAGCAATAATTTCTCCTTCTCTCTGGCTGCATTCTTGCAGCCATTGAGAAATACTGTGTGAGCTGTGATTGGTCACAGCTTGTCTTATGGTACAAGGCTGTTGTGAATAGCCCTGTACCATGTGACCTCTGTGATCATTCACAGATTTCACACGTAGTAAGCAATGATGTCAGAAGTAACATCTTGCTTACTACTCTTCATGTGATCACTGATTGGCCAATCAGTGATCACATGATTGGGACTTCGCACAGATGTCCTGTACGATGATCAATGTTCCACTGTGTCCGGAGGACACATCGGGCACCGGATTGTGGTGCTGCACGCTCCCAGGGAGCGTGCACAGTCCAAAAAGGCGGATGCCTGGACTGCCATCATCTGGCCGTTTATATACAGCGGCCGGACGGGAAGTGGTTAATAAAATAATGAAATGCCTCTGCAATGCTCCGGTTGCACAGTAAGGCTGTCTATTATCCAGTCCTAAGACACCACCTGAGCAGCTGCTAAGGTCACCACCTCATCCCTTTAAAACCGAACACCAGGGGTGAACTGACAACTCATGGGGCCCTCAGGCAGTGCCCGAGTTTCCAAACGGTCAGTCCACCCCTGCCAATCACATATCATTTACACGGCTTTTGCAGCTAATTTAATGCCGATAAGTTACTAAGTGAGTCCAGTGACCACCTTCACCATCCACAGAGCCGGTGTCACTCATATGTGTTCGGTGGTAAAGGGATGAGATGCAGTCCTAGCCGGTGCACAGAGCACCATATTGTGGTAAGCAATGCACTTCAGAAAATTCCTTATGATACACAATTTTTAAAAAAGTGAAATAAAATCAGTGATAGCGCTGCCTGCCGTAATATGATGCCATTTGTGCCGGCTCAGTTGGCACATTTACACTGAATAAGAGCCGACCTTGCTGACCAGCTGCAACCAACACACAGCCATGCACAGTAAGGTGCTCAGATCCAGTCTTGGATTTCATTCATACCTCCTAAATGACCGGTGCTGCAAGTGTGCTGCAAATACCCCGAGGCGTCCCTAGGGTTGGTGTCACCCGGTGCGATAACAGTGACACCCCCTCCAACGATCCCCGCAGAATGGATGGGATCTGCGGATTGAGCAGAATGGATCAGACTCCGATCTATTATCCTCCCCAATCCACAGATCCGATCCATCCTGCGGGGATCGTCGGCTTTGTTTCCAACTTACCTTTTTGTGGAGCGGGTCCGGTGTCACCCCGTATAGGTTGCATGCCGACGATCCCTGCAGGATGAATTGGATCTGTGGATTGGGGAGGATAATAGATCGGAGTCTGATCCATTATGCTCAATCTGCAGATTCCATCCATCTTGCGGGGATCGTCGGCTTGCTTTACAACTTATTTTTTCGTGGAGTGGGAACGGTGTCACTCCATGATGCGGTCGGTGTCAGCAATGCGGCACGAACCCCCCGCACCTGCCTCGGGACGCCACTACAAATACCTCCATCTGGGTTCCCAGGTGCTCCATTCATTGGCAGCTGCTCAGCCTGTACACCTAGGTGATGGACTGAACAGAGCCAAGTCTGTGTGTTGCTGTAAACACGTATCCGCCTGTATCTGCACATCCATTGGTTACCTGCAGGTAGGGATGCATGTCTGCCATTGGACAAAATCTCACATATCACTGCACATATCAGTGCCTACCAGTGCATATCAATGCCACATATCAGTGCCTACCAGTGCATATCAATGCCACATATCAGTGCCTACCAGTGCATATCAATGCCACATATCAGTGCCTACCAGTGCATATCAATGCCACATATCAGTGCCTACCAGTGCATATCACTGCCACATATCAGTGCCTACCAGTGCATATCACTGCCACATATCAGTGCCCATCTGAGCTGCCTTTCCGTTCCAGTCAGTGCTGCCTTTCAGTGCCCATCAGTGATACCTGTCAATGCCCATCAGTGCTGCCTATCAGTGCCTCCTCATCAGTGCCCATCACTGCAGCCTCATTAGCGCACATCAGTGAAGGAAAAAAATTGCTTGTTTACAAAATTTTATAACAGAAACTTTTTTTTTTTAAATTTTCAGCTGTTTTCAGTTTGTTTATCACCCCCCCCCCCCCCAGAGGTGATTGAATACCACCAAAGAAAGCTCACTGTGTCCCACACAAAGGGGGTGAAAGTTCCGGGAAGGCAAGGGGTGATAAACCTCAGGATTTCAGCTACATAAACAGTCAGGGCCGGTTGTCACTCGTGTCGCCCTCTGAAGAGGATCTGTATTCAGGTTGCTGTTCAGAGAACAATTGGCAGGCAGCGAGGAGGGGATGTGTTGCTTCTTCATCACCGGCTTCAACCACATTAACCTCTTCATGCCGGCCGAACGCAAATGTGCGACGTCCCCCCCCTCCCGGAGTCTGGGCCGAGACGCTGAGCAGCCGCACATTTGCATTCTTTTAAAAAAGAACATACGTGCCGAGAGCGCGCACCCTGCCCCCTCCCAACACACGTGTCCGGTACTCACGGGAAGGTCCCGATCTCATATTTCCTGATCATGTGACCGGCGTGATGGCGTGCCACGGCAGTCACATGACCCTAAACCCCGCCCCGTATCCCAGCTTCTGAAACCCGTAAAGGGCCGGGAGGGGCCAAGGGGTTAAACCCTGAACCAGGGGCGGACTGACAACTCATGGGGCCCCCCGGCAATAGGGGATCATGGGGCCCCTGTGTCCTCACCCAAACTCAAAAAAGCCTATGAAAAATGTACCAGGGGCATCTCATGGGGCCCCCTACTGACCCCGGGCTCTCGGGCAGTTTTCAAATGGTTAGTTCGCCCCTGCCCTTAACTAGCGGGCCACAATCACTCCTGTAGGGGCCCCTATTCAGCTGAATGGTTTGCGCTCAGCAGGTGGTACGGCGCACTGAACTCTACAGGGGGATCATTTGTGCCGTGCTGCAGTGCAAAACTGAATGGCACCACTTTGCTGCCACACGGTTTTACCCCCCCCAACACAAGTGTAAACAATGCCTTAGAGTTGGAGAAGAGATGAACCCCCCCAGAAAAACAATAATCTGTGGCCCTGGAATCTCATGAAAGGAATCCTCTATGGATTAGAGCGGGGTGGGCAACTGTGGCCCTCCAGCCGTTGGTGAACTACAAGTCCCATCATGCCTCTGCCTTTGGGAGTCATGCTTGTAACTGTCAGTTTTGCAATGCCTCATGGGACTTGTAGTTCTACAACAGCTGGAGGGCCGCAGTTGCCCACCCCTGGATTAGAGCATTGTCAGCCCAACACATTGAGATGGATGGAACAGGCAGACATGTTCAGGAAGACACACGCACACGTATGTAGAGCTGTATCAGAGAAGACTTTACCTCACGTTTTCAGCACAAGGACTGAGGAAGGTGCTGAGCCGGTATTATTACTGCACCACAGGCTGACACTACAATGGAAGGAAGGGGGAGGCTGTTTTCAGGCCCCCCGCACTCATGGGTTGTGACATCTGAGGTAGGGGCAGTTTCAAGGCCCCCCTTCCCCTGCTTTCTCCTCAGGAGGTCAGATCACACCTGGTCCAGCTGTAGAAAATCTGCCCGGCAACATCCCCTGTCAGGTGACACAGGTGTGATCCGCCCGGAGACAAGAGAAGTCAGCTGACCCCTGGGAACATTCTGGAAGGTCACATGACCTTTATCCTGGGGTCAGCTGACCTTTTGGAACCTTCCAGAAGGGTGTTAACCCGTATAAAGAGGGGCTCTGTGATTGGCTCTGAGCTGGTCTGCAGACCCCTGGCTATAATAGAGGAGCTGTCAGCAGGGATCGGGGACATGAGGAGCCGGATGTGCCGCCTGACAGAGAGAGCCGGGGATGAAGATGGAGAAGAATGGATGCAGAGGTGCCGCTCCTCTCTCCACTCCCTCCACACAAGGATGGTGAGTCTACTCCAATACAATGACGGGAGCGGTGCAGGGGCGGGGGGGGGGCCATTTATAAACATCTTCCCCACTTCCCTGCCTGTGAGCGCCCCCTAGGTAGGAGGACACAGCAGAACACCAATCGCTGTACGGGACCTCTCTGTGAGGTCCTGATCATGTGAACACTGATTGGCCAATCAGTGATCACATACAGAGTAGTAAACAAGATGTCACTTCTGACATCATTGCTTACTACGTGTGAAATCTGTGACTGATCACCGAGATCACATGGTACAGGGCCATTCACAACAGCCTTGTACCATGTGACAAGCTGTGACCAATCACAGCTCACAAAGTATTTCTCAATGGGTGCAGGAATGCAGCCCAAGAGAAGGAGAAATGATTCCTCTTATAGCCTTTATGGGTGCAAAAGCAATCAGTGCAAAAAAAGAATTAAAAAAAAAATCTTCATCACCCCCCACAAGTAGTACAGTGTCACCATGGTGACACTCTACTGCTAGGGTGACGGTATGGAAAAAAAAACCCATAAATAATAATATAAAAAAATAAAATAAAAATGTAAAAAAAATGTTTAAAAATTATAATTTTAGGTTATAAACTAATTTGGTTTTTTTTTACTAAAAAGATAACTGAATACATTTTGGCCAAGATTTATGAAGAAAGATTATTTATTTGCAAAATTGTATAAGAAAAACACTTTTTTAAAAAAAATTGGACTTTTTAATTTATATAGCAAAAAAAAATAAAAATCCCAGCGGTGAATAAATACCACCAAAATTAAGCTTTATCTCAAAAAAATGCTAAAAAATTAATATGGGTACAGTGTTGCATGACTGCGCAATTGTCATTCAAAGTGTGATAGCACTAAAAGCTGAAAATTGGCCTGGACAGGAAGGGGGTAAAAGTGTCCGGACTGGAAGGGGGGGAAAGTGTCCGGACAGGAAGGGGGTGAAAGTGTCCGGACTGGAAGGGGGGAAAGTGTCCGGACAGGAAGGGGGTGAAAGTGTCCGGACTGGAAGGGGGGAAAGTGTCCAGACAGGAAGGGGGGGAAAGTGTCCGGACAGGAAGGGGGTGAAAGTGTCCGGACTGGAAGGGGGGGAAAGTGTCCGGACAGGAAGGGGGGGAAAGTGTCCGGACTGGAAGGGGGGAAAGTGTCCGGACTGGAAGGGGGGGAAAGTGTCCGGACTGGAAGGGGGGGAAAGTGTCCGGACTGGAAGGGGGGGAAAGTGTCCGGACTGGAAGGGGGGGAAAGTGTCCGGACTGGAAGGGGGGAAAGTGTCCGGACTGGAAGGGGGGGAAAGTGTCCGGACAGGAAGGGGGGGAAAGTGTCCGGACAGGAAGGGGGGGAAAGTGTCCGGACAGGAAGGGGGGGAAAGTGTCCGGACTGGAAGGGGGAAAGTGTCCGGACTGGAAGGGGGCGAAAGTGTCTGGACTGGAAGGGGGGAAAGTGTCCGGACTGGAAGGGGGTGAAAGTGTCCGGACTGGAAGGGGGTGAAAGTGTCCGGACTGGAAGGGGGTGAAAGTGTCCGGACAGGAAGGGGGGGAAAGTGTCCGGACTGGAAGGGAGTGAAAGTGTCCGGACTGGAAGGGGGGGGGGAAAGTGTCCGGACAGGAAGGGGGAAAGTGTCCGGACTGGAAGAGGGGGAAAGTGTCCGGACAGGAAGGGGGTGAAAGTGTCCGGACTGGAAGGGGGGGAAAGTGTCCGGACTGGAAGGGGGGGAAAGTGTCCGGACTGGAAGGGGGGGAAAGTGTCCGGACAGGAAGGGGGGGAAAGTGTCCGGACTGGAAGGGGGAAAGTGTCCGGACTGGAAGGGGGTGAAAGTGTCTGGACTGGAAGGGGGTGAAAGTGTCTGGACTGGAAGGGGGGAAAGTGTCCGGACTGGAAGGGGGTGAAAGTGTCCGGACTGGAAGGGGGTGAAAGTGTCCGGACTGGAAAGGGGGTGAAAGTGTCCGGACAGGAAGGGGGGGAAATTGTCCGGACTGGAAGGGGGGGAAAGTGTCCGGACTGGAAGGGGGGGAAAGTGTCCGGACAGGAAGGGGGGGAAAGTGTCCGGACAGGAAGGGGGGGAAAGTGTCCGGACTGGAAGGGGGAAAGTGTCCGGACTGGAAGGGGGTGAAAGTGTCCGGACTGGAAGGGGGGAAAGTGTCCGGACTGGAAGGGGGGGAAAGTGTCCGGACAGGAAGGGGGGGAAAGTGTCCGGACAGGAAGGGGGGGAAAGTGTCCGGACAGGAAGGGGGGGAAAGTGTCCGGACTGGAAGGGGGAAAGTGTCCGGACTGGAAGGGTTGGAAAGTGTCCGGACTGGAAGGGGGGAAAGTGTCCGGACTGGAAGGGGGTGAAAGTGTCCGGACTGGAAAGGGGGTGAAAGTGTCCGGACTGGAAAGGGGGTGAAAGTGTCCGGACAGGAAGGGGGGGAAAGTGTCCGGACTGGAAGGGAGTGAAAGTGTCCGGACTGGAAGGGGGGGGGGAAAGTGTCCGGACAGGAAGGGGGAAAGTGTCCGGACTGGAAGGGGGGGAAAGTGTCCGGACTGGAAGGGGGGGAAAGTGTCCGGACTGGAAGGGGGGGAAAGTGTCCGGACTGGAAGGGGGGGAAAGTGTCCGGACTGGTAGGGGGGAAAGTGTCCGGACTGGAAGGGGGGGAAAGTGTCCGGACTGGAAGGGGGGGAAAGTGTCCGGACTGGAAGGGGGGGAAAGTGTCCGGACTGGAAGGGGGAAAGTGTCCGGACAGGAAGGGGGTGAAAGTGTCCGGACAGGAAGGGGGGGGGAAGTGTCCGGACTGGAAGGGGGAAAGTGTCCGGACTGGAAGGGGGAAAGTGTCCGGACTGGAAGGGGGTGAAAGTGTCCGGACAGGAAGGGGGGGAAAGTGTCCGGACTGGAAGGGGGGGAAAGTGTCCGGACTGGAAGGGGGAAAGTGTCCGGACTGGAAGGGGGAAAGTGTCCGGAATGGAAGGGGGTGAAAGTGTCCGGAATGGAAGGGGGGGAAAGTGTCTGGACTGGAAGGGGGGGAAAGTGTCCGGACTGGAAGGGGGGGAAAGTGTCCGGACAGGAAGGGGGGGAAAGTGTCCGGACAGGAAGGGGGGGAAAGTGTCCGGACAGGAAGGGGGGGAAAGTGTCCGGACAGGAAGGGGGGGAAAGTGTCCGGACAGGAAGGGGGGGAATGTGTCCGGACAGGAAGGGGGGGAAAGTGTCCGGACTGGAAGGGGAAAGTGTCCGGACTGGAAGGGGGTGAAAGTGTCCGGACTGGAAGGGGGGAAAGTGTCCGGACTGGAAGGGGGTGAAAGTGTCCGGACTGGAAAGGGGGTGAAAGTGTCCGGACAGGAAGGGGGGGAAAGTGTCCGGACTGGAAGGGAGTGAAAGTGTCCGGACTGGAAGGGGGGGGGGGAAAGTGTCCGGACAGGAAGGGGGAAAGTGTCCGGACTGGAAGGGGGGGAAAGTGTCCGGACTGGAAGGGGGGAAAGTGTCCGGACTGGAAGGGGGAAAGTGTCCGGACTGGAAGGGGGTGAAAGTGTCCGGACAGGAAGGGGGTGAAAGTGTCCGGACAGGAAGGGGGTGAAAGTGTCCGGACAGGAAGGGGGGGAAAGTGTCCGGACTGGAAGGGGGAAAGTGTCCGGACTGGAAGGGGGTGAAAGTGTCCGGACAGGAAGGGGGTGAAAGTGTCCGGACAGGAAGGGGGTGAAAGTGTCCGGACAGGAAGGGGGGGAAAGTGTCCGGACTGGAAGGGGGAAAGTGTCCGGACTGGAAGGGGGTGAAAGTGTCCGGACAGGAAGGGGGGGAAAGTGTCCGGACTGGAAGGGGGGGAAAGTGTCCGGACTGGAAGGGGGGGAAAGTGTCCGGACTGGAAGGGGGAAAGTGTCCGGACTGGAAGGGGGGGAAAGTGTCCGGACTGGAAGGGAGTGAAAGTGTCCGGACTGGAAGGGGGGGGGAAAGTGTCCGGACAGGAAGGGGGAAAGTGTCCGGACTGGAAGGGGGGGAAAGTGTCCGGACTGGAAGGGGGGGAAAGTGTCCGGACAGGAAGGGGGAAAGTGTCCGGACTGGAAGGGGGTGAAAGTGTCCGGACAGGAAGGGGGTGAAAGTGTCCGGACAGGAAGGGGGGGAAAGTGTCCGGACTGGAAGGGGGAAAGTGTCCGGACTGGAAGGGGGTGAAAGTGTCCGGACTGGAAGGGGGTGAAAGTGTCCGGACTGGAAGGGGGGGAAAGTGTCCGGACTGGAAGGGGGGGAAAGTGTCCGGACTGGAAGGGGGGGAAAGTGTCCGGACTGGAAGGGGGGGAAAGTGTCCGGACTGGAAGGGGGAAAGTGTCCGGACTGGAAGGGGGGGAAAGTGTCCGGACTGGAAGGGGGGAAAGTGTCCGGACTGGAAGGGGGTGAAAGTGTCCGGACTGGAAGGGGGAAAGTGTCCAGACTGGAAGGGGGTGAAAGTGTCCGGAATGGAAGGGGGTGAAAGTGTCCGGAATGGAAGGGGGGGAAAGTGTCCGGACTGGAAGGGGGGGAAAGTGTCCGGACAGGAAGGGGGGGAAAGTGTCCGGAAAGTGTCCGGACAGGAAGGGGGGAAAGTGTCCGGACAGGAAGGGGGGGAAAGTGTCCGGACTGGAAGGGGGGAAAAGTGTCCGGACTGGAAGGGGGGAAAAGTGTCCGGACTGGAAGGGGGGAAAAGTGTCCGGACTGGAAGGGGGGAAAAGTGTCCGGACTGGAAGGGGGGAAAAGTGTCCGGACCGGAAGGGGGGTGAAAGTGTCCGGACCGGAAGGGGGGTGAAAGTGTCCGGACCGGAAGGGGGGTGAAAGTGTCCGGACCGGAAGGGGGGTGAAAGTGTCCGGACCGGAAGGGGGTGAAATTGTCCGGACAGGAAGGGGGGTGAAAGTGTCCGGACCAGAAGGGGGTGAAAGTGTCCGGACCGGAAGGGGGGTAAAAGTGTCCAGACTGGAAGGGGGGAAGTGTCCGGACTGGATGGGGGGGGAGTGTCCGGACCTGAAGTGGTTAAAGAAGCAATGCCTGGTGTCCTGTCATCATTGGGTTTCCATGTCAGTAATTAAGGAAAACATTTGCTAGTCACATTGTACTACTCTGGGGGAGGGATCAGGATATTTTTCCCCACACATTAGGATTGCTGATACCGATGTATTTCATTGATATTAGCAACCATTGTTACTGAATGAAACTGATTCATTCAGTCTTTTGTTGTGATTAGCTGTGGTTGGGCAAAGCTGATCACATGATACAAATGAGCTGTAATTGGCCTTGTCTGTACCATGTGACCGCGGTGACCAATCACAGCTAACAACACAATTGTATACAAGGATGGCATGATAGGAAGCCATCCATTGTATACAATTATCATGTGATCTGTTGTGATTGGTCACATGACACTGGCAGTGGGTTAGTTTAGTGATCTGTCATCGGCTTTGTCCCGTGGAAACAGCCGGTGACAAATCGCGCCACTTTCCTGCCCCCCCGGCCGTGTGAGCGGCACCTTCTAACAGGACACCATATGACACCCACTCAGAAGAAGGAGTGTCTCGCCCGCCCATCAATCTGCTCTAGACCGGGCCTGAAGGTGTTAAGTAATGAAGTAATGAGGAATATCTTTGTGTGTGGACTGATTGCTGATTCTCGTCTCACGGGATCTTCTCTTGAAGCAGTTGTATTGGGGTGACAATAGGATCTGTTGCTAGTGAGGCCGTAGTGGGTTGGATGGAGCACGGGGTTCAGGTCAGGTACGGCTGGATTACTCTGAGGGTCTCCCAAGGGGGTGAAATCTGAACAAAGCTTTAACTGGGATCCCTGGGGGCCCCATGCAAGAGAGGTTTTGTGGTTGGCTGCTCCAGCCCTGCAAGAACACTGTCCCCCCAGCTGAGGCCGAACCCTCCGCCATGTTGTGCCCTGCCATAGGCCTCCACACGACATTCCAGGCCATAGACCTTTATATCCAAAGGAAGGAATGTCCACACAAGAAATAGGTTTGCTGCACTTTATTAATGGCATTCAGGAAGCCGCATTACAGTCACATTACAGGACATACATTCCGGAATCACTTGACATTACACAGTCAGTCACATTTAGCAGACGGTCCGCAGTAGTCACAAATGAAAGCATGTGCAGCACTTCAGCAGTTATCTACCTAAAGTCTCTCCTCTGCCCAGGGTCATAGTACTCATAGTCAGGGCATTGGATAAGTGGGTACCACCAGTCCTTCTGTACGGGGCCCAGACCAGCAGGGGGGCCCAGGCAGGTAGCTGGGTGAATCAGTTGTGGGTAGGGAGGGTGATCTGCATGGAGGGGGAGGCAATAATTACTGGAACTGATCCCCTGTATGGCTCTTTCTGCAGCAGCTGAAAGCCAGCTCTTCTCCTCTCCCTCCTGCTGGCCCCATCTCCTCTGATTGGCTCCCTCATGAACCAGAGAACTTTGATTAATGGATATTTGGCCCCCGGGTGACATTTCCATATATGAGTGATGATCGCCCCATTTTTTTTCTAATCGAGGAGGGGATTTTTTAATAATTTTGAGGTCATTCTTGAAAAGAAACTTGGAATAATGTACCACCGCCTTGTACCGCTCTGCCTCATTCACTATATCCGCTCTCCCCGGACCCGGCATTCACTATATCCGCTCTCCCCAGACCCCGCATTCACTATATCCGCTGTCCCCGGACCCCGCATTCACTATATCTGCTCTCCCCGGACCCCGCATTCACTATATCCGCTCTCCCCGGACCCTGCATTCACTATATCCGCTCTCCCCGGACCCCGCATTCACTATATCCGCTCTCCCCGGACCCCGCATTCACTATATCCGCTCTCCCCGGACCCCGCATTCACTATATCCGCTCTCCCCGGACCCCGCATTCACTATATCCGCTCTCCCCGGACCCCGCATTCACTATATCCGCTCTCCCCGGACCCCGCATTCACTATATCCGCTCTCCCCGGACCCCGCATTCACTATATCCGCTCTCCCCGGACCCCGCATTCACTATATCCGCTCTCCCCGGACCCCGCATTCACTATATCCGCTCTCCCCGGACCCCACATTCACTATATCTGGTCTCCCCGGACCCCGCATTCACTATATCCGCTCTCCCCGGACCCCGCATTCACTATATCCGCTCTCCCCAGACGCCGCATTCACTATATCCGCTCTCCCCAGACCCCGCATTCACTATATCCGCTCTCCCCAGACCCCGCATTTGCTATATCCGCTCTCCCCGGACCCCGCATTCGCTATATCCGCTCACCCCGGACCCCGCATTCACTATATCCGCTCTCCCTGGACCCTGCATTCACTATATCCGGTCTCCCACAGTACACAGAACATGGAAAAATAATTATTTTAGTAATTATAAACTGCTAAATCCCTTTTCTCATCAGCAGTAAATAGAAGTCTTGTGACTTCTATCTGTGTCCAGCAGAGCACTGGTTAAAGCTTGTAGGAAGAGTTTTCATTCTCCTCTGACTGTCCTATGAGGCTGCATCACCCTTGACTCTCTGTTTGAACAGCACTGGTTGGCCCTCTGCTGATCACATGCACTCTCCCAAAGTAAAAAAAACTCCCTAGCCATGCACACTAAACTGAGCATGTGCAGAGTGTCTCCTAGGGCTCTGTACCGTCAGCAGATGGATTGGAGACAGTAGATGAAGGGGAGGATCAGAGAAGACAGAATCAAACAACCTTTTAACACAATGCAGAGGATTAACCCCTTAGGTTCCACAGTGAGTATAACAAGCACGCTTTGCTGCATCTACAGACTGATTGTACTGTTGGGGGTTTAGCGACACTTTAAGTGTACTTTGATGGGTGGTCCACTGCATTTCTTTCCCTTGTGCCTTCAATGCACCCCCTCAAACTATGAATGCATATCTTGGTGCCTCCTAACTACAATCTGTTCAGTCTGTTCAGTCTATACACCTTAAATGGCTGCCTCCTGTTCCAAAAGTTTGTGGCCAATTGTTCTAAGATGTGCTAAGTATGGGGGGTGGGTTGTGGGCGTGGTCCCCAACTGAAGATTTCCCCTCTACTCCTGTTCTAGTGGTCAAAATGGGGACATTAATTCTCCGGGACAAATAGAGATGGCGAATCATCCCAATGGGGGTACAGACAGACATAAAAACCCGACAGAGGGCCCAACCTTTTCCCACTCTATCCAAAACTAGGCCCATGGTAAATCCCATTAAACCATGCAGAAATATTTATTCCCCTGATTGATAAAGTGTATCTGTGGTGAAAATAAGATCGGAAGACCTTTATTGTAAAGTAAAATCTACAATTCTACAACGCTATCTCTCAGAAGATAAAACCTAACAAACCAAACACTCCCCGCCCACTTTATTGGGTCCTCCTGTTCAATGGATTGGTAACACAAATTGCTAATCGGCTAATCACATGGCGGCAACTCAATGCATTTAGGCATCTAGACGTGGTGAAGACAACTTGATGAAGTTCACACCGAGCATCAAAATGGGGAGGAAAGGGGATTTAAGTGACTTTGAATGTGGCATGGTTGTTGGTGCCAGACGGGCTGCTCTGAATATTTTAAAAAACTGCTGATCTACTGGGATTTTCACGCACAACCATCTCTAGGGTTTACAGAGAATGGTCCGAAAAAGAGAAAATATCCAGTGAGCGGCAGTTGTGTGGAGGAAAATGCTTTGTTGATGTCAGAGGAGAATGGGCAGACTGATTCCAGATGAAAGAAAAGCAACAGCAACTCCAATAACAACTCGTTACAACCAAGGTATGCAGAATACCATCTCTGAACACACAACACGTCCAACCTTGAAGCAGATGGGCTACAGCAGCAGAAGACCACACCAGGTGCCACTCCTGTCAGCTAAGAATAGGAAACGGAGACTACAATTCGCACAGGCTCACCAAAACTGGACAATAGAAGATTGGAGAAACGTTGCCTGGTCTGATGAGTCTGGATTTCAGCTGCGACATTCAGATGGTAGGGTTATAATTTTGTGTAAAAAACATGAAAGCATGGATCCATCCTGCCGTGTATCAACGGTTCAGGCTGGTGGTGGTGGTGTCATGGTGTGGTGGATCCATCCTGCCTTGTATCAATGGTTCAGGCTGGTGGTGGTGGTGTCATGGTGTGGTGGATCCATCCTGCCTTGTATCAATGGTTCAGGCTGGTGGTGGCCGTGTCATGGTGTGGGGGATCCATCCTGCCTTGTATCAGCGGTTCAGGCTGGTGGTGGTGGTGTCATGGTGTGGGGGAGATTTTCATGGCATTAGCAAGGTGGACCTAATAAGGTGGCCAGTGAGTGTAGAAGGGGAAGTAACACTTAAATCTGTAGAAAACAAACAAAGTAACAAATGACTGTTGTATAACTTATCTTTCAACTTGTTTTTTTGTTTTTTAATCTTTGCTTTGCTTGTACAATATGAACACAATTTGGAGTAGGCTGGACTTCTTATGTCTCTGTGCTCTTATAGTATCAAAAAGAATAATCAGATGGGACTTTTGAGGCACAACATATTTTATAGAACACATTTTTACTTCATCCATAGAGAAGGTATTTAACCAACATACTTCATCCATTAATGTAATTAATGTTAAATACCTTCTCTCTTTATATATGGATGAAATAAAAATGTGTTTTATAAAATATGTTGTGCCTCAAAAGTCCCATCTGATTATTCTTTTTGATACTACAATAGATTTAGGGATGTGACATATTGTTTTTAGATTGTAGATTTTGGTTGTCTCTGCTCTTATTTGTGGTGTGGTTTGGAGACGGAAATTAATCTGGAAACCCGTGATTGGAATTTTCGATTCCTAAAAAGTGAAAGTGGAACAAGGTTTAGAACATCTTGGTCATTTCCCAGAACTCGGACGTCTTTCACAGTTCTCTTGGACTGGATCCGATATGGATGGAACAATGAGGAGCGGACTGAAAATTGCACATGTGATCTGCTTTCTTCTCCTCCTGGGATCAGGTCAGTGTCACTCTTCTGTGTATAATGTCATTGTACCTGAGGATACATTACAGAGCCGGACAATGGAAGTTCTCTGGCCTGTGTCCTCCTAGGAGGGATTCTCACGGCCCTTCTCTCTATGACCAGCAATCCATACATTAAAAGTTAAAGCGGAACTCCAGGAAAAGTAAAAATCCTCTCTGCACCTGCTACCAGCTAGTTTTTGTATAGGGGGATGGGGGGAGGGGGAACAGTTTTGATCGTCCGCTCCCCCCCAGATTCCTCTGCACTGCTATACTGGTCTCTGCAGCCTCTGCTCCCCCAGCCCTGGTGGTCTGAGTCCCTCTGTAGTCATCAAGACCAATGCAGAGACCCCAACCCTAGCTGGATGTTAGGAAACCGAGAGCCAGTCCACAGTTGGAGCCAAGGGGAGTGCTGTTTGCTGGAGAATCGGGAAATGCTTTATACGTCCTCTAGACTAAAAGGAACAGTTAACTCTTGCAGTGCGGGTGCCGTCCCACTGCAAGGGAGAACCTCATCACTTTAAACCCAAACACATATTAATGACACAGATTCTGAGTCTAATTTAATACAGATAAGGCACTGAGTGAGTTTAATTACCACCTTAATCAGTCCCAGAACCTGTGTAATTAATATGTGTTCGGGTTTCAAGGGATGAGGTGGCCACCCTACCGGAGTTGGAGGCCGGAGGCTTTAACCACTTGAAGACCAGAATGCTAAACTGTCACACTTTGAATGACAATTACTCAGTCATACAACATTGTTCACACATTAATTTCATATCTGTTTTTAGAGAAAGATAGAGCTTTCTTTTGGTGGTATTTATTCCCCATTGAGTGTGGAGAAATTAAAGAGCAAACGCACTGCATTTGAGAACCACAAACCAATATAGTGTGTGTGTGTATATATATATTTAAAATTACAAAACGCTGTGTATATATATATATATATATATACACATTCCAAAGACATGCTGGTAGGTGAATTGGCTCCTATCTATATTGTCCCTAGTATGTGTATGTATGGATGTGAGTTAGGGACCGTAGATTATACGCCCCTTGAGGGTTAGGGACTGATGTGAATGTACAATATATACAGTCAGGTCCATAAATATTGGGACATGGACACAATTCTAACATTTTTGGCTCTATACACCACCACAATGGATTTGAAATGAAACAAACAAGATGTGCTTTAACTGCAGACTGTCAGCTTTAATTTGAGGGTATTTACATCCAAATCAGGTGAATGGTATATGAATTACAACAGTTTGCATATGTGCCTCCCACTTGTTAAGGGGCCAAAAGTAATGGGACAATTGGCTTCTCAGCTGTTCCATGGCCAGGTCTATGTTATTCCCTCATTATCCCAATTACAATGAGCAGATAAAAGGTCCAGAGTTCATTTCAAGTGTGCTATTTGCATTTGGAATCTGTTGCTGTCAACTCTCAAGATGAGATCCAAAGAGCTGTCACTATCAGTGAAGCCATCATTAGGCTGAAAAAACAAAACAAACCCATCAGAGAGATAGCAAAAACATTAGGCGTGGCCAAAACAACCGTTTGGAACATTCTTAAAAAGAAGGAACGCACCGGTGAGCTCAGCAACACCAAAAGACCCGGAAGACCACGGAAAACAACTGTGGTGGATGACCGAAGAATTCTTTCCCTGGTGAAGAAAACACCCTTCACAACAGTTGGCCAGATCAAGAACACTCTCCAGGAGGTAGGTGTATGTGTGTCAAAGTCACCAATCAAGAGAAGACTTCACCAGAGTGAATACAGAGGGTTCACCACAAGATGGAAACCATTGGTGATCCTCAAAAACAGGAAGGCCAGATTAGAGTTTGCCAAACGACATGTAAAAAAGCCTTCACAGTTCTGGAACAACATCCTATGGACAGATGAGACCGACATCAACTTGTACCCGAGTGATGGGAAGAGAAGAGGATGGAGAAGGAACTGCTCATGATCCTAAGCATACCACCCCATCAGTGAAGCATGGTGGTGGTAGTGTCATGGCGTGGGCATGTATGGCTGCCAATGGAACTGCTTATCTTGTATTTATGGATGATGTGACTGCTGACAGAAGCAGCCGGATGAATTCTGAAGTGTTTCGGGCAATATTATCTGCTCATATTAAGCCAAATGCTTCAGAACTCATTGGACGCTTCACAGTGCAGATGGACAATGACCCAAAGCAGACTGCAAAAGACACCAAAGAAGTGGAATGTTCTGCAATGGCCAAGTCAATCAGCTGACCTGAATCCGATTGAGCATTTCACTTGCTGAAGACAAAACTGAAGGGAAAATGCCCCAAGAACAAGCAGGAACTGAAGACAGTTGCAGTAGAGGCCTGGCAGAGCATCACCAGGGATGAAACCCAGCGTCTGAGGATGTCTATGCGTTCCACACTTCAGGCTGTCATTGACTGCAAAGGATTTGCAACCAAGTATTAAAAAGTGAAAGTTTGATTTATGATTATTATTCTGTCCCATTACTTTTGGTCCCTTAACAAGTAGGAGGCACATATGCAAACTGTTGTAATTCCTACACCGTTCACCTGATTTGGATGTAAATACCCTCAAATTAAAGCGGACAGTCTGCAGTTAAAGCACATCTTGTTTGTTTCATTTCAAATCCATTGTGGTGGTGTATAGAGCCAAAAATGTTAGAATTGTGTCCATGTCCCAATATTTATGGACCTGACTGTATGTAAAGCGCTGTGTAAATTGATGGCGCTATATAGGTACCTGAAATAAATAATAATATATAGATTTTTCATCAGGCTGTGACCATATAGATAGAAGTTCAGGTTACCTTGTAATAGCTGTGGTCTGTGCTGCATGTGAAGGTGCTGGAAGGCATTGCCCCGCCTGAGTTTTGTTTAAATAAACAATTGGCTGCACGACAGCGACAAAGAGAACTTCCAGTGATTTCCTTTCCAGATGATATCTCATGCCTAAAGTAGCTCTTTTTAGAAATGTGTATCCTGCTGATTTATTACAGAGGATGTAGGGGAGGAAAAAGCTACAATTTCTGGGGAAATTGTGTGAAGTGTTCTTGCCTCCACCAGTAGTCTACAACTGGAGTGGGCGGAGTAACTGGGTGGAGTGGCTTGTCACTCTGCTGCCTGCTCACACACCTGGGTTCCTATGGCAACTCACTCTACAGCAAGGGCAGAGAAGAACGGTTAAAAACAAACTGCTCCAACTTGCTCACTTCACTGGCGGTTGCCATTTTCAAATGGTTGTAGTTTAAAAATTATAAATCCTACACCGAAGAGCTTTATATTATGAGAATCACAATACCCAGACCTACATTTTGATGCATTGCATGTCTCTGAAATATTAAATGAAGGCACAGTCGCAGTTTAGATATTGCCCTTCAAATTTGAGGTGGTTATTGTGGAGTTTCAATGTCAATGGGCGGCGTGAGTTGCAAAAAAATGATCATATTGTGAAAACTATCAGGACTATGGCTTAGCCGTGGACATTTTTAGTGGCAGCAGGTATAGATGAACGTTTTGATATAAGCTTTGTGTAGGTGGACTTGCAAATGAGAGAGTGATGGCAGTTTAGAAATCATGTCCTGATTTTTCAGCTCCCACTCTAGTTTTGAACATTCTGACATTCATTCCTATGGGACCAATTTCACCACAAAAACGCCGATATTTCTTGAACCATTCGGCGAAACGTTCCACAAAGTAATAGCCCACCAATCGGGAACAATCTGCACGTTTCGGTTTATTACTGTCTATGTAGTGTAAAAACTGTGGGAGGAGTTAGGGGGGTAAATTTGGCTATAATAATAAGAATATATATGTGAGATAACAGGAAGTGGTCGCCATGCAACAACACTTAATAACAGGTGAAGGTATTTTCCACCTTAGTGGAAGAGCATGTGCAGAGTGACTCCTAGGGCTCTGTACTATCAGCAGATGGATTGGGGACAGTAGATGAAGGGGAAGATCAGAGAAGACAGAATCAAACAGCCTTTTAACACAATGCAGAGGATTAACCCCTTAGATTCCACAGTGAGTATAACAAGCACGCTTTCCTGCATCTACAGACCGATTGTACTGTTGGGGGTTTTACGTGTACTTCTATGGGTGGTCCACTGCATTTCTTTCCCTTGTGCCTTCAATGCACCCCCTCAAACTATGAATGCATATCTTGGTGCCTCCTAACTAAAATCTGTTCAGTCTATACACCTTAAATGGCTGCCTCCTGTTTCAAAAGCCAATTGTTCGAAGATGTGGTAAGTATAAGGGGGGGGGGGAGTGTTTGTGGGCGTGGTCCCCAGATTTCATTTTGAAAATCTGACCCCCTTACTCTCGGGGGCAGTAGTCACTAGAAAGGTTTTCCCCAACTGAAGATTTCCCCTCTACTCCTGTTCTAGTGGTCAAAATGGGGACATTAATTCTCCAGGACAAATAGAGAGGGCGAATCATCCCAATGGGGGTACAGACAGAAATAAAAACCCGACAGGAAGCCCAACCCTTGCCCACTCCATCCAAAACTAGGCCCATGGTAAATCCCATTAAACCATGCAGAAATATTTATTCCCCTGATATATAAAGTGTATCTGTGGTGAAAATAAGATCGGAAGACCTTTATTGTAAAGTAAAATCTACAATTCTACAACGCTATCTCTCAGAAGATAAAACCTAACAAACCGTACACTCCCCGCCCACTTTATTGGGTCTACCTGTTCAATGGATTGGTAACACAAATTGCTAATCAGCCAATCACATGGCGGCAACTCAATGCATTTAGACATCTAGACGTAGTGAAGACAACTTCATGAAGTTCAGACCGAGCATCGGAATGGGGAAGAAAGAGGATTTAAGTGACTTTGAACGTGGCACGGTTGTTGGTGCCAGGCGGGCTGGTCTGAATATTTAAAAAACTGCTGATCTACTGGGATTTTCACGCACAAGAATCTCTAGGGTTTAAAGAGAATGGTCAGAAACAGAGAAAATATCCAGTGAGCGGCAGTTGTGTGGAGGAAAATGCCTTGTTGATGTCAGAGGTCAGAGGATAATGGGCAGACTGATTCCAGATGATAGAAAGACAACAGTAACTCCAATAACCACTCGTTACAACCAAGGTGTGCAGAATACCATCTCTCAACACACAACACGTCCAACCTTGAAGCAGATGGGCTACAGCAGCAGAAGACCACACCGGGTGCCACTCCTGTCAGTAAAGAACAGGATGCGGGGGCTACAATTCGCACAGGCTCACCAAAACTGAACAATAGAAGATTGGAGAAACGTTGCCTGGTCTGATGAGTCTGGATTTTAGCTGCAACATTCAGATGGTAAGGTTAGAATTTGGTGTAAATAACATGAAAGCATGGATCCATCCTGCCTTGTATCAATAGTTCAGGCTGGTGGTGTCATGGTGTGGTGTATCAATGGTTCAGGCTGGTGGTGGTGGTGTCATGGTGTGGGGGATCCATCCTGCCTTGTATCAATAGTTCAGGCTGGTGGTGGTGGTGTCATGGTGTGGGGGATCCATCCTGCCTTGTATCAACGGTTCAGGCTGGTGGTGTTATGGTGTGGGGGGTCCATCCTGCCTTGTTTCAACGGTTCAGGCTGGTGGTGATGGTGTCATGGTGTGGTGTATCAATGGTTCAGGCTAGTGGTGGTGGTGTCATGGTGTGGGGGATCCATACTGCCTTTTTTATTTCATCCATAGAGAAAGTATTTAAAACAACACACTTCATCCATTAATGTAATTAATGTTCAATACCTTCTCTCTTTATATAAGGATGATATACAAATGTGTTTTATAAAATATGTTGTGCCTCAAAAGTCCCATCTGATTGTTCTTTTTGATACTACAATAGATTTAGGGATGTGACTTATCGTTTTTGGATTTTAGATTTTGGTTGTCTCTGTGCTCTTATTTGTGGTGTATGTGTGGTTTGGAGACGGAAATTAATCTGGAATCCTGTAATTGGAATTTTCGATTTCTAAAAAGTGAAAGTGGAACAAGGTTCAGAACATCTTGGTCATTTCCCAGAACTCGGACGTCTTTCACAGTTCTCTTGGAGTGGATCTGGGATGGATGGAGCAATGAGGAGCGGACTGAAAATTGCACATGTGATCTGCTTTCTTCTCCTCCTGGGATCAGGTCAGTGTCACTCTTCTGTGTATAATGTCATTGTAGCTGAGGATACATTACAGAGCCGGACAATGGAGGTTCCCTGGCCTGTGTCCTCCTAGGAGGGATTCTCACGGCCCTTCCCTCTATGACCAGCAATCCATACATAAAAAGTTAAAGCAGAACTCCAGGAAAAGTAAAAATCCTCCCTGCACCTGCTACCAGCTAGTTTATGTCTAGGGGGATGGGGGGAGGGGGAACAGTTTTGATCGTCCACTACCCCTAGATTCCTCTGCACTGCTATACTGGTCTCTGCAGCCTCTGCTCCCCCATGGCCTGGTGGTCTGAGGCCCTCTGTAGTCATCAAGACTAATGCAGAGACCCCAACCCTAGCTGGATGTTAGGAAACCGAGAGCCAGTCCACAGTTGGAGCCAAGGGGAGGGCTGTTTGCTGGAGAATCGGGAAATGCTTTATACGTCCTCTAGACTAAAAGGAACCGTTAACTCTTGCAGTGCGGGTGCCGTCCCACTGCAAGGGAGAACCTCATCACTTTAAACCCAAACACATATTAATGACACAGATTCTGAGTCTAATTTAATACAGATAAGGCACTGAGTGAGTTTAATTACCACCTTAATCAGTCCCAGAACCTGTGTAATTAATGTGTGTTCAGCTTTAAAGGGATGAGGTGGCCACCCTACCGGAGTTGGAGGCCGGAGGCTTTAACCACTTGATGACCGGAATGCTAAACTGTCATATTTTGAATGACAATTACTCAGTCATACAACACTGTTCACACATTAATTTCATATCTGTTTTTAGAGAAAGATAGAGCTTTCTTTTGGTGGTGTTTATTCCCCATTGAGTGTGGAGAAATTAAAGGGGAAACGCACTGCATCTGAGAACCACAAACCAAAAAGGCTATATAATTCATTTTTAAAACTCAAAACAAACTCCCCCCATCCATCCATCCATCCATGCCTCCAGGATTTATTTTGCAAATAAATAATTTTGAGGCATTTCTGGCAGTGGCCATCTTGAGTAAAGGCAGATGATTGATGTAGCAGTTACTTCCTGGAATCCATCTGTCCTTAGCTCAGGCATTGGCTGAGCTGAGAACTCTCCCTCCCCTCCTGAAGACTTTTGGGATGTATGGCATCATTTGCCTAGGCATGGAAAACAGGAATTAAATGAAGGAATGCAAAAAAAAAGTTCAAACAAATAAATTTAATATACTTTCTTATCTATTTATTAATGCCAGCAGCAGAAATAGTTCATAGTTGACTGAGAGAGGGAGGTTGCACTTTAAGAGTCTTTACGGGATTAGAAGTATAGAGTCCCATCTAGTAACACAATGGAAGGGTATCCCATCCCACATTACATGCAGAGACAGAACTGACACACTTGGAGTTTATTGGCACCCCAATAAGGCACATAATACTATATATATATATATATATATATATATATATATATATATATACACACACACTATATTGCCAAAAGTATTGGGACACCTGGCTTTCCACGTACATGAACTTTAATGGCCCTCCAGTCTTAGTCCGTAGGGTTCAATATTGAATTGGCCCCGCCCTTTGCAGCTATAACACCTTCAACTCTTCAGGGAAAGCCGTCCACAAGGTTTAGGAGGGTGTCTATGGGAAGGTTGGACCATTCTTCCAGAAGCACATTTGTCAGGTCAGGAACTGATGTCGGGGGAGGAGGCCTGGCTCGCAATCTCCGCTCTAATTCATCCCAAAGGTGTTCTATGGGGTTGAGGTCAGGACTCTGTGCAGGACAGTCAAGTTCCTCCACCCCAAACTGGCTCCTCCATGTCTTTATGGAGCTTCCTTGGTGCACTGGTGGACAGTCATGTTGGAACAGGAAGAGGCCATCCCCAAACTCTTCCGACAAAGATGGGAGCATGAAATTGTCCAAACTGTCGTCTTAAGATTTCTCTTCACTGGAACTAGGGGGCCAAGCCCAACCCCTGAAAAACAACCCCACACCATAATCCCCCCTCCACCAAACTTTACACTAAGCACAATGCAGTCAGGCAAGTACCGTTCTTCTGGCCACCGCCAAACCTAGACACGTTCATTGGATTGCCAGACAGGGAAGTGTGATTGGTCATTCAAGAGAACACGTCTCCTCTGCTCTAGAGTCCAGTGGCGGTGTTAGGGATCCGGGTATGACCAGAAATGTGTGGACTGACACAGGGAAGTAGCAGGCTTCAGGAACACAGGCGTAGTCAGGCTGGAGAGGTGGAATGGTCAGGCAGGCCGTAAGGTACTGTCAGGTGCCACCTGGCAGTGTCTCTAGCAGCCCACAGCACAGATTTCCTCAGGGCGCGGGGTCTAAGTCCCAGCCTGCTATTCACCAGGGCCCCTGATGGTGGGGATGGACTTGGTGCAGACTGGAACCAGGTCGTGACCCGAGTGCATCCGGCTGTGGTAGAGAGTACTGGCATGGGAGTGCAGGAACGGAGTCTGATGGGAAGAGGCAGGCAGACTTACTAAAGGTGATCCGTGCGGGATGGATGGATCGTCGGGTGAAGTAAGCGTAGTCAGACAGGCTGGGTCGGTATCGTGTGGGCAGCGTGGTACAGGAGGAGCAAGCAGAGAATGGTCGGGGTCACAAGCCAGGTTAAGCAGGTAGCGGGCAGCGCGGTACCGAGGATCAGGCAGAAGGATGGTCAGGCAAGCCAGGGGTTCAACAGGAGACAGTCAGCAGAGGTCAGGATCAAAGCAGGGTCAGCAACGAGGCAGGAACACAGGATACTAGGTACAGGGGCTCATGGGAAACATACACCAAGACCCTGATCACAGGCCTGGTCATTCCTTAAATACACCTCCTGCAATCAGCTTCAGGTGTTGGCTGACTGCAGGAGTGAGCTTTTGGCTGCTGAGAGCACCCGCTGGTCAGCCCTGGTACTGCAGCCCACATGGCAGGTGAGTCCCACCACCAGTACTGAGTCCATTCCTGACAGGCGGCGTGCTTTACACCACGGCATCCGGCGCTTTGCATTGCACTTGGTGATGGAAGGCTTGGATGCAGCTGCTCGGCCATGGAAACCCATTCCATGAAGCTCTCTACGCACTGTTGTTGGGCTCATCTGAAGGCCACACCAAGTTTGGAGGTCTTTAGCTATTGACTCTGCAGACAGTTGGCGACTTCTGCACACTGTGCGCCTCAGCATGCGCTGACCCCGCCCTGTCATGTGACGTGGCCTACCACTTGGTGGCTGAGTGGCTGTTGTTCCCAGTTGCTTCCATTTTGTTATAATCCCACTAACAGTTGAGCGTGGAATATTTAGTAGCCAGGAAATGTCACGGATGGACTTATTGCCCAGGTGGCCACCTATCACGGGACCACGCTTGGAGTCACTGAGCTCCTGAGAGTGACCCTTGAGGGTTAGGGACTGATGTGAATGTACAATATATATGTAAAGCATTGTGTAAATTGATGGCGCTATATAGGTACCTGAAATAAATAATAATATATAGATTTTTCCTCAGGCTGTGACCATATAGAAAGAAGTTCAGGTTACCTTGTAATAGCTGTGGTCTGTGCTGCATGTGAAGGTGCTGGAAGGCGTTGCCCTGCCTGAGTTTTGTTTAAATAAACAATTGGCTGCACGACAGCGACAAAGAGAACTTCCAGTGATTTCCTTTACAGCTGATATCTCATGCCTAAAGTAGCTCTCTTTAGAAATGTGTACCTTGCTGATTTATTACAGAGGGTGTAGGGGAGGAAAAAGAACACAAGAGAAAAAGAAGAAGGGAATAACAGGTGAAGGTATTTTCCACCTTAGTGGGGTAGCACTCACAGAGGAAGAGATACAGGTCCTAGATAAGGGATTAAAATTTGCTCCGACCAAAAGCCTCAATAAGTTTGAATCCTATGTTGGTATTCAAAAATTAGTGAGGAATCTTAACATTAAAAAATATTACACTCAATATCCACAACCCAGCCCTATTCCAAATGATGTAAGAAAGGGAGAATATCATACACATCTTAGTAACAAGTCTACTTTCAACCCAGTGGCTACAGACAACAGATACATAGATATGCTCAATAAATTAGTTATAGCGGATTTAGATAGATTACCCATAAAAAAACCTATAGAAACTATAGAAATCAGGAGGGGCGTTGAGACATTAGGAAAAAGGAAAGACAGTCATCCGCCCTGCGGATAAAGGGGGAGGAATAGTTATATTGTCTAAAGAATATTACGAACAGGAAATTGAGTAATATGTTGAGTAATAGTAATACAGAACGCTATCTTCTAAGAAAATCCTGCTAAACAATATAAAAAAAGAACTGGAAAAAAATAGTGAAATATGGACGTAGGAAGGGCATACTTAATTAAAAGGAAGAAGAAAAAATCTAATTCTATCTTTATGTAAACTACCAGTTCCAAAAATTCATAAACATAGCAGACAACCCCCCAGAAGGCCAGTTATTAATTGATAGATTCTCTATCAGCTAGAATGGGGGAGTATGTGGATTGTTTCTTACAACCACTAGAAGCGCAGACACCAGCGTATACGAAGGATACCAAACACATCATACAATTAATTCAGAATATAGAGGTAACACAACAAACTGTCCTTAGTACAGATGATGTATCAGTACTAAACACGAATATAATATGAAGGGGCAATTAAGGCAGCTAAATAGGCACTAAAAAATACTCCACATTAACACGAGTTTATCATAAAATGTCTAACATTTTGTCTTAAACATAATTATTTTTGGTACCAGGGAGTATATTGTCTACAAACAGCGGGAGCGGCTATGGGAGCTGAGTTTGTTCCCAGCATTGCAAACGTATATATGGCTGAATGGGAAGAGGAAACTATTTTTGAAAATGTAAAGAAAGATGTAACCCTGTACAGATTTATTGATGATCTTATCATAGTGTGGCAGGGAGAACAAAACTCCTTACATGAATTCCTGGTCAACCTGAATAATAATGATAAAAATATTAAATTAAGTTGGGAGATTAATCCTTACAACATACATTTTCTGGACTTAGAAATGATTAGAGATGAGAATGTAATCTACACTAAAACAGATTTTAAAAAGTACTGATAGAAATGCCTACATCCCTACCCCAATCCATCAGACTGTCACCTACCCTCCTCACCTTCAGGCGCACCCTGAAAACCCTCCTCTTCAGGGAAGCCTACTCCAACCTCACCTAACACCCGACCTCACCTAACAGCTAACCTCCTTCACTCCTCCCACCAATCCACCCCCCACAGCCATCTCCTCCTGTGCCACCTTCCCCTCCCTCCTAGACTGTAAGCTCGAAAGAGCAGGGCCCTCGAACCCCTCGTGTATTGTATTGTTACTGTCTTGTCTCATGTTATGTCCCCCTTGCTACTGTACAGAGCTGAGCAAATCCTTTGGCGCTATATAAATACTGTATAATAATAATAATAGTTGCCATGTCAAACCATGGCTCACAAACATCCCAAGGGGACAATTTATGCGTAATAAGAAAAATTGTAGTACATCTCAAGATTATGAAATACAAAGTCAAATTATAGCAGAAAGATTTATACAAAAAGGTTACCAGGAAAAAGAGATTGAGAAGAGAAGAAATAAAATAAGGGAGCAGAAATTGTAATTTTTTTTCAGACAAATAAAGAATTCTTTTGATCACCACTTTTTATTTTTTATTATATAAACAATATCATCGCAGATCATCGCCATTAGTAGTATATAAATAAAAATTATAAATAAACATTCCACTATAGTCTATAGACGGGGTACCTTTCACACAAACCAACTAATATACACTTATTGGGATTTTTGTATTTTTTACCAAAGGCATGTAGAAGAATACATTTTAACCAAAATTTATGAAGAAATTAGATTTTTTTAAAAAAATTTTATAGAAGTAACAAAAATCATGTTTTTTTTTTAATTTTCCGTTTATATCACAAAAATAAAAAAAAAACCCAGAAGTGATTGAATATCACCAAGATAAATCTATATTTGTGTGATGATAATATAAATTTTGTTTGGGTACAGTGTTGCATGACCGAGTAATTACCAGTTAAAGTAGCACAGTGTGGTATAGCAAAAAATGGCCTGGTCATGAAGGGGGTAAAATCTTCCGGAGCTGAAGTGGTTAAAAACGCTGTGCAAACCAGACCGCACATCACTATGGTATCATGTGATCCAGTTCAGGCAAACGCAAAGCACTTACAGCCTGTATTTAGTGTGTCTTTGGGAAACATTGACCCCCCTGAAGCAGATCGCTAATGGAGGTGTCTGACTCCTCAACCTGAACACTACAGGTACAAAGTTCCAAATTGGAAGCTGCCAGGTTGGTGATTGCCTCCCTCCTTCGGGGGGGATTTTATGACCTCAATAGACATCCAGGTGACTTTCTTCCAGATTACAAACTTTCCACCTCATCAGCGGTATCTGTGTTTTCCAGAACCTTTTCCAATTTTTCACCCTCCCCTTTTGCTTCTCCACTGCTCCCCATGGTTTCACCAAGGCGCTCATCTCTGCTTTGTGCTCAGGGGATTCATGATATACACTCCTCAAAAAATGAAAGGAAGACTTTTTAATCCAAGTATAGCATCAAGTCAATGAAACTTCTAGGATATTGATCTGGTCAGGGAAGTCGCAGAGGGGGGTGTTAATCACTTTCAGCTGCTTTGGTGTTAATTAAATTAGCAACAGGTACACTAAATGGACAACAATGAGTCGACCCCCCAAAACAGGAATGGCTTTACAGGTGGAGGCCACTGACATTTTTTTCCCTCCTCATCTTTTCTGTTTTTCACTAGTTTTGCATTTGGCTTGGGTCAGTGTCACTACTAGTAGTATGAGGCCATATCTGGACCCTACAGAGGTTGCACAGGCAGTCCAACTCCTCCAGGATGGCACATCAATACGTACCATTGCCAGAAGGTTTGCGGTCTCTCCCAGCACAGTCTCAAGATCATGGAGGAGATTCAAGGAGACAGGCAGTTACTCTAGAAAAGCAGAACAGGGCCGCAGAAGGTCCTTAACCCATCAGCAGGACCGGTATCTGCTCCTTTGTGCAAGGAGGAACAGGATGAGCACTGCCAGAGCCCTACAAAATTGCCTCCAGCAGGCCACTGGTGTGAATGTCTCTGACCAAACAATCAGAAACAGACTTCATGATGGTGGTCTGAGGGCCCGACGTCCTCAAGTGGGCCCTGTGCTCACTGTTCGGCACCATAGAACTCAATTGGCATTTGCCATTGAACACCAGAATTGGCAGGTCCACCACTGGTGCCCTGTGCTTTTCACAGATGAGAGCAGGTTAACCCTGAGCACATGTGACAGACGTGAAAGGGTCTGGAGAAGCCATGGAGAACATTCTGCTGCCTGTAACACCGTTCAGCATGACTGTTTTGGTGGTGGGTCAGTGATGGTCTGGGGAGGCATATCTACAGGCTAGACAATGGCACCCTGACTGCCATTAGGTATCGGGGTCAAATCCTTGGACCCCTTGTCAGACCCTACGCTGGTGCAGTGGGTCCTGGGTTCCTCCTGCCCAGCCTCCTGTGGAGAGAGTATGCAGGCAGTTCCTGGAGGATGAAGGAATTAATACCATTGAATGGCCCCCACTCTCACCTGACCTAAATCCAATAGAACACCTCTGGGATGTCATGTTTTGGTCCATCCGACACCGCCAGGTTGCACCTCAGACTGTCCAGGAGCCCAGTGAGGCCCTGGTCCAGATCTGGGAGGAAACCCCCCCCAGGACACCATCCGTCATCTCATTAGGAGCCTCCCCCGACATTATCAGGCATGCATACAAGCACGTGGGGGCCACACAGACTACTGAGGACCATTTTGAGTTGCTGCAATGAAATGGACTAGCCTGCTGCATTATTTTTTCACTTTGATTTTCGGGGTGTCTTTGAATTCATTCCTTTGTAGGTTGATAAATTTAATTTCTGTCAAATGATGGGGCATCCTTACGTTCTAACACATTACCCCGTCCATATCAGTATCTGATGGGTTTTTAAAGTCTTCCTTTCATTTTTTAAGCTGAAATTAGTTTTATCTAAATAAAATATGCCTCGTCTATTCTACTGACGTAATGTCCAAGTAGAGATGCTTGCTTAATGGCCAATATTTAAGGATACTTTGTAATATTTTACACTGATCGGTTTTTTCTAGAGGAAAAAAAATAATTTCTATCTCTTACATCGCTGCCTTGGGCCCCATTCCAATTGTTTGCATGCTCTCCAGCCGTGTTTTAAAACTTTTGCTTTTGCCTCTGAAACATGGCATTGGTTTTTTCTTGATCTTGCCTAATTTTTTTTAACTGCGTCATCTCTGCAATGTGGGTTTGAGGATTATGATTTGTACACAATACAGTGTGCTACTGACTAGAAGATCCCAACAAGCTATGTGCTGTGACTTTCTTTGCCCCGGTTTGGCAGTGTATATGATGTTAATAGCTTTCTTGTTTTAAAGTGTATACTTTTAGTTTTTGGCTGTATTGCCTCTACTGCTTCCAACACATCAATTATTGCTGCTACACAAAACAATGTTTTTTTTGGCAAAAACGACCTACTTCAAAGTTGTCTTTTTAATAAGATGTTTTTTACGTACAGCATGGACCCCTCCCCAAAAATAGGAAGTGCTCCCAAGTGATTATACCTCATATCAACAATACATAAAGCCTGTTATTTTTTTATAACAAGTAACATGTATAATCAGTGTCAGTCATAATGGAAGTCATTTTAATCTTGCGTCACCACCACTCGTATTCAAAAATACATCTGTGCATTCCAACCCACCACCGATGGAAAGCAGATTATGTGTCTGATATGAACCCTAGATCTTGGAAGGTCAATGAAACTCTTGTAATTCCACGTAATGTGACCCAGGATGTCAGGATTTTCCCTGTGAATGGTAAGTAGGAACTCATCTGCCATCTGATGGACGCAGCGGATCACAGAGCTCAATACCCAGCTGCTGTGAGCCGGGATATCATGTGAGCGTTATGGCCAATCATAGCAATCACATGATTAAATACCTAAGACTGTCTAGTTTCCAAAAAGGGGTCATTTGGGGGGGTATTTGTCCTGTCCTGACATTTGAGGGTATTTGTACTCTCCTGACATTTTGGGGTTATTTGTACTCTCCTGACATTTGGGGGTATTTGTACTATCCTGTCATTTGGGGGTATTTGTACTGTCCTGTCATTTGGGGGTATTTGTACTGTACTGTCATTTGGGGGTATTTGTCCTGTCCTGACATTTGAGGGTATTTGTACTCTCCTGACATTTGGGGTTATTTGTACTCTCCTGACATTTGGGGGTATTTGTACTATCCTGTCATTTGGGGGTATTTGTACTGTCCTGTCATTTGGGGGTATTTGTACTGTACTGTCATTTGGGGGTATTTGTACCGTCCTGACATTTGGGGGTATTGTACTGTCCTGACATTTGGGGTTATTTGTACTGTACTGACATTTGGGGGTATTTGTACTATCCTGTCATTTGGGGGTATTTGTACTGTCCTGTCATTTGGGGGTATTTGTACTGTCCTGTCATTTGGGGGTATTTGTACTGTCCTGACATTTGGGGGTATTTGTACTGTCCTGACATTTGGGGGTATTTGTACTGTCATTTGGGGGTATTTGTACTGTCCTGCCATTTGGGGGGGATTTGTACTGTCCTGACATTTGGGGGAGGATTTGTACTGTCATTTGGGGGTATTTGTACTGTCCTGCCATTTGGGGGGGATTTGTACTGTCCTGACATTTGGGGGGGATTTGTACTGTCCTGACATTTGGGGGGGATTTGTACTGTCCTGACATTTGGGGGGTATTTGTACTGTCCTGACATTTTAGGGCCTCAAGATTTGAAACCCGACGTCAGTAAAGCAGGATAGATCAATTTTCAAATATATTGTATATCTAATAGTTTGTAGATTCTGTAACTTTGCTACAGACTAAATAATAAACACTGATTTGGGGTATCTTTACCAAAGAGCTGTAACAGAATACATTTTGGTTTAAATTTAAGAGGAAAGATGTTTTGCTTGCAAAATTTTATAACATAAATTAGGAATAATGGATTTTTGTTTTCAAAATTTTGAGTATTGTTTTGTTTATATAGCAGAAAATAAAAACAAACCCCAGTGGTGATTAAATACCACCAAAAGAAAGCTCTAAAAGATGGCTGATCCCACAGTGCCCATATCTGAGAGGATGTCTCCAGTCTATCCCAAATGTTATCCATCAGATGTTCTATCCTCCTAATTTCTATAACTGTATCCAGTAGGTCTGTCTGAGACAGGAGAACAGTTTCCTCCAGTGGAGAGGGATTGATCTCGTACCTGCTGTTAGAATATGGGTGGTCAATTTTTTAGAGGTTTTGGGTATATCTGTGAAAAGGAAGCCAAGAAGGTTGAGGACACGGTCCAAATGAAGTAACCCTCCTTAGACTTGACACAGTAAATCTTCTACCTTCCCTCAGGCTGAATCATGGGGCATAGCCAGAATATATGCAAGAGAACGCCAACTGATTGTCTGCATCTGCACCACATCTTGGATTCAGAGGGGTTATAGGAGTGTAGAACCTCAGGTTGAAGCATACTGGAGGCAGTGGCATCCCTAGGGGGTGCAGGCCGCACCGGGCGACACCATCACAGGGGGTGCAGGATGCCAGTAGTGACAGCTGCCACCGGTGTAGCAGTAAAATTAGAATCCCATGAAGATATGTATCCCCTGAAGCAACTGCGCATGTGCTGGTTTCAGGCCGAAGAAGCCGGTCACCGATCTCTGACTTTAGCACAGAGCTGCCACAGTTAACCCCTTACAGGCTACAAAATGCTGAAGCTGTTCAACCTATGCGGGGTTAACTGATCTTGCAACCCATAAGGATCAGCTTCAGCGGTTTGCAGCCTGTAAGAGGGTAACTGTGGCAGCTCTGTGCTAAAGTCGGAGATCGGCTTCTTCGGCCTGAAACCAACACATGTGCAGTTGCTTCAGGGGATACATGTCTTCATGGGATACTAATTTTACTGCTACACCGGCACCGCTCCTTCCTCTCAGGAGGGGTGACACCACATGGTACCGTACCGGGTGACACCAACCCCAGGGATGCCTCTGACTGGAGGGTTACCATTACTGATTCCATTGTCAAAGCACCTTGCTGGATCCCGGTTTAACCACTTGATCTCTGGAAGGTTTTACCCCCTTCATGTCCAGGGCATTTCTTGCTATTCGCCACTACGCTATTCTAACTGGTAATTTCACAGTCATGCAACACTGTAACCAAATTAAATTTATATAATTGTTTCACACATATAGCAATTTCTTTTGGTGGTATCTGATCACTACTGGGGTTTTTTATTTTTTGCGATACAAAAAAGACCAAAATTGGGAAGGGGTTAACATTTAGGGGTGATCAAGGGAATAAATATGTACCCAACAATGTGTAATGTGTGTATTATGTGCTGCTTTTACTAACAGATCTCTTTGTTTCTCATCCCTGCTTTGCAGGAATAAGAACCACAGATCATTCTCTGTGTACAGATTGTTCAACACAGAGCTCTGGGCTGTGATTGGACACAGCTGATCAGCAGGTCCCAGTCCTGAATCGTGTTGTGGAACCAGTCGGACTTGCTAACAGACTCCCGCTGTGTACAATCACAGCAGGTGTTGGTGGTGGGGGAGCGCATGCGTGTCCGCTAAACCCAAAAGCAGGCAGTGACAGACCAGTATGTCGCTTTGCTTGCACAGCCCGCCTGTCCACAGTACATTGCAGGCGGGGGGTCCATAAGTGGTTTTGGTACTGTTGCAGTGTTATTCTGGATTACGTTAGCAGTTTAGTTTCCTCTGTCACAAGTGATCCTGTACAATTGTCATCACTCTCTATTGCTCTACTTTTTAGGTGATTTTCAGGTTCGGGGGCTGAGAGTTACTGGGAAAGATGGTCCTACTGAAGCCCTTAGAGGAGAAGATGTCACCATCCCTTGTCTGCTGTCTGGTGTCCCAATACCGCTGAATCTAGAGAAACTATCAGTTGTCTGGACTCTCAGATTACAAAATGGAACTGAACGTGAGGTTTATGTATTTAGTAGTTACCACCATACACCATTGAGGATTGGATCTCACATGAATGACAAAGACCTCCAACAAGGCAATGCCAGTCTTTCCATACCCAACATTCAGATCACAGATGAAGGGGACTATCGCTGCTTTGTTATCTTCACTCCAGATTCCAGCTCTGCGACATCTACTCTGCAAGTATCAGGTACACAGTGAGATCCGCAAGAAAAGAGAAAAATTAGGTGCACTAGACAGTGCTGATAATGCATTTATTGATAATGAAAGGAATAAAAATAATTATACTCACACATTGGGGTTGACTTATTAAAGGCAAATAGGCTGTGCACCATACAAGGTGTAGTTGCACACTACAAGTGCAGTTACTCCAGAGCTTTGTAAATGAGATAAAGATTCACTTTGCAAATACCCAATCATGTGCAAGGAAAATTGAAAAAAATGCACTATTGCTTGCACATGATTGGACGATGGAAGTCAGCAGAGCTTTTGCTCATTTATTAAGCTCTAGACAACTGCTCTTGCAAAGTGCACAGTCTATTTGCCTTTAGTAAATCAACCCAACAGTGCATGGGTCATTCACAACGAGCTGTCTTCACCAGGTGTAAAATTGTAAAAAAAATCTGGACTCCCTCACTACTATATAGTATGTGGGGATGAAGAGTCCAGACTGCAACCCGAGCAGCCATATAATCCAGCCAAGACCTCAAAAGTAACAGCCATCCTATGACCATGTACAGGCTCCACATCTACTCTAGGCACATGCGATTTGTTTTGTCTCGAATCAAAATTATATCCGCTCTCCCCGGACCCCGCATTCACTATATCCGCTCTCCCCGGACCCTGTATTCACTATATCCGCTCTCCCCGGACCCCGCATTCACTATATTCGCTCTCCCCGGACCCCGCAGTCACTATATCTGCTCTCCTCGGACCCCGCATTCACTATATCCCCTCTCCCCGGACCCCGCATTCACTATATCCGCTCTCCCCGGACCCCGCATTCACTATATCCGCTCTCCCCGGACCCCGCATTCACTATATCCGCTCTCCCTGGACCCCGTATATTCACTGTGTCTGCTCTCCCTGGACCCCGCATTCACTATACTACAGTTCTAGGAACTGTCACGTGTCCCAGAAGACTATGGGGATGGATAGGGGAGGACAACTTCCACTTCAAATAGCCTAGGCAATCGCAGCAGACGTGGGAGTGGGTACCTGGCAATACCCGCTCCCCCATTCCAATCCCCAAAGGTGCCAATCCTTAATGGGGAGCAGGGGACCAGTCTTTAAAGTCGAACTTCCCCTTTTGGGTGGAGCTCCGCTTTAAGTATTATTATATCTCCTTTATCTATATCTGTCATTACTTTTAATGTTATCAGTATTTGTGTGATCTCTCTTTGCACATATCGAATACAACCCCAAAACTGGAACAACACAAACAGCAACAAATTTCAATGAATCTGAAATAGATGACAACATTGATAAAATTCAAATTCAAAAATAAAATCGAATTCAAATTCAAAAATGAAATGGCAACATATTGCAATAAATACAGTAAGGTATAAAAGTGAAATGAGATGATGATTCCTACTTGGGCTGCTTTATAGGATAGAAATAAAGGAAAGGTCCGGCTTACATCAACCAGAAGTGGTTACATACCAATATCCACAATGAACCCAAATCATATATTCAGTAAATCACTTGTGTGAAAGAGACATCATGCAGAGAGCAGATAAAATCTCGTAGTGCTTAGCAATAGGGATGGGCTTCATGTTGGAGCCGTTTGTGTGTTTGGTGAACACATGACCAGTATGGGTGCTCAGCGGGCTATTCACTCACCCCGCACACCCACAATGCACTGCGCCTTGACAATGCATTGTGATTGGTCAAGGCAATGCACCTTGTTGCAGGTTTTGGTTCATTGTGACCGCAGGTCAGGTGCAATGCTTTGACCAATCACAGCGTGTGATGACATTTACCCCGCCCCCTTGTGACGTCATGACAGTATATAAAAACTGTCATATCGGGCACAGCTGTCAGATGGTGGGAGCCAGTGTCGCAAGTTTTTTTTTCTTTCTTTTTCGGGTGGTGGTGGCGGCGGCGGACATCGTGATTGACGTTGGATCTACATTAATTTTTTTTATTTTTGTTTTTAATAAAGGACTTGTCAAAGTCTGTCCCCTGTTTTTTTTTACACTACACTTTTTTTTTGTGAATGGGTAGCAGTACCATCTACCACTTACTCATTCACATGGTGGGGGGGCCGGGATCTGGGGTCCCCCTTGTTAAAGGGGGCTTCCAGATTCTGATAAGCCCCTCGCCCGCAGACCCCCACAACCACCAGCCACGGTTGTGGAAAGAGGCTCTTGTCCCCATCAAGCACCCCCCCCATGTTGAGGGCATATGGCCTGGTATGGTTCTTGAGGGGGGGCGCTCGCTCGTCCCCCACAGCATTATCAGTGCCTCCTCATCAATGCCCACCAGTGCTGCCTCATCAGTGCAGCCTATCAGTGCCCATCAGTACTGCCTATCGGTGCAGCCTCATCAGTATGCATGATGAAGCTGAATTCAAGAAAGCCGTTCAGTTTGCGGTAGAACATTTGAACAGACCAAAAATTTGCCGTGAACGTCGAACCTAATCCAAGTCTATGGGGCTCGAACTTGCAAATTCAAAAGTGTCCAGGCTTACATGCAAGGTTTTGGCCATAAAAGTGGTATGGGGTAAGGGGCAGTCATTTTTCAGTGCTTAACCACTTGCCAACCACGCTATAGCCGAAAGACAGCTACAGTGCTGTTGTCCAGTTCTGGAAGGGCGTCCATGGACGTCCTCCCAGAACGCGAAAGTGCCTGGTAGGCAAGTGGGTAAAGTAAAAAAACAAATTAGAAAAATTCCTTTAAATATCATGCCTGGGGGTCCCCTTAAACTACCTGAGAAGTTGCACATCCGTACAATGTATAGAACCTGCTGCAGCAGGACTCACACCGTAACCCTTCTATTCATGACGAGTGCAGGATTGGACCCGGCTCTAAAAATTCTAATTATATGCACTTGTCATACAGGTGCAGAAAAACTGGGCCTTGGGTGTTGGTGGTGCTTGAAAAATGTAACCCCTCACAGTTACTCTTGCTGGGCACAGGCATGAGCCCTGCAGTTAAAAATTGTTAACAATTGCAGAAAAATGGTAAAAAAATTTTGAAATGACATGCACCTGTGAAACAAGTGCCAAAAAATTGGGCTTTGGGTGTTGGTGGTGCTCTAATCCAAAGAAATTGTTGGAATCTAGAAAAATCAGGATTCAGGAATAGGATAGGCAGCATAGGCAGTCTTCAAGGGATCCCAGATCCCTAACAAATGTAATCAGTTACATCAGCATCAGGGCCAAGATAGTTGCTGTTGATCCAGGACTGATTCATTTTGATAACTGTCAGCTGTTCAATGGAGTCTGTGGACAGACGCACTCTTTTATCCATTACAAAACCTCCAGCAGCACTGAATGTCCATTCTGAAAGCACGCTGGATGCAGGACAGGCCAGTAGCTCGATGGCATATTGAGCAAGTTCTGGCCAGTGATCCATCCTCAAGACCCAGTAACCCAGTGGATGCTCAGTTGGAAAGGTCTTCAAGTCTGCTCTTGCCCCTAGATAATCCTCCACCATATGATGCAGATTCTGCTGATGGGTGCTTAAACCTAACAGTCCTGGGCGCTGAGGACTAAACAACTGTTTAACCACTTGCCCTCCAGAGGATTTACCCCCCTTAATGACCACGCCTCTTTTTGCTACTCGGCGTTGCACTAATTCAACTGATAATTGCGCGGTCATTCAATGCTGTACCCAAACGAAATTTACGTCCTTTTTTTCACATAAATAGAGATTTCTTTCGGTGGTATTTGATCACCTGTGCGCTTTTTATTTTACATGCTATAAACAGAAAAAGACCAAAAATTTTGAAGAAAAACTATATTTTTTAATTTCAGCTATAAAAAATATATAGTAAACTCAAAGTTAGTTATAAATTTAAGCCAAAATGTATTCTGCTCCATGTTTTTGGTAAAAAAAATCCCAATAAGTGTATATTGATTGCTTTGTGTGGAAGTTATAGCGTCTACAAACTATGGGAGAGATACTGTAATTTACGCCATTTTTTTGCTATACAGCGCTGTGCTAGTTTAACGGACAATTGCGCGGTCATGCAATATGGTACATAAATTAAATTTATGTTGTTTTTTTCACACAAATAGAGCTTTCTTTCGGTGGTATTTGATTGTCTGTGCATTTTTTATTTTTTGCGCTATAAAAAAAAAAGGCTGACAATTTTGAGAAAAAAAAACAATATTTTGGACTTTTTGCTATAAAACATGCCCAGTAAAAAAATTTAAAAATCAAATTTTGTCATAAATTTCGGCCAAAATGCATTCTGCGACATGTCTTTGCTACAAAAAACCCCCAATAATGTAAATTAATTGGTTTACGTGAAAGTTATAGCGTTTACAAATGGCGGGAAAGATACTGGGATTTTAAAATTTTTTTTTTTATACTAATAATTAGAGATGAGCGAATCGAAGTATCCGAAGTGGAATTCGAGTCGAATATCGGAAAAATTTCGATTCGTGCCGAATCCGAAAAATAGCCTAATTCGGACGCGCGAATCGAAATTTTTCAGAAAATGGCGGCTGACATGTGCGGCGACGGAGCGGGGATGTCGGGGAAGGCGCGCAGACAAGGCGCGCTGCCCCATAATGCATTCCTCAACGACATGTGATCGCATCAGCCAATCAGCAGCCAGCCAGCCAGCACTGTGTAATGGTCGAGGTATATATAGCGGCCATTTTGGAAATCTTCATTTGCCTGCAGTCATTGAACAGAGGCAGACCGCTCTGTACTAGGGACAGGGACAGAGTTAGGGCCACAGAAACGAGAATTGGGGGCAGAGAAAAGTTACTTAGGGACAGAGAACCATTACTCAGGGACACAGACTTGTTAATGAGGGCCACAGAATCGTTATTTAGGGACAAAGAAACGCTAGTTAGGGCCACAGAATTCATACTCAGGGACAGACAGAATTGTTACTCAGTGCCAGAGAATTGTTACTTAGGGCCACAGAAACGTTATTAGGGCCACAGAATTTTTACTCAGGGACAGACAGAATTGTTACTGAGTGCCAGAGAATTGTTACTCAGGGACAGACAGAATTGTTACTGAGTGCCAGAGAATTGTTACTCAGGGCCACAGAATTCATACTCAGGGACAGACAGAATTGTTACTCAGGGACAGACAGAATTGTTACTGAGTGCCAGAGAATTGTTACTCAGGGACAGACAGAATTGTTACTGAGTGCCAGAGAATTGTTACTCGCACAGACACCAAATTGTTACTCGCACAGACACAGAATTGTTACTCGCACAGACACAGAATTGTTACTCGCACAGACACAGAATTGTTACTCGCACAGACACAGAATTGTTACTCAGGGCCACAGAATTCATACTCAGGGACAGACAGAATTGTTACTCAGGGACAGACAGAATTGTTACTGAGTGCCAGAGAATTGTTACTCAGGGACAGACAGAATTGTTACTGAGTGCCAGAGAATTGTTACTCAGGGACAGACAGAATTGTTACTGAGTGCCAGAGAATTGTTACTCGCACAGACACAAAATTGTTACTCGCACAGACACAGAATTGTTACTCGCACAGACACAGAATTGTTACTCGCACAGACACAGAATTGTTACTCAGGGCCACAGAATTCATACTCAGGGACAGACAGAATTGTTACTCAGGGACAGACAGAATTGTTACTGAGTGCCAGAGAATTGTTACTCAGGGACAGACAGAATTGTTACTGAGTGCCAGAGAATTGTTACTCAGGGACAGACAGAATTGTTACTGAGTGCCAGAGAATTGTTACTCGCACAGACACAAAATTGTTACTCGCACAGACACAGAATTGTTACTCGCACAGACACAGAATTGTTACTCGCACAGACACAGAATTGTTACTCAGGGCCACAGAATTCATACTCAGGGACAGACAGAATTGTTACTCAGGGACAGACAGAATTGTTACTGAGTGCCAGAGAATTGTTACTCAGGGCCACAGAATTCATACTCAGGGACAGACAGAATTGTTACTCAGGGACAGACAGAATTGTTACTGAGTGCCAGAGAATTGTTACTCAGGGACAGACAGAATTGTTACTGAGTGCCAGAGAATTGTTACTCAGGGCCACAGAATTCATACTCAGGGACAGACAGAATTGTTACTCAGGGACAGACAGAATTGTTACTGAGTGCCAGAGAATTGTTACTCAGGGACAGACAGAATTGTTACTGAGTGCCAGAGAATTGTTACTCAGGGACAGACAGAATTGTTACTGAGTGCCAGAAAATTGTTACTCGCACAGACACAGAATTGTTACTCGCACAGACACAGAATTGTTACTCGCACAGACACAGAATTGTTACTCAGGGCCACAGAATTCATACTCAGGGACAGACAGAATTGTTACTCAGGGACAGACAGAATTGTTACTGAGTGCCAGAGAATTGTTACTCAGGGACAGACAGAATTGTTACTGAGTGCCAGAGAATTGTTACTCAGGGACAGACAGAATTGTTACTGAGTGCCAGAGAATTGTTACTCGCACAGACACAAAATTGTTACTCGCACAGACACAGAATTGTTACTCGCACAGACACAGAATTGTTACTCGCACAGACACAGAATTGTTACTCAGGGCCACAGAATTCATACTCAGGGACAGACAGAATTGTTACTCAGGGACAGACAGAATTGTTACTGAGTGCCAGAGAATTGTTACTCAGGGACAGACAGAATTGTTACTGAGTGCCAGAGAATTGTTACTCAGGGACAGACAGAATTGTTACTGAGTGCCAGAGAATTGTTACTCAGGGACAGACAGAATTGTTACTGAGTGCCAGAGAATTGTTACTCGCACAGACACAGAATTGTTACTCGCACAGACACAGAATTGTTACTCGCACAGACACAGAATTGTTACTCAGGGCCACAGAATTCATACTCAGGGACAGACAGAATTGTTACTCAGGGACAGACAGAATTGTTACTGAGTGCCAGAGAATTGTTACTCAGGGACAGACAGAATTGTTAATGAGTGCCAGAGAATTGTTACTCAGGGACAGACAGAATTGTTACTGAGTGCCAGAGAATTGTTACTCGCACAGACACAGAATTGTTACTCGCACAGACACAGAATTGTTACTCGCACAGACACAGAATTGTTACTCAGGGCCACAGAATTCATACTCAGGGACAGACAGAATTGTTACTCAGGGACAGACAGAATTGTTACTGAGTGCCAGAGAATTGTTACTCAGGGACAGACAGAATTGTTACTGAGTGCCAGAGAATTGTTACTCAGGGACAGACAGAATTGTTACTGAGTGCCAGAGAATTGTTACTCGCACAGACACAAAATTGTTACTCGCACAGACACAGAATTGTTACTCGCACAGACACAGAATTGTTACTCGCACAGACACAGAATTGTTACTCGCACAGACACAGAATTGTTACTCAGGGCCACAGAATTCATACTCAGGGACAGACAGAATTGTTACTCAGGGACAGACAGAATTGTTACTGAGTGCCAGAGAATTGTTACTCAGGGACAGACAGAATTGTTACTGAGTGCCAGAGAATTGTTACTCAGGGACAGACAGAATTGTTACTGAGTGCCAGAGAATTGTTACTCAGGGACAGACAGAATTGTTACTGAGTGCCAGAGAATTGTTACTCGCACAGACACAGAATTGTTACTCGCACAGACACAGAATTGTTACTCGCACAGACACAGAATTGTTACTCAGGGCCACAGAATTCATACTCAGGGACAGACAGAATTGTTACTCAGGGACAGACAGAATTGTTACTGAGTGCCAGAGAATTGTTACTCAGGGACAGACAGAATTGTTACTGAGTGCCAGAGAATTGTTACTCAGGGACAGACAGAATTGTTACTGAGTGCCAGAGAATTGTTACTCAGGGACAGACAGAATTGTTACTGAGTGCCAGAGAATTGTTACTCGCACAGACACAGAATTGTTACTCGCACAGACACAGAATTGTTACTCAGGGCCACAGAATTCATACTCAGGGACAGACAGAATTGTTACTCAGGGACAGACAGAATTGTTACTGAGTGCCAGAGAATTGTTACTCAGGGACAGACAGAATTGTTACTGAGTGCCAGAGAATTGTTACTCAGGGACAGACAGAATTGTTACTGAGTGCCAGAGAATTGTTACTCGCACAGACACAAAATTGTTACTCGCACAGACACAGAATTGTTACTCGCACAGACACAGAATTGTTACTCGCACAGACACAGAATTGTTACTCAGGGCCACAGAATTCATACTCAGGGACAGACAGAATTGTTACTCAGGGACAGACAGAATTGTTACTGAGTGCCAGAGAATTGTTACTCAGGGCCACAGAATTCATACTCAGGGACAGACAGAATTGTTACTCAGGGACAGACAGAATTGTTACTGAGTGCCAGAGAATTGTTACTCAGGGACAGACAGAATTGTTACTGAGTGCCAGAGAATTGTTACTCAGGGCCACAGAATTCATACTCAGGGACAGACAGAATTGTTACTCAGGGACAGACAGAATTGTTACTGAGTGCCAGAGAATTGTTACTCAGGGACAGACAGAATTGTTACTGAGTGCCAGAGAATTGTTACTCAGGGACAGACAGAATTGTTACTGAGTGCCAGAGAATTGTTACTCGCACAGACACAAAATTGTTACTCGCACAGACACAGAATTGTTACTCGCACAGACACAGAATTGTTACTCGCACAGACACAGAATTGTTACTCAGGGCCACAGAATTCATACTCAGGGACAGACAGAATTGTTACTCAGGGACAGACAGAATTGTTACTGAGTGCCAGAGAATTGTTACTCAGGGACAGACAGAATTGTTACTGAGTGCCAGAGAATTGTTACTCAGGGACAGACAGAATTGTTACTGAGTGCCAGAGAATTGTTACTCAGGGACAGACAGAATTGTTACTGAGTGCCAGAGAATTGTTACTCGCACAGACACAGAATTGTTACTCGCACAGACACAGAATTGTTACTCGCACAGACACAGAATTGTTACTCAGGGCCACAGAATTCATACTCAGGGACAGACAGAATTGTTACTCAGGGACAGACAGAATTGTTACTGAGTGCCAGAGAATTGTTACTCAGGGACAGACAGAATTGTTACTGAGTGCCAGAGAATTGTTACTCAGGGACAGACAGAATTGTTACTGAGTGCCAGAGAATTGTTACTCGCACAGACACAGAATTGTTACTCGCACAGACACAGAATTGTTACTCGCACAGACACAGAATTGTTACTCAGGGCCACAGAATTCATACTCAGGGACAGACAGAATTGTTACTCAGGGACAGACAGAATTGTTACTGAGTGCCAGAGAATTGTTACTCAGGGACAGACAGAATTGTTACTGAGTGCCAGAGAATTGTTACTCAGGGACAGACAGAATTGTTACTGAGTGCCAGAGAATTGTTACTCGCACAGACACAAAATTGTTACTCGCACAGACACAGAATTGTTACTCGCACAGACACAGAATTGTTACTCGCACAGACACAGAATTGTTACTCGCACAGACACAGAATTGTTACTCAGGGCCACAGAATTCATACTCAGGGACAGACAGAATTGTTACTCAGGGACAGACAGAATTGTTACTGAGTGCCAGAGAATTGTTACTCAGGGACAGACAGAATTGTTACTGAGTGCCAGAGAATTGTTACTCAGGGACAGACAGAATTGTTACTGAGTGCCAGAGAATTGTTACTCAGGGACAGACAGAATTGTTACTGAGTGCCAGAGAATTGTTACTCGCACAGACACAGAATTGTTACTCGCACAGACACAGAATTGTTACTCGCACAGACACAGAATTGTTACTCAGGGCCACAGAATTCATACTCAGGGACAGACAGAATTGTTACTCAGGGACAGACAGAATTGTTACTGAGTGCCAGAGAATTGTTACTCAGGGACAGACAGAATTGTTACTGAGTGCCAGAGAATTGTTACTCAGGGACAGACAGAATTGTTACTGAGTGCCAGAGAATTGTTACTCGCACAGACACAAAATTGTTACTCGCACAGACACAGAATTGTTACTCGCACAGACACAGAATTGTTACTCGCACAGACACAGAATTGTTACTCGCACAGACACAGAATTGTTACTCAGGGCCACAGAATTCATACTCAGGGACAGACAGAATTGTTACTCAGGGACAGACAGAATTGTTACTGAGTGCCAGAGAATTGTTACTCAGGGACAGACAGAATTGTTACTGAGTGCCAGAGAATTGTTACTCAGGGACAGACAGAATTGTTACTGAGTGCCAGAGAATTGTTACTCGCACAGACACAGAATTGTTACTCGCACAGACACAGAATTGTTACTCGCACAGACACAGAATTGTTACTCAGGGCCACAGAATTCATACTCAGGGACAGACAGAATTGTTACTCAGGGACAGACAGAATTGTTACTGAGTGCCAGAGAATTGTTACTCAGGGACAGACAGAATTGTTACTGAGTGCCAGAGAATTGTTACTCGCACAGACACAAAATTGTTACTCGCACAGACACAGAATTGTTACTGAAGGCCACAGAACTGTTACTTAGGGCCACAGAATTGTTACTCGCACAGACACAGAATTGTTACTCGCACAGACACAGAACTGTTACTGAGGGCCACAGAACTGTTACTTAGGGCCACAGAATTGTTACTCGCACAGACACAGAATTGTTACTCGCACAGACACAGAATTGTTACTCAGGGACACAGAATTGTTACTCAGGGACACCTAATCGTTGAATTAAAGAGTATGTCAGACAACATGCAGAGGAGTGGCAGAGGAGGCAATGTTTTAGGAGCGAGCAGACGTGGCAGCAGAGGAAGGGGTCGAGGCAGCAGTATTCGCAGCCAGAGGCCAGTGCTCCCGGTGTCATCCAGCGGTCGTGTCTCCACCGACAACCCTGCCGTCATTGATTGGTTGGCTCGGTCGTCTTCCTCTTCCCAGGTCACCTCTGACACCTACAGCCAACGGTCGGTGGGTACGTCAGACACAACCGTTAGTTGGCATGGCCCGGGAGCAAGCCCACTGAAATCACGTGTCCTCTACCTGCCCCTGTCCTTTGCTGTTCCCTCACCAAGCGAAGTATCGCATGCTGTGGGCTCAGCCCCACTGTACAGTGAGGAAGAGCTAACAGAGGGCGGTCAGGAACGGGGGGAGACATCGGCCTTTTCAGCAGCCAGGCGAACAAGTACTGGCGAGGAGAGTGGCTCGGTAGCCGGTCTAGAGACAGGTCTGTCTCCTGACCCAGACGCAGCCGAGGGGGCTAGTAGTGAGGCGGAGACCGTACTTGATGATGAGGAGGTTGATCGCACTTGGCTGCCTCGTCGTCATCAGGCAATTTCTTCCGCATCATCAGGAGAAGAGGGTGCCAGCTTGGCAGCGAGCGAAACAGTCGGTGGGTTGCCCAGGAGGCAGCAGGGTCGCATCAGTGTCAGTGGAGCCAAACGTCCACGGAGTAGAGCACCAGCTCCACTGCAGCCTACCACCACGGCCAGTAGTGGTGCCGGTGCGCACGGAGGAAGTAGCAGTCAGCCAGTGAAGAGTAGCGGGGGCAAAGTTTCCTACTCGGTGGTGTGGCAATTTTTCGTCAAGCCGCCCGAGGAAGTAAACGTAGCCGTATGTCGACTATGTGGCCAGAAATGCAAGCGTGGCCAGGGGGCCCATGTTGGGACTACAGCGTTGCGTCAGCATATGCAGCGTCACCATTCGGTGGCCTGGGAAAACCGTGATAAAGATACGGCGGTTCTGCCTGCCCCAGCCCCCGCTCCATCACCCGCTCCGTTACTTGCTCCGTCACCCGACGTCGTCAATCACCCTCTATCAGCCAGTCAAGGCTCCAACACCTCTGCTGAGGGGAGTTGTCGCTCGTTGGCATCTTCCGCTCGTTCAGATGCTCCTTCTCCTGCTACTCCTCTTCTCGGATTCCGTCAACAGTCTTTCTTGGAATCCGTATCCAAGAGACAACAGTTTGCGAGCACGCACCCGACGGTGCAAAAGCTGAACGTCCTCCTGTCCAAGTTGCTGGTGCTGCAGTCCCTCCCTTTCCAACTGGTGGACTCAGCACCTTTCCGAGAAATGATGGCTTGTGCCGCGCCGCGGTGGAGAGTGCCAAGCCGTCATTTCTTTGCCCAAAAGGCAGTGCCAGCCCTGCATTCACATGTAGAAGAGATGGTGGGCCAGTCTTTGAGCATGTCGGTCTCTGCCAAAGTGCACGGCAGCGCCGACGTGTGGAGCTGTAACTACGGTCAGGGACAGTACATGTCATTTACGGCCCACTGGGTGAACGTGGTGCCGGCACAGCCGCACCAGCAACTTGGACAGGTCACGACGCTTTTGCCTCCACGTTTGCACGTCCTTGGTCCAGCAAGCATGTCCGCCTCTACCACCTCTTTTTCCGCCGTGTCCTCAGCCGCCACCCCCGTGCCAAGTCCCATTAACCGACCGGCATATCACATGTGCAGGGCGCAACGGTGTCACGCTGTGCTGCACCTGGTATGCCTTGGCGAACGTAGTCACACAGGGGAGGAACTTCTGAGTGTAATGAACAGAGAAATCGACAGATGGCTGTCTCCGCGCAAACTGAAAATCGGAACCATGTTGACCGACAACGGAAAGAACATGGTGTCTGCTCTGCGTCAAGGAAGGTTGTGCCATGCGCCATGCATGGCTCACGTGTTCAATCTGGTTGTCAAGCGGTTCCTAAAATCCACCATCCCACTGCAAGACATCCTTAAAATGTCACGTAAACTGTGCATGCATTTCAGCCATTCCTACACCGCAAAGAACACCCTCATTGAGCTGCAGCGGCAGAACGGAATTCCACAGCATCGCCTGATCTGCGACGTTGCAACAAGGTGGAATTCAACCCTACACATGTTAGACCGCCTTTACGAGCAGCGAAAGGCCATCACCGATTTCCTGATGTTACAAGCGGATAAAGGTACTCCCCTGTGTAACTTAGATGTCAGCCATTGGCAGCTCATGCGTGACACCTGCCGCTTGCTCAGGCCCTTTGAGGAGGCCACGCTATTCGTGAGTCGGCAGGACTATGGGATGAACGACGTCATTCCTCTGTTGCACGTCCTGGAACAAATGCTGTTAACAATGGCTGGTCAGGGTGCGGTAGACGTGGCGCACAGATCTCAACGCCACATGACCCCTGTGGGGGCAGGACAGGAAGAAGAGGAGGAGGTAGAGGAGGACATTTGTGCTCAGGAATTATTGAGTGAAATGGGTGTTTTTTCCACTCAGCGGACAGGAGTGGAGGAGCAGGAGCATCTGGTAGAGGAGGAGGAGGAGGAGACAGAGGACCCAGACGCACCGTGGCAGTATGCTGTGGAGATGGAGGCAGGGAGTCCCTCGCATTCCTTGGCACAAATGGCCCATAGCATGCTCGGTTGCTTGCGTAGCGACAGCCGAATAATAACCATCAGACAGAGGGATGACTTTTGGCTGTCCACCTTGTTGGACCCTCGCTACCGGTCCAAAATGGTGGCCTTTTTCACACCTGCTGAGAGGGAGGCCAAAATTACGTACTATAAAAACCACCTATGTAGTCAGTTGGTCTCTGCCTTTGTGCGCCAACGTCCATCCTCAGACACTGTGGGCCCTGTGCGCTCGCGTTCCGCTGGCATGGCAGCAGGGGAGGGGTGGGGTGGTAGGAGCAGTGGCAGCTCCACCAGCAGCGGCTGCCTCAGTCTGCAGTCGATGATGAGTAGCTTTCTTCACCAGCGCAGTGAGGAAACTACTAACCAGCCGCAGCAGCAGCAGCAGCATCAGGTGGACCTGGAGCAGGAGCTCAAACAACAGGCTTGGGCCTACTTGGACAGCACCCTGCCAACCGAGGTAGACAATCCCCTTGACTACTGGGCAACGAAACTTGACCTTTGGCCCCAACTAGCTGAATTTGCCCTTGAAAGGCTGTCATGCCCGGCCAGTAGCGTGGCATCGGAGCGCGTGTTTAGTGCGGCAGGAGGTATTGTAACTCCGCGGAGGACACGACTGTCCACCCAAAGTGTGGAGAGACTCACGTTTGTGAAAATGAATCAGGCGTGGATTAGTCTGGATTTCAAACCACCAGTTCCTGACACAACTGACTAAATCCGCCATGAATCATGCCTCAAACATGTGCCACTTTCAGGTCTCCTCACACTGCTGGTGTGTTGAATTTTTGGACATAGGGTGCTGGCAGATTACGGGCCTCCTATAGCTGCTGCCAGGCCCCTAATCTGCCATAGGCCCCTATATACCACCTCCTCATGCTGCTGCCAGGTCCAGAGTCTCTCATGGGTCCCTGTACGGCCTCCCATTGCTGCTGTCTCCATCGCCACACTCTGCCATGTGCCACTTTCAGGTCTCCTCACACTGCTGTTGTGTTTAATTTTTTTAAAATAGGGTGCTGCAAGATAACGGGCCTCCTATAGCTGCTGCCAGGCCCCTTATCTGCCATGGGCCCCTATATACCGCCTCCTCATGCTGCTGCTAGGTCCAGAGTCTCTCATGGGTCCCTGTACGGCCTCCCATTGCTGCTGTCTCCATCGCCACACTCTGCTGCCATGTGCCACTTTCAGGTCTCTTCACACTGTTGGTGTGTTTAATTTTTTGACATAGGGTGCAGGCAGATTACGGGCCTCCTATAGCTGCTGCCAGGCCCCTAATCTGCCATAGGCCCCTATATACCGCCTCCTCATGCTGCTGCCAAGTCTAGAGTCCCTCATGGGTCCCTGTACGGCCTCCCATTGCTGCTGTCTCCATCGCCACACTCTGCTGCCATGTGCCACTTTCAGGTCTCTTCACACTGTTGGTGTGTTTAATTTTTTGACATAGGGTGCATGGGCCCCCCTACCTCCTGGTCACGCTGCTGCTGAGCCCACAGTGTGACCTGGGTCCCTGTACGGCCTCCCATTGCTTACACTCTGCCATGTGCCACTTTGAGGTCTCCTCACACTACTGCGCTTGTCCATTTTGACATAGGTTGCTGGCAGATTAGAGGACTTCCATAGGTTCCGCCAGGCCCCATATCGGCCATGGGCCCCCCTACCTCCTGGTCACGCTGCTGCTGAGCCCACAGTGTGACCTGGGTCCCTGTACGGCCTCCCATTGCTTACACTCTGCCATGTGCCACTTTGAGGTCTCCTCACACTACTGCGCTTGTCCATTTTGACATAGGTTGCTGGCAGATTCCAGGACTTCCATAGGTTCCGCCAGGCCCCATATCGGCCATGGGCCCCCCTACCTCCTGGTCATGCTGCTGCTGAGCCCACAGTGTGACCTGGGTCCCTGTACGGCCTCCCATTGCTTACACTCTGCCATGTGCCACTTTGAGGTCTCCTCACACTACTGCGCTTGTCCATTTTGACATAGGTTGCTGGCAGATTCCAGGACTTCCATAGGTTCCGCCATGCCCCATATCGGCCATGGGCCCCCCTACCTCCTGGTCACGCTGCTGCTGAGCCCACAGTGTGACCTGGGTCCCTGTACGGCCTCCCATTGCTTACACTCTGCCATGTGCCACTTTGAGGTCTCCTCACACTACTGCGCTTGTCCATTTTGACATAGGTTGCTGGCAGATTCCAGGACTTCCATAGGTTCCGCCAGGCCCCATATCGGCCATGGGCCCCCCTACCTCCTGGTCACGCTGCTGCTGAGCCCACAGTGTGACCTGGGTCCCTGTACGGCCTCCCATTGCTTACACTCTGCCATGTGCCACTTTGAGGTCTCCTCACACTACTGCGCTTGTCCATTTTGACATAGGTTGCTGGCAGATTCCAGGACTTCCATAGGTTCCGCCAGGCCCCATATCGGCCATGGGCCCCCCTACCTCCTGGTCACGCTGCTGCTGAGCCCACAGTGTGACCTGGGTCCCTGTACGGCCTCCCATTGCTTACACTCTGCCATGTGCCACTTTGAGGTCTCCTCACACTACTGCGCTTGTCCATTTTGACATAGGTTGCTGGCAGATTAGAGGACTTCCATAGGTTCCGCCAGGCCCCATATCGGCCATGGGCCCCCCTACCTCCTGGTCACGCTGCTGCTGAGCCCACAGTGTGACCTGGGTCCCTGTACGGCCTCCCATTGCTTACACTCTGCCATGTGCCACTTTGAGGTCTCCTCACACTACTGCGCTTGTCCATTTTGACATAGGTTGCTGGCAGATTAGAGGACTTCCATAGGTTCCGCCAGGCCCCATATCGGCCATGGGCCCCCCTACCTCCTGGTCACGCTGCTGCTGAGCCCACAGTGTGACCTGGGTCCCTGTACGGCCTCCCATTGCTTACACTCTGCCATGTGCCACTTTGAGGTCTCCTCACACTACTGCGCTTGTCCATTTTGACATAGGTTGCTGGCAGATTAGAGGACTTCCATAGGTTCCGCCAGGCCCCATATCGGCCATGGGCCCCCCTACCTCCTGGTCACGCTGCTGCTGAGCCCACAGTGTGACCTGGGTCCCTGTACGGCCTCCCATTGCTTACACTCTGCCATGTGCCACTTTGAGGTCTCCTCACACTACTGCGCTTGTCCATTTTGACATAGGTTGCTGGCAGATTCCAGGACTTCCATAGGTTCCGCCAGGCCCCATATCGGCCATGGGCCCCCCTACCTCCTGGTCACGCTGCTGCTGAGCCCACAGTGTGACCTGGGTCCCTGTACGGCCTCCCATTGCTTACACTCTGCCATGTGCCACTTTGAGGTCTCCTCACACTACTGCGCTTGTCCATTTTGACATAGGTTGCTGGCAGATTCCAGGACTTCCATAGGTTCCGCCAGGCCCCATATCGGCCATGGGCCCCCCTACCTCCTGGTCACGCTGCTGCTGAGCCCACAGTGTGACCTGGGTCCCTGTACGGCCTCCCATTGCTTACACTCTGCCATGTGCCACTTTGAGGTCTCCTCACACTACTGCGCTTGTCCATTTTGACATAGGTTGCTGGCAGATTCCAGGACTTCCATAGGTTCCGCCAGGCCCCATATCGGCCATGGGCCCCCCTACCTCCTGGTCACGCTGCTGCTGAGCCCACAGTGTGACCTGGGTCCCTGTACGGCCTCCCATTGCTTACACTCTGCCATGTGCCACTTTGAGGTCTCCTCACACTACTGCGCTTGTCCATTTTGACATAGGTTGCTGGCAGATTAGAGGACTTCCATAGGTTCCGCCAGGCCCCATATCGGCCATGGGCCCCCCTACCTCCTGGTCACGCTGCTGCTGAGCCCACAGTGTGACCTGGGTCCCTGTACGGCCTCCCATTGCTTACACTCTGCCATGTGCCACTTTGAGGTCTCCTCACACTACTGCGCTTGTCCATTTTGACATAGGTTGCTGGCAGATTAGAGGACTTCCATAGGTTCCGCCAGGCCCCATATCGGCCATGGGCCCCCCTACCTCCTGGTCATGCTGCTGCTGAGCCCACAGTGTGACCTGGGTCCCTGTACGGCCTCCCATTGCTTACACTCTGCCATGTGCCACTTTGAGGTCTCCTCACACTACTGCGCTTGTCCATTTTGACATAGGTTGCTGGCAGATTAGAGGACTTCCATAGGTTCAGCCAGGCCCCATATCGGCCATGGGCCCCCCTACCTCCTGGTCACGCTGCTGCTGAGCCCACAGTGTGACCTGGGTCCCTGTACGGCCTCCCATTGCTTACACTCTGCCATGTGCCACTTTGAGGTCTCCTCACACTACTGCGCTTGTCCATTTTGACATAGGTTGCTGGCAGATTCCAGGACTTCCATAGGTTCCGCCAGGCCCCATATCGGCCATGGGCCCCCCTACCTCCTGGTCACGCTGCTGCTGAGCCCACAGTGTGACCTGGGTCCCTGTACGGCCTCCCATTGCTTACACTCTGCCATGTGCCACTTTGAGGTCTCCTCACACTACTGCGCTTGTCCATTTTGACATAGGTTGCTGGCAGATTAGAGGACTTCCATAGGTTCCGCCAGGCCCCATATCGGCCATGGGCCCCCCTACCTCCTGGTCACGCTGCTGCTGAGCCCACAGTGTGACCTGGGTCCCTGTACGGCCTCCCATTGCTTACACTCTGCCATGTGCCACTTTGAGGTCTCCTCACACTACTGCGCTTGTCCATTTTGACATAGGTTGCTGGCAGATTAGAGGACTTCCATAGGTTCCGCCAGGCCCCATATCGGCCATGGGCCCCCCTACCTCCTGGTCACGCTGCTGCTGAGCCCACAGTGTGACCTGGGTCCCTGTACGGCCTCCCATTGCTTACACTCTGCCATGTGCCACTTTGAGGTCTCCTTACACTACTGCGCTTGTCCATTTTGACATAGGTTGCTGGCAGATTCCAGGACTTCCATAGGTTCCGCCAGGCCCCATATCGGCCATGGGCCCCCGTACCGCCTGGTCACGCTGCTGCTGAGCCCACAGTGTGACCTGGGTCCCTGTACGGCCTCCCATTGCTGCTGCCAGGAGGCAGCAGGGTCGCAGCTTTGTCAGTGGAGGCAAACGGCCACGGAGTAGAGCAGCAGCTCCACTTCAGCCTACCACCACAGCCAGTAGTGGTGCCGGTGTGCACGGAGGAAGTAGCAGTCAGCCAGTGAGGAGTAGCGGGTGCAAAGTTTCCTACTCGGCGGTGTGGCAAGTTTTCGTCAAGCCGCCCGAGGAAGTAAACGTAGCCTAATGTCGACTATGTGGCCAGAAAGTCAAGCGTGGCCAGGGGGCCCATGTTGGGACTACAGCGTTGCGTCAGCATATGCAGCGTCGCCATTCGGTGGCCTGTGAAAAACGTGATAAAGATACGGCGGTTCTGCCTGCCCCAGCCCAGGGTTCCATTTTGTCATAGGTTGCTGGCAGATTAGCGGCCTCCCATAGGTGCCGCCAGGCCCCATATCGGCCATGGGCCCCCGTACCTCCTGGTCACGCTGCTGCTGAGCCCACAGTGTGACCTGGGTCCCTGTACGTCCTCCCATTGCTTCCACTCTGCCATGTGCCACTTTGAAATCTCCTCACACTCCTGCGTTGTCCATTTTGTCATAGGTTGCTGGCAGATTACAGGCCTTCCATAGGTGCCACCAAGCCCCATATCGGCCATGGGCCCCCGTACCTCCTGGTCACGCTGCTGCTGGTCCCACAGTGTGACCTGGGTCTCTGTACCGCCTCCCATTGCTCCCACTCTGCCATGTGCCACTTTCAGGTCTCCTCACACTCCTGCTGGTTTCCATTTTGTCATAGGTTGCTGGCAGATTACAGGCCTTCTATTGATGCCGCCAGGCCCCATATCGGCCATGGGCCCCCGTACCTCCTGGTCACGCTGCTGCTGAGCCCACAGTGTGACCTGGGTCCCTGTACGGCCTCCCATTGCTTACACTCTGCCATGTGCCACTTTGAGGTCTCCTCACACTACTGCGCTTGTCCATTTTGACATAGGTTGCTGGCAGATTCCAGGACTTCCATAGGTTCCGCCAGGCCCCATATCGGCCATGGGCCCCCCTACCTCCTGGTCACGCTGCTGCTGAGCCCACAGTGTGACCTGGGTCCCTGTACGGCCTCCCATTGCTTACACTCTGCCATGTGCCACTTTGAGGTCTCCTCACACTACTGCGCTTGTCCATTTTGACATAGGTTGCTGGCAGATTAGAGGACTTCCATAGGTTCCGCCAGGCCCCATATCGGCCATGGGCCCCCCTACCTCCTGGTCACGCTGCTGCTGAGCCCACAGTGTGACCTGGGTCCCTGTACGGCCTCCCATTGCTTACACTCTGCCATGTGCCACTTTGAGGTCTCCTCACACTACTGCGCTTGTCCATTTTGACATAGGTTGCTGGCAGATTAGAGGACTTCCATAGGTTCTGCCAGGCCCCATATCGGCCATGGGCCCCCCTACCTCCTGGTCACGCTGCTGCTGAGCCCACAGTGTGACCTGGGTCCCTGTACGGCCTCCCATTGCTTACACTCTGCCATGTGCCACTTTGAGGTCTCCTCACACTACTGCGCTTGTCCATTTTGACATAGGTTGCTGGCAGATTAGAGGACTTCCATAGGTTCAGCCAGGCCCCATATCGGCCATGGGCCCCCCTACCTCCTGGTCACGCTGCTGCTGAGCCCACAGTGTGACCTGGGTCCCTGTACGGCCTCCCATTGCTTACACTCTGCCATGTGCCACTTTGAGGTCTCCTCACACTACTGCGCTTGTCCATTTTGACATAGGTTGCTGGCAGATTCCAGGACTTCCATAGGTTCCGCCAGGCCCCATATCGGCCATGGGCCCCCCTACCTCCTGGTCACGCTGCTGCTGAGCCCACAGTGTGACCTGGGTCCCTGTACGGCCTCCCATTGCTTACACTCTGCCATGTGCCACTTTGAGGTCTCCTCACACTACTGCGCTTGTCCATTTTGACATAGGTTGCTGGCAGATTAGAGGACTTCCATAGGTTCCGCCAGGCCCCATATCGGCCATGGGCCCCCCTACCTCCTGGTCACGCTGCTGCTGAGCCCACAGTGTGACCTGGGTCCCTGTACGGCCTCCCATTGCTTACACTCTGCCATGTGCCACTTTGAGGTCTCCTCACACTACTGCGCTTGTCCATTTTGACATAGGTTGCTGGCAGATTCCAGGACTTCCATAGGTTCCGCCAGGCCCCATATCGGCCATGGGCCCCCCTACCTCCTGGTCACGCTGCTGCTGAGCCCACAGTGTGACCTGGGTCCCTGTACGGCCTCCCATTGCTTACACTCTGCCATGTGCCACTTTGAGGTCTCCTCACACTACTGCGCTTGTCCATTTTGACATAGGTTGCTGGCAGATTAGAGGACTTCCATAGGTTCCGCCAGGCCCCATATCGGCCATGGGCCCCCCTACCTCCTGGTCACGCTGCTGCTGAGCCCACAGTGTGACCTGGGTCCCTGTACGGCCTCCCATTGCTTACACTCTGCCATGTGCCACTTTGAGGTCTCCTTACACTACTGCGCTTGTCCATTTTGACATAGGTTGCTGGCAGATTCCAGGACTTCCATAGGTTCCGCCAGGCCCCATATCGGCCATGGGCCCCCCTACCGCCTGGTCACGCTGCTGCTGAGCCCACAGTGTGACCTGGGTCCCTGTACGGCCTCCCATTGCTGCTGCCAGGAGGCAGCAGGGTCGCAGCTTTGTCAGTGGAGGCAAACGGCCACGGAGTAGAGCAGCAGCTCCACTTCAGCCTACCACCACAGCCAGTAGTGGTGCCGGTGTGCACGGAGGAAGTAGCAGTCAGCCAGTGAGGAGTAGCGGGTGCAAAGTTTCCTACTCGGCGGTGTGGCAAGTTTTCGTCAAGCCGCCCGAGGAAGTAAACGTAGCCTAATGTCGACTATGTGGCCAGAAAGTCAAGCGTGGCCAGGGGGCCCATGTTGGGACTACAGCGTTGCGTCAGCATATGCAGCGTCGCCATTCGGTGGCCTGTGAAAAACGTGATAAAGATACGGCGGTTCTGCCTGCCCCAGCCCAGGGTTCCATTTTGTCATAGGTTGCTGGCAGATTAGCGGCCTCCCATAGGTGCCGCCAGGCCCCATATCGGCCATGGGCCCCCGTACCTCCTGGTCACGCTGCTGCTGAGCCCACAGTGTGACCTGGGTCCCTGTACGTCCTCCCATTGCTTCCACTCTGCCATGTGCCACTTTGAAATCTCCTCACACTCCTGCGGTTGTCCATTTTGTCATAGGTTGCTGGCAGATTACAGGCCTTCCATAGGTGCCACCAAGCCCCATATCGGCCATGGGCCCCCGTACCTCCTGGTCACGCTGCTGCTGGTCCCACAGTGTGACCTGGGTCTCTGTACCGCCTCCCATTGCTCCCACTCTGCCATGTGCCACTTTCAGGTCTCCTCACACTCCTGCTGGTTTCCATTTTGTCATAGGTTGCTGGCAGATTACAGGCCTTCTATTGATGCCGCCAGGCCCCATATCGGCCATGGGCCCCCGTACCTCCTGGTCACGCTGCTGCTGAGCCCACAGTGTGACCTGGGTCCCTGTACGGCCTCCCATTGCTTCCACTCTGCCATGTGCCACTTTGAGGTCTCCTTACACTCCTGCAGTTTTCCATTTTGTCATAGGTTGCTGGCAGATTAGCGGCCTCCCATAGGTGCCGCCAGGCCCCATATCGGCCATGGGCCCCCGTACCGCCTGGTCACGCTGCTGCTGGGCCCACAGTGTGACCTGGGTCCCTGTACGGCCTCCCATTGCTTCCACTCTGCCATGTGCCACTTTGAAATCTCTTCACACTCCTGCGGTTGTCCATTTTGTCATAGGTTGCTGGCAGATTAGCGGCCTCCCATAGGTGCCGCCAGGCCCCATATCGGCCATGGGCTCCCGTACCTCCTGGTCACGCTGCTGCTGAGCCCACAGTGTGACCTGGGTCCCTGTACGTCCTCCCATTGCTTCCACTCTGCCATGTGCCACTTTGAAATCTCCTCACACTCCTGCGGTTGTCCATTTTGTCATAGGTTGCTGGCAGATTACAGGCCTTCCATAGGTGCCACCAAGCCCCATATCGGCCATGGGCCCCCGTACCTCCTGGTCACGCTGCTGCTGGGCCCACAGTGTGACCTGGGTTCCTGTACGGCCTCCCATTGCTTCCACTTTGCCATGTGCCACTTTGAAATCTCCTCACACTCCTGCGGTTGTCCATTTTGTCATAGGTTGCTGGCAGATTAGCGGCCTCCCATAGGTGCCGCCAGGCCCCATATTGGTCATGGGCCCCCGTACCTCCTGGTCACGCTGCTGCTGGTCCCACAGTGTGACCTGGGTCTCTGTACCGCCTCCCATTGCTCCCACTCTGCCATGTGCCACTTTCAGGTCTCCTCACACTCCTGCTGGTTTCCATTTTGTCATAGGTTGCTGGCAGATTACAGGCCTTCTATTGATGCCGCCAGGCCCCATATCGGCCATGGGCCCCCGTACCTCCTGGTCACGCTGCTGCTGAGCCCACAGTGTGACCTGGGTCCCTGTACGGCCTCCCATTGCTTCCATTCTGCCTTGTGCCACTTTGAGGTCTCCTTACACTCCTGCGGTTTTCCATTTTGTCATAGGTTGCTGGCAGATTAGCGGCCTCCCATAGGTGCCGCCAGGCCCCATATCGGCCATGGGCCCCCGTACCGCCTGGTCACGCTGCTGCTGGGCCCACAGTGTGACCTGGGTCCCTGTACGGCCTCCCATTGCTTCCACTCTGCCATGTGCCACTTTGAAATCTCTTCACACTCCTGCGGTTGTCCATTTTGTCATAGGTTGCTGGCAGATTAGCGGCCTCCCATAGGTGCCGCCAGGCCCCATATCGGCCATGGGCCCCCGTACCTCCTGGTCACGCTGCTGCTGAGCCCACAGTGTGACCTGGGTCCCTGTACGTCCTCCCATTGCTTCCACTCTGCCATGTGCCACTTTGAAATCTCCTCACACTCCTGCGGTTGTCCATTTTGTCATAGGTTGCTGGCAGATTACAGGCCTTCCATAGGTGCCACCAAGCCCCATATCGGCCATGGGCCCCCGTACCGCCTGGTCACGCTGCTGCTGGGCCCACAGTGTGACCTGGGTCCCTGTACCGCCTCCCATTGCTCCCACTCTGCCATGTGCCACTTTCAGGTCTCCTCACGCTCCTGCTGGTTTCCATTTTGTCATAGGTTGCTGTATGGCCTCCCATTGCTGCTGGCTCCACCGCCACACTGTGGCTCCAAACACTGGTTTTGGCCCCGTGACTGGCCAAAGGAGTGAAGTGTGCAGTGATTCTAAGATCGACGGCACTCATCTGCATGTCATACTGTCTGACAGTATTATTTCTCTTCCCCAGCAGACTCCAAGGGCATTTAAATTAAAGGTACAGTGTTCTGCACTAATATTAAGTCTCTCTGAAGCCTAGAAACACCCTTTTTTAAGTTAAATTCACAGCGAATTTATTCGACTCGAATCGAATATTGTCCACGAATTCGCCGAATCAGTCGAATCGAATTTTTCATTTCTTCGCTCATCTCTACTAATAATGGCAGCGATCAGCGACTTATGGAAGGACTGCGGGACTGTGGCGGACATTCTGACACTGGGGGGGGAACTGACTTTGGGTCACTGACATCCCCAGTGACACCAATACAGTGATCAGTGCAAAAAAAAAACACTGACACTGTACTAGTGGCACTGGGGAGGAAGGGGTTAACTTTTTTATTTACTGAAAGGGTTAACTGTGTGAGGGGAGTGTTTTACTAGGGTGTGGGGGTGTGTACTGCACAGGGGGGGGGGGGACATGCTGATCGGGAGAGATAAACTATTCTCTCTGGCTCAGCATGTCAGGAGCTGACAGGGAACTGACAGAGAGCAGAGCTACTGCAGCCCTGCTCTCTGTCAGTGATTGCCGCTAATCGGCGGGACACAGTCGGTAACGACTGGCTGTGACCTGGCGACTGACATCCGCGGCCATGATCGGCAGGATAGGTAGGGCGGCGGCACGCCTCACGCGCGCCCCCTACCTGTTTTGCAAACACACATTTTAAAATGTGGTTTTGCCCAGCTGTGCCGCCCTGCCGCCGTATTTCTACAGTGGCTGGGCGGCATGTGGTTAAAGGCATCGGTCAGCTGGCCGCCTTCTCCACAGCTCTTCCTTTGACAGAACAAAGCCTCAGAAACACATTGTCCAGGAAATGGTAACCTCCCATTGTCTGGAAAGGTGCTACGCAAATTTTTTTAAGGGGTCCTCAAGATGTTTCATCCTCTGCTCCCTCTGCGAAGACTGGATAAGCTCTTGTAACGTGAATCAAGAAAGATTGCCAAACAGTATTAATCCCTCTCTTTGATAACTCAAATCCCCGGGTCCTTACGCAGGCTTTGCAGATCAGGGAGCCGATGCAGTGTAAGTTTGAGGAGGCAGGAAATTCTGAGTCCTCCGGATACTGAGGATGACATTGTCAGGAACTACCTCCTCTCAGCCATGTATTACTCCTGTCTGAGTTTCTGGAGACTGAAAACCGCCTCTTGAAGACTGCTGTATGTGATCCTCTAATTTCATGCTGCTGCAATCCTCCTCCTCATCTTCCTCCTACTCCTCCTACTGTGTGTTCTGTGGCCCCACAGGAATGGTTTCTGCATACAGGGGGCCTTGAGAGGACAGGAAATCCTCCTCTTCCTCCCTCTGTTCTGCCTCAAGTGCCCTATCTATGATTCTATGCAGCGTGTGCTCCAGCGGGAAGACTAGAGGGATAATGTCACTGATGCATACAGTGTCGCAGCTCACCATCCTTGTGGCCTCCTCAAATGGTGACAGGACAGTGCATGCATCCATTGTCAGCAGCCACTGGTGTGGCAAAAAGAATCCAAGTTCCCCTGAGCCTGTCCTTGTGCCATATTCACACAGGTGCTCTGCTACGGGTGCAGCCGCTGCAGCATTGCCAAAGTTGAGTTCCATCGAGTGGGCATGTTACAAATGAGTTGGTTGGTGGGCAGGTTGAATTCCCGTTGAATTTCGGCCAGCCAAACACTGGCCGTGTATGACGGAAATGGCCTCAAACTTTTCTGGCCTGCCTCAGAAGATCTTGACAGCCTGGGTACCTGTTCAAGAAACGCTGCACCACCAAATTCAGGACATGTGCCAAGCATGGACTATGTGTCAAGTGTCCCTGTCTGAGGGCGGAGAGAAGGTTGGTGCCATTGTCACATACAACCATTCCTGGCTCAAGCTGCCGTGGAGTCAACCACCTCTGAGCCTGCCCCTGCAGAGCTGACAAAATCTGTGGCTCCTGTTCCCTAGACAGACAAGCTGAAGCACCTTTTAGCCTGACTACTTGCGTAGCCTCTTGAACGCTTACAGGGCACTGCTAGTTCAGATGACAATTCAGCAGAAGAGGCCATAGAGGCAGAGGAAGAGGAGGGGGTGGAGCAAACAGATGTGGCAGAATCACCACTAGGTTTTTGGAGGCGTGGTGGCAGAACAAGCTCCAGGACTGAACCCTGTCCTTCATCCTTCCCAGCTGCTTGCAGAGTTTAGAGATGAGCGAATCGAAGTAGGCGAAGTGGAATTCGTTTCGAATATTAGAAAAATTTCGATTCGCGCCGAATCCGAAAATTAGCAGACTTCGGATGCGCGAATCGAAATTTTTCCTAAAATGGCGGCGACATGTGCGGCGAAGGAGCGGGGATGTCTGGGAAGGCGCGCAGACAAGGCGCGCTGACCCATAATGCATTCATTCATGACATGTGATCGCATTAGCCAATCAGCAGCCAGCCAGCACTGTGTAATGGTCGAGCTATAAATGGCGGCCATTTTAAAATTCTCCATTTGCCTCCAGTCATTCAAGAGAGGCAGACCTCTCTGTATTAGGGAGAGAGTTAGGGCCACAGAAACGTTACTTAGGGACACAGAAACGTTACTTAGGGACACAGAAACGTTACTTAGGGACACAGAAACGTTACTTAGGGCCACAGAAACGTTACTTAGGGACACAGAAACGTTACTTAGGGCCACAGAAACGTTACTTAGGGCCACCGAAACGTTACTTAGGGCCAGAGAATCGTTACTTAGGGCCACCGAAACGTTACTTAGGGCCACAGAATCGTTACTTAGGGCCACAGAAACATTACTTAGGGCCACAGAAACGTTACTTAGGGCCACAGAAACGTTACTTAGGGCCACAGAATCGTTACTTAGGGAAACAGAACCGTTACTTAGGGCCACAGAAACGTTACTTAGGGACACAGAATTGTTACTCAGGGACAGACACTGAATTGTTACTCAGGGACAGACACAGAATTGTTACTCAGGGACAGACACAGAATTGTTACTGAGGGACACAGAATTGTTACTCAGGGACAGACACAGAATTGTTACTCAGGGACAGACTAAGAATTGTTACTGAGGGACACAGAATTGTTACTGAGGGACACAGAATTGTTACTGAGGGACACAGAATTGTTACTGAGGGACACAGAATTGTTACTCAGGGACACAGAACTGTTACTCGGGGACAGACACAGAATTGTTACTGAGGGACACAGAATTGTTACTGAGGGACACAGAATTGTTACTCAGGGACACAGAATTGTTACTCAGGGACAGACACATAATTGTTACTGAGGGACACAGAACTGTTACTCAGGGACACAGAACTGTTACTCAGGGACACAGAACTGTTACTCAGGGACAGACACAGAATTGTTACTGAGGGACACAGAATTGTTACTGAGGGACACAGAATTGTTACTCAGGGACAGACACAGAATTGTTACTCAGGGACAGACACAGAATTGTTACTGAGGGACACAGAATTGTTACTGAGGGACACAGAATTGTTACTGAGGGACACAGAATTGTTACTCAGGGACACAGAACTGTTACTCAGGGACACAGAACTGTTACTCAGGGAAAGACACAGAATTGTTACTGAGGGACACAGAATTGTTACTGAGGGACACAGAATTGTTACTGAGGGACACAGAATTGTTACTCAGGGACAGACACAGAATTGTTACTGAGGGACACAGAACTGTTACTCAGGGACACAGAACTGTTACTCAGGGACACAGAACTGTTACTCAGGGACAGACACAGAATTGTTACTGAGGGACACAGAATTGTTACTGAGGGACACAGAATTGTTACTCAGGGACACAGAATTGTTACTCAGGGACAGACACAGAATTGTTACTGAGGGACACAGAACTGTTACTCAGGGACACAGAACTGTTACTCAGGGACACAGAACTGTTACTCAGGGACACAGAACTGTTACTCAGGGACACAGAACTGTTACTCAGGGACAGACACAGAATTGTTACTGAGGGACACAGAATTGTTACTGAGGGACACAGAATTGTTACTCAGGGACACAGAATTGTTACTCAGGGACAGACACAGAATTGTTACTCAGGGACAGACACTGAATTGTTACTCAGGGACAGACACTGAATTGTTACTCAGGGACAGACACAGAATTGTTACTCAGGGACAGACACAGAATTGTTACTGAGGGACACAGAATTGTTACTGAGGGACACAGAATTGTTACTCAGGGACAGACACAGAATTGTTACTCAGGGACAGACACAGAATTGTTACTGAGGGACACAGAATTGTTACTGAGGGACACAGAATTGTTACTCAGGGACACAGAACTGTTACTCAGGGTAACAGAACTGTTACTCAGGGACACAGAACTGTTACTCAGGGACAAACACAGAATTGTTACTGAGGGACACAGAATTGTTACTGAGGGACACAGAATTGTTACTGAGGGACACAAAATTGTTACTCAGGGACAGACACAGAATTGTTACTGAGGGACACAGAACTGTTACTCAGGGACACAGAACTGTTACTCAGGGACACAGAACTGTTACTCAGGGACACAGAACTGTTACTCAGGGACACAGAACTGTTACTCAGGGACAGACACAGAATTGTTACTGAGGGACACAGAATTGTTACTGAGGGACACAGAATTGTTACTCAGGGACACAGAATTGTTACTCAGGGACAGACACAGAATTGTTACTCAGGGACAGACACTGAATTGTTACTCAGGGACAGACACAGAATTGTTACTCAGGGACAGACACAGAATTGTTACTGAGGGACACAGAATTGTTACTGAGGGACACAGAATTGTTACTCAGGGACAGACACAGAATTGTTACTCAGGGACAGACACAGAATTGTTACTGAGGGACACAGAATTGTTACTGAGGGACACAGAATTGTTACTCAGGGACACAGAACTGTTACTCAGGGTAACAGAACTGTTACTCAGGGACACAGAACTGTTACTCAGGGACAAACACAGAATTGTTACTGAGGGACACAGAATTGTTACTGAGGGACACAGAATTGTTACTGAGGGACACAAAATTGTTACTCAGGGACAGACACAGAATTGTTACTGAGGGACACAGAACTGTTACTCAGGGACACAGAACTGTTACTCAGGGACAGACACAGAATTGTTACTGAGGGACACAGAATTGTTACTGAGGGACACAGAATTGTTACTCAGGGACAGACACAGAATTGTTACTCAGGGACAGACACAGAATTGTTACTCAGGGACAGACACATAATTGTTACTGAGGGACACAGAATTGTTACTGAGGGACACAGAATTGTTACTGAGGGACACAGAATTGTTACTGAGGGACACAGAATTGTTACTCAGGGACACAGAATTACTGAGGGACACAGAATTGTTACTCAGTGACACAGAATTGTTACTCAGGGACACAGAATTGTTACTCAGGGACAGACACAGAATTGTTACTGAGGGACACAGAATTGTTACTCAGGGACACAGAATTGTTACTGAGGGACACAGAATTGTTACTCAGGGACACAGAATTGTTACTCAGGGACACAGAATTGTTACTCAGGGACAGACACAGAATTGTTACTGAGGGACACAGAATTGTTACTGAGGGACACAGAATTGTTACTGAGGGACACAGAATTGTTACTCAGGGACACAGAATTGTTACTCAGGGACACAGAATTGTTACTCAGGGAGAGACACAGAATTGTTACTGAGGGACACAGAATTGTTACTCAGGGACACAGAATTGTTACTGAGGGACACAGAATTGTTACTCAGGGACACAGAATGTTACTGAGGGACACAGAATTGTTACTCAGGGACACAGAATTGTTACTGAGGGACACAGAATTGTTACTCAGGGACAGACACAGAATTGTTACTCAGGGACAGACACAGAATTGTTACTGAGGGACACAGAATTGTTACTGAGGGACACAGAAGTGTTACTGAGGGACACAGAATTGTTACTCAGGGACACAGAATTGTTACTCAGGGACAGACACAGAATTGTTACTCAGGGACACAGAATTGTTACTCAGGGACACATAATCGTTGAATTAAAGAGTATGTCAGACAACATGCAGAGGAGTGGCAGAGGAGGCAATGTTTTAGGAGCGAGCAGACGTGGCAGCAGAGGAAGGGGTCGAGGCAGCACTAGTCGCAGCCAGAGGCCAGTGCTCCCGGTGTCATCCAGCGGTCGTGTCTCCACCGACAACCCTGCCGTCATCGATTGGTTGGCTCGGTCGTCTTCCTCTTCCCAGGTCACCTCTGACACCTACAGCCAACGGTCGGTGTGTACGTCAGACACAACCGTTAGTTGGCATGGGCCGGGAGCAAGCCCACTGAAATCACGTGTCCTCTACCTGCCCCTGTCCTTTTCTGTTCCCTCACCAAGCGAAGTATCACATGCTGTGGGCTCAGCCCCACTGTACAGTGAGGAAGAGCTAACAGAGGGCGGTCAGGAACGGGGGGAGACATCCGCCTCTTCAGCAGCCAGGCGAAGAAGTACTGGCGAGGAGAGTGGCTCGGTAGCCGGTCTAGAGACAGGTCTGTCTCCTGACCCAGACGCAGCCGAGGGGGCTAGTAGTGAGGCGGAGACCCTAATTGATGATGAGGAGGTTGATCGCACTTGGCAGCCTCGTCATCATCAGGCAATTTCTTCCGCATCATCAGGAGAAGAGGGTGCCAGCTTGGCAGCGAGCAAAACAGTCGGTGGGTTGCCCAGGAGGCAGCAGGGTCGCAGCAGTGTCAGTGGAGGCAAACGGCCACGGAGTAGAGCACCAGCTCTACTGCAGCCTACCACCACGGCCAGTAGTGGTGCCGGTGTGCACGGAGGAAGTAGCAGTCAGCCAGTGAGGAGTAGCGGGGGCAAAGTTTCCTACTCGGCGGTGTGGCAATTTTTCCTCAAGCCGCCCGAGGAAGTAAACGTAGCCGTATGTCGACTATGTGGCCAGAAAGTCAAGCGTGGCCAGGGGGCCCATGTTGGGACTACAGCGTTGCGTCAGCATATGCAGCGTCGCCATTTGGTGGCCTGGGAAAACCGTGATAAAGATACGGCGGTTCTGCCTGCCCCAGCCCCCGCTCCATCACCCGCTCCGTTACTTGCTCCATCACCCGACGTCAATCGCCCTCTATCAGCCAGTCAAGGCTCCAACACCTCTGCTGAGGGGAGTTGTTCCGCTCGTTCAGATGCTCCTTCTCCTGCTACTCCTCTTCACGGATTCCGTCAGCAGTCTTTTTTGGAATCCGTTTCCAAGAGACAACAGTTTGCGAGCACGCACCCGATGGTGCAAAAGCTGAACGTCCTCCTGTCCAAGTTGCTGGTGCTGCAGTCCCTCCCTTTCCAAGTGGTGGACTCAGCACCTTTCCGAGAAATGATGGCTTGTGCCGCGCCGCGGTGGAGAGTGCCAAGCCGGCATTTCTTCGCCAAAAAGGCAGTGCCAGCCCTGCATTCACATGTAGAAGAGATGGTGGGCCAGTCTTTGAGCATGTCGGTCTCTGCCAAAGTGCACGGCAGCGCCGACGTGTGGAGCTGTAACTACGGTCAGGGACAGTACATGTCATTTACGGCCCACTGGGTGAACGTGGTGCCGGCACAGCCGCACCAGCAACTTGGACAGGTCACGACGCTTTTGCCTCCACATTTGCACGTCCTTGGTCCAGCAAACATGTCCGCCTCTACCACCTCTTCTTCCGCCGTGTCCTCAGCCGCCACCCCCGTGCCAAGTCCCATTACCCGACCGGCATATCACATGTGCAGGGCGCAACGGTGTCACGCTGTGCTGCACCTGGTATGCCTTGGCGAACGTAGTCACACAGGGGAGGAACTTCTGAGTGTAATGAACAGAGAAATTGACAGATGGCTGTCTCCGCGCAAACTGAAAATCGGAACCATGTTGACCGACAACGGAAAGAACATGGTGTCTGCTGTGCGTCAAGGAAGGTTGTGCCATGCGCCATGCATGGCTCACGTGTTCAATCTGGTTGTCAAGCGGTTCCTAAAATCCACCATCCCACTGCAAGACATCCTTAAAATGTCACGTAAACTTTGCATGCATTTCAGCCATTCCTACACCGCAAAGCACACCCTCCTTGAGCTGCAGCGGCAGAACGGAATTCCACAGCATCGCCTGATCTGCGACATTGCAACAAGGTGAAATTCAACCCTACACATGTTAGACCGCCTTTACGAACAGCGAAAGGCCATCACCGATTTCCTGATGTTAAAAGCGGATAAAGGTACTCCCCTGTGTAACTTAGATGTCAGCCATTGGCAGCTCATGCGTGACACCTGCCGCTTGCTCAGGCCCTTTGAGGAGGCCACGCTATTCGTGAGTCGGCAGGACTATGGGATGAACGACGTCATTCCTCTGTTGCACGTCCTGGAACAAATGCTGTTAACAATGGCTGGTCAGGGTGCGGTAGACGTGGCGCACAGATCTCAACGCCACATGACCCCTGTGGGGGCAGGACAGGAAGAAGAGGAGGAGGTAGAGGAGGACATTTGTGCTCAGGAATTATTGAGTGAAATGGGTGGTTTTTCCACTCAGCGGACAGGAGTGGAGGAGCAGGAGCATCTGGTAGAGGAGGAGGAGGAGACAGAGGACCCAGACGCACCGTGGCAGTATGCTGTGGAGATGGAGGCAGGGAGTCCCTCGCATTCCTTGGCACAAATGGCCCATAGCATGCTCGGTTGCTTGCGTAGCGACAGCCGAATAATAACCATCAGACAGAGGGATGACTTTTGGCTGTCCACCTTGTTGGACCCTCGCTACCGTTCCAAAATGGTGGCCTTTTTCACACCTGCTGAGAGGGAGGCCAAAATTACGTACTATAAAAACCACCTATGTAGTCAGTTGGTCTCTGCCTTTCTGCGCCAACATCCATCATCAGACACTGTGGGCCCTGTGCGCTCGCGTTCCGCTGGCATGGCAGCAGGGGAGGGGTGGGGTGGTAGGAGCAGTGGCAGCTCCACCAGCAGCGGCTGCCTCAGTCTGCAGTCGATGATGAGTAGCTTTCTTCACCAGCGCAGTGAGGAAACTACTAACCAGCCGCAGCAGCAGCAGCAGCATCAGGTGGACCTGGAGCAGGAGCTCAAACAACAGGCTTGGGCCTACTTGGACAGCACCCTGCCAACCGAGGTAGACAATCCCCTTGACTACTGGGCAACGAAACTTGACCTTTGGCCCCAACTAGCTGAATTTGCCCTTGAAAGGCTGTCATGCCCGGCCAGTAGCGTGGCATCGGAGCGCGTGTTTAGTGCGGCAGGAGGTATTGTAACTCCGCGGAGGACACGACTGTCCACCCAAAGTGTGGAGAGACTCACGTTTGTGAAAATGAATCAGGCGTGGATTAGTCTGGATTTCAAACCACCAGTTCCTGACACAACTGACTAAATCCGCCATGAATCATGCCCCTGCCATGTGCCACTTTCAGGTCTCCTCACACTCCTGCTGGGTTCCATTTTGTCATAGGATGCTGGCAGATTACAGGCCTCCCATAGCTGCTGCCAGGCCCCTAATCTGCCATGGGCCCCCGTACCGCCTCCTCATGCTGCTGCCAGGTCCACAGTGTGTCATGGGTCCCTGTACCGCCTCCCATTGCTGCTGTCTCCATCGCCACACTCTGCCATGTGCCACTTTCAGGTGTCCTCACACTGCTGGTGTGTTCCATTTTGTCATAGGGTGCTGGCAGATTACGGGCCTCACATTGCTGCGGCCAGGCCCCTAATCTCCCATGGGCCCCTGTACCGCCTCCTCATGCTGCTGCCAGGTCCACAGTGTGTCATGCCATGTGCCACTTTCATTTCTCCTCACACTGCTGGTGTGTTCCATTTTGTCATAGGGTGCTGGCAGATTACGGGCCTCACATTGCTGCGGCCAGGCCCCTAATCTGCCATGGGCCCCCGTACCGCCCCCTCATGCTGCTGCCAGGTCCACAGTGTGTCATGGGTCCCTGTACCGCCTCCCATTGCTGCTGTCTCCATCGCCACACTCTGCCATGTGCCACTTTCAGGTGTCCTCACACTGCTGGTGTGTTCCATTTTGTCATAGGGTGCTGGCAGATTACGGGCCTCACATTGCTGCGGCCAGGCCCCTAATCTCCCATGGGCCCCTGTACCGCCTCCTCATGCTGCTGCCAGGTCCACAGTGTGTCATGCCATGTGCCACTTTCATTTCTCCTCACACTGCTGGTGTGTTCCATTTTGTCATAGGGTGCTGGCAGATTACGGGCCTCACATTGCTGCGGCCAGGCCCCTAATCTGCCATGGGCCCCCGTACCGCCCCCTCATGCTGCTGCCAGGTCCACAGTGTGTCATGGGTCCCTGTACCGCCTCCCATTGCTGCTGTCTCCATCGCCACACTCTGCCATGTGCCACTTTCAGGTCTCCTCACACTGCTGGTGTGTTCCATTTTGTCATAGGGTGCTGGCAGATTACGGGCCTCCCATAGCTGCTGCCAGGCCCCTAATCTGCCATGGGCCCCTGTACCGCCTCCTCATGCTGCTACCAGGTCCACAGTGTGTCATGCCATGTGCCACTTTCAGGTCTCCTCACACTGCTGCTGTGTTACATTTTGTCATAGAGTGCTGGCAGATTACAGGCCTCCCATTGCTGCTGCCAGGCCCCTAATCTGCCATGGGCCCCCGTACCACCTCCTCATGCTGCTGCCAGGTCCACAGTGTGTCATGGGTCCCTGTACCGCCTCCCATTGCTGCTGTCTCCATCGCCACACTCTGCCATGTGCCACTTTCAGGTCTCCTCACACTGCTGCTGGGTTCCATTTTGTCATAGGATGCTGGCAGATTACGTGCCTCACATTGCAGTGGCCAGGCCCCTAATCTGCCATGGGCCCCTGTACCGCCTCCTCACGCTGCTGCCAGGTCCACAGTGTCTCATGGGTCCCTGTACGGCCTCCCATTGCTGCTGTCTCCATCGCCACACTCTGCCATGTGCCACTTTCAGGTCTCCTCACACTGCTGCTGGGTTCCATTTTGTCATAGGATGCTGGCAGATTACGGGCCTCACATTGCTGCGGCCAGGCCCCTAATCTGCCATGGGCCCCTGTACCGCCTCCTCACGCTGCTGCCAGGTCCACAGTGTCTCATGGGTCCCTGTACGGCCTCCCATTGCTGCTGTCTCCATCGCCACACTCTGCCATGTGCCACTTTCAGGTCTCCTCACACTCCTGCTGGGTTCCATTTTGTCATAGGTTGCTGGCAGATTAAGGGCGTCTCCCATTGCTGCTGCCAGGCCCCTAATCTGCCATGGGCCCCCGTACCGCCTCCTCATACTGCTGCCAGGTCCACAGTGTCTCATGGGTCCCTGTACGGCCTCCCATTGCTGCTGTCTCCATCGCCACACTCTGCCATGTGCCACTTTCAGGTCTCCTCACACTCCTGCTGGGTTCCATTTTGTCATAGGTTGCTGGCAGATTACGGGCGTCTCCCATTGCTGCTGCCAGGCCCCTAATCTGCCATGGGCCCCCGTACCGCCTCCTCATGCTGCTGCCAGGTCCACAGTGTCTCATGGGTCCCTGTACCGCCTCCCATTGCTGCTGTCTCCATCGCCACACTCTGCCATGTGCCACTTTCAGGTCTCCTCACACTCCTGCTGGGTTCCATTTTGTCATAGGTTGCTGGCAGATTACGGGCGTCTCCCATTGCTGCTGCCAGGAATCTAATCTGCCATGGGCCCCTGTACCGCCTCCTCATGCTGCTGCCAGGTCCACAGTGTCTCATGGGTCCCTTTACGGCCTCCCATTGCTGCTGTCTCCATCGCCACACTCTGCCATGTGCCACTTTCAGGTCTCCTCACATTGCTTCATGGTTCCATTTTGTCATAGGTTGCTGGCAGATTACGGGCGTCTCCCATAGCTGCTGCCAGGCCCCTAATCTGCCATGGGCCCCTGTACCGCCTCCTCATGCTGCTGCCAGGTCCACAGTGTCTCATGGGTCCCTGTACGGCCTCCCATTGCTGCTGTCTCCATCGCCACACTCTGCCATGTGCCACTTTCAGGTCTCCTCACACTCCTGCTGGGTTCCATTTTGTCAAAGGATGCTGGCAGATTACAGGCCTCCCATAGCTGCTGCCAGGCCCCTAATCTGCCATTGGCCCCCGTACCGCCTCCTCATGCTGCTGCCAGGTCCACAGTGTCTCATGGGTCCCTGTACCGCCTCCCATTGCTGCTGTCTCCATCTCCACACTCTGCCATGTGCCACTTTCAGGTCTCCTCACACTGCTTCTGGGTTCCATTTTGTCATAGGTTGCTGGCAGATTACGGGCATCTCCCATAGCTGCTGCCAGGCCCCTAATCTGCCATGGGCCCCTGTACCGCCTCCTCATGCTGCTGCCAGGTCCACAGTGTCTCATGGGTCCCTGTACGGCCTCCCATTGCTGCTGTCTCCATCGCCACACTCTGCCATGTGCCACTTTCAGGTCTCCTCACACTGCTTCTGGGTTCCATTTTGTCATAGGTTGCTGGCAGATTACGGGCGTCTCCCATTGCTGCTGCCAGGCCCCTAATCTGCCATGGGCCCCTGTACCGCCTCCTCATGCTGCTGCCAGGTCCACAGTGTCTCATGGGTCCCTGTACCGCCTCCCATTGCTGCTGTCTCCATCGCCACACTCTGCCATGTGCCACTTTCAGGTCTCCTCACACTCCTGCTGGGTTCCATTTTGTCATAGGATGCTGGCAGATTACAGGCCTCCCATAGCTGCTGCCAGGCCCCTAATCTGCCATGGGCCCCTGTACCGCCTCCTCATGCTGCTGCCAGGTCCACAGTGTGTCATGGGTCCCTGTACGGCCTCCCATTGCTGCTTTCTCCATCGCCACACTCTGCCATGTGCCACTCTCAGGTCTCCTCACACTCCTGCTGGGTTCCATTTTGTCATAGGTTGCTGGCAGATTACGGGCGTCTCCCATAGCTGCTGCCAGGCCCCTAATCTGCCATGGGCCCCTGTACCGCCTCCTCATGCTGCTGCCAGGTCCACAGTGTCTCATGTGTCCCTGTACGGCCTCCCATTGCTGCTGTCTCCATCGCCACACTCTGCCATGTGCCACTTTCAGGTCTCCTCACACTGCTTCTGGGTTCCATTTTGTCATAGGTTGCTGGCAGATTACGGGCGTCTCCCATTGCTGCTGCCAGGCCCCTAATCTGCCATGGGCCCCCGTACTGCCTCCTCATGCTGCTGCCAGGTCCACAGTGTCTCATGGGTCCCTGTACCGCCTCCCATTGCTGCTGTCTCCATCGCCACACTCTGCCATGTGCCACTTTCAGGTCTCCTCACACTCCTGCTGGGTTCAATTTTGTCATAGGATGCTGGCAGATTACAGGCCTCCCATAGCTGCTGCCAGGCCCCTAATCTGCCATGGGCCCCCGTACCGCCTCCTCATGCTGCTGCCAGGTCCACAGTGTGTCATGGGTCCCTGTACGGCCTCCCATTGCTGCTGTCTCCATCGCCACACTCTGCCATGTGCCACTTTCAGGTCTCCTCACACTCCTGCTGGGTTCCATTTTGTCATAGGTTTCTGGCAGATTACGGGCGTCTCCCATTGCTGCTGCCAGGCCCCTAATCTGCCATGGGCCCCTGTACCGCCTCCTCATGCTGCTGCCAGGTCCACAGTGTCTCATGGGTCCCTGTACCGCCTCCCATTGCTGCTGTCTCCATCGCCACACTCTGCCATGTGCCACTTTCAGGTCTCCTCACACTCCTGCTGGGTTCCATTTTGTCATAGGATGCTGGCAGATTACAGGCCTCCCATAGCTGCTGCCAGGCCCCTAATCTGCCATGGGCCCCTGTACCGCCTCCTCATGCTGCTGCCAGGTCCACAGTGTGTCATGGGTCCCTGTACGGCCTCCCATTGCTGCTGTCTCCATCGCCACACTCTGCCATGTGCCACTCTCAGGTCTCCTCACACTCCTGCTGGGTTCCATTTTGTCATAGGTTGCTGGCAGATTACGGGCGTCTCCCATAGCTGCTGCCAGGCCCCTAATCTGCCATGGGCCCCCGTACCGCCTCCTCATGCTGCTGCCAGGTCCACAGTGTGTCATGGGTCCCTGTACGGCCTCCCATTGCTGCTGTCTCCATCGCCACACTCTGCCATGTGCCACTTTCAGGTCTCCTCACACTCCTGCTGGGTTCCATTTTGTCATAGGTTGCTGGCAGATTATGGGCGTCTCCCATTGCTGCTGCCAGGCCCCTAATCTGCCATGGGCCCCTGTACCGCCTCCTCATGCTGCTGCCAGGTCCACAGTGTCTCATGGGTCCCTGTACCGCCTCCCATTGCTGCTGTCTCCATCGCCACACTCTGCCATGTGCCACTTTCAGGTCTCCTCACACTCCTGCTGGGTTCCATTTTGTCATAGGATGCTGGCAGATTACAGGCCTCCCATAGCTGCTGCCAGGCCCCTAATCTGCCATGGGCCCCTGTACCGCCTCCTCATGCTGCTGCCAGGTCCACAGTGTGTCATGGGTCCCTGTACGGCCTCCCATTGCTGCTGTCTCCATCGCCACACTCTGCCATGTGCCACTCTCAGGTCTCCTCACACTCCTGCTGGGTTCCATTTTGTCATAGGTTGCTGGCAGATTACGGGCGTCTCCCATAGCTGCTGCCAGGCCCCTAATCTGCCATGGGCCCCTGTACCGCCTCCTCATGCTGCTGCCAGGTCCACAGTGTCTCATGTGTCCCTGTACGGCCTCCCATTGCTGCTGTCTCCATCGCCACACTCTGCCATGTGCCACTTTCAGGTCTCCTCACACTGCTTCTGGGTTCCATTTTGTCATAGGTTGCTGGCAGATTACGGGCGTCTCCCATTGCTGCTGCCAGGCCCCTAATCTGCCATGGGCCCCCGTACTGCCTCCTCATGCTGCTGCCAGGTCCACAGTGTCTCATGGGTCCCTGTACTGCCTCCCATTGCTGCTGTCTCCATCGCCACACTCTGCCATGTGCCACTTTCAGGTCTCCTCACACTCCTGCTGGGTTCAATTTTGTCATAGGATGCTGGCAGATTACAGGCCTCCCATAGCTGCTGCCAGGCCCCTAATCTGCCATGGGCCCCCGTACCGCCTCCTCATGCTGCTGCCAGGTCCACAGTGTCTCATGGGTCCCTGTACGGCCTCCCATTGCTGCTGTCTCCATCGCCACACTCTGCCATGTGCCACTTTCAGGTCTCCTCACACTCCTGCTGGGTTCCATTTTGTCATAGGTTGCTGGCAGATTACGGGCGTCTCCCATTGCTGCTGCCAGGCCCCTAATCTGCCATGGGCCCCTGTACCGCCTCCTCATGCTGCTGCCAGGTCCACAGTGTCTCATGGGTCCCTGTACCGCCTCCCATTGCTGCTGTCTCCATCGCCACACTCTGCCATGTGCCACTTTCAGGTCTCCTCACACTCCTGCTGGGTTCCATTTTGTCATAGGATGCTGGCAGATTACAGGCCTCCCATAGCTGCTGCCAGGCCCCTAATCTGCCATGGGCCCCTGTACCGCCTCCTCATGCTGCTGCCAGGTCCACAGTGTGTCATGGGTCCCTGTACGGCCTCCCATTGCTGCTGTCTCCATCGCCACACTCTGCCATGTGCCACTCTCAGGTCTCCTCACACTCCTGCTGGGTTCCATTTTGTCATAGGTTGCTGGCAGATTACGGGCGTCTCCCATAGCTGCTGCCAGGCCCCTAATCTGCCATGGGCCCCTGTACCGCCTCCTCATGCTGCTGCCAGGTCCACAGTGTCTCATGTGTCCCTGTACGGCCTCCCATTGCTGCTGTCTCCATCGCCACACTCTGCCATGTGCCACTTTCAGGTCTCCTCACACTGCTTCTGGGTTCCATTTTGTCATAGGTTGCTGGCAGATTACGGGCGTCTCCCATTGCTGCTGCCAGGCCCCTAATCTGCCATGGGCCCCCGTACTGCCTCCTCATGCTGCTGCCAGGTCCACAGTGTCTCATGGGTCCTTGTACCGCCTCCCATTGCTGCTGTCTCCATCGCCACACTCTGCCATGTGCCACTTTCAGGTCTCCTCACACTCCTGCTGGGTTCAATTTTGTCATAGGATGCTGGCAGATTACAGGCCTCCCATAGCTGCTGCCAGGCCCCTAATCTGCCATGGGCCCCCGTACCGCCTCCTCATGCTGCTGCCAGGTCCACAGTGTGTCATGGGTCCCTGTACGGCCTCCCATTGCTGCTGTCTCCATCGCCACACTCTGCCATGTGCCACTTTCAGGTCTCCTCACACTCCTGCTGGGTTCCATTTTGTCATAGGTTGCTGGCAGATTACAGGCGTCTCCCATTGCTGCTGCCAGGCCCCTAATCTGCCATGGGCCCCTGTACCGCCTCCTCATGCTGCTGCCAGGTCCACAGTGTCTCATGGGTCCCTGTACCGCCTCCCATTGCTGCTGTCTCCATCGCCACACTCTGCCATGTGCCACTTTCAGGTCTCCTCACACTCCTGCTTGGTTCCATTTTGTCATAGGATGCTGGCAGATTACAGGCCTCCCATAGCTGCTGCCAGGCCCCTAATCTGCCATGGGCCCCCGTACCGCCTCCTCATGCTGCTGCCAGGTCCACAGTGTCTCATGGGTCCCTGTACGGCCTCCCATTGCTGCTGTCTCCATCGCCACACTCTGCCATGTGCCACTTTCAGGTCTCCTCACACTCCTGCTGGGTTCCATTTTGTCATAGGATGCTGGCAGATTACAGGCCTCCCATAGCTGCTTCCAGGCCCCTAATCTGCCATGGGCCCCCGTACCGCCTCCTCATGCTGCTGCCAGGTCCACAGTGTCTCATGGGTCCCTGTACCGCCTCCCATTGCTGCTGTCTCCATCTCCACACTCTGCCATGTGCCACTTTCAGGTCTCCTCACACTGCTTCTGGGTTCCATTTTGTCATAGGTTGCTGGCAGATTACGGGCGTCTCCCATAGCTGCTGCCAGGCCCCTAATCTGCCATGGGCCCCTGTACCGCCTCCTCATGCTGCTGCCAGGTCCACAGTGTCTCATGGGTCCCTGTACGGCCTCCCATTGCTGCTGTCTCCATCGCCACACTCTGCCATGTGCCACTTTCAGGTCTCCTCACACTCCTGCTGGGTTCCATTTTGTCATAGGTTGCTGGCAGATTACGGGCGTCTCACATAGCTGCTGCCAGGCCTCTAATCTGCCATGGGCCCCCGTACCGCCTCCTCATGCTGCTGCCAGGTCCACAGTGTCTCATGGGTCCCTGTACGGCCTCCCATTGCTGCTGTCTCCATCGCCACACTCTGCCATGTGCCACTTTCAGGTCTCCTCACACTCCTGCTGGGTTCCATTTTGTCATAGGTTGCTGGCAGATTACGGGCGTCTCCCATTGCTGCTGCCAGGCCCGTAATCTGTCATGGGCCCCCGTACCGCCTCCTCATGCTGCTGCCAGGTCCACAGTGTCTCATGGGTCCCTGTACGGCCTCCCATTGCTGCTGTCTCCATCGCCACACTCTGCCATGTGCCACTTTCAGGTCTCCTCACACTGCTGGTGGGTTCCATTTTGTCATAGGGTGCTGTATGGCCTCCCATTGCTGCTGCCTCCACCGCCACACTGTGGCTCCACACTCTGGTTTTGGCCCCGTGACTGCCCAAATGAGTGAAGTGTGCGGTGATTCTAAGATCAACGGCACTCATCTGCATGTCATACTGACTGGCAGTATTATTTCTCTTCCCCAGCAGACTCCAAGGGCATTTAAATTAAAGGTACAGTGTTCTGCACTAATATAAAGGCTCTCTGAAGCCTAGAAACACCCTTTTATAAGTTAAATTCGCAGCGAATATATTCGACTCGAATCGATTTTTTTTCACGAATTCGCCGAATCAGTCGAATCGAATTTTTGAATACTTCGCTCATCTCTAGCAGAGTTACCCAGCGAACCTTAAAGGATATGTAATGTCCCTGACCGTGCCTGCTGGACCACGTGGCAGCAGTAATTTGGACCTTGCTGCTGACCGCCCTGTCCTATGAGGCCAAAACATTGCCTTCCACATGATGGTACAGAGCAGGAATGGCCTTACGTGACAAGAATTGTCTTTTCCAAACCTGCCACTGTGGTACAGCACATTCTGCAAATTCATGGAGGGGGCAGAGTCCACCAGATGGAAAGGCAGCAGTTGTGATGATAGCAATTTGGCCAGGCTAGCATTTAGACACTGAGCATGTGGATGGGTGGGACAGAATTTTTTTTTTATGGTTCAGCAACTGGGATAGCGAAATTTGCCTGCTGAAATTAATAGGTGGTGTACTGCCATTCGATGGGGTGCCAGGACCTGTGGCACTGACTGCTGTACCATCGCTCCTCTCAGTGGAGGCTGTTGAGAAGATCTGACATTATACAGTAGAGGTAGAGACCCCAGATGAGGAGCAAGAAGAAGTCTGCACTTTTTTCGGATGTAGGTCTTTCAGGTGCTGTTGCCAATGGGCTGCATGGCAGCTCGTCATATGTCTTGTCAAGCATGTGGTGCCCAAGCGGCTGGTGTTTTGGCAACGTTTGAGCTGCTTCAGACAGAGACTGCAAACAGCAATGCTGCGGTCTGCTGCACATGTGTTGAAGGAAGCCCACACCAGAGAACTTTTGGAAGTCTGCCAGGAGTCAGCAGCACCCTGCACCTGTGGAGTACTGTTGTGTGATGTCATTGGATGGCTGCCCTTACGCCTGCCCCTGGAGGACATCCTGCCTCATTGGAATTCTGCCTCCTCCTCACTTTCCTCCTCTGTTCTCTCAGGCACCCAAGTATGGTTAGTGAACTCAACATCCCCTTCCTCCTCGTCACTGGAGCCAACTTGGCAGTGTGCTGCAACTGGGGGAACATGACTGCCAATTTTTTTTCCCTCACTGGCACCCCCTCTCTCTAGGCTCATGTCACTCCTTTCCTCAACCTGGGAACCAACATCGGAGCATTAAAATTGCTGTGCATTCTCCAGCAGCATGTAACTGACACTATGAGCAAATAATTCTGGTGACTCCTCCATGCATGATGGTGGGGCTACGAAAGGAGCAGCTGTGGTGGACAAGGAGCCTGTGGAATAGGCCGCTTTGGCAACTGCATTGGAAGATAAAATAGTATGAGCCTGGGTGACGGAGGATGAGGATGGATTAGTTATCCACTTCACCACCTCTTCTGCATTGTTGTGGCTCAATAATAAATACGGCCAGCATCGGAAAAAAAGGACAAGCATGCCCAGCCTGCAGAGGATACACCATGTCCATGACCACCACTTTTCACTGTGGACACAGAGGCTACTTGCCCTCTCTTCGCTGCCTGTGAGCACCTGCCTCTCCTTCTTGGCCTTTTGGACATGATGGGGATTTTTTAGGTGGATTTATATCACTTTATTTTTCTGTGTAGGATGGGATTTTTGGTGCTTGGGTGCGCTATAAACTGCTTTATTATTTTTTTTTTTGTTCTTATAACAGGGCACAAGGCTGCTGAATAAGCAGCCTTATATAGTGTGGGGCGTGGACTTAGCCCCTGAGCCATAATTGGCCAAAGTCACCAAGACTTTGGCCAATCATGGTTCTTCCTGTGAACTAGAGCTGTGATTGGCCTGTGGTCAGGTGCAATGCTTTGTCCAGTCACAATGCGCTGCCAGAGTGCATTGCTTTGTGGGGCGTGAACATCCCACCGAACGCCCCATATGTTCATGTGTTTGGTGAACACACGAACAGCCAATATTCAGTCTCTTCTCGCATTACTAACCTAGTAAGCGACATATCGGCATAGATGTCACTCCACTTCCTCAAACTTGCTGTCCAAATCTTGTAGACTTCACCTCCGCAACATCTCCAAGATACGGCCTTTCCTAACCTCGGAAACCACTAAGCAACTTATTCACTCCCTTGTTATCTCTCACCTTGAGTATTGTAACTCCCTCCTCATTGGCTGACCTCATCGCAGGCTATCCTATCTTCAGTCTATCATGAATGCTGCTGCCAGACTCATCCACCTTACTAACTGTTCTGTATCTGCCACCCCTCTCTGCCAAATCCTCCACTGGCCTCCACTCAGTGTCCTCCACCCCTCTCTGCCAATCCCTCCACTGGCCTCCACTCAGTGTCCTCCACCCCTCTCTGCCAATCCCTCCACTGGCTTCCACTCAGTGTCCTCCACCCCTCTCTGCCAATCCCTCCACTGACCTACACTCAGTGTCATCCACCCCTCTCTGCCAATCCCTCCACTGACCTACACTCAGTGTCCTCCACCCCTCTCTGCCATCCCTCCACTGACCTCCACTCAGTGTCCTCCACCCCTCTCTGCCAATCCCTCCACTGACCTACACTCAGTGTCCTCCACCCCTCTCTGCCATCCCTCCACTGACCTCCACTCAGTGTCCTCCACCCCTCTCTGCCAATCCCTCCATTGACTTCCCATCGCCCAACGGTTAAAATTCAAAATATTAACAATAACATATAAAGCCATTTATAACTCCGCCCCAAAATACATCACCAATCTTTTCTCCAAATATCACCCAAACTGTCATCTCCGCTCTTCGCACGACCTCCTGCTCTCTAGCTCCCTTGTCTCCTCCTCCCATGCTCATCTCCAGGACTTCTCCAGAGCTTCCCCCATGCTCTGGAACTCCCTACCCCAGTTTAAAAGACTATCGCCTACTCTGCTCACTTTTAGGCAATCTCTGAAAACCTCTCTTTAGGGAAGTCTATCCTGCCCTCAGCTAATAATGGAATCTTCTACTCCTCCTACCAGTCCATCCCCCAGAGATACTACCTTTTGTACCACTAGCCCCTCCCTCCTAGATTGTAAGCTCCCAGGATCAGGCCCTCCCTCCTAGATTGTAAGCTCCCAGGATCAGGCCCTCCTATCCCTCTTGTATTGATCTGTATCGTTGCTGTATTGTCTCCCGTTATATTGTAAATCGCTGAGCAAACAGTTGGCGCCATAAATCCTGTATAATAATAATAATAACCTCTGTCTGGACAGTGCTGATTGGCCCTTTGCTGATCACATGCACCCTCCCGAAAAAAAAAAACTTCTTTAGCAATACACACCAAGCTGAGCATGTGCAGAGTGTCTCCACATGATATGTCTTATCAGGCGAATTCAGGATCTATCAGCATTTTTACACAATGGAGAGGATTAACCCCTTAGGTTCCACAGTGAGTATAACAAGCACGCTTTACTGCATCTACAGACTGATTGTACTGTTGGGGGTTTAGTAACACTTTAAGTGAAATTAGCCTTTAGTATAGAAATAATGAATAACTGTCTTTCCTTGTACAGTTAAGCCGCAGACGGCGCTGAGCCATGATCAACAGATTGAAGATGGAATCAAGGGATCTGTCCGTTGTGAAGTCAGCAATTGTTACCCAGAAGCTGTGAAGATCCGATGGGTTAAATACACTAAAAGTAACAGCAGGAACTCACCTTGGGACAAGGACGTTTATTTCACAGCACTATTGGGGAACAGTGATGGGACATTTAGTGTGACCAGTGTGCTGACTGTGGAGCCGACTACAGACGCTGAACCCGGAGATGTATTCTTCTGTATTGTCAGCCACAGATCCCTGGAGGAGGAAATGACTCTCAGCTTTACCATGACAAGTAAGTAGCCTTAGAATAGGATATCAGCAGAATTCGGCTCCAACTGCCTTCCACAAATCCCAGATCTTTCAGATTAGATCCAGAGATTTCTCAGTGTGATGTTTCCAAAACACCAAATACTTGGGCTGCATTCACTCCCCAGGAAAAGCGTTTACAGGCAATTTTGGAATGGTTTTTTTCTGCATTTTTTTTTTTTCAGAAGTGTTCAGGCTTGGGCAATTTTATTTCAGCCAATGGAAAGCTAGTTACTAGGAGGAGGAGAAGGTTATTTATGTTTTAAAAATATATATTCAGGCACTCCCACTGAAGTCTAGACATGTGCAGAACAAAATCATTAGTTTTGTTTCATTTCTGATCAAATCATTAAGTTACTCATTTCATTTTGTTGCATTAATAACGAAATTCGTTTAGTTTATTCGTTTTCGACCAGATTCAAGTTTTTCCAATGGATTCAAACTGAATTCAAATTGGAATCAAATTTATAATCGAAAATATTTAATTGACCCAAATTCATTGTGAAGAATAGCTGATTCTATGCTATTCATAATTCAAATTTCAAAAGATTGCTATATGTTTCTATTCTATTCTTTTATTTTCTATTTTTTTCTAATCTATTTTGTACTATTATATTCTTTATGAAATTTGGAAGACATCTATATTCTATTCTAATTTATACTTGATAAAGCGCATGTGCGCGAAACATGTTGTCCCTGCAACCGGCCTCTTTCTTCTAAAGCTGCGGCTCCAGCAAGAATTCCCCCCCTCCGTCTCTCCACATCGTGGTGACATCATCCAGGATCCTGGGACGTCGGGTACACATGGTCCCTGCACTGACAGGTATTCTACTCCACTGCTTCCCTCTGAGCGGACGGGCCGTCCATCTTGGAACTTGGCTTCTTAAAGCCACGCTGGTTATTTATTTTTTACCATATGAATTATTAAAGGCATACCTCCATATAAGGTGTATTACTTTTATCACAAAACTACACAGCGCCTGGCTCCTGTTCATACTTCCCACAAACCGATGTGTTTTTACCATGGCAGCAGTGAGTTTTTTCCCCACCAATCACAGTTGACATATACCATTCACTTATTTCCTTTGGGACACATCTGTGCGCTTTTATCCAGACTGTTCTAATTTATTCTATTCTATTTTATTATCTTCTTTTCTATTCTATTTTTTAAATTTGAATTTTAGAAGACAGCTATATTCTTTTTTTATTCTATTCTTTTTCAAATTTGAATTTCAGAAGATGGCTATATTCTATTCTTTTTTATTCTTTTATTCTCTCTTCTAGTCTATACTCTTCCTTTATTTTCTATTCTATTCTGTTTGAGTCTATTCTTTTCGTTGGATGCAGTGGTGTAAAGCATGCCGCCACTGATCCATAAAGACATAGATGAGCGAGTTTGGGGTGGAGAAACTTGACTGGCCTGCACAGAGTCCTGACCTCAACCCCATAGAACACCTTTGGGATGAATTAGAGAGGAGACTGTGAGCCAGGCCTCCTCCCCCGACATCAGTGCCTGACCTGACAAATGTGCTTCTGGAAGAATGGTCCAACCTTCCCATAGACACTCCTAAACCTTGTGGACGGCCTTCCCAGAAGACTTGAAGCTGTTATAGCTGCAAAGGGCGGGGCCAACTCAATATTGAACCTTAGGGACTAAGACTGGGAGGCCATTAAAGGTCATGTGTGTGGAAAGGACGGGGCCAACTCAATATTGAACCCTATGGACTAAGACTGGGAGGCCATTACAGGTCATGTGTGTGGAAAGGGTGGGGCCAACTCAATATTGAAACCTAAGGACTAGGACTGGGAGGACATTAAAGTTCATGTGTGTGGGAAGGCCGGCAGACCAATACGTGGGGAAATATAGTATATCTTCTCAGATGCTTAAATTCAAAATTACTTCTTGGAACACCCCATGCTTCTATACACTGCAAACCAATAAGCGTCTCTGTACACCTTCACCGGATGTGCTCTCACCTGATGTATGTTCAAGATAATAGCAGTCAGACCTCACTAACCGGATCAATCACTGTTTTTGGTGGAAATGATATCTCTACATGGCAAATAATTTCCTAGCAGGTGTAGTAGAGTCATAGAAATCCAACAGACCCAACAGTCATGACATGCATGCTGCTGATTCTGTGTCATTGAATCACTCATTGAGAGGGGCGTGTTCACAATAATCGCAGTGTGGAGTTCTATTAGTGAGGTCATTCGTGCTTTGAAAAACAGGTGGCAATTATTGCCCTTATTTAAGGAAGGAAGGCAGCAAATGTTGGACATGCTGGTTACAGTGCATTTCTCTCTGAAATTCTGAGGAAAATGGGTCGTTCCAGACATTGTTCAGAAGAACAGCGTACCTTAATTAAAAAGTTGATTGGAGGGGAAAACATATAAAGAAGTGCAGAAAATGATCGGCTGCTCAGCTAAAATGATGGCAAATGCTTTAAAATGGCAACCAAACCCTGAAAGACGTGGAAGAAAGCGAAAAACTACCATTGGAATGGATAGAAGAATAGCCAAAATGGCGCAGACTCAGCCAACAATCAGCTCCAGGAAGATGAAAGAAGGTGTGACGTTCCCTGTGAGGACTGTTACAATTAGAAGACGCCGATGTGAAGCCAAGCTATCTGCAAGAAGTCCCCGCAAAGTCCCACTGTTGGAGAAAAGACATGTGCTGAAGAGGTTACAATCTGCCAAAGAGCACATTGACTGGCCTAAAGAGAAATGGCGCAACATTTTGTGGACTGATGAAAGTAAGATTGTTCTTTTTGGGTCTAGTGGGCGGAGACAGTTTGTCAGACGACCCCCAAACACTGAATTCAAGCCACAGTACACTGTGAAGACCGTGAAGCATGGTGGTGCAAGCATCATGATATGGGGATATTTCTCATACTACGGTGTTGGGCCTATTTATCGCATACCAGGGATCATGGATCAGTTTGAATCCATCAGAATACTTGAAGAGGTCATGCTGCCTTATGCTGAGGAGGAAATGCCCTTGAAATGGGTGTTCCAACAAGACAACGACCCCAAACACACCAGTAAACGTGCAACATCTTGGTTCCAGACCAACAAGATGGACGTTATGGAGTGGCCAGCCCAATCCCCGGATCTTCATCCAATAGAAAACTTGTGGGGTGACATCAAAAATGCCATTTCTGAGGCAAAACCAATAAATAGAGAAGAACTGTGGAATGTGGTCCAATCATCCTGGGCTGGAATACCTGATCACAGGGGCCAGAAGTTGGGGGACTCCATGCAACACAGATGTACAGCAGTTCTCAGAAACAGTGCGACTACAACCAAATATTCATGAAGTCATTCAAAGGAAAGCAAAATCTTCAAACATTTCTCAGTTTATATAGTGAATGTTTGACTTTGTAAAGAAGAATACAAACACAGAGATTTTTTTTTGAACCGTCTAATATTCACTTTTCTTTAATTTTTTTTAGAGGAACAACACAAATTTGATGTATTTGTCTTCATGTTTTGATTTGGAATAGAATGTGTCGTGTTCCCAATGCATTTGTGTGGATGGAAATAAAAGCTATTAGAAGGAATTTGAGCTTTATTCACTTTTTTCAACACACTGCTATTATTTTGAACACAACTGTATATGACTGTATACCACTAGGTGAGGTCATCAATGGCACGTGTCCCTTCTATGGACTGATGTCTTGTGTCCAATGGGCATGAATCTCCTCCACTCTCTTAGCTCTCCCCCTCCATCAAATATGCACCGAAAAGACATAGAGCTTTATCCTTACAAGACATTTATTGATAAAACAATATCCAGTATTCCCATCACATGTGTGTTGTATTAAAGTGCGTCTTGTAAAGTAACTCTAGTGACACCCCACCACAATGACAATGCTGCCCCACCACAATGGCAGCCTGCTAAATGTCAACTAACTGACGTGGATGCCGGGTGATGTCACTCACCAAATATGGCCATGGCCAGTTTTGATCAATGACATCATGCAGGACCCCTGCCATTGTGTTTACAATTTGAAACACCTGTACCTGGTGATAGAACCTCAAGTGCAGAGGAAGGCTTCCCTTGCAGCTCTGTATCCAGGGCCCTGGCAGAGTAACAGGGAGTGCCGGAGCACAGAGGTGCACGAGTGACTGGTAGGACTTCTGTGGATGGATGTTGACGTGCGTCAGGAATGCAGGAGCAGCTGGTGGATGGCACACTGGCAGAAGTGCAGGAGCAGGATACTGGCAAGGATAAGACGGTTCAGGTGCAGGAGCAGAGTAAGGCAAGGTCAGGCAGTCCGGGTCGGCAACTAACAGGCAGAGTAAGCAGAAACGGCAGGCAGGAGAATAGTCAGAGGGCAGGCCAGGGGTCAGTGCAGGCAGTGTTCAAGCAGGATCAATTATAACAGGTCAGATCAGCAATGGAATCACAGGTCACAGGACGCAGGGGTGATCAAAAGTAATAGACCAAACCGCACTAATGCAAAGTTCAAGCCCAGCTTAAATAGGGGTGTTCTATGGGGTTGAGGTCAGGACTCTGTGCAGGCCAGTCAAGTTCCTCCACCCCAAACTGGCTCCTCCATGTCTTTATGGACCTTGCTTTGTGCACTGGTGCGCAGTCATGTTGGAACACTAAGGGGCCATCCCCAAACTCTTCCCACAAAGTTGGGAGCATGAAATTGTCCAAAATGTCGCCTTAAGAGTTCCTTTCACTGGAACTAGGGGGCCAAGCCCAACCCCTACACTATAATCCCCCCTCCACCAAACTTACACCAAACTTTACACTTGGCACAATGCAGTCAGGCAAGTACCATTCTTCTGGAAACCACCAAACCGAGACACATCCATCGGATTGCCAGACAGAGAATTATGATTGGTCAGTCCAGAGAACAAGCCTCCACTGCTCTAGAGTCCAGTGGCGGCGTGCTTTACACCACGGCATCCGACGCTTTGCATTGCACTTGGTGATGGAAGGCTTGGATGCAGCTGCTCAGCCATGGAAACCCATTCCATGAAGCTCTCTACGCACTGTTGTTGGGCTCATCTGAAGGCCACACCAAGTTTGGAGGTCTTTAGCTATTGACTCTGCAGACAGTTGGCGACTTCTGCGCACTGTGCGCTTCAGCATGCGCTGACCCCGCCCTGTCATGTGACATGGCCTACCACTTGGTGGCTGAGTGGCTGGTGTTCCCAGTTGCTTCCACTTTGTTATAATCCCACTAACAGTTGAGCGTGGAATATTTAGTAGCCAGGAAATGTCACGGATGGACTTATTGCCCAGGTGGCCACCTATCACGGGACCACGCTTGGAGTCACTGAGCTCCTGAGAGCGGCCCATTATTTCACCAATGTTTGTAGAAGCAGTCTGCATGCCTAGGGGCTTGATTGTATACACTTGTGACCATGGAGGGGATTGGAACACCTGAATCACATGATATGGAGGGGATTGGAGCACCTGAATCACATGATATGGAGGGGATTGGAGCACCTGAATCACATATTATGGAGGGGATTGGAGCACCTGAATCACATGATATGGAGGGGATTGGAGCACCTGAATCACATGATTGGGAGGGCGGGGCCAATACTTCATGCAGTATAGTGTATATTTAGTGAGCGGATACCTTGAACACTAGTAGCCTCCTATTCTACCTATTCTAATCCAGTAATATAAATGCTTCACCTGCAATGATAAATGTACAGTCAGTATATATAGAAGTGTTGGGTTCTCCAGACATGCAGGACTGAGATAATATCTGTTGTGTTTTTCTTTTATAGGATGGAATCCAGTGATAAATATTTATATTGCTTCAGTTGCTGCATTCATCATCTCAGTTTTCACATACTGTTTGAGGATCTCTTTTAATCACAGTAAGTTTTTGCTATTTTATCTGGAAGTAAATAAATGCCTCAAGGTGTGTATATGTCATTAGAACCTCAGATTAGACGTGCAGAACAAAAACATTCATTTAGTTTCAAATTCTATTTTAGGTTACTAAATTTGTTTTGTTGTATTTGTAACGAAATTCATTTCATTTAGTTTTTTTTGTTTTTGACCAGATTACATTATTTTACAATGGATTCAAATTGAGTCAAATTTGAAATGAACTGGAAATTAATTTGAATCAAAAACAAACATTTGAATTTTGGAAGATGGCTATATTTATTCTATTCTTTTATTTTGTAGTTTATTCTATTTGTTTCTATTTTATTATGTTTTATTCTATTCTTTTCTATTCTTTTTGAAATGTGAATTTTGTTTCAGAAGACAGCTACAGTGGGGCAAAAAAGTATTTAGTCACCACCAATTGTACAAGTTCTCCCACTTACAAAGATGAGAGAGGCCTGTAATTGGCATCATAGGGAGACCTCAACTAGGAGAGACAAAATGAGAAAACAAATCCAGACAATCACATTGGATGATTTGGAAAGAATTTATTTGCAAATTATGGTGGAAAATAAGTATTTATTTGGTGAATATGAAAAGTTCATGTCAATACTTTGTTATATATCCTTTGTTGGCAATGACAGAGGTCAGACATTTCCTGGAAGTCTTCACAAGGTTGGCACACACTGTTGCTGGTATGTTGGCCCATCCTCCATGCAGATCTCCTCCTCCATGCAGATCTCCTCCTCCATGCAGATCTCCTCTAGAGCAGTGATGTTTTGGGGCTGTCGCTGGCCAACGCGGACTTTCAACTCCCTCCAAAGGTTTTCTATGGGGTTGAGATCTGGAGACTGGCTAGGCCACTCCAGGACCTTGAAATGCTTCTTACGAAGCCCCTCCTTCGTTGCCCGGGCGGTATGTTTGGGATCATTGTCATGTTGGAAGACCCAGCCACGTTTCATCTTCAATGCCCTTGCTGATGGATGGAGGTTTGCACTCAAAATCTCACGATACGTGGCCCCATTCATTCTGTCCTGTACATGGATCAGTCGTCCTGGTCCCTTTGCGGAGAAACAGCCCCAAAGCATGATGTTGCCACCCCCCATGCTTCACAGTAGGTATGGTGTTCTTTGGTGCAACTCAGCATTCTCTCTCCTCCAAACACGACTAGTTGTGTTTCTACCAAACAGTTCTATTTTGGTTTCATCTGACCATATGACATTCTCCCAATCCTCTTTTGGATCATCCAAATGCTCTCTAGCAAACTTCAGACGGGCCCCGACATGTACCGGCTTAAGCAGGGGGACACGTCTGGCACTGCAGGATCTGAGTCCCTGGCGGCGTAGTGTGTTACTGATGGTAGCCTTTGTTACGTTGGTCCCAGCTCTCTGCAGGTCATTCACTAGGTCCCCCCGTGTGGTCCTGGGATTTTTGCTCACTGTTCTTGTGATCATTTTGACCCCACGGGGTGAGATCTTCGTGGAGCCCCAGATCGAGGGAGATTATCAGTGGTCTTGTATGTCTTCCATTTTCTAATTATTGCTCCCACAGTTGATTTGTTCACACCAAGCTGCTTGCCTTTTGCAGATTCAGTCTTCCCAGCCTGGTGCAGGTCTACGATTTTGTTTTTGGTGTCCTTCGACAGCTCTTTGGTCTTCACCATAGTGGAGTTTGGAGTGTGACTGTTTGAGGTTGTGGACAGGTGTCTTTTATACTGATAACAAGTTCAAACAGGTGCCATTGATACAGGTAATGAGTGCAGGACAGAGGTCAAAGAAGAAGGTCCAGGTCTGTGAGAGCCAGAAATCTTGCTTGTTTGTAGGTGACCAAATACTTATTTTCCACCATAATTTGCAAATAAATTCTTTCCAGATCAGCCAATGTGATTGTCTGGATTTGTTTTCTCATTTTGTCTCTCATAGTTGAGGTCTCCCTATGATGCCAATTACAGGCCTCTCTCATCTTTGTAAGTGGGAGAACTTGCACCATTGGTGGCTGACTGAATACTTTTTTGTCCCACTGTATATTCTATTTTCTTCTATTCTATTCAAAATTCAAATTTCAAAAGATGGCAATATTTTTTTGTCTATTTTATTCTTTTCTATTATTTTCTATTCTATTCCTTCTTCTATTATATTCTTTTATTTTTTATTCTATTTGTTTCTATTTTAGTCTGCTTTATTGTATTGTTTTCTATTCTATTCTTTTTTAAATGTGAATTTCAGAAGACAGCTATATTCTATTTTCTTCCATCGAAATTCAAATTTCAAAAGATATCAATATTCTTTCTTTTCTATCATTTTTCCTTTATTTTCTATTCTATTATTTTATTTTCTATTCTGTTTCTATTTTATTCTGATTTATTCTATTTTATTCTTTTTTAAAATGTGAATATAAGAGACATTGATGACGTCACAAATTATCATGAGGAATAATGTATGCGTATTATAGTCACAGTGAAAGTGATAATTTTCAGTACCTAAATGTGATGAACAAAATGATTTTCTCAAACCAAGAGGGTGAGAAGAGCAGTTTGTTGCATTGGAAGGAGAAATCCAGAAAAGTTTTCTATTCCCACTAGGCTCATAGCAGCAACCAATCAGAGGTGGCCAGGTGGTTCTGCACACCCCAATATAAAAGAATAGGATGTAGCTGTAGATTCATCATGTTTTAGGGGAAAGGAGAGGGGAGAGGAGGAAAGGAAAGGAAAAGGAAAGGAGAGGAAAATGAGAGGAAAAGGAAAGGAGAGGAAAATGAGAGGAAAAGGAAAGGAGAGGAAAAGGAAAGGAGAGGAAAAGGAAAGGAAAGAAGAGGGAAAAAAAGGAGAGGAAAAGGAAAGGAGAGGGAAAAAAGGAGAGGGAAATGAAAGGAAAGGAAAAGGAAAGGAGAGGAAAAGGAAAGGAGAGGGAAAGGAAAGGAGAGGAGAGAGAAAGGAAAGTAGAGAAAAGGGAAATGAAAGGAAAGGAGAGGAAAAGAAAAGAAGAGGAAAAGGAAAGGAGAGGAAAATGAAAGGAGAGGAAAAGGAAAGAAGAGGAGAGGAGAGGGAAAGGAAAATAAAATGAAAGGAGAGGAGAGGAGAGGAAAATGAAAGGAGAGAAAAATGAAAGGAGAGGAAAAGGAAATGAAAGGAAAGGAGAGGGAAAAGAAAGGAGAGGAAAAGGAAAGGAAAGGAAAGGAAAGGAGAGGAAAAGGAAAGGAAAGGAGAGGAAAGGAACATGAGAGGAAAAGAAAAGAAGAAGAGAGGGAAAGGAAAGGAAAGGGAAAGGAGAGGAAAAAGAAAGGAGAGGGAAAGGAGAGGAAAGAAGAGGAAAAGGTGGGGAAAGGAAAGGAAAAGGAAAGGAACGGAAAGGAAAAGAAAAGTAAAGGAGAGGAAAAGAAAAGGAAAGGAAAGGAGAGGGAAAGGAAAGGAGAGGGAAAGGAAAGGCGAGGGAAAGGAAAGGAGAGGGAAAGGAAAGGAGAGGGAAAGGAAAGGAGAAGGAGAGGGGAGGGAAGGAGAGTGGAGGAGAGGAAAGGAAAGGAGAGGAATTGAATTTGGTTGTAAACAAATCAACAAATCAATTTGAAACAAAATTTATTACAAATGCAACAAAACAAAATTAGTAACTAAGGAAAGGAGAGGAAAAGGAAAGGACCGGAGAGGAAAAGGAAAGGAGAGGAAAGGGAAAAGGAAAGGAAAAGAGAGGGAAAGGAAAGGAGAGGAGAGGGAAAGAAAAGAGGAGAGGAAAAAGGAAAGGGAAAAAAGGAGAGGGAAAGGAAAGGAAACAAAGAGAGGGAAAAAAAAGGAGAGGTAAAGGAGAGGAAAAGGAAATGAAAGGAGAGGAGAGGAAAAGGAAAGGAGAGCAATAGGAGAGGGAAACGAAAGGAGAGGGAAAGGAAAGGAGAGGAACGGAAAGGAAAGGAACGGAGAGGAAAATGAAAGGAGAGAAAAAGGAAAGAAGAGGAGAGGAGGGGGATAGGAAATGAAAAGGAGAGGAAAATGATAGGAAAGGAGAGGAAATGATAGGAAAAGAGAGGAAAATGAAAGGAGAGGAAAAGGAAATGAAAAGAAAGGAGAGGGAAAAGAAAGGAAAGGAGAGGACAAGGAAAGGAAAGGAGAGGACAAGGAAAGGAAAGGAGAGGACAAGGAAAGGAAAGGAGAGGAAAAACAAAGGAGAGGGAAAGGAAAGGAGAGGAAAAGGAGGGGAAAGGAAAGGAAAGGAAAGGAAAGGAGAGGAAAAGGAAAGGAAAAGGAATGGAAAATGAAAGGAAAAGAAAGGAGAGGGAAAGGAAAGGAGAGGAAAAGGAAAGGAGAGGGGACAAAAGGAGAGGGGAGGAGAGGAAAGGAGAGGGAAAGTAAAGGAAAGGAAAGGGAAAGGAAAGGAGAGGAATTGAATTTGGTTTAAAACAAATCAGCAAATCAAATTGAAACAAAATTTGTTACAAATGCAACAAAACAAAATTAGTAACTAAGGAAAGGAGAGGAAAAGGAAAGGACCGAAAAGGAAAGGAGAGGAAAGGGAAAAGGAAAGAAAAGAGAGGGAAGGGAAAGGAGAGGGAAATGAAAGGAAAGGAGAGGGAAAGGGAAGGAGAGGAAAAGGAAAAGGAAAGGAGAGAGGAAAGGAAAGGAGAGGAAAAGGAACAGAAAGGAAAGGAGAGAAAAGGAAAAAGAAGGGAAAAGGAAAGGAGAGGAAAAGGAAAGGGAAGGAGAGGAAAAGGAAAGGACTGGAAAGGAAAGGAAAGGAGAGGAAATGGAAAGGAGAGGAAAGGGAAAAGGAAAGGGAAATGAAATGAAAGGAAAGGAGAGGGAAAGGAAAGAGAAGGAGAGAAAAAAGGAAAGGGAAAAAAGGAGAGGGAAAGGAAAGGAAAAAAAAGAGGGAAAAAAAAGGAGAGGGAAAGGAGAGGAAAAGGAAAGGAAAAGAGAGGAAAAGAAAATGAAAGGAGAGGGAAAGGAGAGGAGAGGAAAGGAAAATGAAAGGAGAGGAGAGGAGGGGGAAAGGAAAAGAAAAGGAGAGGAAAATGATAGGAAAAGAGAGGAAAATGATAGGAGAGGAAAAGGAAATGAAAGGAGAGGACAAGTAAAGGAAAGGAGAGGAAATTGAAATGAAAGGAGAGGAAAAGGAAATGAAAGGAAAGGAGAGGAAAGGGAAAGAAGAGGGAAAGGAAAGTAAAGGAGAGGGAAAGGAAAGGAGAGGAAAAAGAAAGGAGAGGGAAAGGAAAGGAGAGGAAAAGGAGGGGAAAGGAGAGGAAAAGGAGGGGAAAGGAAAGGAAAGGAGAGGGAAAGGAACGGAAAGAAAAGGAAAGGAGAGGAAAAGGAAAGGAAAGGAAAAGGAATGGAAAATGAAAGGAAAGGAGAGAGAAAGGAAAGGAGAGGGGAGGAGAGGAAAGGAGAGGGAAAGTAAAGTAAAGGAAAGGGAAAAAAAAGGAGAGGAATTGAATTTTGTTGAAAACAAATCTGCAAATCAAATTGAAACACAATTTGTTACAAATGCAACAAAACAAAATTAGTAACTAAGGAAAGGAGAGGGAAAGGAAAGGAAAGGAAAGGAAAAGAGAGGGAAAGGAAAGGAGAGGGATAAGAAAGGGAAGGAGAGGAAAGGAAAGGAGAGAGAAAGGAAAGGAAAGGAGAGGAAAAGGAATGGAAAGGAAAGGAGAGAAAAAGGAAAAAGAAGGAAAAGGAAAGGAGAGGAAAAGGAAAGGAGAGGAGAGGAAAAGGAAAGGGAAGGAAAGGAAAGGAAAGAGAAAAGAAAGGAGAGGAAAAAGAAAGGAGAGGGAAAGGAAAGGAGAGGAAAAGGAAAGGAGAGTGAAAGGAAAGGGAAGGAGAGGAAAAGGAAAGGAGAGGAAAAAGGAAAGGAGAGGGGAGGAAAGGAAAGGAGAGGAAAAAGGAAAGGAGAGGGGAGGAAAGGAATTGAATTCGGTTGAAAAACAAATCAACAAATCAAATTAAAATGAAATTTGGTACAAATGCAACAAAATGAAATTAGTAACTTAACAAATCCACACAAAACAAATGTTTTCATTCTGCAGATGTCTAATCTGAACCCAGATCAGTTCATTCATCACCAGTCAGGAAGCATCCTGGGGCAGAAAGTGAAAAATAAGCCTCTTGCTTGAGGAGAATATAGAGAGTTGTACAATCCAATCCTCACATTTGGGGAGGTTAAGATGCGGAGCTGTTAAAGTGAAGGAAACATCGTAGACATCGGTTTATAGTCGGGAAAAGCAGAAATGTTGGGAATTGTTTTCCAGACATTCAGAAATACAATTACACTTATTGTGCTTTTCTTTTATAGAGTCGTGTCCAAGGATGAAAGTTGTTTTGGGGGTAATCTTTACGGTATCATCCATCACAGTATTGGTCTCATCTGGTTTATTATTACACTTCCGGAATTTTGGTGGTAAGTTTGTGAAAGTCCAGATATGTCCACAATCTGGTATACAATGTAAGCCATGCATCAGCCAACAGGCCTCTTGTACAGCCCCAGGTAGTAGAGTTGGGTGTAACACCAGAATGTTGGTGGACCAGAGGAGCCTTCTGCAGGAAGTCCTAAAGGCATGTAGGGGGCGGGTGTTTAGTGATGTCACATGAGATTGGTATTTTGTTCATTTCTTTTCAAACTGATTGTTTTTTACAAAGAAATATCAGTTACTTCACCAACGATCATAGAAATGATAACATGCATGCTTATGATGATCTCAGACCAAAGGCAACACATTTTGAGTTGGTAAACTCCATGCTCAACAGTAGCTCATCAAGTAAACCTAAAGCATCCTGGGTACCTTTAAATGTTTCTGTTTAATGGATTTCTTGATTCAACAGGTCTGGCAGTAATCAGGCCTGGGCGTGGCAAGTGAAATTTAACTCAACTTTCCAATAAATGCGGTTAATCACAGTTCATTCATGATTTAGCAAGGGAGGGGAGGGGCAATTACTTTTTCACATAGGGCAGAACAAATAAAATGTGTTTCATTTGGGAGTGTTAATAATTTTTGTTTTGTAGCATTTGTAACTAAATTTGTTTAGTTTGTTTGTTTTCAAACGGAATTCTAATTTTTTTCCAATGGATTTGAACCGAATTTGAATAAAAATTCATTGTGAAGAATAGCTGGTTCTATTCTATTTGAAATTCAAATTTTGGAAGGCGGTTATATTCTTTCTGTTCTATTTTTATTTAATTGTTTTTTATTTTCTATTCTTTCCTATGGTATTTTATTCTATTTTAATCTATTCTATTCTTTTCAAAAACACTATTTACACAGTCTTTGGAAGGAAATCAGTAATATGTTTACAGTTTGAATTTGTTTTCAAATTCAATTCAAATTTTGTTTCCTTATTTTGTATTCGTTGAAATTTCTATTGTAATTTCTATTGTAATTCGGAAATATCCGAAACTCTGTATAATGAAAATTTAGTCCCAGTTTTGATGTGGAGCAAAGCTAATAGCACGTCTACCAAATGCTAACAAGCGTGTACCAGGTTTTTTTTTCTCTTCCTTTCCTTGTCTTCCTTCAGTCTGCTAATTAAGGGGCGGAGTTAATTGGTCTCAGGTGATACAGGTCCTATATAACTTGCTGTAGAGCACACATCTGTGTCTGGCATTTTTTGCTGGCTGATCACTAAAAAAGTGGGAAATTTGAAAGTTTTACTTTTGACTGCTGGTGCTTGTTAGTTGTTTTTATTTTCTTCTTTGGGTCTTGCTAAAAGCTCTTACTTTTTTAAATCCCATTTTCTGTCACTTTTTAAATAGTTTTTTTCTCTTCCTTTTCCTTGTCTTCCTTTACTCTGCTAATTAAGGGGCGGGGATAATTGGTCCCAGGTGAAACAGGTCCTATATAACTTGCTGTAAGAGCTCACTCTGAGCATGCTCATTTTTGAGCCTTGCCTGTATTTTGCTTGCCGGACCTTTGACCAAGTGGACATTTGCTAAGTGGAGTTAAAAACCGGAGTAGAAAACAGGAGATTATAACAGGAGTCTACTAACCTGTAAGTGACAACTTGATCTTTCCTGTTAATATTGTAACTGGGATATGAGTGCTATTCAGGGTGGAAGGGTTTGCGCCACGCACAGTGTGCCGCACGTATGTAGAAGGGTTGGGCCGTGCACAGTGTGCCGCACATATGTAGAAGGGTTTGGGCCGTGCACAGTGTGCCGCACATATGTAGAAGGGTTTGTCCGTGCACAGAGTGCCGCACGTATGTAGAAGGGTTTGTGCCGTGCAGTGTGCCGCACGTATGTAGAAGGGTTTGGGCCGTGCACAGTGTCCAACATATATGTAAAGGGTTTGTCCGTGCACAGTGTGCCGCACGTATGTAGAAGGGTTTGTCCGTGCACAGTGTGCCGCACGTATGTAGAAGGGTTTGTGCCGTGCAGTGTGCCGCACGTATGTAGAAGGGTTTGGGCCGTGCACAGTGTGCCGCACGTATGTAGAAGGGTTTGTGCCGTGCAGTGTGCCGCACGTATGTAGAAGGTTTTGGGCCGTGCACAGTGTGCCGCACATATGTAGAAGGGTTTGGGCCGTGCACAGTGTGCCGCACATATGTAGAAGGGTTTGTCCGTGCACAGAGTGCCGCACGTATGTAGAAGGGTTTGTGCCGTGCAGTGTGCCGCACGTATGTAGAATGGGTTTTGTGCCGTGCAGTGTGCCGCATGTATGTAGAAGGGTTTGGGCCGTGCACAGTGTGCCGCACATATGTAGAAGGGTTTGTCCGTGCACAGAGTGCCGCACGTATGTAGAAGGGTTTGTGCCGTGCAGTGTGCCGCACATATGTAGAAGGGTTTGGGCCGTGCACAGTGTGCCGCACATATGTAGAAGGGTTTGTCCGTGCACAGAGAGCCGCACGTATGTAGAAGGGTTTGTGCCGTGCAGTGTGCCGCACGTATGTAGAAGGGTTTGCGCCGTGCACAGTGTGCCGCACGTATGTAGATGGGGTTTGCGCCGTGCACAGTGTGCCGCACGTATGTAGAAGGGTTGCGCCGTGCACAGTGTGCCACAAGTATGTAGAAGGGTTTGTGCCGTGCACAGTGTGCCACAAGTATGTAGAAGGGCTTGCGCGGTGCACAGTGTGCCGCACGTATGTGGAAGGGTTTGTGCCGTGCCAGTGTGCCGCACGTATGCAGCAATGGAGCAACAGCTCCAGGATGGATACCGCTGCGACAGGTGGGAGCTGGTTGCCCTTCTGGAATCTGCGTTAGAGATCTGGAGGAACAAGTTGCAACACCGGGCAGAACTGACAACCTTGAAAGGGATCTTCTGCTCCCTGAGCAAGTAGCTAATGGGATTGATGTGGAGGGCGGACGGGCTAATCAGGATTCAGGTAGGAAGATGGGTTGCTGTAACGAGAGGGAGTGGTAGGGGCTCACAGAACAGGAAGGCTGGCCTGGGTTTGAGCACCCAAACAGATTTGCCAATTTGGGTAAGGGTTTGTCCGTGCACAGAGTGCCGCACGTATGTAGAAGGGTTTGTGCCGTGCAGTGTGCCGCACGTATGTAGAAGGGTTTGGGCTGTGCACAGTGTCCAACATATATGTAGAAGGGTGTGTCCGTGCACAGTGTGCCGCACGTATGTAGAAGGGTTTGTACCGTGCAGTGTGCCACACGTATGTAGAAGGGTTTGGGCCGTGCACAGTGTGCCGCACGTATGTAGAAGGGTTTGTGCCGTGCAGTGTGCCGCACGTATGTAGAAGGGTTTGGGCCGTGCACAGTGTGCCGCACATATGTAGAAGGGTTTGGGCCGTGCACAGTGTGCCGCACATATGTAGAAGGGTTTGTCCGTGCACAGAGTGCCGCACATATGTAGAAGGGTTTGTCCGTGCACAGAGTGCCGCACGTATGTAGAAGGGTTGTGCCGTGCAGTGTGCCGCACGTATGTAGAAGGGTTTGTGCCGTGCACAGTGTGCCGCACGTATGTAGAAGGGTGTGTGCCGCATGTATGTAGAAGGGTTTGTGCCGTGCACAGTGTGCCGCATGTATGTAGAAGGGTTTGTGCCGTGCACAGTGTGCCACAAGTATGTAGAAGGGTTTGTGCCGTGCACAGTGTGCCGCACGTATGTGGAAGGGTTGTGCCGTGCACAGTGTGCCGCACGTATGTGGAAGGGTTTGTTGCCGTGCGCAGTGTGCTGCACGTATGCAGCAATGGAGCAACAGCTCCAGGATGGATACCGCTGCGACAGGTGGGAGCTGGTTGCCCTTCTGGAATCTCGCGTTAGAGATCTGGAGGAACACAGTTGCAACACTGGGCAGAACTGACAACCTTGAAAGGGATCTTCTGCTCCCTGAGCAGGTAGCTAATGGGATTGATGTGGAGGGCGGACGGGCTAATCAGGATTCAGGTAGGAAGATGGGTTGCTGTAACGAGAGGGAGTGGTAGGGGCTCACAGAACAGGAAGGCGGCCTGGGTTTGAGCACCCCAAACAGATTTGCCAATTTGGTGAAGATGTTGGGGTGGCAAGCTCAGGGGTGGCAGCCCTGGATGTCACTGCTATCCCTAACAGCCGGGAGGGCAGACCATCTGGGAGGGGTGGTGAGGGTAGTGCAGGAAGGCCTAGACAGCTGGTGGTAGTAGGGGATTCTATATCAGAAGGACTGATAGAATAATTTGTCGCCTGGATCACCTCAACCGAATGGTTTGCTGTCTCCCTGGTGCCAGGGTCGGCATGTGGTGGACCGGGTTAATAAATTACTGGGGGGGGCTGGGCAATGACCCAGCTGTCTAGGTTCATGTTGAAACCAATGACAGAATTACATGGAAGGTGGAGGCTCCTTAAGAATCAATTAAAAGAAACTAGGCTACAAGTTGAAGGGAAGGACCTCCAAGAAATGGGAGTTCTTCATAAAGACTGTATGTGACCACACTGCAAAATATATTCCCATGGGCAACAAGTATAAAAGAGCTTATGTGGCTTACGGCCAAAGTTAAAAAAGCTATAGATAATAAGAAAAGAGCTTTTATTAAATAAAAAATGAAGGAACGCGATCATCGTTTACACATTACAAAAAACAGAATATGCAAAAAGGAAATAAAGGCGCAAAAATTGAAACCGAATGACAGATTGCAAAAGATAGCAGAACCAACCCCAAAAATTCTTCAAATATATGAATAGTAGAAAGGTCCGGCCGAGCATGTAGGCCCTTTACAGAATCATCTAGACGGGGTGACTGGGGACAAGAGAAGGCAAATTTATTTAATCCTTTCTTCAGCTCTGTGTATAGAAAGGAGCATAGGGGGGCTCTTGTCCATAATGGGGGGTGGTACTGACACACCCCAGATGATCCACATTGGCTCACAATTGGCATGATCCAGAAATATTAAGACAGAATAAAGGTGAATAAAGCCCCTGGATCGGATGGCAAACACCCACGGGGCCTTAAAGAATTGAGCTCTGTCATTTCACAGCCATTGTTTCTAATTTTTAGGGGCTCTTTAATGACTGGCATAGTACCACGGATTGGTGTAAGGCCAATGTGGGGCCAATATTTATAAAGGGGTCAAAATCGTTCCCAAGTAATTATAGACCTGTTAGTGTAACTTCTATAGTTGGGAAGATATTGGAGAGTTTAATAAAAGACACAGAGAGGAGTTCTTGCTAAAAACAAATATTTTAAGCAACAGACAGCATGGATTCATGAAAGAAGAAGTTGTCAAACAAATCTGATTACTTTTTATGAGGGGGTGAGCAAGACCTTGGACAGAGGGGTGGCGGTGGACATGGTATACTTGGACAGAGGGGTGGCGGTGGACGTGGTATACTTGGACAGAGGGGTGGCAGTGGACGTGGTATACTTGGACAGAGGGTGGCGGTGGACGTGGTATACTTGGACAGAGGGGTGGGCAGTGGACGTGGTATACTTGGACAGGAGGGGTGGGCGGTAGCGTGGCGGTATACTAGGACAGAGGGGTGGCGGTGACGTGGTATACTTGGACAGAGGGGTGGCGGTGGACGTGGTATACTTGGACAGAGGGGTGGCGGTGGACGTGGTATACTTGGACAGAGGGGTGGCGGTGGACGTGGTATACTTGGACAGAGGGGTGGCTGTGGACGTGGTATACTTGACAGAGGAGTGGCTGTGACGTGGTATACTTGGACAGAGGGGTGCGGTGGACGTGGTATACTTGGACAGAGGTGTGGCAGTGGACGTGGTTATACCTTGGATTTTGCAAAAGCATTTGACACAGTGCCCCACACACGGCTAATGTGTAAGGTAAAGTCTACAGGCTTGGAAAAATTTGCATGTAAATCGATAGAAAACTGGCTAAAAGATCGTATTCAGAGAGTAGTGGTTAATGTTTCATACTCTGAATAGTCTGGGGTCATCAGTGGGGTACCCCAAGGATCAGAGTTATTGGTGGGGTACCCCAAGGTTCAGTGTTGGGACCCTTACATTTTAACATATTTATAAACAATATGGGGTGTGAGATTATAAATCCCATTTCAGTCTTTGCAGATGACACCAAGCTGTGCCGGGGAATAACGTCCTTACAGGATGTCTCCAACTTACAAGCCGACCTCAATGTTCTGTGTAATTGGGGGACTATGTGGCAAATGAGGTTCAATGTTGATAAATGTAAGGTTCTGCACTTGGAGGTTAAGAATATGCATGCATCATACATACTAGGGGGGTACAACTGGGGGGGGTGGGTACAACTGGGGGGATCAATGGTGGAGAAGGATCTCGGGGTGGTCAATGGTGGAGAAGGATCTCGGGGTGGTCAATGGTGGAGAAGGATCTCGGGGTGGTCAATGGTGGAGAAGGATCTGGGGGAATCAATGGTGGAGAAGGATCTCGGGGTGGTCAATGGTGGAGAAGGATCTGGGGGGATCAATGGTGAAGGATCTGGGGGTTCTGGTAGATCACAAGCTTAATAATGGCAGCAATGCCAAGCTGCGGGTTCTAAAGCAAGCAAAACCCTCTCTTGTATTAAGAGAGGTATAGACTCCAGAGAGAGAGATATCACACCCTCCCCCCCCCCCCGGGTACAAATCATTTGTAAAACCTCATCTGGAATATGCAGTTCAGTTTTGGGCACCAATTCACAAAAAGAACATTGGGGAACTGGAGAAAGTACAGAGAAGGGCAACTAAACTGATATGAGGCATGGAGGAGAGCAGCTATGAGGAAAGATTAGAGGAACTGAATGTATTCTCTACTGAGAAGAGGAGATTAAGGGGGGATATGATCTCCATGTATAATACATAAGGGGGGATATGATCTCCATGTATAATACATAAGGGGGGATATGATCTCCATGTATAATACATAAGGGGGGATATGATCTCCATGTATAATACATAAGGGGGGATATGATCTCCATGTATAATACATAAGGGGGGATATGATCTCCATGTATAATACATAAGGGGGATATGATCTCCATGTATAATACATAAGGGGGGGATATGATCTCCATGTATAATACATAAGGGGGGATATGATCTCCATGTATAATACATAAGTGGGATATGATCTCCATGTATAATACATAAGGGGGGATATGATCTCCATGTATAATACATAAGGGGGGATATGATCTCCATGTATAATACATAAGGGGGGATATGATCTCCATGTATAATACATAAGGGGGATATGATCTCCATGTATAATACATAAGGGGGGGATATGATCTCCATGTATAATACATAAGGGGGGATATGATCTCCATGTATAATACATAAGGGGGGGGATATGATCTCCATGTATAATACATAAGGGGGGGTATGATCACCATGTATAATACATAAGGGGGGATATGATCACCATGTATAATACATAAGGGGGGATATGATCTCCATGTATAATACATAAGGGGGGGATATGATCTCCATGTATAATACATAAGGGGGATATGATTTCCATGTATAATACATAAGGGGGGATATGATCTCCATGTATAATACATAAGGGGGTATATGATCACCATGTATAATACATAAGGGGGTATATGATCTCCATGTATAATACATAATGGGGGATATGATCTCCATGTATAATACATAAGGGGGGGGGGGATATGATCTCCATGTATAATACATAAGGGGGGGGGATATGATCTCCATGTATAATACATAAGGGGGGGGATATGATCTCCATGTATAATACATAAGGGGGGGGGATATGATCTCCATGTATAATACATAAGGGGGGGGGATATGATCTCCATGTATAATACATAAGGGGGGATATGATCTCCATGTATAATACATAAGGGGGGATATGATCTCCATGTATAATACATAAGGGGGGATATGATCTCCATGTATAATACATAAGGGGGATATGATCTCCATGTATAATACATAAGGGGGGATATGATCTCCATGTATAATACATAAGGGGGGGATATTATCTCCATGTATAATACATAAGGGGGGGATATGATCTCCATGTATAATACATAAGGGGGGATATGATCTCAATGTATAATACATAAGGGGGGGATATTATCTCCATGTATAATACATAAGGGGGATATGATCTCCATGTATAATACATAAGGGGGGATATGATCTCCATGTATAATACATAAGGGGGGATATGATCTCCATATATAATACATAAGGGGGATATGATCTCCATGTATAATACATAAGGGGGGGATATGATCTCCATGTATAATACATAAGGGGGGGATATGATCTCCATGTATAATACATAAGGGGGGGATATTATCTCCATGTATAATACATAAGGGGGGGATATGATCTCCATGTATAATACATAAGGGGGGATATGATCTCCATGTATAATACATAAGGGGGGGATATGATCTACATGTATAATACATAAGGGGGGATATGATCTCCATGTATAATACATAAGGGGGATATGATCTCCATGTATAATACATAAGGGGGGGGGGGTATGATCTCCATGTATAATACATAAGGGGGGGGGGGGTATGATCTCCATGTATAATACATCAGTGGTTCATATAGTGAACTATAAAGGAAGTGTATAGGAATGCTTCTTATCTATGCTGATGCGACTTCTGTGAGATAACATGAAAGTCTATGGGACTGAATTCTCACCAGGAACCTTTTCCAAAATCGCACTGCGCCAGGTTGATTAGAAGGGCACCATTGAATATAATGTGAATTCCCTTGTCATGCGATTATGTAAATGGCGGCTTGTGAACCTCCCACAGGTGTGTTGCATTTTTTATGCATTTTTTCAATTGGATCGTAACCTGTGACTGGTTGGCTGTTAGGCTTCTTGCACACTGATCCCCCACAAAAACACCGCGAAAGTGCATATGTGTTTTTGACATGCTTTCTGAGCGTTTTTTAAAGGACATGTGACTTAACCTCTTGCCTTCCTGAGCATCCCCCTCCTGACCCGGCCATTTTTTTGCAATATGGTGCTGTGTTATTTTAACTGACAATTGTGCAGTCATGCAACGCTGCACCCAAATTAAATTTATGTCCTTTTGTTCTCATAAATAGAGTTTTCTTTTGGTGGTATTTGATCGCCTGTGCGTTTTTTAAATTTTGTTTGTGCTATAAACAAATAAAAGACTGACAATTTTGAGGAAAAAAAAACAGTCTGACACTGGGGGGGGGAGGGGGGAACTGACTTGGTGTCACTGACATCCCAGTGACACCAATACAGTGATCAGTGCAAATAAAAAGTACCAACACTGTACTAATGGCACTGGCAGGAAGGGGTTAACATAAGGGGTGATCAAAGGGTTAACTGTGGCGCGGAATTGGTTAAAAACTGCACCAAAAACGCTTCTCGGAGGCATTTTTCAGGCGTTTTCCATTGATTTTTGGGGATTTTTTTTAACTTAACAAACATGCCCTAAAGATGCTACAAGCAGGAGTATTTACACCACAGCGGAAACGCAATGCCCAGCGTGAAAACACACACAGACACACACAGACATACACAGACACACACAGACAGACAGACACACACACAGACACACACACAGACACACACACAGACACACACACAGACACACACACAGACATACACACAGACATACACACAGACATACACACAGACATACACACAGACATACACACAGACATACACACAGACATACACACAGACATACACACAGACATACACACAGACATACACACAGACATACACACAGACATACACACAGACATACACACAGACATACACACAGACATACACACAGACACACACACAGACATACACACAGACATACAAGGACACACACAGACATACACACAGACATACACACAGACACACACACAGACACACACACAGACACACACACAGACACACACGGACACACACAGACACACACGGACACACACAGACACACACAGACACACACACAGACACACACACAGACACACACACAGACACACACACAGACACACACACAGACACACACACAGACACACACACAGACACACACACAGACACACACACAGACACACACACAGACACACACACAGACACACACACAGACATACAAGGACACACACACACACAGACATACACAGACACACAGACACACACAGACACACACAGACACACACACACACAGACACACACACACAGACACACACACACAGACACACACACACACACACAGACACACACACACAGACACACACACACACACAGACATACACACACAGACATACACACACACAGACACAGACATACACAAACATACACACACACACAGACATACACAGACACACACAGACATACACGGACACAGACATACACGGACACAGACATACACGGACACAGACATACACGGACACAGACATACACGGACACAGACATACACGGACACAGACATACACGGACACAGACATACACGGACACAGACATACACACACACAGACATACACACACACAGACATACACACACACACAGACATAGACAGACACACACAGACATAGACAGACACACACACACAGACACACACACACAGACATACACACACACAGACAGACACACACAGACACACACACACAGACATACACACACACACACACAGACATACACACACACACAGACACACACACACACACAGACATACACGGACACACACAGACATACACACACACACAGACATACACGGACACACACAGACATACACGGACACACACACAGACATACACGGACACACACACAGACATACACGGACACACACACAGACATACACGGACACACACACAGACATACACACAGACATACACACAGACATACACACAGACACACACACAGACACACACACAGACACACACACAGACACACACACAGACACACACACACACACAGACACACACACAGACACAGACACACACACAGACACACACAGACATGACACAGACACACACAGACACACACACAGACATACACAGACATGACACAGACACACACAGACACACATAGAGAAGCATTTTTCTTGAGCTCTTTCAAGCGCTTTTTTTTAATGCAAAGATGCTTCAAAAACTCCTCAGTGTGAACGTCGTCTTGCAGTAATATAAATGCTGTGTGATTGCAGCAATAGGTTTATTATAGTCAGTATGTTGGGGAGTGACTAATATTACATCTCTTCTGCTTTTCTCTTGTAGGAACGATGAATGTGATATTTTTTCTTCTATTCATCATTTCAGTTTTATTAATGTTACTTTTATATTGGATACTTTTCTGGAGAGATTTCAGAAGAGGTAAGTGTCTGACAGTTTATACAAACAATATTGAGTGTAAAAAACAAACTGTAGTGAGCGCTCTAATATAACTGAAGCAGCTAGAACACCTAAGGCGACCACAATGCCTATGGAATATAAGTATAAAGATAAATAAAATAGTGCAGCGCTTGTAAATAGATCCAATGCAGAAAATAGCAAGAAAGCAGCAAGAAAGTAGCAAGAAAAACAACAAACTGAAAGTCAATCAAGTATCCTTGGTACTCGCAGGGGTAGTGAGGATATCCAGAGCTATACTGCCTCAAATAATAGCAATGCGCACTCACCAGAAACGTATGGATTATGCGCATGTAACAACGATCATCCTAGATCAGCGGTTCTCAACCTGGGGGTCGCGACTGTTGGTTATGTGTTATAGAAGACACTGGTAGTGATAGCAGAATTCAGGCTTTACTTGTGTGGCTTAAGTTACAAACATACAGAGCACATTTCAGCTGACATATTACAGACTCATTACTTCCTGAAGAGATGATAGAGAAGAGGAAAGAACCATATGTACAACTAGTGACCTTAGTGTACAGTGCCATCTACTGGTCAAGTGATATTAACACACAGAATACTATATATAGTACATTATAGTATATGCTGTTGCATTCCCAACAGCGACCCCTTTGGGGGTCGAACGACACTTTCCCAGGGGTCGCCTAAGACCATCGGAAAACACATATTTCCGATGGCCTTAGGAACCGAGACACCGCTCCTTTCTCCGACTCCAGGTGTGGGCGGGATGACATGCCATCCCTGTCATCTGGACACACCCCTGGGATCAATCCTCGTCGGTGATTGGCCGCCGGAACTGTAGCTCAGGAGATGCACACAGGCGGCCAATCACCGGCGAGGAGGTGGAGCTTGGAAAGGAGGAGCCGAGTGGAACCGCGAAGATCGAGCGAGTGAAGAGGAAGAGAGCGGCCGGAGAAGGAAGACATCTGACCGGTAAGTGTGTACCATGGGAGAGGGAGGGAGCGAGCGAGCCCAGGCTGGAGCAGGGGTCAGCAAGGTAAGTATCATTGGTGTCAGTGGGAGGAATAGTGCCCAATCATTGGTGTCACTAATACCAATGATGGGGCACTATTCCTCCCACTGACACCAACGATGGGGCACTATTCCTCCCCTCCACTTACACCAACGATGGGGCACTATTCCTCCCACTGACACCAACGATGGGGCACTATTCCTCCCACTGACACCAACGATGGGGCACTATTCCTCCCACTGACACCTATGATGGGGCACTATTCCTCCCACTGATACCAATGTTGGGGCACTATTCCTCCCACTGACACCAATGATGGGGCACTATTCCTCCCACTGACACCAATGATGGGGGCACTATTCCTCCCACTGAAACCAATGATGGGGCACTATTCCTCCCACTGATACCAATGATGGGGCACTATTCCTCCCACTGACACCAGTGTTGAGGCACTTTTCCTCCCACTGACACCAATGATGGGGGCACTATTCCTCCCACTGACACCAATGATGGGGCACTATTCCTCCCACTGATACCAATGATGGGGCACTATTCCTCCCACTGACACCAGTGTTGGGGCACTATTCCTCCCACTGACACCAGTGTTGGGGCACTATTCCTCCCACTGACACCAGTGTTGGGGCACTATTCCTCCCACTGACACCAATGATGGGGCACTATTCCTCCCACTGATGCCAATGATGGGACACTTTTCCTCCCACTGACATCAGTGATGGGACACTTTTCCTCCCACTGACATCAGTGATGGGACACTATTCCTCCCACTGACACCAACGATGGGGCACTATTCCTCCCACTGACACCAACGATGGGGCACTATTCCTCCCACTGACACCAACGATGGGGCACTATTCCTCCCACTGACACCAACGATGGGGCACTATTCCTCCCACTGACACCAACGATGGGGCACTATTCCTCCCACTGACACCAACGATGGGGGCACTATTCCTCCCACTGACACCAACGATGGGGGCACTATTCCTCCCACTGACACCAACGATGGGGGCACTATTCCTCCCACTGACACCAACGATGGGGGCACTATTCCTCCCACTGACACCAATGATGGGGGCACTATTCCTCCCACTGACACCAATGATGGGGGCACTATTCCTCCCACTGACACCAATGATGGGGGCACTATTCCTCCCACCGACACCAACGATGGGGGCACTATTCCTCCCACTGATACCAGTGATGGGGCACTATTCCTCCCACTGACACCAATGATGGGGCACTATTCCTATCACCGACACCAGTGTTGGGGCACTATTCCTCCCACTGACACCAGTGATGGGACACTTTTCCTCCCACTGACACCAGTGATGGGGCACTATTCCTCCCACTGACACCAGTGATGGGGCACTATTCCTCCCACTGACACCAATGATGGGGCACTATTCCCCCCACTGACACCAATGATGGGGCACTATTCCCCCCACTGACACCAATGATGGGGCACTATTCCCCCCACTGACACCAATGATGGGGCACTTTTCCCCCCACTGACACCTATGATGGGGCACTATTCCTCCCACTGACACCAATGATGGGGCACTATTCCTCCCACTGACACCTATGATGGGGCACTATTCCTCCTACTGACACCAATGATGGGGCACTATTCCTCCTACTGACACCAATGATGGGGCACTATTCCTCCCACTGACACCAATGATGGGGCACTATTCCTCCCACTGACACCAATGATGGGGCACTATTCCTCCCACTGACACCAATGATGGGGCACTATTCCTACCACTGACACCAATGATGGGGCACTATTCCTCCCACTGACACCAATGATGGGGCACTATTCCTACCACTGACACCAATGATGGGGCACTATTCCTACCACTGATACCAATGATGGGGCACTATTCCTCCCACTGACATCAGTGATGGGACACTATTCCTCTCACTGACACCAATGACGTGGCACTACTCCTCCCACTGCAAAATTACAGTTATGAAGTAGCAACAAAAATAATTTTATGGTTGGGGTCACCACAACATGAGGAACTGTATTAAGGGGTCGCGGCATTAGAAAGGTTGAGAACCACTGTCCTAGATGATGGATCCGTCATAGAGCAGGTGGTGGGCATCCCTCTCATGGTGGGTCATCCAGGGCTCCAACTCAGGTCCAGAGATCCCCTTAAGGTCAGCCAAGTAATCCTCTATGGTGGTGGTGATCCCTCCTCTAGATGGCATAGGCACCCTCTCTGTGGGAGTGACAGCTCCACATAGGAGCCCCAAAAACAAGTGCCAGAAATAGTGTAGTATGTTCAAAAATATATAGTATTTATTGAAGAGCTAAACACAGGGTAGTATGCATGTCACAAAAACGATTAAAAGTGCAAACAGCAGTACTGACCCTTTCAAAGATGGCCGCCCCTCTGATGATGTGCTTATAGCACGAAAGGCCTAAGGAGGAGCTGTGCAGAGCGTGACGTCATTTCACCGCCGGAGCCACGAGGAGGCCCGGCGGCTATCTTTGAATGGGTCAGTACTGCTGTTTGCACTTTTAATCGTTTTTGTGACATGCATACTCTGGACCTGAGTTGGAGCCCTGGATGACCCACCATGAGAGGGATGCCCACCACCTGCTCTATGACGGATCCATCATCTAGGATGATCGTTGTTACATGCGCATAATCCATGCGTTTCTGGTGAGTGCGCATTGCTATTATTTGAGGCAGTATAGCTCTGGATATCCTCACTACCCCTGCGAGTACCAAGGATACTTGATTGACTTTCAGTTTGTTGTTTTTCTTGCTGTTTTCTGCATTGGATCTATTTACAAGCGCTGCGCTATTTTATTTATCTTTATACCAATATGGAGTGTAAGGGTATCAATAGGGAGAGATTTATTAGATTAATGGGGATCCAGCCATCCTAAGGAAACAAAACATTTACCATCTTCTGTATATATCATATATAAACTATTGCAGAAATTGTGGGAGGTTTCCGATATGTTTGCCGACATCCTTATTACAGAATTCAGCCACAAACCCCCCTATATAAGTGTGCGATTTGTGAGGAAATGGGATTATTTATTATTTTATTGAGTTGCACCTCTTTATAGATTTCTGTGGGGGCCGTATGGTGAGGAAGACTTACCCAGCTGAGGACTGTACAATATTTCATCCTTTCCCCTCTATTGGGGTGTTTTGCGTTTTCTGTCATCCAATCCGGTGGGATCAATACATTAGGTTGTGGTTTATATATATAATAGACATAGACAAGCCACACCTCCTGTCTCTCTCCACTTTGCTGGTTTCTAGGAGGTGCCAGTGCTTACCTGCAGAGATTCCCGGGGGGGGGGGGGCTTGGGGACATGGAGACCCCTTCTCTTTCCTACCCCTTTATTTTCAGGAAGCGGGGGGGGGGGGGATTCTAATGTGGTGTTATTTGGTCATATTTAGAGATGAGCGAATTATTCAAAAATTCGATTCGACTGATTCGGCGAATTCGTGAAAAAAAATCGATTCGAGTCGAATATATTCGCTGCGAATTTAACTTATAAAAGGGTGTTTCTAGGCTTCAGAGAGCCTTTATATTAGTGCAGAACACTGTACCTTTAATTTAAATGCCCTTGGAGTCTGCTGGGGAAGAGAAATAATACTGTCAGTCAGTATGACATGCAGATGAGTGCCGTCGATCTTAGAATCACCGCACACTTCACTCATTTGGGCAGTCACGGGGCCAAAACCAGAGTGTGGAGCCACAGTGTGGCGGTGGAGGCAGCAGCAATGGGAGGCCATACAGCACCCTATGACAAAATGGAACCCACCAGCAGTGTGAGGAGACCTGAAAGTGGCACATGGCAGAGTGTGGCGATGGAGACAGCAGCAATGGGAGGCCGTACAGGGACCCATGAGACACTGTGGACCTGGTAGCAGCATGAGGAGGCGGTACAGGGGCCCATGGCAGATTACAGGCCTGGCAGCAGCAATGGGAGGCCCGTAATCTGCCAGCAACCTATGACAAAATGGAACCCAGCAGCAGTGTGAGGAGACCTGAAAGTGGCACATGGCAGAGTGTGGCGATGGAGACAGCAGCAATGGGAGGCCGTACAGGGACCCATGAGACACTGTGGACCTGGCAGCAGCATGAGGAGGCGGTACAGGGGCCCATGGCAGATTAGGGGCCTGGCAGCAGCAATGGGAGACGCCCGTAATCTGCCAGCAACCTATGACAAAATGGAACCCAGCAGCAGTGTGAGGAGACCTGAAAGTGGCACATGGCAGAGTGTGGCGATGGAGACAGCAGCAATGGGAGGCGGTACAGGGACCCATGAGACACTGTGGACCTGGCAGCAGCATGAGGAGGCGGTACAGGGGCCCATGGCAGATTAGGGGCCTGGCAGCAGCAATGGGAGACGCCCATAATCTGCCAGCAACCTATGACAAAATGGAACCCAGCAGCAGTGTGAGGAGACCTGAAAGTGGCACATGGCAGAGTGTGGCGATGGAGACAGCAGCAATGGGAGGCCGTACAGGGACCCATGAGACACTGTGGACCTGGCAGCAGCATGAGGAGGCGGTACAGGGGCCCATGGCAGATTAGGGGCCTGGCAGCAGCAATGGGAGACGCCCGTAATCTGCCAGCACTCTATGACAAAATGGAACCCAGCAGCAGTGTGAGGAGACCTGAAAGTGGCACATGGCAGAGTGTGACGATGGAGACAGCAGCAATGGGAGGCCGTACAGGGACCCATGAGACACTGTGGACCTGGCAGCAGCATGAGGAGGCGGTACAGGGGCCCATGGCAGATTACAGGCCTGGCAGCAGCAATGGGGGACGCCCGTAATCTGCCAGCACTCTATGACAAAATGGAACCCAGCAGCAGTGTGAGGAGACCTGAAAGTGGCACATGGCAGAGTGTGGCGATGGAGACAGCAGCAATGGGAGGCCGTACAGGGACCCATGAGACACTCTGGACCTGGCAGCAGCATGAGGAGGCGGTACAGGGGCCCATGGCAGATTACAGGCCTGGCAGCAGCAATGGGAGACGCCCGTAATCTGCCAGCAACCTATGACAAAATGGAACCCAGAAGCAGTGTGAGGAGACCTGAAAGTGGCACATGGCAGAGTGTGGCGATGGAGACAGCAGCAATGGGAGGCGGTACAGGGACCCATGAGACACTGGACCTGGCAGCAGCATGAGGAGGCGGTACAGGGGCCCATGGCAGATTAGGGGCCTGGCAGCAGCTATGGGAGGCCCGTAATCTGCCAGCAACCTATGACAAAATGGAACCCAGCAGCAGTGTGAGGAGACCTGAAAGTGGCACATGGCAGAGTGTGGCGATGGAGACAGCAGCAATGGGAGGCCGTACAGGGACCCATGAGACACTGTGGACCTGGCAGCAGCATGAGGAGGCGGTACAGGGGCCCATGGCAGATTACAGGCCTGGCAGCAGCAATGGGAGGCCCGTAATCTGCCAGCACCCTATGACAAAATGGAACCCACCAGCAGTGTGAGGAGACCTGAAAGTGGCACATGGCAGGGGCATGATTCATGGCGGATTTAGTCAGTTGTGTCAGGAACTGGTGGTTTGAAATCCAGACTAATCCACGCCTGATTCATTTTCACAAACGTGAGTCTCTCCACACTTTGGGTGGACAGTCGTGTCCTCCGCGGAGTTACAATACCTCCTGCCGCACTAAACACGCGCTCCGATGCCACGCTACTGGCCGGGCATGACAGCCTTTCAAGGGCAAATTCAGCTAGTTGGGGCCAAAGGTCAAGTTTCGTTGCCCAGTAGTCAAGGGGATTGTCTACCTCGGTTGGCAGGGTGCTGTCCAAGTAGGCCCAAGCCTGTTGTTTGAGCTCCTGCTCCAGGTCCACCTGATGCTGCTGCTGCTGCTGCGGCTGGTTAGTAGTTTCCTCACTGCGCTGGTGAAGAAAGTTACTCATCATCGACTGCAGACTGAGGCAGCCGCTGCTGGTAGAGCTGCCACTGCTCCTACCACCCCACCCCTCCCCTGCTGCCATGGCAGCGGAACGCGAGCGCAGTGTCTGAGGATGGACGTTGGCGCAGAAAGGCAGAGACCAACTGACTACATAGGTGGTTTTTATAGTACGTTATTTTGGCCTCCCTCTCAGCAGGTGTGAAAAAGGCCACCATTTTTGAACGGTAGCGAGGGTCCAACAAGGTGGACAGCCAAAAGTCATCCCTCTGTCTGATGGTTATTATTCTGCTGTCGCTACGCAAGCAACCGAGCATGCTATGGGCCATTTGTGCCAAGGAATGCGAGGGACTCCCTGCCTCCATCTCCACAGCATACTGCCACGGTGCGTCTGGGTCCTCTGTCTCCTCCTCCTCCTCCTCTACCAGATGCTCCTGCTCCTCCACTCCTGTCCGCTGAGTGGAAAAACCACCCATTTCACTCAATAATTCCTGAGCACCAATGTCCTCCTCTACCTCCTCCTCTTCTTCCTGTCCTGGCCCCACAGGGGTCATGTGGCGTTGAGATCTGTGCGCCACGTCTACCGCACCCTGACCAGCCATTGTTAACAGCATTTGTTCCAGGACGTGCAACAGAGGAATGACGTCGTTCATCCCATAGTCCTGCCGACTCACGAATAGCGTGGCCTCCTCAAAGGGCCTGAGCAAGCGGCAGGTGTCACGCATGAGCTGCCAATGGCTGACATCGAAGTTACACAGGGGAGTACCTTTATCCGCTTGTAACATCAGGAAATCGGTGATGGCCTTTCGCTGTTCGTAAAGGCGGTCTAACATGTGTAGGGTTGAATTCCACCTTGTTGCAACGTCGCAGATCAGGCGATGCTGTGGAATTCCGTTCTGCCGCTGCAGCTCAAGGAGGGTGTGCTTTGCGGTGTAGGAATGGCTGAAATGCATGCAAAGTTTACGTGACATTTTAAGGATGTCTTGCAGTGGGATGGTGGATTTTAGGAACCGCTTGACAACCAGATTGAACACGTGAGCCATGCATGGCGCATGGCACAACCTTCCTTGACGCAGAGCAGACACCATGTTCTTTCCGTTGTCGGTCAGCATGGTTCCGATTTTCAGTTTGCGCGGAGACAGCCATCTGTCGATTTCTCTGTTCATTACACTCAGAAGTTCCTCCCCTGTGTGACTACGTTCGCCAAGGCATACCAGGTGCAGCACAGCGTGACACCGTTGCGCCCTGCACATGTGATATGCCGGTCGGGTAATGGGACTTGGCACGGGGGTGGCGGCTGAGGACACGGCGGAAGAAGAGGTGGTAGAGGCGGACATCTTTGCTGGACCAAGGACATGCAAACGTGGAGGCAAAAGCGTCGTGACCTGTCCAAGTTGCTGGTGCGGCTGTGCCGGCACCACATTCACCCAGTGTGCCGTAAATGACATGTACTGTCCCTGACCGTAGTTACAGCTCCACACGTCGGCGCTGCCGTGCACTTTGGCAGAGACCGACATGCTCAAAGACTGGCCCACCATCTCTTCTACATGTGAATGCAGGGCTGGCAGTGCCTTTTTGGCGAAGAAATGCTGGCTTGGCACTCTCCACCGCGGCGCGGCACAAGCCATCATTTCTCGGAAAGGTGCTGAGTCCACCACTTGGAAAGAGAGGGACTGCAGCACCAGCAACTTGGACAGGAGGACGTTCAGCTTTTGCACCGTCGGGTGCGTGCTCGCAAATTGTTGTCTCTTGGAAACGGATTCCAAGAAAGACTGCTGACGGAATCCGTGAAGAGGAGTAGCAGTAGAAGGAGCATCTGAATGAGCGGAAGATGCCAACGAGCGACAACTCCCCTCAGCAGAGGTGTTGGAGCCTTGACTGGCTGATAGAGGGCGATTGACGTCGGGTGACGGAGCAAGTAACGGAGCGGGTGATGGAGCGGGGGCTGGGGCAGGCAGAACCGCCGTATCTTTATCACGGTTTTCCCAGGCCACCAAATGGCGACGCTGCATATGCTGACGCAACGCTGTAGTCCCAACATGGGCCCCCTGGCCACGCTTGACTTTCTGGCCACATAGTCGACATACGGCTACGTTTACTTCCTCGGGCGGCTTGACGAAAAATTGCCACACCGCCGAGTAGGAAACTTTGCCCCCGCTACTCCTCACTGGCTGACTGCTACTTCCTCCGTGCACACCGGCACCACTACTGGCCGTGGTGGTAGGCTGCAGTGGAGCTGGTGCTCTACTCCGTGGCCGTTTGCCTCCACTGACACTGATGCGACCCTGCTGCCTCCTGGGCAACCCACCGACTGTTTTGCTCGCTGCCAAGCTGGCACCCTCTTCTCCTGATGATGCGGAAGAAATTGCCTGATGACGACGAGGCTGCCAAGTGCGATCAGCCTCCTCATCATCAATTAGGGTCTCCGCCTCACTACTAGCCCCCTCGGCTGCGTGTGGGTCAGGAGACAGACCTGTCTCTAGACCGGCTACCGAGCCACTCTCCTCGCCAGTACTTCTTCACCTGGCTGCTGAAGAGGCGGATGTCTCCCCCCGTTCCTGACCGCCCTCTGTTAGCTCTTCCTCACTGTACAGTGGGGCTGAGCCCACAGCATGCGATACTTCGCTTGGTGAGGGAACAGCAAAGGACAGGGGCAGGTAGAGGACACGTGATTTCAGTGGGCTTGCTCCCGGGCCATGCCAACTAACGGTTGTGTCTGACGTACACACCGACCGTTGGCTGTAGGTGTCAGAGGTGACCTGGGAAGAGGAAGACGACCGAGCCAACCAATCGATGACGGCAGGGTTGTCGGTGGAGACACGACCGCTGGATGACACCGGGAGCACTCTGGCTGCGACTAGTGCTGCCTCGACCCCTTCCTCTGCTGCCACGTCTGCTCGCTCCTAAAACATTGCCTCCTCTGCCACTCCTCTGCGTGTTGTCTGACATACTCTTTAATTCAACGATTCTGTGTCCCTGAGTAACAATTATGTGTCCCTGAGTAACAATTATGTGTCCCTCAGTAACAATTCTGTGTCCCTCAGTAACAATTATGTGTCTGTCCCTGAGTAACAATTCTGTGTCCCTCAGTAACAATTCTGTGTCCCTCAGTAACAATTCTGTGTCCCTCAGTAACAATTCTGTGTCTGTCCCTGAGTAACAATTCTGTGTACCTCAGTAACAATTCTGTGTCCCTCAGTAACAATTCTGTGTCCCTCAGTAACAATTCTGTGTCTGTCCCTGAGTAACAATTCTGTGTCTGTCCCTGAGTAACAATTCTGTGTCCCTGAGTAACAATTCTGTGTCCCTCAGTAACAATTCTGTGTCCCTCAGTAACAATTCTGTGTCCCTCAGTAACAATTCTGTGTCCCTCAGTAACAATTATGTGTCTGTCCCTGAGTAACAATTCTGTGTCCCTCAGTAACAATTCTGTGTCCCTCAGTAACAATTCTGTGTCTGTCCCTGAGTAACAATTCTGTGTCTGTCCCTGAGTAACAATTCTGTGTCCCTCAGTAACAATTCTGTCTGTCCCTCAGTAACAATTCTGTCTGTCCCTCAGTAACAATTCTGTCTGTCCCTCAGTAACAATTCTGTGTCCCTCAGTAACAATTCTGTGTCCCTCAGTAACAATTATGTGTCTGTCCCTGAGTAACAATTCTGTGTCTGTCCCTGAGTAACAATTCTGTGTCTGTCCCTGAGTAACAATTCTGTGTCCCTCAGTAACAATTCTGTGTCCCTCAGTAACAATTCTGTGTCTGTCCCTGAGTAACAATTCTGTGTCCCTCAGTAACAATTATGTGTCCGTCATTAAAAATTATGTGTCCCTCAGTAACAATTATGTGTGTGTCCCTCAGTAACAATTCTGTGTCCCTCAGTAACAATTCTGTGTCTGTCCCTCAGTAACAATTCTGTGTCTGTCCCTGAGTAACAATTCTGTGTCTGTCCCTCAGTAACAATTCTGTGTCCCTCAGTAACAATTCTGTGTCTGTCCCTGAGTAACAATTCTATGTCCCTGAGTAACAATTCTGTGTCCCTGAGTAACAATTCTGTGTCCCTCAGTAACTATTCTGTGTCCCTCAGTAACAATTCTGTGTCCCTCAGTAACTATTCTGTGTCCCTCAGTAACAATTCTGTGTCCCTCAGTAACAATTCTGTGTCTGTCCCTGAGTAACAATTCTGTGTCCCTCAGTAACAATTATGTGTGTGTCCCTGAGTAACAATTCTGTGTCTGTCCCTCAGTAACAATTCTGTGTCCCTCAGTAACAATTCTGTGTCTGTCCCTGAGTAACAATTCTATGTCCCTGAGTAACAATTCTGTGTCCCTGAGTAACAATTCTGTGTCCCTGAGTAACAATTCTGTGTCCCTGAGTAACAATTCTGTGTCCCTCAGTAACAATTCTGTGTCTGTCCCTGAGTAACAATTCTGTGTCTGTCCCTGAGTAACAATTCTGTGTCCCTGAGTAACAATTCTGTGTCCCTGAGTAACAATTCTGTGTCCCTGAGTAACAATTCTGTGTCTGTCCCTGAGTAACAATTCTGTGTCTGTCCCTGAGTAACAATTCTGTGTCTGTCCCTGAGTAACAATTCTGTGTCTGTCCCTGAGTAACAATTCTGTGTCCCTCAGTAACAATTCTGTGTCTGTCCCTGAGTAACAATTCTGTGTCCCTCAGTAACAATTCTGTGTCCCTCAGTAACAATTCTGTGTCCCTCAGTAACAATTCTGTGTCCCTCAGTAACAATTCTGTGCCCCTCAGTAACAATTCTGTGCCCCTCAGTAACAATTCTGTGCCCCTCAGTAACAATTATGTGTCTGTCCCTGAGTAACAATTCTGTGTCCCTGAGTAACAATTCTGTGCCTGTCCCTGAGTAACAATTCTGTGTCCCTCAGTAACAATTCTGTGTCTGTCCCTGAGTAACAATTCTGTGTCCCTGAGTAACAATTCTGTGTCTGTCCCTGAGTAACGGTTCTGTGTCCCTAAGTAACGATTCTGTTACACAGACAGGTCTGCCTCTCTTGAATGACTGGAGGCTAATGGAGAATTCTAAAATGGCCGCAATTTATAGCTCGACCATTACACAGTGCTGGCTGGCTGGCTGCTGATTGGCTAATGCGATCACATGTCATGAATGAATGCATTATGGGTCAGCGCGCCTTGTCTGCGCGCCTTCCCAGAGATCCCCGCTCCGTCGCCGCACATGTCGCCGCCATTTTAGGAAAAATTTCCTAATATTCGAAACGAATTCCACTTCGCCTACTTCGATTCGCTCATCTCTAGTCATATTGCTCTCAGCAATTCCTTATCTTGATTGAGCTGTGAGTATTATTAACCCCTCGCCCTCCAGAGGATTTCCCCCCTTCCTGACCAGACCATCTTTTGCTATACAGCGCTGCGTTACTTTAACTGACAATTGCGCGGTCATGCAACACTGCACCCAAATGAAATTTATGTTCTTTTTTCCCACAAATAGAGCGTTCTTTTGGTGATATTTGATCACCTCTGTGTTTTTAATTTTTTTGCTGTAAACAAAAGACCTACAATTTTGAGAAAAAAAACAATATTTTTGACTTTTTGCTATTAAATGTGTTCAGTAAAAAAAAAATTTAAAATTAAATTTCATCACAAATTTAGGCCAAAATGTGTAAATTAATTGGTTTACGTGAAAGTTATAGCATTTACAAATGGCGGTATATATACTGAAATTTCTTTTTATAATAGTAATGGCAGCAATCGGCAACTTATAGAGGGACTGCGGCGGGCATTCTGACACTGGGGGGGGGAACTGACTAACTGCCACTGACATCCCCAGTGACACCAATACAGTGATCCGTGCTAATAAAAAGCACTGACACTGTACTAATGGCACTGGGCAGGAAGGGGTTAACATCTGGGGTGATCAAAGGGTTAACTGTGTGCTGTGTTACTAGGGAGACATCATACAAAGCAGCATGTCCATGCTGACAGGAGAGAGACCTGTATTGTGTACATACAGACCTCTCCCCTGTCACTGTTATTCAGTGATCGCCGTGTATCGGCCGGGAATCTCCAGCTGGGCCCAACAGCCATAGCTGCCAATGGCAGTGCGGGTAGGATGGCACATGCGTGCGCATCCCCTACCCAGAAATGTGCCATCACTTGTATATACACGTGTTTTTGCGCAGCCCTGCCTCCCTGTAGCAGTATTTGTTCTATAGGGTGGCATGGAAGTGGTTAAACTTCAGCTGTATTGTTCATATGTAAATAAATATTTTTGTATAAAAAAACTACACTTTCAATCTTGCTACAGATCTGATTGTATTGAATGCAGAGACTTCCCTGAAGAAGGAGCTGTGTCTCCGAAATGTGTCTGGGTACCCAATATAGGGTCTCTGCATACATGACACATTGTTGTATACTATTTCTGTAACAATACTGTATGGAAGATGGAACATATCATGTTTTATATTTTTTAGATATTATATAATAAAGACTTTTTAATGTTGTTTTTTACATTTGCCGAAACAATCCCATACTTATATAAGGGGCATTTGTGAATGAAAATTTACACTATGAACATTATATCTAAATATATAAAAGAAATCCCTCAATAGTCAATGCAGTTGTGTTTGACTGTCATGTTGCCAAAGTCATGTCATCTCAGTGGCATAACTAGAAGCTTCAGGGCCCAAGCAACCATGAAAGGCCCCCCTGACCCTCAGTCGGGACCCTTCCCTCCAAGCCTGGTGGCGGTACGCTAAGGCCTGGTTGCAAGTGCAACCTTTGTGACCCTGGTAGTTCCACCACTGTCAGTAGGTTTTTTTTAATTTTGTTATTTTATTTATGTCTTTTTATTTATTTATTACCATTTCTTAAATTTGTTTATTTTTGTTATTACATTTTTAAAAAATTATTTATTACTTTTTTTTAGGAGCCCCATTGGGGGGTTTTGGTGAAATGGACCCCTGATGTTCCACCTTTGGGACTGAGAAAGGAGATTCAGGACACGGTCCTCAATCTATATCTCCGCAGCTTCAGCTGCATAGAATGAATGAACAGGAATAGCTCTGTACAGAGTCAGAGATCGGTACCAATCATTGGCTCTGCATTCAGAAAAGGAAGGGGCCAGTAAATGACACATTTACCGGCCTCTTCGCCGACTCCAACCTGACAGATTCCCCGCCACAGCAGCAGGTAGGAGAGGGAAGGGGGGAACCCGCAGAGCTGCAGGAGCAGAGGGGGGAGTGTAGAGCATGAAGGGTGGAGAGAACGGGGGGGGGGGGGCTAAGAGCACTGGGAAGGAGAGCAGAGGGTTCGGGGAGCACGGGGGGCCAAAGAGGGCAGAGAGCCACAGACATATGCAAGAGAGACATGTGCAAGAAAAGCATAAAGTCATGTGACCAAGTGCCAGTGAAAACTCAATGGTGTGCAAATATCTAAAGTGTATTTTTGCCACCCCTGGGGCACCACTCCTAAGGGGTACATCACCGAGAAAACCTTGTGCCTCCTAACCCCTGGCCAGACAAATACAGCCTATCCCTACTTGTCACCATCAGAGCTTAATACCTTTCTGGTATGCTGCATGTCCAAGTGAAACACTCGTGTGTGCACCTGCCGCACCCCACAATGCACTGCACCCTGACAAAGCATTGTGATTGGCCAAAGCAATGCACCTGACCACAGGTCAGGTGCCATGCTTTGGTTAATCACAGTGCATGATGACGTCACAAGGGGGCAAGTGTGACCCCACCCCTTTGTGACGTCATGACAGTAATTAGGAACTGTCATCAGGGGTGCAGCTGTCAGACGTCCGGTAGCCAACGTTGAGAGTGGAGCGGGTTTTTTTCCCCTTTTTTTCGGTCGGCGGTGGCGGCGGGCATCGTGAATAACGTTGGATCTACTTCGGGGGACATTTTGCTGATTTTTGTTTTTAATAAAGGACTTGTCAAAGACTGTCTGCTGTCACTTTTTACACTACACTTTTTTTAATAATGAATAGCTGTACATTGCTTTGGTCAATCACAGCGCATGATGATGTCACAAGGTGCGGGGGACCCGGGGGAACCAGATCCTGGTCACATGATCACTGTGATAGCCTGACATTAACTATCACAGTGAATATTCACCTTATTATTATACAGTATTTATAAAGCGCCAAAAGGTATGCTCAGTGCTGTACATTATAGTGGGGGACAGAACATGAGACAATACAGTAACAAAACAGCACACGAGGGGTTTGAGGGCCCTGCTCTTTCGAGCTTACAATCTAGGAGGGAGGGGGTAGTGGTACAAGAGGAAGTGGCAGTGGGGGATGGAGTGGTGGGAGGAGTGGAGGAGATTGGCAATTAGGTGAGGGCGGGGTAGGCTTCCCTGAAGAGATGGGTTTTCAGGGTGCGCCTGAAGGTGAGGAGGGTAGGTGACAGTCTGATGGATTGGGGTAGTGAGTTCCAGAGGATGGGGGAAGTCCTGGATGGGAGGAGGAGACCAGGGAGCTAGAGAGTAGGAGGTCTTGTGAGGAGCGAAGATTACGGGTTGGGTGGTATTTGGGTATCAGGTCGGTGAGGTAGTTTGGGGCAGCGTAATGAATGGCTTTGTATGTCTGTGTTAGTAGTTTGAATTTAATGCGTTGGGCAATCGGGAGCCAGTGGAGGGATTGGCAGAGAGGGGTGGAGGACACTGAGTGGAGGCCAGTGGAGGGATTGGCAGAGAGGGGTGGAGGACACTGAATGGAGGCCAGTGGAGGGATTGGCAGAGGGGGGTGGAGGACACTGAGTGGAGGCCAGTGGAGGGAATGACAGAGGGGGGTGGAGGACACTGAGTGGAGGCCAGTGGAGGGAATGACAGAGGGGGGTGGAGGACACTGAGTGGAGGCCAGTGGAGGGAATGACAGAGGGGGGGTGGAGGACACTGAGTGGAGGCCAGTGGAGGGAATGACAGAGGGGGTGGCAGATGCAGAGCGGTTGGTAAGGTGGATGAGTCTGGCCGCTGAGTTCAGGATAGACTGAAGCAGGGATAGCCTGTGATGAGGTAGGCCGGTGAGGAGGGAGTTGCAGTAGCCCAGACGTGAGATAATAAGGGAGTGAATGAGTTGTTTAGTAGTGTCTGGGGTGAGGAACGAACGTATCTTGGAGATGTTGCGGAGGTGGAGCCTGCTTGAATTTGCCAGCGATTGGACATGGGGTTGGAAGGACAGATTGGAGTGTAGAGTGACATCTAGTGACCCTATAGACTGTCCTTGTGGTGTTTCTCCTCTGGGAAGAGGTATGGTAACACTGTATTGCCCTGCTAACAGTCTGTTAAAAAAAAATTGTAAAAAAAAAAATGTAATAAAATTATTACTATTTTTTAACCTACTGTCACCAGTCATGTCTTGACATTTGGGGGGATTTGTATTGTCCATCAGTGATGATCCCAGGATTGGTGCTTCCCAGCCCACAGCAGTCATTCCTGTGTACATTCAGCACGTGGAACGCCTGGTCCTGGATCATCGATCTTGAAATTGCACAAGACGAATCTTTCTGTGTGAACGGTGAACATAATGATGAGGAATGAAGCCGGCTGTCCTAGGATGGGTCAGGCTGACAAATCTTTCTATGCCGAAGATGTCAAGGCATTAGTTACACGCTGGGATAAATGTAGCAGGGGAGTATTTAAAAAAATTGTTCTTTTATTATATAAACTCAAAATACTGGTTTGACTTGAACGCCCCTCGTTAGGTGAACAATATTGTACTATTGACAAGCAGAGGATGGCAGGCACCTTTAGCCCAATACAGACAAGAAATGGCGCAGTATTAAAAACACAAACGCCTCCATCCAGATTACCAGATCTATTTGTACCCTGTTCTGTTACAAGAGACTTTAACAAATAACACGTGTGTTCATTTTCAGGAGATAAACCCAGTTTATAGAGAAGATGGAACAAGCGAGTTATAAATGAATCTGTAATATTTATGGAACAAACCTGATCGGGATCTTCAATGTACAACAAATCCCGTGCTGGAGTCCTGGACACATCATAGACTCTAAAGTTGGATTGTGAAAAACATTTTGTTATTTTGTGGTTTGGCGTTACTACCCATTAGCTGACACTCGGATTGCTACACACGGCCAAAAACACTTCTGCACTCTGTCCTTCTGCCCCATTGTTGGTCCTCATTATAACTCGCTGGCATTTGTAGCTATAATTGCTGCTGCTGTAACAAAACAAAAATAACAATCTGTCCGACAACGCCACCCTCTCTGTCCAAGTATACCACGTCCTCTGCCACCCTCCAACACACACACACACACAGACATACATAGAGAAGCATTTTTGTATTTTTGATGCAAAATGAGAATTATTATTTTATTGAGTTGCACCTCTTTATAGATTTCTGTGGGGGCCGTATGGTGAGGAAGACTTACCCAGCTGAGGACTGTACAATATTTCATCCTTTCCCTCTATTGGGGTGTTTTGCGTTTTCTGTCATCCAATCCGTTGGATCAATACGTTAGTTTGTGGTTCGTATATATATACATATATAATAGACAAGCCACGCCTTCTGTCTCTCTCCACTTTGCTGGTTTCTAGGCGGTGCCAGTGCTTACCTGCGGTGATTCCCGGGGGGGGGGGGGGGCTTGGGGACATGGAGACCCCTTCTTTCCTACCCCTTTATTTTCAGGAAGCAGGGGGGAATTCTAATGTGGTGTTATTTGGTCATACCCTCCAGAGGATTTCCCCCCTTCCTGACCAGACCATCTTTTGCTATACAGTGCTGCTATTACTTTAACTGACAATTGCGCGGTCATGCAACACTGCACCCAAATTAAATTTATGTCCTTTTTTCCCACAAATAGAGCTTTCTTTTGGTGATATTTGATCACCTCTGTGTTTTTAATTTTTTTGCTGTAAACAAAAGACCTACAATTTTGAGAAAAAAAAACAATATTTTTGACTTTTTGCTATTAAATGTGTTCAGTAAAAAAAAAATTTTAAATTAAATTTCATCACAAATTTAGGCCAAAATGTGTAAATTAATTGGTTTACGTGAAAGTTATAGCATTTACAAATGGCGGTATATATACTGAAATTTCTTTTTATAATAGTAATGGCAGCGATCAGCGACTTATAGAGGGAATGCGGCGGGCATTCTGACACTGGGGGAAGAACTGACTAACTGCCACTGACATCCCCAGTGACACCAATACAGTGATCCGTGCTAATAAAAAGCACCGACACTGTACTAATGGCGCTGGGCAGGAAGGGGTTAACATCTGGGGCGATCAAAGGGTTAACTGTGTGCTGTGTTACTAGGGAGACATCATACAAAGCAGCATGTCCATGCTGACAGGAGAGAGACCTGTTTTGTTTACATACAGACCTCTCCCCTGTTATTCAGTGATCGCCCGTGTATCGGCGAGGAATCTCCAGCTGGGCCCAACAGCCATAGCCGCCAATGGCAGTGCAGGTCGGGTGGCACATGCGTGCGCATCCCCTACCCAGAAATGTGCCATCACTTGTATATCTATGTGATTTTGTGCAGCCCTGCCTCCCTGTAGCAGTATTTGTTCTATAGGGTGGCGGGGAAGCGGTTAAACTTCAGCTGTATTGTTCACATGTGAATAAATATTTTTATATAAAAAACTACACTTTAATCTTGCTACAGATCTGATTGTATTGAATGCAGAGACTTCCCTGAAGAAGGAGCTGTGTCTCCGAAACGTGTCTGGGTACCCAATATAGGGTCTCTGCTTACATGACACATTGTTGTATACTATTTCTGTAACAATACTGTATGGAAGATGGAACATATCATGTTTTATATTTTTTAGATATTATATAATAAAGAATTTTTAATGTTGTTTTTTACATTTGCCAAAACAATCCCATACTTATATAGGGGGAGTTTGTGATTGAAAATTTACACTATGAACATTATATCTAAATATATAAAAGAAATCCCTCAATATTCAATACAGTTGTGTTTGACTGTCATGTTGCCAAAGTCATGTCATCTCAGTGGCGTAACTAGAAGCTTCAGGGCCCAAGCAAACTTGAAAGGCCCCCCTGACCCTCAGCCGGGGCCCTTCCCCCCAAGCCTGGTGGCGGTACGCTAAGGCCTGGTTGCAAGTGCAACCTTTGTGACCCTGGTAGTTCCACCACTGTCAGTAGGTTTTTTTTAATTTTGTTATTTTATTTATTTATTTATTTTTTCCAAAAAAGTTTTTATTTTGAAATAAGAAAGGCATAACAAGTCATATACGGATACGGAACACAGTCCGCGCATAAACATTAGAGATGAGCGAATCGAAGTAGGCGAAGTGGAATTCGAGCCGAATCCGAAAAATAGCCTACTTCGGACGCGCGAATCGAAATTTTTCCTAAAATGGCGGCGGACATGTGCGGCGACGGAGCGGGGATGTCTGGGAAGGCGCGCAGACAAGGCGCGCTGACCCATAATGCATTCCTTAATGACATGTGATCGCATTAGCCAATCAGCAGCCAGCCAGCCAGCCAGCACTGTGTAATGGTCGAGCTATAAATAGCGGCCATTTTAGAATTCTCCATTTGCCTCCAGTCATTCAACAGAGGCAGACCGCTCTGTATTAGGGACAGAGTTAGGGCCACAGAAACGTTACTTGGGGACAGAGAAACGTTACTTAGGGACAGAGAACCATTACTCAGGGACACAGAATTGTTAATGAGGGCCACAGAATCGTTACTTAGGGCCAAAGAAACGCTAGTTAGGGCCACAGAATTGTTACTCAGGGACAGACACAGAATTGTTACTGAGGGCCACAGAACTGTTACTTAGGGCCACAGAAACGTTATTAGGGCCACAGAATTGTTACTCAGGGACAGACAGAATTGTTACTGAGTGCCAGAGAATTGTTACTTAGGGCCACAGAAACGTTAGGGCCACAGAATTGTTACTCAGGGACAGACAGAATTGTTACTGAGGGCCAGAGAATTGTTACTTAGGGCCACAGAAACGTTAGTTAGGGCCACAGAATTGTTACTCAGGGACAGACACAGAATTGTTACAGAGGGCCACAGAACTGTTACTTAGGGCCACAGAAACGTTAGTTAGGGCCACAGAATTGTTACTCAGGGACAGACACAGAATTGTTACTGAGGGCCACAGAACTGTTACTTAGGGCCACAGAAACTTTATTAGGGCCACAGAATTGTTACTCAGGGACAGACAGAATTGTTACTGAGTGCCAGAGAATTGTTACTTAGGGCCACAGAAACGTTAGTTAGGGCCACAGAATTGTTACTCAGGGACAGACACAGAATTGTTACTGAGGGCCACAGAACTGTTACTTAGGGCCACAGAAACGTTAGTTAGGGCCACAGAATTGTTACTCAGGGACAGACAAAGAATTGTTACTGAGGGCCACAGAACTGTTACTTAGGGCCACAGAAACGTTAGGGCCACAGAATTGTTACTCAGGGACAGACACAGAATTGTTACTGAGGGCCACAGAATTGTTACTTAGGGCCACAGAAACGTTACTCAGGGACACAGAATTGTTACTGAGGGCCACAGAACTGTTACTTAGGGCCACAGAAACGTTAGTTAGGGCCACAGAATTGTTACTCAGGGACAGACACAGAATTGTTACTGAGGGCCACAGAATTGTTACTTAGGGCCACAGAAACGTTACTCAGGGACACAGAATTGTTACTGAGGGCCACAGAACCGTTACTTAGGGCCACAGAATTGTTACTCAGGGACAGACACAGAATTGTTACTCAGGGACACAGAATTGTTACTGAGGGCCACAGAACCGTTACTTAGGGCCACAGAAACGTTACTCAGGGACACAGAATTGTTACTGAGGGCCACATAACCGTTACTTAAGGCCACAGAAACGTTACTCAGGGACACAGAATTGTTACTGAGGGCTACATAACCGTTACTTAGGGCCACAGAATTGTTACTCAGGGACAGACACAGAATTGTTACTGAGGGACACAGAATTGTTACTGAGGGCCACAGAACCGTTACTTAGGGCCACAGAATTGTTACTCAGGGACACAGAATTGTTACTGAGGGCCACAGAACTGTTACTTAGGGCCACAGAATTGTTACTCGGACAGACACAGAATTGTTACTCAGGGACACAGAATTGTTACTGAGGGCCACAGAACCGTTACTTAGGGCCACAGAAACGTTAATCAGGGACACAGAATTGTTACTGAGGGCCACAGAACCGTTACTTAGGGCCACAGAATTGTTACTCAGGGACACAGAATTGTTACTGAGGGCCACAGAACTGTTACTGAGGGCCCTAGAATTGTTACTCGGACAGACACAGAATTGTTACTCAGGGACACAGAATTGTTACTGAGGGACACAGAACCGTTACTTACGGCCACATAAACGTTAATCAGGGACACAGAATTGTTACTGAGGGCCACAGAACCGTTACTTAGGGCCACAGAATTGTTACTCAGGGACAGACACAGAATTGTTACTGAGGGACACAGAATTGTTACTGAGGGCCACAGAACCGTTACTTAGGGCCACAGAAACGTTAATCAGGGACACAGAATTGTTACTGAGGGCCACAGAACCGTTACTTAGGGCCACGTAAACGTTAATCAGGGACAGACACAGAATTGTTACTGAGGGACACAGAATTATTACTGAGGGCCACAGAACCGTTACTTAGGGCCACAGAATTGTTACTCAGGGACACAGAATTGTTACAGAGGGCCACAGAACCGTTACTTAGGGCCACAGAATTGTTACTCAGGGACACAGAATTGTTACTGAGGGCCACAGAACTGTTACTTAGGGCCACAGAATTGTTACTCGGACAGACACAGAATTGTTACTCAGGGCCACAGAATTGTTACTGAGGGCCACAGAACCGCTATTAGGGCCACATAAACGTTAATCAGGGACACAGAATTGTTACTGAGGGCCACAGAACCGTTACTTAGGGCCACAGAATTGTTACTCAGGGACAGACACAGAATTGTTTCTTGAGGGACACAGAATTATTACTGAGGGCCACAGAACCGTTACTTAGTGCCACAGAAACGTTAATCAGGGACACAGAATTGTTACTGAGGGCCACAGAACCGTTACTTAGGGCCACATAAACGTTAATCAGGGACAGACACAGAATTGTTACTGAGGGACACAGAATTGTTACTGAGGGCCACAGAACCGTTACTTAGGGCCACAGAATTGTTACTCAGGGACACAGAATTGTTACTGAGGGCCACAGAACCGTTACTTAGGGCCACAGAATTGTTACTCAGGGACAGACACAGAATTGTTACTCAGGGACACAGAATTGTTACTCAGGGACACAGAATCGTTGAATTAAAGAGTATGTCAGACAACATGCAGAGGACTGGCAGAGGAGGCAATGTTTTAGGAGCGAGCAGACGTGGCAGCAGAGGAAGGGGTCGAGGCAGCACTATTCGCAGCCAGAGGCCAGTGCTCCCGGTGTCATCCAGCGGTCGTGTCTCCACCGACAACCCTGCCGTCATCGATTGGTTGGCTCGGTCGTCTTCCTCTTCCCAGGTCACCTCTGACACCTACAGCCAACGGTGGGTGGGTACGTCAGACACAACCGTTAGTTGGCATGGCCCGGGAGCAAGCCCACTGAAATCACGTGTCCTCTACCTGCCCCTGTCCTTTGCTGTTCCCTCACCAAGCGAAGTATCGCATGCTGTGGGCTCAGCCCCACTGTACAGTGAGGAAGAGCTAACAGAGGGCGGTCAGGAACGGGGGGAGACATCCGCCTTTTCAGCAGCCAGGCGAACAAGTACTGGCGAGGAGAGTGGCTCGGTAGCCGGTCTAGAGACAGGTCTGTCTCCTGACCCAGACGCAGTCGAGGGGGCTAGTAGTGAGGCGGAGACCCTACTTGATGATGAGGAGGTTGATCGCACTTGGCTGCCTCGTCGTCATCAGGTAATTTCTTCCGCATCATCAGGAGAAGAGGGTGCCAGCTTGGCAGCGAGCGAAACAGTCGGTGGGTTGCCCAGGAGGCAGCAGGGTCGCATCAGTGTCAGTGGAGCCAAACGGCCACGGAGTAGAGCACCAGCTCCACTGCAGCCTACCACCACGGCCAGTAGTGGTGCCGGTGCGCACGGAAGAAGTAGCAGTCAGCCAGTGAGGAGTAGCGGGGGCAAAGTTTCCTACTCGGTGGTGTGGCAATTTTTCGTCAAGCCGCCCGAGGAAGTAAACGTAGCCGTATGTCGACTATGTGGCCAGAAATGCAAGCGTGGCCAGGGGGCCCATGCTGGGACTACAGCGTTGCGTCAGCATATGCAGCGTCACCATTCGGTGGCCTGGGAAAACCGTGATAAAGATACGGCGGTTCTGCCTGCCCCAGCCCCCGCTCCGTTACTTGCTCCGTCACCCGACGTCGTCAATCGCCCTCTATCAGCCAGTCAAGGCTCCAACACCTCTGCTGAGGGGAGTTGTCGCTCGTTGCCATCTTCCGCTCGTTCAGATGCTCCTTCTCCTGCTACTCCTCTTCTCGGATTCCGTCAGCAGTCTTTCTTGGAATCCGTTTCCAAGAGACAACAGTTTGCGAGCACGCACCCGACGGTGCAAAAGCTGAACGTCCTCCTGTCCAAGTTGCTGGTGCTGCAGTCCCTCCCTTTCCAACTGGTGGACTCAGCACCTTTCCGAGAAATGATGGCTTGTGCCGCGCCGCGGTGGAGAGTGCCAAGCCGTCATTTCTTCGCCAAAAAGGCAGTGCCAGCCCTGCATTCACATGTAGAAGAGATGGTGGGCCAGTCTTTGAGCATGTCGGTCTCTGCCAAAGTGCACGGCAGCGCCGACGTGTGGAGCTGTAACTACGGTCAGGGACAGTACATGTCATTTACGGCACACTGGGTGAACGTGGTGCCGGCACAGCCGCACCAGCAACTTGGACAGGTCACGACGCTTTTGCCTCCACGTTTGCACGTCCTTGGTCCAGCAAAGATGTCCGACTCTACCACCTCTTCTTCCGCCGTGTCCTCAGCCGCCACCCCCGTGCCAAGTCCCATTACCCGACCGGCATATCACATGTGCAGGGCGCAACGGTGTCACGCTGTGCTGCACCTGGTATGCCTTGGCGAACGTAGTCACACAGGGGAGGAACTTCTGAGTGTAATGAACAGAGAAATCGACAGATGGCTGTCTCCGCGCAAACTGAAAATCGGAACCATGTTGACCGACAACGGAAAGAACATGGTGTCTGCTCTGCGTCAAGGAAGGTTGTGCCATGCGCCATGCATGGCTCACGTGTTCAATCTGGTTGTCAAGCGGTTCCTAAAATCCACCATCCCACTGCAAGACATCCTTAAAATGTCACGTAAACTTTGCATGCATTTCAGCCATTCCTACACCGCAAAGCACACCCTCATTGAGCTGCAGCGGCAGAACGGAATTCCACATCATCGCCTGATCTGCGACGTTGCAACAAGGTGGAATTCAACCCTACACATGTTAGACCGCCTTTACGAGCAGCGAAAGGCCATCACCGATTTCCTGATGTTACAAGTGGATAAAGGTACTCCCCTGTGTAACTTCGATGTCAGCCATTGGCAGCTCATGCGTGACACCTGCCGCTTGCTCAGGCCCTTTGAGGAGGCCACGCTATTCGTGAGTCGGCAGGACTATGGGATGAACGACGTCATTCCTCTGTTGCACGTCCTTGAACAAATGCTGTTAACAATGGCTGGTCAGGGTGCGGTAGACGTGGCGCACAGATCTCAACGCCACATGACCCCTGTGGGGCCAGGACAGGAAGAAGAGGAGGAGGTAGAGGAGGACATTTGTGCTCAGGAATTATTGAGTGAAATGGGTGGTTTTTCCACTCAGCGGACAGGAGTGGAGGAGCAGGAGCATCTGGGAGAGGAGGAGGAGGAGGAGACAGAGGACTCAGACGCACCGTGGCAGTATGCTGTGGAGATGGAGGCAGGGAGTCCCTCGCATTCCTTGGCGCAAATGGCCCATAGCATGCTCGGTTGCTTGCGTAGCGACAGGAGAATAATAACCATCAGACAGAGGGATGACTTTTGGCTGTCCACCTTGTTGGACCCTCGCTATCGTTCCAAAATGGTGGCCTTTTTCACACCTGCTGAGAGGGAGGCCAAAATTACGTACTATAAAAACCACCTATGTAGTCAGTTGGTCTCTGCCTTTGTGCGCCAACGTCCATCCTCAGACACTGTGGGCCCTGTGCACTCGCGTTCCGCTGCCATGGCAGCAGGGGAGGGGTGGGGTGGTAGGAGCAGTGGCAGCTCCACCAGCAGCGGCTGCCTCAGTCTGCAGTCGATGATGAGTAGCTTTCTTCACCAGCGCAGTGAGGAAACTACTAACCAGCCGCAGCAGCAGCAGCAGCATCAGGTGGACCTGGAGCAGGAGCTCAAACAACAGGCTTGGGCCTACTTGGACAGCACCCTGCCAACCGAGGTAGACAATCCCCTTGACTACTGGGCAACGAAACTTGACCTTTGGCCCCAACTAGCTGAATTTGCCCTTGAAAGGCTGTCATGCCCGGCCAGTAGCGTGGCATCGGAGCGCGTGTTTAGTGCGGCAGGAGGTATTGTAACTCCGCGGAGGACACGACTGTCCACCCAAAGTGTGGAGAGACTCACGTTTGTGAAAATGAATCAGGCGTGGATTAGTCTGGATTTCAAACCACCAGTTCCTGACACAACTGACTAAATCCGCCATGAATCATGCCACAAACATGTGCCACTTTCAGGTCTCCTCACACACTGCTGGTGTGTTCCATTTTTTGTCATAGGGTGCTGGCAGATTACGGGCCTCCCATTGCTGCTGTCTCCATCGCCACACTCTGCCATGTGCCACATTCAGGTCTCTTCACACTGCTGGTGTGTTGAATTTTTTGACATAGGGTGCTGGCAGATTACGGGCCTCCCATAGCTGCTGCCAGGCCCCTAATCTGCCATGGGCCCCTGTACCGCCTCCTCATGCTGCTGCCTGGTCCACAGTCTCTCATGCCATGTGCCACTTTCCGGTCTCCTCACACTGCTGGTGTGTTGAATTTTTTGACATAGGGTGCTGGCAGATTACGGGCCTCCCATAGCTGCTGCCAGGCCCCTAATCTGCCATGGGCCCCTATACCGCCTCCTCATGCTGCTGCCAAGTCCAGAGTCTGTCATGGGTCCCTGTACGGCCTCCCATTGCGGCTGTCTCCATCGCCACACTCTGCCATGTGCCACATTCAGGTCTCTTCACACTGCTGGTGTGTTGAATTTTTTGACATAGGGTGCTGGCAGATTACGGGCCTCCCATAGCTGCTGCCAGGCCCCTAATCTGCCATGGGCCCCTATATACCGCCTCCTCATGCTGCTGCCAAGTCCAGAGTCTGTCATGGGTCCCTGTACGGCCTCCCATTGCTGCTGTCTCCATCGCCACACTCTGCCATGTGCCACTTTCAGGTCTCCTCACACACTGCTGTTGTGTTCAATTTTTTGACATAGGGTGCTGGCAGATTACGGGCCTCCCATAGCTGCTGCAAGGCCCCTAATCTGCCATGGGCCCCTATACCGCCTCCTCATGCTGCTGCCAAGTCCAGAGTCTGTCATGGGTCCCTGTACGGCCTCCCATTGCTGCTGTCTCCATCGCCACACTCTGCCATGTGCCACATTCAGGTCTCTTCACACTGCTGGTGTGTTGAATTTTTTGACATAGGGTGCTGGCAGATTACGGGCCTCCCATAGCTGCTGCCAGGCCCCTAATCTGCCATGGGCCCCTATACCGCCTCCTCATGCTGCTGCCAAGTCCAGAGTCTGTCATGGGTCCCTGTACGGCCTCCCATTGCTGCTGTCTCCATCGCCACACTCTGCCATGTGCCACTTTCAGGTCTCCTCACACACTGCTGTTGTGTTCAATTTTTTGACATAGGGTGCTGGCAGATTACGGGCCTCCCATAGCTGCTGCCAGGCCCCTAATCTGCCATGGGCCCCTATACCGCCTCCTCATGCTGCTGCCAAGTCAAGAGTCTGTCATGGGTCCCTGTACGGCCTCCCATTGCTGCTGTCTCCATCGCCACACTCTGCCATGTGCCACATTCAGGTCTCTTCACACTGCTGGTGTGTTGAATTTTTTGACATAGGGTGCTGGCAGATTACGGGCCTCCCATAGCTGCTGCCAGGCCCCTAATCTGCCATGGGCCCCTATATACCACCTCCTCATGCTGCTGCCAAGTCCAGAGTCTGTCATGGGTCCCTGTACGGCCTCCCATTGCTGCTGTCTCCATCGCCACACTCTGCCATGTGCCACTTTCAGGTCTCCTCACACACTGCTGTTGTGTTCAATTTTTTGACATAGGGTGCTGGCAGATTACGGGCCTCCTATAGCTGCTGCCAGGCCCCTAATCTGCCATGGGCCCCTATACCGCCTCCTCATGCTGCTGCCAAGTCCAGAGTCTGTCATGGGTCCCTGTACGGCCTCCCATTGCTGCTGTCTCCATCGCCACACTCTGCCATGTGCCACATTCAGGTCTCTTCACACTGCTGGTGTGTTGAATTTTTTGACATAGGGTGCTGGCAGATTACGGGCCTCCCATAGCTGCTGCCAGGCCCCTAATCTGCCATGGGCCCCTATATACTGCCTCCTCATGCTGCTGCCAAGTCCAGAGTCTCTCATGGGTCCCTGTACGGCCTCCCATTGCTGCTGCCAGGAGGCAGCAGGGTCGCAGCAGTGTCAGTGGAGCCAAACGGCCACGGAGTAGAGCACCAGCTCCACTGCAGCCTACCACCACGGCCAGTAGTGGTGCCGGTGTGCACGGAGGAAGTAGCAGTCAGCCAGTGAGGAGTAGCGGGGGCAAAGTTTCCTACTCGGCGGTGTGGCAATTTTTCGTCAAGCCGCCCGAGGAAGTAAACGTAGCCGTATGTCGACTATGTGGCCAGAAAGTCAAGCGTGGCCAGGGGGCCCATGTTGGGACTACAGCGTTGCGTCAGCATATGCAGCGTCGCCATTCGGTGGCCTGGGAAAACCGTGATAAGGATACGGCGGTTCTGCCTTCCCCAGCCCAGGGTTCCATTTTGTCATAGGGTGCTGGCAGATTACAGGCCTCCCATAGGTGCCGCCAGGCCCCAAATCGGCCATGGGCCCCCGTACCGCCTGGTCACGCTGCTGCTGAGCGCACAGTGTGACCTGGGTCCCTGTACGGCCTCCCATTGCTCCCACTCTGCCATGTGTCACTTTGAGGTCTCCTCACACTCCTGCGGTTTTCCATTTTGTCATAGGTTGCTGTCAGATTACAGGCCTTCCATAGGTGCCACCAGGCCCCAAATCGGCCATGGGCCCCCGTACCGCCTGGTCACGCTGCTGCTGAGCCCACAGTGTGACCTGGGTCCCTGTACGGCCTCCCATTGCTCCCACTCTGCCATGTGCCACTTTGAGGTCTCCTCACACTCCTGCGGTTTTCCATTTTGTCATAGGTTGCTAGCAGATTACAGGCCTCCCATAGGTGCCGCCAGGCCCCAAATCGGCCATGGGCCCCCGTACCGCCTGGTCACGCTGCTGCTGGTCCCACAGTGTGACCTGGGTCCCTGTACGGCCTCCCATTGCTTCCACTCTGCCATGTGCCACTTTCAGGTCTCCTCACACTCCTGCGGTTTTCCATTTTGTCATAGGTTGCTGGCAGATTACAGGCCTTCCATAGGTGCCGCCAGGCCCCAAATCGGCCATGGGCCCCCGTACCGCCTGGTCACGCTGCTGCTGGTCCCACAGTGTGACCTGGGTCCCTGTACGGCCTCCCATTGCTCCCACTCTGCCATGTGCCACTTTGAGGTCTCCTCACACTCCTGCGGTTTTCCATTTTGTCATAGGTTGCTGGCAGATTACAGGCCTCCCATAGGTGCCGCCAGGCCCCAAATCGGCCATGGGCCCCCGTACCGCCTGGTCACGCTGCTGCTGAGCCCACAGTGTGACCTGGGTCCCTGTACCGCCTCCCATTGCTCCCACTCTGCCATGTGCCACTTTGAGGTCTCCTCACACTCCTGCGGTTTTCCATTTTGTCATAGGTTGCTGGCAGATTACAGGCCTTCCATAGGTGCCGCCAGGCCCCAAATCGGCCATGGGCCCCCGTACCGCCTGGTCACGCTGCTGCTGAGCCCACAGTGTGACCTGGGTCCCTGTACGGCCTCCCATTGCTCCCACTCTGCCATGTGCCACTTTGAGGTCTCCTCACACTCCTGCGGTTTTCCATTTTGTCATAGGTTGCTGGCAGATTACAGGCCTTCCATAGGTGCCACCAGGCCCCAATTCGGCCATGGGCCCCCGTACCGCCTGGTCACGCTGCTGCTGAGCCCACAGTGTGACCTGGGTCCCTGTACAGCCTCCCATTGCTCCCACTCTGCCATGTGCCACTTTCAGGTCTCCTCACACTCCTGCGGTTTTCCATTTTGTCATAGGTTGCTGGCAGATTACAGGCCTTCCATAGGTGCCGCCAGGCCCCAAATCGGTCATGGGCCCCCGTACCGCCTGGTCACGCTGCTGCTGCTCCCACAGTGTGACCTGGGTCCCTGTACGGCCTCCCATTGCTCCCACTCTGCCATGTGCCACTTTGAGGTCTCCTCACACTGCTGGTGTGTTCAATTTTTTGACATAGGGTGCTGGCAGATTACGGGCCTCCTATTGCTGCTGCCAGGCACGTAATCTGCCATGGGCCCCCGTACCGACTCCTCATGCTGTGACGTTGCAACAAGGTGGAATTCAACCCTACATATGTTAGACCGCCTTTACGAACAGCGAAAGGCCATCACAGATTTCCTGATGTTAAAAGCGGATAAAGGTACTCCCTGTGTAACTTAGATGTCAGCCATTGGCAGCTCATGCGTGACACCTGCGCTTGCTCAGGCCCTTTGAGGAGGCCACGCTATTCGTGATTCGGCAGGACTATGGGATGAACGAGGTCAAATCTGCCATGGGCCCCCGTACCGCCTGGTCACGCTGCTGCTGAGCCCACAGTGTGACCTGGGTCCCTGTACCGCCTCCCATTGCTCCCACTCTGCCATGTGCCACTTTGAGGTCTCCTCACACTGCTGGTGTGTTCAATTTTTTGACATAGGGTGCTGGCAGATTACGGGCCTCCCATTGCTGCTGCCAGGCACGTAATCTGCCATGGGCCCCCGTACCGACTCCTCATGCTGTGACGTTGCAACAAGGTGGAATTCAACCCTACATATGTTAGACCGCCTTTACGAACAGCGAAAGGCCATCACAGATTTCCTCATGTTAAAAGCGGATAAAGGTACTCCCTGTGTAACTTAGATGTCAGCCATTGGCAGCTCATGCGTGACACCTGCGCTTGCTCAGGCCCTTTGAGGAGGCCACGCTATTCGTGAGTCGGCAGGACTATGGGATGAACGAGGTCAAATCTGCCATGGGCCCCCGTACCGCCTGGTCACGCTGCTGCTGGTCCCACAGTGTGACCTGGGTCCCTGTACCGCCTCCCATTGCTCCCACTCTACCATGTGCCACTTTCAGGTCTCCTCACACTCCTGCTGGTTTCCATTTTGTCATAGGTTGCTGTATGGCCTCCCATTGCTGCTGCCTCCACCGCCACACTGTGGCTCCACACTCTGGTTTTGGCCCCGTGACTGACCAAATGAGTGAAGTGTGCGGTGATTCTAAGATCGACGGCACTCATCTGCATGTCATACTGACTGACAGTATTATTTCTCTTCCCCAGCAGACTCCAAGGGCATTTAAATTAAAGGTACAGTGTTCTGCACTAATATTAAGTCTCTCTGAAGCCTAGAAACACCCTTTTTTAAGTTAAATTCACAGCGAATATATTCGACTCGAATCGAATATTGTCCACGAATTCGCCGAATCAGTCGAATCGAATTTTTGAATACTTCGCTCATCTCTAATAAACATCCGTCTTAATCTCCCGTAGCGCAGACGGGTCATAAGTTGTCTATTTGAAGTGTGAATTACCCTGAGACAAAAGATCACATTATAGCAGTTGAATGAACTAGACCAATAAAAGTACTGATTATGATAGGTAGTCTAGAGAATTATAGTGGATGCTGCTCTAATGAGTAGGGATTACTCAAATAATGGGACTATGAAGCGTAGTACAATATATCATCTGAAGGCGTGCAGTTCTTCTGTGTCCGTAGCCGGGAAATGTACAGTCAGGTCCATAAATATTGGGACATCGACACAATTCTAACATTTTTAGCTCTATACACCACCACAATGGATTTGAGATGAAATGAACAAGATGTGCTTTAACTGCAGACTGTCAGCTTTAATTTGAGGGTATTTACATCCAAATCAGGTGAACGGTGTAGGAATTACAACAGTTTGCATATGTGCCTCCCACTTGTTAAGGGACCAAAAGTAATGGGACAATTGGCTTCTCAGCTGTTCCATGGCCAGGTGTGTGTTATTTACTCATTATCCCAATTACAGTGAGCAGATAAAAGGTCTAGAGTTCATTTCAAGTGTGCTATTTGCATTTGGAATCTGTTGCTGTCAACTCTCAAGATGAGATCCAAAGAGCTGTCACTATCAGTGAAGCAAGCCATCATTAGGCTGAAAAAACAAAATAAACCCATCAGAGAGATAGCAAAAACATTACGCGTGGCCAAAACAACTGTTTGGAACATTCTTAAAAAGAAGGAACACACCGGTGAGCTCAGCAACACCAAAAGACCCGGAAGACCACGGAAAACAACTGTGGTGGATGACCGAAGAATTCTTTCCCTGGTGAAGAAAACACCCTTCACAACAGTTGGCCAGATCAAGAACACTCTCCAGGAGGTGGGTGTATGTGTGTCAAAGTCAACAATCAAGAGAAGACTTCACCAGAGTGACTACAGAGGGTTCACCACAAGATGGAAACCATTGGTGAGCTTCAAAAGCAGGAAGGCCAGATTAGAGTTTGCCAAACGACATCTAAAAAAGCCTTCACAGTTCTGGAACAACATCCTATGGACAGATGAGACCAAGATCAACTTGTACCAGAGTGATGGGAAGAGAAGAGTATGGAGAAGGAAAGGAACTGCTCATGATCCTAAGCATACCACCTCATCAGTGAAGCATGGTGGTGGTAGTGTCATGGCGTGGGCATGTATGGCTGCCAATGGAACTGGTTCTCTTGTATTTATTGATGATGTGACTGCTGACAAAAGCAGCCGGATGAATTGTGAAGTGTTTCGGGCCATATTATCTGCTCATATTCAGCCAAATGCTTCAGAACTCATTGGACGCCGCTTCACAGTGCAGATGGACAATGACCCAAAGCAGACTGCAAAAGCAACCAAAGAGTTTTTTAAGGGAAAGAAGTGGAATGTTATGCAATGGCCAAGTCAATCACCTGACCTGAATTCGATTGAGCATGCATTTCACTTGCTGAAGACAAAACTGAAGGGAAAATGCCCCAAGAACAAGCAGGAACTGAAGACAGTTGCAGTAGAGGCCTGGCAGAGCATCACCAGGGGGATGAAACCCAGCGTCTGGTGATGTCTATGCGTTCCAGACTTCAGGTTGTAATTGACTGCAAAGGATTTGCAACCAAGTATTAAAAAGTGAAAGTTTGATTTATGATTATTATTCTGTCCCATTACTTTTGGTCCCTTAACAAGTGGGAGGCACATATGCAAACTGTTGTAATTCCTACACCGTTCACCTGATTTGGATGTAAATACCCTCAAATTAAAGCTGACAGTCTGCAGTTAAAGCACATCTTGTTCGTTTCATTTCAAATCCATTGTGGTGGTGTATAGAGCCAAAAATGTTAGAATTGTGTCAATGTCCCAATATTTATGGACCTGACTGTAGGGTTCTTATTGTGAAAGACAATCATACCTATATGTGAAAGGACACTCTGTCCCTCATAAAAGATATAGTTACTTGTAGAAGAAAAAGGTGTAAAGGAAAGAAGGAAAGGAAAAGAGAAAGGTGCATCAGGTGAAAAGAAGTGGGAAGAGTAGCATCATAGAGGGAAGGGGAGAAAAAAAAAAAAAGGGCAGGGGGGGGGGGGGTGGAGGGGGTCAAATAATAAATAGTGGCTGTTAACCAATCATATCATGGAGCATTATTTATGGTAACGTAGATTATACCTTTATGTAAGATATAGTCTGGGTAGACTAAGTCTATGGAGCAATTCTAGAGGTGAGAGCTCTAAAGGTTTTTTGTGTCCTTGGATCTTGTCTCATTCATTCATAGAAAGACGATAAATACTGATGTTTCCAACAAGCCCAAGTCTTCCTGCATCTCTCGGGGTGTTCTTTTGCCACTGAAATCGGTTATTTTATTTATTTGTCTTTTTATTTATTTATTACCATTTCTTAAATTTGTTTATTTTTGTTATTACATTTTTTAAAAATTATTTATTACTTTTTTTAGGAGCCCCATTGGGGGGCTTTGGTGAAAAGGACCCGATGTTCCACCTTTGGGACCGAGAAAGGAGATTGAGGACACGGTCCTCAATCTATATCTCCGCAGCCTCAGCTGCATAGAATGAATGAACGGGAATAGCTCTGTACAGAGTCGGTGGTCAGTACCAATCATTGGCTCTGCATTCAGAAAAGTAGGGGCCAGTAAATGACACATTTACCGGCCTCTTCGCCGACTCCAACCTGACAGATTCCCCGCCACAGCAGCAGGTGGGAGAGGGAAGGGGGGAACCCGCAGAGCTGCAGGAGCAGAGGGGGGAGTGTAGAGCATGAAGGGTGGAGAGAACGGGGGGGATAAGAGCACTGGGGTGGTGAGCAGAGGGTTCGGAGAGCACGGGGGGCCAAAGAGCACAAGGGGCAGAGAGCCACAGACATATGCAAGAGAGACATGTGCAAGAAAAGCATAAAGTCATGTGACCAAGTGCCAGTGCAAACTCAATGGTGTGCAAATATCTAAAGTGTCTTTTTGCCACCCCTGGGGCACCACTCCCAAGGGGTACATCACCGAGAAAACCTTGTGCCTCCTAACCCCTGGCCAGACAAATACAGCCTATCCCTACTTGTCACCATCAGAGCTTAATACCTTTCTGGTATGCTGCATGTCCAAGTGAAACATTCGTGTGTGCACCTGCCGCACCCCACAATGCACTTGTAGGGAACTGTTATTTTATACACTAGTTGTGGTTTGTTTACATTCATATACAGCCACTACCATAGAGGTCCCATTACAGACAAGTCCCTAGGTGTGCTTCCTGCCCCTGCAAGGAGGTCAAGAAACCCCAGGATGTTATATAGTTTGTTTTTCCAGGAAGTATCAGGCAGAGGGTGTCAGCCTGCCATGTGCTATGTATCTGGGGAGAACTGTATGGTGATTCTGTGATTAATGATCCAGATTAACAAGGCTGCTATCTATCTAGTTGTTACTGAAGCAGATTAGGTCTGCCTCTGTTATATTTCAACTTCTGTATTGGAACCCTAATATCTCTGTAAGAGAGAGATTTGTGGTTCATTATCATTATTCTATTTACACTGCAGAATCCTTATAGTTGTCTATATATATATATAGATCCGTGTTTTCACCTGCATAAGACTGTCAGGTGAACTTTCTGTTAATTGTAGTGTATCTTTGCAGCCTCTTTGATTAAAGCCATAGCACCCTTATTGGTCTGGATCTCTCTTTAGCTAGAATTAGCATAGGGAGCGTTGGATAGATTAGGCTAGAGGTAGGTTAGGCATCCGACGGCCACTTAGACAGATAGAGGCCCGGTTGCAGTGACAGCCCAGTTTAGGGATAGGGACTAAGAGTGAGGATAGATAGGGCATTTTATCCTTTTAGGTGATGCATCGCTGATCTTCAGACAAGCCGTGCAATCATCCGCATAGAACGTGTTACTTGGACGCCATCACAGCATCTAAAGTGGAAGCGTGCATCTTATTGACTCTCACCTCTCCAGGGGCCCCTGCACCCGGACTGCGCTATAACCCATGGTTGGAGGTATTCTGTATACCACATGCACATATACCCGGGTATAATTGCAACCTCCCAATTTATGGTAAATTGTAATTCCTGAATGTTATTCTTATGCATCCTGTTTTATGTGGCTGCTTTATATAAACTTTGCATTAATCTCATACAGGTGGGTGACATGTTTTCATGTTAGAAATATAAGCTGGGGGCATTAATACTGCTATGTATAGTTACTTTAAGTTGTCTACCTGTTACATTCCTAGAAAGGGGTGAGTCTCCTCAATTGCAGAATCCCTATTCTAGGTGGAGGCACTGCCATTTGTATTATCACAACCCCCTCTTCCATATAGCGAAGGCTCAGGATTGCCTACTCATATACAGGTTAGCGCCATAGCTTGTTTGGTGTGGGCCATTTCACATAACCCCCCCCAAAACAGGGCTACATTTGGAGGCACTGCTGAGAGCGAAGTGGGTTTAATAGTCAGTCATGGAGGAGCAACACGAAGAAAAGTGGCGCCCTCAACCTACTCTTAGAAGGAGGTACCTTCCCTCTGTCCCACAAAACGTCAGTGTAAAAGAAGAACAAATGCCAGTTAACTATTCTTATCAGGAAGATGTCAATATTCCACAATCTAATGAGAATGCTGTTGGCACTTTAAATCAACTGACTGAGATGCTAGCACAAGGGTTACAGGCGGCACATTATAGAAAGCTAAAAGTGTTCTCTGGTAATGTTCCTGTACCACAAGGAGAAGAAGCTTTCGAAGTTTGGAAAGAGCACACCCTTCAATGCTTGAAAGAATGGTCCTGCTCAGAGGAAGGCAAGCGTCAGCGTGTTATGGAAAGTCTGCGATCTCCAGCGGCAGAACTAATCCGCTTGTATCGAGATACCCATGAGGGGGTAAGTGCAACAGACTATATACAAGTACTGTCTGACCATTTTGAACCATACTATGACCTTGAACAGATGGTTGCTGACTATCGTATGACCCGTCAGAAAGAAGGAGAGAGTGTTTCCACTTTTATTAATCGATTGCAGTTACTGTTGTCACGTCTGGTGTATCACACTGCTATACATCCTGATGCAGTGAATTCAATGAGAACTAGTCAATTAGTACGGGGGTTGTTACCTCATCATCCTCTCGCACAGCTCCTCAAAGTGAAGTTATCTGATGATATTCTTCCTCTTCATGGACTAATGAAGTTAGTGAAGAAATTGGAAGCTGATATTCAGTTCAGCACCCCTAAGAAAGTGAAACAACCTTTTAAAGAGGACCTCCCTTCTCGTCCTGTTCAAAATGATCAACCTGAATTCACTTGGTCCAAGTCTTCCATTAACAAGCCCGTTGCATTACACAGAGGGAGAGACTCTAGAAGGTGCTTCAGGTGTGGTCAGACGGGCCATTCAGCTAGACAATGTAATGACGATTATGAGGGAACGGTGCAAAGTGTGTCATTCCCTGTACAAAAGCACAAAGGATGACTGAAATATTCAAAGATCAAAACAGCCTATCATAGGCTCCAAGTCCATTGTTAACGTTACTGTCAACGGACTTAAAACTTCAGCTTTGTTTGACACTGGGTCTCAAGTTACCCTTATCTATCGTTCCTTCTATCAGAAGCATTTGAGCAACACACCACTTCAATCTACTGGACAGATGAAGTTGTGGGGGTTGAACTCTAAGTCATACCCTGTTGATGGAAGCCTGCGCATAATTGTTACTGTACCTGGTTTAGAGGACAAAGGTTTTCCTCCCATGGAGATCACTGCACTTGTGTGTCCCGACACTGGGGACTCCAATGCCGCTCCTGTGATATTAGGTACTAATTGTAAAGCAGTACACTGTGCTTTTCAGAAGTTTCTTGAAGGAGGTCGAACTGCTTCTTTTGATCAAATTGAACTGTCTTCTGATCTTAAAGAGCTTTGTAATGTCCTCTCTGTTGGCTATCAACACGGAGTGGTGTATCACATCGGTAGGCATGCAGTGGAAATTCCTCCAGGGGGAGAGAGAATACTAAGGGTTGCTTCCAGCATTGCTCCTGAGCTACTTGGAGATGGCAGTTACATCCTTATGGAAACACCTGAAGAGATGATCAACAAAGAGGGGTGGCAGGTGATTCCTGAAAGGAAAGACTGGAGGGCCAGAGTGGACCTATCTACAGTTGTGACTGTGAGAAACTGTTCACCTTACCCCGTTGTAATTGATCCTTACCAAAAGGTAGCCCATTGCTATCCTGTCTTTGGTGTTAACCCCTATGCTGAAGTGTGCAAAGTGCAAGTTGAAGGTACCGCTCCTACTGTTGAATTTGATCTGACTGATCCAAACTTATCAGAGCTCTGGGTTCACAGATTGACACAGCAGTTATCAGGATTACCAGAAGTATTTTCTATGGATGAAATGGATGTAGGCTGTGCCAAAAGTGCTCAACACACTTTCAGGCTAACAGATGCCACTCCCTTCCGGGAAAGGCCCAGAAGGATAGCTCCAAAGGATGTTTTTTTTTTTAATTTAAATATTTATTTGTTTTCAAATGTAGCAATATAAATATCTCCAACACAAGATGTAATAAAATACAACATAACAAATTTCTTCTAAAAACACTTATTGCATATCATTTTCTCCCCTTAACCCCCATCCCTCAACCCCTCCTCCCTCCCATCCCTCTTCAATAAACCCCTAACATCTGTCCAATTCCCATCTTTATTCTTATTCACGGAGTAGCTTCTTTCCTCTTTGCTCTAAATTCCTCCCATTTCTTCCATTTTGTATAATAAACCTCCATCTTATCCTCCTGTATATAATACAGTTTCTCCATTCTAACAATCTGATCCACTCTGGCTATCCAATCATCTACCTCCGGTGCCTCCACTTTACGCCAGAACCTAGGTATCAATCCTTTAGCTGCATTTAAGTAGCACTCTATACCCATATTCTTAAATGTTTTCATTGATATTTCTGTGATATGAAAAAGGCATGTCTCAGGGTCCAAACCAATCTCAATTTCAGTGATATTCCTAATTTGATTTATAACCTTCCTCCAGTAAACTTGTATTTTTGGGCATCCCCACCACACGTGATACGTTGTGCCCTCCTCTCCACATTCTCGCCAACACCCAGGTTGTTTCTCACCACTCATTTTGTGCTCTACCCTAAGAGTGATATACCACCTACTTAAACATTTTTAGTTCAATTCCACCTCCCGCATGCTAACATTTCCATGTACCATTCTGTATATTTTTCTTTGTGTATGTTCCTCCCACTCCACCCCCAAATCCCTTTCCCATTTTTCTATATATCTTAATTTTACCTTACTATCTAAATCAGTAAGAATTTTATATGTTTTAGCAATGTTGTGTTTCCCATCACCTCGAACTTCAAAAAATTTCTCAAATAAATTCCAATCTTTTCTAATTCTAAGGGGCTTCGTCAATTTCGCCACGAATTGTTTTAATTGATTATACCTCCATATATCTATTTTAGTGAAAATCCCTCCCTCTTCCCTTTTCAAATCCTCTAGTGTTCTTAAGTTTACCCCCTCCATTACGTCTCTCAACTGAGCATCCTCTTTCTTAGTCCATTTACCCGTAATTTCCTCTTTACCTGGGGGGAAAAACTCTGAATTTCTTAATGGCATTAACAGTGAGTTAAAATCCCAATTCCTCTGTTTGTGCAATCTATCCCATTCTTTCAAAACAATCCTAGTGTATGGACTTGTGCTCTCAGCTAATTCTCTAAACTGTGTTGACACCCAAACAATCCCACTCAAATCTTTCCCACTAAGTGTATTTTCTATTGTGACCCAATTTTTACTCTTTATATTATGTTTCCAGTCAAAAATTCTTGATAGGATCACTGCTCTATAATATCTTTTGAGATCCGGCATTCCTACCCCACCCTTTTCTTTATTTCTACTAAGCACTTCATATGATACTCTAGGTTTTTTATTTTTCCATATATATCTTGTTACCATTTGCTTAATTGTTCTAAAGTATGTCCCTGGGAGTTTAATGGGAATCATTTGGAGTTTATACAAAACCTTAGGGAGAATTACCATTTTTATTAGGTTAATACGACCTAACCACGAAGGATTCCCTCCTCCGATTTTCTTCAATTCCTCCCTAATTTCATTTAGCAATGGTATATAATTTGCTTTATAGAGATTTTTCTGTGAAGAAGTAAGTTTTACTCCCAAATATTTTATTTCTCTATCTTTCCATATAAAGGGGAACTCTCTCTGTATCATTTCTTTTTCGCTCTTTGGAAGGTTTATATTTAATATCTCTGTTTTACTCGGATTAATTTTTAGGTTTGCCAATTCCCCATATTCCTTCAATGTTTTCATTAGGTTAGGAAACGTTATCCTAGGGTTACTGATATAGAACAGTAGGTCATCCGCAAATGCAGCAACCTTATGCTCTATCTTTCCTACATTAATTCCCTTTATATCTATATTTTTCCTGATTGTTAATAGCAAGGGTTCCAATGATAAAACAAACAACAATGGGGATAATGGGCAACCCTGTCTAGTTCCATTTGTCATTAGAAAAGGCTCTGATCTCTCTCCATTTACCATTATCATCGCGGACGGTCCTTCATACAGTCTTCCAATCCATCTCCTCATCCTGTTACCCAGTCCCAAGGCCTCTAGCGTATTCATCATAAAACTCCAATTAACCCTGTCAAACGCCTTCTCCGCGTCTATTGAGAGCAACAGTACTGGGTTTTTTCCCGTTCGACTTTTCTGAATAAGCATCAGGGATCTCAACCCATTATCTCGACCCTCCCTTCCTCTAACGAAACCCACCTGATCCCCATGTATCCAATCTGGCATCAGATCCTTCAACCTATTCGCTAAAACCTTTGCATACAACTTCGTATCTGTGTTCAGCAATGATATCGGTCTATAACTTGAGCACTGGGAGATATCTTTACCTTCCTTATGTATCAAAACCACCTGGGCCTGTAGGGATTCCTGTCTCATCTCCATCTCTCCTCCCAACGCATCCATATATCTCTTTAGTTTAGGTAATAGTAAGTCACTATATTTTTTATAGTATCTCGCGGTATACCCATCTGGGCCCGGACTTTTCCCAGATTTAAAGCTTTTTAATGCTATTTTTAGTTCTTCCTGTGAGATTTCAGATTCTAAGGAGTTTAATAAATCTTCGCTTACTTTTGGTAATCCTGCTTTTCTTAGATATTCTCTTCTTTTCTCCTCATTTACCTTTTTGTTCTTATCTGTAGGGTCGTTGGGGGCAATATTATATAGTTTACTATAGTAATCCTTGAAAACTTTTGCAATTTCTTTAGTTGAATGGACTAATTCTCCTCTGAAATTTCTTATTTTATCTATATAATTTCTATTTTTTTCCTTCCTCAGAGTTCTCATCAAATATTTACCCGGTCTATCTCCCCTCCTATATCTTTCTCCCGTGATCTTATGAAAAATTCTCGTTTTTTCTTCCTCCAATACTTTCTCTAATTCTTCCCTCTTTTTTTTCATTCTTTCTGCTATTTCTTTCGTTATATTACTTTTATATAGGAGTTCCAATTCAGCTATTTCCTTTAAAATCTCACTAATCATTTCTCTCCTTTCCTTTTTTTCTTAGCCCCAATCGCAATTAGGATTCCTCTAATGTATACTTTATGCGCCTCCCACACTGTAGCCCTTGACACATCTCCCGTTTCATTCTCCTCAAAAAATCTCCCTATCTCCTCCCTGATTTTCCGTTCAGTATCTTGATCCATGAGAAGTGCCTCGTTCAGCCTCCATGTCAGTCCTCCCGCCAACCTCCCTCCCCATCTTAATTTTAATGCAACGGGGGCATGATCCGAGAGGGTCATTACTTCTATCTTAACACTAGACAAATCTTCGATGAGACGATGATCTATCAATATATAATCTAATCTGGAGTATGTTTTATGAGTGTGTGAATAAAAGGTGTAGTCTCTATTTCTGTTATTTACTATTCTCCAGCTATCCACCAATTGGCTTTCTCTCATCACCTCCTTCAAAACTCTCATCGACTTATTTCCCTCTCTCGGCACTGTAGAAGTTGTGTCTATTTGTGCATCCATACATAGGTTGAAGTCTCCTGCCACTATTAAATATCCCTTAGAGAAATCCATCAATTTCTTCAGAACCCCTTTCAAAAACATCTCTGGTTTTCTGTTAGGGCAGTATATATTTGCTAGCGTACACTCAATATCTTGCAATTTGCCTTTCAAAAATAGAAACCTCCCATCCGGATCGGTATTCCTATCTTCTAATTCAAACCTAACATTTTTTGCAAATCCTATAGCCACCCCCTTCGCTCTCTTAATTGGAGAATCTGCATAATACCAAACCGGATGGTATCTAGATTTCAACTTAAGATTTTTTTTTAGCTCAAAATGCATTTCTTGCAAGAATACTACTGAGGCCGCTCTGTGCTGTAGTTCTCTAAATAACCTAAATCTTTTACTTGGGCAGTTCAGCCCATTTACATTGTGAGTTATAAACTGTATTTCCTCCATCTTTTGTTTATTTGTCATCTTTCTATTTTACCATCTCCTTTCCTCTTCCATTTCCCTCTATCTCTTCTTTTATGGCAGATGTCAGTTTTAAAAACCCCTCTCCCCCCTCCCCTTCCAATTCCCACCCTCCCTTCCACTTTAGGCCTATAACTTGCCTTCCCCCCTCCTCCTCCCTCCCACCCACCCATTTTAGGCTTGTAGTTTGCCTATAAATCTGTTGAGGATCTAAACCCTTCATAGATTTTATACCTTGGGGTTGAGCTCCTCCCATGGACGGCCTCTCCCACCTCCCACCCCCCCAGATGCCCCTTGTCTATTTCATAAACTCAAGATGATTCCACTAAGATGTACTTCCTTCGGGCGAACAGGAAGTAGGAAGAAAGAGAAAGAAAAAGGGAGAGAAAAAAAAAAAAAAAAAAATTTCCTCCTCTATCTTTCCCTCCCAATTAACTGCCAGTCTTCACTTACTCTGGCCCCACTATCTCCCATCTCCTCCTCCCAACCCGAAATTTCTATAGTTTGCAAATCAAGTCTATTACAAAAGTCTCTTAAATCCTCAGGAAATCTCAGGTAGGCTGTGACTCCATTCTTCCATCCGATTAGACACTCAGGAATACCCCATCTATAGTGCACATTTTGTTTTTTCATTTGCTCTAACAGGGGTTTCAAAGATCTTCTTCTCCTAAGTGTCTCTGTTGTCAAATCTGCAAATATCTGTACATTTATTTCTCCATATTTAATATTTGATCTTCCCTTAATCTTTCTCCATATCTCTTCTTTATCACACATCTTTTGGAATTGGACAATTATGTCTCTGGGTTTCTTTTCTCCATTTCCATTTCCATGTTGGATCCTTCCAATTCTAAAAACCTCTTCCAGATTCACCTGTTCTGTTTCTGGTCTATCTCTTATGGAGTTTAAGATTTTACAGATATAGTCTCTCACTTCCTCTTCCTTCACGGACTCCGGGATACCTTTTACCCTAAAGTTCTTCCTTCTTTCCCTGTTTTCCTGTACTTCCATCCTATACAACAGTCTTTTTTGCTCTTTCTTAATATCTTTTGTCCTTTTTTCTAAACCAGAGATAGATTGGGCGTGATTTTTAATTCTTTCCTCTGTCTCCTCCATCCGCAATAGTAGCTGCCCTAAATCACTCCGTATGATTGTCAGTTCTTGTTTTATTGTTTTTTCTAGACTTTTGAACATATCTGCCATCTTTTTCTTATTTGGTACCTGTACTTCACTTTCCAGATTTTTCCTCTCCACATTCTCTAATATTTGTTGGCTATTATGCTTTATTCCCAGGGAGAGTCTAGGGCTAGCTTCCAAGCTCATTTCCAGCTCTCTTTTATCACCGATATCTTGAGATCTTTCTGGGGTCACATTACCTTGAGACGTATATTTTTTTATCGTTTTTATATTTTTATCCCTACTTGGGACCCCTTTAACCCACTACTTTTAACATTTTTATTCTTCATCTCTTCTGTGGGTTTTATTCAATTAAATACAGGAACCACCTTGGTTTAACAGCTACAGACCAGGTATCTAGGTTTCAACATATGCTTATTTTTCACTTTCCCACTGTGCTCTCCTTTTTCTTGCAGGGCTGTTAGTTATTTTTATACTTATACTTAATCTTCCCCAGGGAGTCTACCCCTCTTTGAACATACAGTCACTATATAATTACAGCTTGCTAGGTCGTGCTGCTCACACTCACCCTCTAGTTGCTTTTCTTCTGGTGAGGCAGCCACGAGCCACCAGCTGCTATCTTCAGCTTCCCACTGCTCTCTTCAGGGGGACTCCTCTGGATCTTCTTCCTCAGACCCCTACTCCCCTGTGTACAAGCTCAACACACACGGGGAGCGGGTCATCCACCACACGAGTGTCCTCTCCTGCAGGTTTTGCATGTGGGGAGCAAGAGGGGGGGGGAGAGCGAGCCGGCGTCTTCACTCTCACTTCAGATACCGGCCGGCTTTCTCCCCTTCCCAGCAATGCCCCGCGGCTCTCCACGTGTCTATCCGCTTCGTGACTCCCCGCTCTCCCAGCAGCCCCGCACGCCAGTCCGGACCTCCTGCAGCAAGCCCCGCCGTCCAGCACACCCTCCTCTCTCCACTCCCGGGCCGCCGGACCCGCTCCAGAGCCGTCGCTCGTGGGTAAGTCCCCAGATCTCTCTTATGCTGGCATCTGGGGTGGTGTAGGTGATTCGGAGAGCACCCGCTCCGTGCTCTCCTACGCCGCCATGACAAGGCTCCCCCCCCCCCCCTCCGCTCCAAAGGATGTTGATGAGCTCAGACAGACCTTACATCAGATGAAAGATCAGGGGATCATTGCGGATAGTAAAAGTCCCTATGCTTCACCTATTGTTGTGGTAAGAAAGAAGTGTGGATCTATTCGCCTATGTGTGGACTATCGAACCCTGAATTGAAGGACAATACCTGATCAGTATACACTACCCAGGATAGAAGAGGCTTTGGAAGCTCTGAATGGAAATCAGTGGTTCACAGTTCTTGATTTGCGGTCAGGGTACTATCAGGTTCCAATGGCTCCTGAAGACCAAGAGAAAACAGCCTTCATATGTCCTTTGGGCTTCTATCAGTTTACAAGGCATAAGGGGTGCACCAGCAACATTTCAAAGATTAATGGAACGCGTTTTGGGTGATTTAGTGCCACGAGAGTGTCTCGTGTACCTCGATGACATTATTGTATTTGGAGCTTCATTGGAGGAACATAAAGAACATCTCATGCGAGTGTTGCATCGTCTAAAGGAGGAAGGGCTGAAGTTGTCTGCAGACAAGTGTAAGTTCTGCCGTTCATCTGTTACCTATGTAGGCCACATTGTTTCTGCTGAAGGAGTGGCCACAGATCCTGCCAAAGTTGAAGCAGTTGTGAATTGGCCACGACCTCAGAATATCACAGTTACGTTCATTCCCTGGATTCTGTGGTTATTACCGCAGATTTGTAGAAGGATATTCCAAAGTGGCCAAGTCCCTACATGACTTGTTGAAGACTGATTTGAGCAGTCAAGAAAAACAGAAGAAATCCACCAAAAATCCTTTTGGCGATAAGTGGACTTCAGCCTGTGAGGATGCCTTCATTCAGTTAAAGAAGAAGTTAACAGAGGCACCCGTTCTGGCCTATGCTAATGCTCGAAAGCCGTATGTTCTCCATGTAGATGCTAGCTTTGAAGGACTGGGTGGAGTGTTGCACCAGGAGTATCCAGCTGGGTTGCGACCCATCGCCTTCATCAGCCGAAGCCTCACAGTTAGCGAGCGCAATTACCCAATTCACAAGTTGGAATTCTTAGCTCTCAAATGGGCTATTGTCGATAAGTTACATGATTATCTTTATGGAGCAGCTTTCGAAGTAAGAACGGATAACAATCCTTTGACATATGTCTTAACCACAGCAAAACTAGATGCCACTGGACATCGCTGGTTGGCTGCCCTATCAAATTATCAATTCACCTTGAAATACAAACCTGGTCCAAAGAACATTGGTGCAGATGCGTTATCCAGACGCCCTGGGTTACCGCCTGTCTCTGAAGACAATGAATGGGAGGAAGTCCCTGGTCCTGGTGTTGGAGCACTATGTTCTATGGCTGCAGTAGTGGATGATAACGTGGCTTTCTCAGAGATGCGGCTCATAGACTCCATAGGAAGTGGACCTGATGCTGTACCAGACATGTTTGCTTACCCAGCAGCCCTAGGCTCATTTGAGAACTGTTCTATATCTCCTCAGCGGATGATTAAGAGACAAAAGGCTGACCCTTTGATTGGACCTTTATATAGAGCAGTTAGTATTAATGATCCAGAGATATTGAAGAAAACCTTGCCTGCTGAATGTAGCTCATTTCTGAGAGACTGGGATAAATTCAGGATTGAAAAGGGCCTACTCTACCGTGTGACTCTGTATCATGACCACCCCGGGATACGTCAACTGGTTCTCCCTTATTGTTTTCGAAAGATGGTTTTCAGAAGTCTACATGATCATCATGGTCATTTGGGGCCTGAGAAGACCTATGGCTTGATTCAGGACCGCTTTTATTGGCTCAGAATGAGAGAAACTGTGACTAGCCTTTGTAGAAGGTGCCTCCGTTGTCTGAGACGAAAAACCCTCCCAGTTCGAGCTGCCCCAATGGGACATTTACAGAGTTCAGGCCCCATGGATTTGGTCTGTATCAATTTTCTATGCATTGACAATGATTCAAGAGGAATTGGGAACGTGTTGGTAGTAACTGATCACTACACCCGGTATGCACAAGCTTTTCCTACCAAGGATCAAAAGGCAGTGACAGTCGCCAGAGTGCTTTGGGAGAAGTATTTCATCCACTATGGCTTACCCCACAGATTGCATTCGGATCAGGGAAGAGACTTTGAGAGCAGACTAGTTAAGGAATTACTTCAACTGCTCAACATCCATAAAAGCCGGACTACCCCTTATCACCCTGAAGGTGATGCTCTCCCTGAGAGATTTAACAGAACTTTGCTTGATATGTTAGGTACTCTACAGGTTGATGATAAACGCACTTGGAGTCGTAAAGTTGAAGCCATGGTTCATGCTTACAATAGCACAAGACATGAGACTACGGGATTCTCCCCTTATTTCTTAATGTTTGGAAGGGAGCCTAGACTGCCAATAGACCTCTTGCTAGGGGTCTCCACTGATGGTGTCGATCATCAAAGTCACTATCAGTATGTAGCTCGTCTGAAAGATACCCTTAAGTCAGCTTAACGTTTGGCTGAAGAAAATACTGCCAAGATAAATGAGGGGAACAAAAGGAGGTTTGATCGTCGTGTGAGATACAGAGAATTGAAACCTGGTGACCAGGTACTGCTTAGAAACTTGGGCCCTTCTGGGAAGCATAAATTAGCTGACCGATGGAGGAATGAGATTTTTACAGTGGTGAGCAAATTACCTGGAATTCCTGTGTACAAAATAAAGGGACCAGAAGGTAGAGTAAAAGCTTGGCATCGAAACCATTTGCTCCCTATTCCTCAAATCGCTGATGATGATGACTCAGAAGATACTGTGGGAAGGGACTCCCCACAACCTCAGGCTAACATTACAACTGACCCTCCTGACTCTAATGAGAGTGACTGGACTGTAGTTCCTGAGATTCAGAGCCCAACAGCTTCTGCTCTTCCAAGAGAGTCACTGAACCCTAGATCTCCAGAGTTTGTGCCTGAGTCAGTGAGTACGCCTAACCAAGGATCTAGTTCTACTCCACAATCAGTGCCATCTCTTCCCATGACACAAAGCCCTCATTCAGTACCTGAAAATCAGGGATTACCTCATAGGGAAGTGCGTAGAGGAGGAAGGGTTAGACATCCACCACCTGTTTTGACTTATGATACTTTGGGAGATCCCAGCATCATTTCTCAGCCCCATCTATACCATGCCTGGGTAGGGGCAGTATCTAATCTGGTCAATATGCTACCTGTATTTGCATCACCTGGCATGTATTTATACTAATCTGTTGTTTTCTTTAGCAAACCATTGTAATGGAGAGAGGACAACGTTGTGTACTTGAAATTGAATTTCTTTATTGTATATAATGTGAGCTTCCTTTGACGGGACGTAAAGGTTTCACCAGGGGGAGAGTGTAGGGAACTGTTATTTTATACACTAGTTGTGGTTTGTTTACATTCATATACAGCCACTACCATAGAGGTCCCATTACAGACAAGTCCCTAGGTGTGCTTCCTGCCCCTGCAAGGAGGTCAAGAAACCCCAGGATGTTATATAGTTTGTTTTTCCAGGAAGTATCAGGCAGAGGGTGTCAGCCTGCCATATGCTGTGTATCTGGGGAGAACTGTATGGGGATTCTGTGAGTAATGATCCAGATTAACAAGGCTGCTATCTATCTAGTTGTTAGTGAAGCAGATTAGGTCTGCCTCTGTTATATTTCAAGTTCTGTATTGGAACCCTAATATCTCTGTAAGAGAGAGAGTTGTGGTTCATTATCATTATTCTATTTACACTGCAGAATCCTTATAGTTGTCTATATATATATATAGATCAGTGTTTTCACCTGCATAAGACTGTCAGGTGAACTTTCTGTTAATTGTAGTGTATCTTTGCAGCCTCTTTGCTTAAAGCTATAACATCCTTATTGGTCTGGATCTCCTTTAGCTAGGATTAGCATAGGGAGCGTTGGATAGATTAGGCTAGAGGTAGGTTAGGCATCCGACGGCCACTTAGACAGATAGAGGCCCGGTTGCAGTGACAGCCCAGTTTAGGGATAGGGACTAAGAGTGAGGATAGATAGGGCATTTTATCCTTTTAGGTGATGCATCGCTGATCTTCAGACAAGCCGTGCAATCATCCGCATAGAACGTGTTACTTGGACGCCATCACAGCATCGAAAGTGGAAGCGTGCATCTTATTGACTCTCACCTCTCCAGGGGCCCCTGCAACCGGACTGCGCTATAACCCATGGTTGGAGGTATTCTGTATACTACATGCACATACAGTCAGGTCCATAAATATTGGGACATCAACACAATTCTAACATTTTTGGCTCTATACACCACCACAATGGATTTGAAATGAAACGAGCAAGATGTGCTTTAACTGGAGACTCTCAGCTTTAATTTGAGGGTATTTACATCCAAATCAGGTGAACGGTGTAGGAATTACAACAGTTTGCATATGTGCCTCCCACTTATTAAGGGGTCAAAAGTAATGGGACAATTGGCTTCTCAGCTCTTCCATGGCCAGGTGTGTGTTATTCCCTCATTATCCCAATTACAATGAGCAGATAAAAGGTCCAGAGTTCATTTCAAGTGTGCTATTTGCATTTGGAATCTGTTGCTGTCAACTCTCAAGATGAGATCCAAAGAGCTGTCACTATCAGTGAAGCAAGCCATCATTAGGCTGAAAAAACAAAACAAACCAATCAGAGAGATAGCAAAAACATTAGGCGGCCAAAACAACTGTTTGGAACATTCTTAAAAAGAAGGAACGCACCGGTGAGCTCAGCAACACCAAAAGACCCGGAAGACCACGGAAAACAACTGTGGTGGATGACCAAAGAATTCTTTCCCTGGTGAAGAAAATACCCTTCACAACAGTTGGCCGGATCAAGAACACTCTCCAGGAGGTAGGTGTATGTGTGTCAAAGTCAACAATCAAGAGAAGACTTCACCAGAGTGAATACAGAGGGTTCACCACAAGATGTAAACCATTGGTGAGCCTCAAAAACAGGAAGGCCAGATTAGAATTTGCCAAACGACATCTAAAAAAGCCTTCACAGTTCTGGAACAACATCCTATGGAGAGATGAGACCAAGATCAACTTGTACCAGAGTGATGGGAAGACAAGAGTATGGAGAAGGAACTGCTCATGATCCTAAGCAGACCACCTCATCAGTGAAGCATGGTGGTGGTAGTGTCATGGCGTGGGCATGTATGGCTGCCAATGGAACTGGTTCTCTTGTATTTATTGATGATGTGACTGCTGACAAAAGCAGCCGGATGAATTCTGAAGTGTTTCGGGAATATTATCTGCTCATATTCAGCCAAATTCTTCAGAACTCATTGGACGCTTCACAGTGCAGATGGACAATGACCCAAAGCATACTGCAAAAGCAACCAAAGCGTTTTTTAAGGGAAAGAAGTGGAATGTTCTGCAATGGCCAAGTCCATCACCTGACCTGAATCAGATTGAGCATTTCACTTGCTGAAGACAAAACTGAAGGGAAAATGCCCCAAGAACAAGCAGGAACTGAAGACAGTTGCAGTAGAGGCCTGGCAGAGCATCACCAGGGATGACACCCAGCGTCTGGTGATGTCTATGCGTTCCACACTTCAGGCTGTCATTGACTGCAAAGGATTTGCAACCAAGTATTAAAAAGTGAAAGTTTGATTTATGATTATTATTCTGTCCCATTACTTTTGGTTCCTTAACAAGTGGGAGGCACATATGCAAACTGTTGTAATTCCTACACCGTTCACCTGATTTGGATGTAAATAGCCTCAAATTAAAGCTGACAGTCTGCAGTTAAAGCACATCTTGTTCGTTTCATTTCAAATCCATTGTGGTGTATAGAGCCAAAAATGTTAGAATTGTGTAGATGTCCCAATATTTATGGACCTGACTGTATACCCGGGTATAATTGCAACCTCCCAATTTATGGTAAATTGTAATTCCTGAATGTTATTCTTATGCATCCTGTTTTATGTGGCTGCTTTATATAAACTTTGCATTAATCTCATACAGGTGTGGTGACATGTTTTCATGTTAGAAATATAAGCTGGGTGCATTAATACTGCTATGTATAGTTACTGTAAGTTGTCTACCTGTTACATTCCTAGAAAGGGGTGAGTCTCCTCAATTGCAGGATCCCTATTCTAGGTGGAGGCACTGCCATTTGTATTAACACAACCCCCTCTTCCATATAGCGAAGGCTCAGGATTGCCTACTCATATACAGGTTAGCGCCATAGCTTGTTTGGTGTGGGACATTTCACATAACCCCCCCCAAAACAGGGCTACACACTGCACCCTGACAAAGCATTGTGATTGGCCAAAGCAATGCACCTGACCACAGGTCAGGTGCCATGCTTTGGTCAATCACGGTGCATGATGATGTCACAAAGGGGCAGGTATGACCCCACCCCTTTGTGACGTCATGACAGTAATTAGGAACTGTCATCGGGTGTACAGCTGTCGGACATCCAGTAGCCAGCGTTGAGAGCAGAACGGGTTTCTTTTCCCTTTTTTTCGGTCGGCGGTGGCGGCGGGCATCGTGAATAACGTTGGATCTACTTCGGGGGACATTTTGCTGATTTTTGTTTTTAATAAAGGACTTGTCAAAGACTGTCTGCTGTCACTTTTTACACTACACTTTTTTTTAATAATGAATAGCTGTACATTGCTTTGGTCAATCACAGCGCATGATGGCGTCACAAGGTGCGGGGGACCCGGGGGAACCAGATCCTGGTCACTGTGATAGCCTGAGATTAACTATCACAGTGAATATTCACCTTATTATTATTATTATACAGTATTTATATAGCGCCAAAAGGTTTGCTCATCGCTGTACAATATAGTGGGGGACAGAACATGAGACAATACAGTAACAATACATGAGGGGTTCGAGGGCCCTGGTCTTTCGAGCTTACAATCTAGGAGGGAGGGGATAGTGGTACAGGAGGAAGTGGCTGTGGGGGATGGAGTGGTGGGAGGAGAGAAGGAGATCAGCTGTTAGGTGAGGGCGGGGTAGGCTTCCCTGAAGAGATGGGTTTTCAGGGTGCACCTAAAGGTGAGGAGAGTAGGTGACAGTCTGATGGATTGGGGTAGGGAGTTCCAGAGGATGGGGGAAGTCCTGGAGGTGGGCATGGGAGGAGGAGACCAGGGAGCTAGAGAGTAGGAGGTCTTGTGAGGAGCGAAGAGTACGGGTTAGGTGGTATTTGGGTATCAGGTCGGTGAGGTAGTTTGGGGCAGCGTAATGAATGGCTTTGTATGTCTGTGTTAGTAGTTTGAATTTAATGCGTTGGGCAATCGGGAGCCAGTGGAGGGAATGACAGAGGGGGGTGGAGGACACTGAGTGGAGGCCAGTGGAGGGATGGGCAGAGGGGGGTGGAGGACACTGAGTGGAGGCCAGTGGAGGGAATGACAGAGGGGGGTGGAGGACACTGAGTGGAGGCCAGTGGAGGGAATGACAGAGGGGGGTGGAGGACACTGAGTGGAGTCCAGTGGAGGGAATGACAGAGAGGGGTGGAGGACACTGAGTGGAGGCCAGTGGAGGGAATGACAGAGGGGGGTGGCAGATGCGGAGCGTTTGGTGAGGTGGATGAGTCTGGCCGCTGAGTTCAGGATTGACAGGAGCGGGGATAGTCTGTGATGAGGTAGGCCGGTGAGGAGGGAGTTGCAGTAGTCCAGACGTGGGATAATAAGGGAGTGAACGAGTTGTTTAGTAGTGTCTGGGGTTAGGAACAAACGTATCTTGGAGATGTTGTGGAGGTGGAGCCTGCTTGAATTTGCCAGCGATTGGACATGGGGTTGGAAGGACAGATTGGAGAGTGACAGCTAGTGACCCTATAGCCTGACCTTGTGGTGTTACTCCTCTGGGAAGAGGTATGGTAACACTGTATAGAAATGCCCGTAGAAAAAAGAAAGAAGAAATGGCGCAGGGCATACATGACTAGGCCCAGAGTGGGGAAGGAGGAACAGAAAGGGTTAAGGCAGATCCAAGGGGTTTGTTTTGATAGTGGGGGTATTTGGTTGGTGGAAGGTTGAGAGTAGGTGGGGTTTCCTGCACCTTAGGGTGGGGAGTTTCAGTGAGGGGGCGTCAGTTGAGCTGGAAGTCAGGAGTGAGAGCTTCCCTCCTGCCCACCCTGTTTTTGGTGAGTATTGGGTCCCTCCAGGTAAAGGGGGGTTATGTTGGTTCCTGGGTGGTTGTAGATCTTTGGAGGCGGTTCTTATCTTGGAAGGTAAAAACAATGGTGTGGGACCCATCGGTGGTATGGGATGCCCGGGGACATTTCCAGTTAACCAAGGTTTAACTGGAAGGTGGTGGTGCTGCACTGCGGACGGGATGGTTGTCTCCGAGCTGGTTGGTTGCGGCTGGAGGCCTAGTGTATATGGTTGTCCGCAGGTGCATTTCGGATTGTTTGGGGTGCCTTCGAAGACCAACAACAATTCTTTGGGTTTCTGTTATAAGGAATGGTTGGTGTATTTAAATTTGTGTTGTTAATAAACGGCCATGTTGGCCATTTACTCCAAAAATTGGTGACATGTGTTTTGTAAGTATAATGGGTTAAGGGGAAAGGGGGGTTTGTACGGAACGGTCATGGTGGTAATGGGGAGTGGACAAGCCTATCTCTGGTGCAATAGTCATGCTCTGGTAACAGTGTGTTAAAAAAAAATTGTAAAAGAAAAATGTTTTTATAAAATTATTACTATTTTTTAACCTACTGTCACCAGTCATGTCCTGACATTTGGGGGGATTTGTACTGTCCATCAGTGATGATCCCGGGCTTGGTGGTTCCCAGCCCACAGCAGTCATTCCTGTGTACATTCAGCACGTGGAACGCCTGGTCCTGGATCATCGATCTTGAAATTGCACAAGACGAATCTTTCTGTGGAAACGATGAACGTAATAATGAGGAATGAAGCCGGCTGTCCTAGGATGGGTCAGGCTGACAAATCTTTCTATGCTGAAGCTGTCAAGGCATTAATTACACGCTGGGATAAATGTAGCAGGGGAGTATTTAAAAAAAATGAATGCAGTTTCCACTCCATTAAATTTGTTCTTTCATTATATAAACTCAAAAGTCCCGGTTTGACTTGAACGCCCCTCGTTAGGTGAACAATATTGTACTATTGACAAGCAGAGGATAGCAGGCACCTTTAGGCCAATACAGAAAAGAAATGGCGCAGTATTAAAAACACAAACGCCTCCATCCAGATTACCAGATCTATTTGTACCCTGTTCTGTTACAAGAGACTTTAACAAATAACACGTGTGTTCATTTTCAGGAGATAACCCAATTTATAGAGAAGATGGAACAAGCTTTTTATTAACTGAATCTGTAATATTTATGGAACAAACCTGACCGGGATCTTCGATGTACAACAAATCCCGTGCTGGAGTCCTGGACACATCATAGACTATAAAGTTGGATTGTGAAAAACATTTTGTTATTTGTGGTTTGGCGTTACTACCCATTAGCTGACACTCGGATTGCTACACACGGCCAAAAACACTTCATTTAAGAACACCGGGCCTGTGTAGTGCGCTCTGTCCTTCTGCCCCATTGTTGGTCCTCATTATAACTCGCTGGCACTTGTAGCTATAATTGCTGCTGTAAAAAAAACAAAAATAACAATTTGTCCGACACAGCCACCCCTCTGCCCAAGTATACCACGTCCTCTGCCACCCCTCTGTCCAAGTATACCACATCCACCGCCACCCCTCTGTCCAAGTATACCACGTCCACCGCCACCCCTCTGTCCAAGTATACCACATCCACCGCCACTCCTCGGTCCAAGTATACTACGTCCTCCGCCACCCCTCTGTCCAAATATACCACATCCACAGCCACCCCTCTGTCCAAGTATACCACATCCACGTCCACCCCTCTGTCCAAGTATACCACATCCTCTGCCACCCTTTTGTCCAAGTATACCTCATCCTCTGCCACCCCTCTGTCCAAGTATACCACGTCCTCCACCACCCCTCTGTCCAAGTACCACGTCCACCGCCACTCCTCTGTCCAAGTATACCACATCCTCTGCCACCCCTCTGTCCAAATATACCACATCCACGTCCAAGGTTTTGCTCACCTCCTCATAAAAAGAAATCAGATTAGTTAGACAACTTCTGTCTTTCATGATTCCATGCTGTCTGTTGCTTAAAATATTTCTTTCCAGCAAGAACTCATCTATGTGGTCTGCTATTAACTACTTGCCGACCGCAGATAGCTGAATGACGGCTGCACTGCCGCCGGCCAGTTCTGGGAGGGCGTCATATGACGTCCCCCCAGAACGCGCTCTCCTGCTCGCCCCCGAGGGCGCGCACCCGGTGATCTCCATGATCGCTGTGTCCTACAGACACAGCTGATCACGTGATGTGGTAAAAGGCCAATCACAGCGGCCTTTTGCCACGTGATCAACCGTGTCCAATGACACGCTGATTACAGGGAAATGCAATTGCCGGTTGTCGGCTGCACTTTCCTCACGCTGTCAGAGCACGAGAAAAGTACTGCAGAGAACCGGCAGTTGTCAGAGCGGGGATCGGCACCGATTATCGGGGCACTGATGATCAGTGCCCCGATGATCGGTGCCCAGCAGTGCCACCCACAAGTTCCGCCCACCTGTGCCCAGCAGTGCACCCACCTGTGCCACCCAGCAGTGCACCCACCTGTGCCACCCTGCAGTGTCACACACCTGTGCCCAGAAGTGCCACCTACCTGTGCCCACCAGTGCCCATCAGTGCTGCCAGTCAGTGCCACCAGTCAGTGCCCAGCGGTTGTGCCAGTCAGTGCCCAGCGGTTGTGCCAGTCAGTGCCACCTATCTGTGCTGTCTATCAGTACCCATCATCAGTGTCGCCTATCCATGACACCTCAGTGCTGCCTATCTCTGCCATCTCATTAGTGCTGCCTATCAGTGCTGCCTATCCGTGACACCTCATTAGTGCTGCCTATCAGTGCTGCCTATCCGTGACACCTCAGTGCTGCCTATCAGTGCCGCCGATCTGTGCCATCTCATTAGTGCTGCCTATCAGTGCCCTTCAGTGTTGCCTATCAGTGCCGCCTATCAGTGCCCATCAGTGCTGCCTCATCAACGCACATCAGTGAAGGAGAAAAATTACCTGTTTGAAAAATTTTATAATAGAAACAAAGAAACTTTTTTTTTTCTTAAATTGTTTGCACTTTTTTTGTTTATAGCGCAAAAAGTAAAGCGCCCAGCGGGGAGTAAATACCACCAAAAGAAATCTCTATTTGTGAGAAAAAAATGATAACAATTTCATATGGGTACAATGTTGCATGACCGCGCAATTGTCAATCAAAGTGCGACAGCGCTGAAAGCTGAAAATTGGCCTGGTAAGGAAGGGGTATAAGTGCCTGGTAGGCAAGTGGTTAAACTCTCCAGTATCTTCCCAACTATACATTTGTTTAAATTTATTTATATATTTTAAAAATATTTTTTTCAATATAGGCACCACATTGGCCTTACGCCAATGCAGTGGTACTATGCCAGTCATTAAAGAGTGGGTGTGTGCCATCCGGTCCAGGGGCTTTATTCATCTTTATTCTATCTAAGTGTTTTTGGATCATATCAGTTGTGAGCCAATGTGGATCATCTGGAGCTGTGTCAGTACCACCCCCCATTATGGACAAGAGCCCCCCCATGCTCCTTTGTATACACAGAGCTGAAGAAGGGATTTAATAAATTTGCCTTCTCTTTGGCCCCAGTCACCCCCTCTAGATGATTTTGTAATATATATTTGAAGAATTTTTGGGGTTGGTTCTGCTATCCTTTGCAATCTGTCATTCGTTTTCAATTGTTGGGGCCTTGACTTCCTTTTTATATATTCTTTGTAATGTGTAAACGATGATCGCGTTCCTTCATTTTTATATTTAATAAAAGCTCTTTTCTTATTATTTATAGCTTTTTTAACTTTGGCCGTAAGCCACATAGGTTTGGTTTGTTAGCCTTTTAAACGTGTTGCCCGTAGGAACATACTTTACAGAGTGTTCACATACAGGTTTATATAAGAACTCCTATTTCTGTGTTGTGTTCATTGATGCCAATATTCCCTCCCAGTCTTGGAGAGCAGCTCTCAGCCTTGGAAAATTAGCTCTCTTAAAATTGAGCGTTTTTATTTTTCCCGTATATGCTTGATATGTACAGCTAACAATAAATGAAACCATGTTATGGTCGCTGCTATCCTGATGTTCTTTTATATGGATATTCGTAATAAGCTCTGCATGGTTTTAGATTACAAAAAATGGCCGCTGCCCCAGTCTATAACTGGCCTTCACAGCAAAGAGCACATGGAAATGCGACGCATGTCAAGCAACAGAAGAGAAAAATTCCCAGCTCAACTTGCCAACCAGCCTTCAAACAAATCGAATTAACATGTCTAACAGTATGTGTTAAAAACGTGGGTTTAGTTAGCACAGATTTGCAAATACATGTGTAAGCTACAGAGCCGCGTCATGGCAACCCGATATTCTGTAGTTCCTAAGGCTGGCCATACATTATACTATTTTTTTGAGAATTTTGTTTTAGATTTACCAAAAACCATATAATATGAGGTCAAACCTAAACACTATCAATTGTATCCAATTAGGCAGGCCCTTGCACTACATAGTTGAAGGTAAATCTAAAGGAAATTGGACAGAAAATTGTATAGTGTATGGCCAGCCTAGCTCTGCAAATTTTCAGAGCCTACAAAGTATAGGTACAGGAGTGCACTGGACACCCAGCATGCAGCACAATGGCAGCTAAGGTGTCCAGAGCGCCCCCTAACCAACAATTCAACAGTACAAATAATGGCCACTGCCCCAAGCTATAACTGGCCTTAAAATCAAGGAGCACATGGAAGGGCGATGCATGTCAAACAACAAAAGAGAAAAATTCCAAGCTCAACTTGCCAAACAGCCTGCAAACAAACCGAATGCTATAGTCCAGTATATACGGCAGTGTAAAGTGCAGTGGGGGGAGTGCTCCTATAGTCCAGTATATACGGCAGTGTATAGGATAGTGGTGGGGGTGCTCCTATACTCCAGTATATAAGGCAGTGTATAGGATAGAGGTGGGAGTGCTCCTATAGTCCAGTATATAAGGCAGTGTATAGGATAGTGGTGGGAGTGCTCCTATAGTCCAGTATATACGGCAGTGTATAGTATAGTGGTGGGAGTGCTCCTATACTCCAGTATATAAGGCAGTGTACAGGACAGTGGTGGGAGTGCTACTCTACTCCACTATATACACGGGTGTGTAATGTACAGTGGTGGGAATGCTCCTATAGTCCAATATATATGGCAGGGTACTGTACAGTGGTGGGAGTGCTCCCGTAGTCTACTATATCAGGCAGCATACAGTACAGTTTTGGGAGTGCTCCTATATCCCAGTATATACGGCAGTATAGCGTACCATGGTGAGAGTGCTCCTATAGTCCAGTAAATAGGGCAGTGTAAAGGACAGTGGAGGGAGTGCTACTATACTCCAGTTTATACAGCAGTGTACAGTATAGTGGTGGCAGTGCTCCTATAGTCCAGTATATACGGCAGTGTACAGGACAATGGTGGGAGTGCTCCTATAGTCCAGTATTTACGGCAGCGTACAAGACAGTGGTGGGGGTGCTCCTATACTCCAATATATATGGTAGTGTACAAGACAGAGGTGGGAGTGCTGCTATACTCCAGTATACACAGCAGTGTAAAGGACAGTGATGGGAGTGCTCCTATACTACAGTATATACGGCAGTGTAGAAGACAGTGGTTGGAGTGCTCCTATACTCCAAAATATATGGTAGCGTACAAGAGAGTGGTGGGAGTGCTCCTATACTCCAATATATACGGTAGTGTACAAAACAGTGGTTGGAGTGCTCCTATACTCCAATATATATGGCAGTGTACAAGACAGTGGTGGGAGTGCTCTTATACTTCAGTATATACGGCAATGTAAAAGACAGTGGAGAGCGTGCTCCTATTCGCCAATATATACGGCAGTGTACAAGACAGTGGTGGGAGTGCTCCTATACTCCAGTATATACAAGACAGTGGTGGAAGTGTTCCTATACTACAGTATATACGGCAGTGTAAAGGACAGTGGTGGGAGTGCTCCTATACTACAGTATATACGGCTTCGTACAGGCCAGTGGTGGGAGTGCTCCTATACTACAGTATATACGGCTTCGTACAGGCCAGTGGTGGGAGTGTTCCTATACTACAGTATATACGGCTTCGTACAGGCCAGTGGTGGGAGTGCTCCTATACTACGGTATATACGGCTTCGTACAGGACAGTGGTGGGAGTGCTCCTATACTCCAGTATATACAGCATTCTACAGGACAGTGGTGGGAGTGCTCTTTTAGTCCAGTATATACGGCAGTGTACAGGACAGTGGTGGGATAGCTCCTATAGTCCAGTATATACGGCAGTGTACAGGACAGTGGTGGGATAGCTCCTATAGTCCAGTATATACGGCAGTGTACAGGACAGTGGTGGGAGTGCTCCTATAGTCCAGTATATACGGCAGTGTACAGGACAGTGGTGGGAGTGCTCCTATATTCCAGTATATACGGCAGTGTACAATACAGTGGTGGGAGTGCTCCTATAGTCCAGTATATACGGCAGTGTACAATACAGTGGTGGGAGTGCTCCTATAGTCCAGTATATACGGCAGTGTACAGGACAGTGGTGGGATAGCTCCTATAGTCCAGTATATACGGCAGTGTACAGGACAGTGGTGGGAGTGCTCCTATAGTCCAGTATATACGGCAGTGTACAGGACAGTGGTGGGAGTGCTCCTATATTCCAGTATATACGGCAGTGTACAGGACAGTGGTGGAAGTGCTCCTATAGTCCAGTATATACGGCAGTGTACAGGACAGTGGTGGGAGTGCTCCTATAGTCCAGTATATACGGCAGTGTACAGGACAGGGGGGGGAGTGCTCCTATAGTCCAGTATATACGGCAGTGTACAGGACAGTGGTGGGAGTGCTCCTATAGTCCAGTATATACGGCAGTGTACAGGACAGTGGTGGGAGTGCTCCTATAGTCCAGTATATACGGCAGTGTACAGGACAGTGGTGGGAGTGCTCCTATAGTCCAGTATATACTGCAGTGTACAGGACAGTGGTGGGAGTGCTCCTATAGTCCAGTATATACTGCAGTGTACAGGACAGTGGTGGGAGTGCTCCTATAGTCCAGTATATACTGCAGTGTACAGGACAGTGGTGGGAGTGCTCCTATAGTCCAGTATATACGGCAGTGTACAGGACAGTGGTGGGAGTGCTCCTATAGTCCAGTATATATGGCAGTGTACAGGACAGTGGTGGGAGTGCTCCTATATTCCAGTATATACGGCAGTGTACAATACAGTGGTGGGAGTGCTCCTATAGTCCAGTATATACGGCAGTGTACAATACAGTGGTGGGAGTGCTCCTATAGTCCAGTATATACGGCAGTGTACAATACAGTGGTGGGAGTGCTCCTATAGTCCAGTATATACTGCAGTGTACAGGACAGTGGTGGGAGTGCTCCTATAGTCCAGTATATATGGCAGTGTACAGGACAGTGGTGGGAGTGCTCCTATACTCCAGTATATACAGCATTCTACAGGACAGTGGTGGGAGTGCTCCTATACTCCAGTATATACGGCAGTGTACAGGACAGTGGTGGGAGTGCTCCTATAGTCCAGTATATACGGCAGTGTACAATACAGGCTCTCGGTGGTGTCTCTGGTACTGGCACAGCTGCTTATATCTGCCTTGAGAATCTCACAAGAAGGAAGTTTCTCATTCTAGCCCTTAACAATGTCATTAGTTGGTGGTAAAGCAGCACAAAGCGCTTTGACTTTCCTCATCACGGCGTTTGGTTGTTGTATTTTGTTGCCTTTTACATGAGAGTGACTTTATTTGGAGAGCAGCCTTCAGGATTTGTTCCTTTGTTCAGCAGGCTTGGACCCAAGTGGTAGTTGTGTGGAAGTGTCACAGCGGAACGCCCCGGGACGACACTTGTATGGTTTACCGCACAGGAGTCATTCCTATGAATTATGAATGTATTCAGTATAGTGAGTGATTGTGATATGCAGAGTGAGGTCACGGATAATGTTCGGGTAGAAATCTTTCTTCAGTAATCTGATATTCTGGATGTAAAGGGGCAATACAACCCAATTATCGCCCCGTATATTTTATAACTTTTGGTCAGATGTGACATTGCTGAATTGTACGTATTTCAAACAGAACATGTTGGTGGTGATCGAGATCTCATGGATCTTCCAATTAGCCATAAGGCAATGGACATTGAAAATTCCTCCAATGATGATGTCTCCGTCCAGAACATATTCATGGTGATACAATCTGGAGGGCGCAAGATTTTGGTAAAGTAGAGACAATAGAAGAGTAAAACGCTATACAAGGCATAAGAGCGCACAACATGACTTTCACAGATTTCCATTGACAGATACGTGTCCACATCTGCAAAAGATGCAAAGACTGGAGAACCTTGTGTAGATGTGGACACGTTGTATCTGTGAATGTAAAAGACTGGAGAACCTTGTGTAGATGTGGACACGTTGTATCTGTGAATGTAGAAGACTGGAGAACCTTCTGAAGATGTGGACATGTTGGATCTGTGAATGTAAAAGACTTGAGAACCTCACGTTAATGTGACCATGTTGTATCTGTCTATGTAGAAAACTGGAGAACCTTGTGTAGATGTGGACACGTATCTGTGAATGTAAAAGACTGGAGAACCTTGTGTAGATGTGGACACGTTGTATCTGTGAATGTAGAAGACTGGAGAACCTTGTGTAGATGTGGACACGTATCTGTGAATGTAAAAGACTGGAGAACCTTGTGTAGATGTGGACACGTTGTATCTGTGAATGTAGAAGACTGGAGAACCTTCTGAAGATGTGGACACGTTGTATCTGTGAATGTAAAAGACTGGAGAACCTTGTGTAGATGTGGACACGTTGTATCTGTGAATGTAAAAGACTGGAGAACCTTGTGTAGATGTGGACACATATCTGTGAATGTAGAAGACTGGAGAACCTTGTGTAGATGTGGACACATATCTGTGAATGTAGAAGACTGGAGAACCTCACGTTGATGTGACCATGTTGTATTTGTCAATGTAAAAGACTGGAGAACCTTCTGAAGATGTGGACATGTATCTGTGAATGTAAAAGACTGGAGAACCTCATGTTGATGTGATCATGTTGTATCTGTCAATGTAAAAGACTGAAGAAGCTTGTGTAGAAGTAAACACGTTGTATCTGTGAATGTAGAAGACTGGAGAACCTTGTATACATGTGGACATATTGTATCTGTCAGTGTAAAAGACTGGAGAACCTTGTGTAGATGTGGACAAGTTGTGCCCAGACTAGTCCAACCATATGGGAGAAGACAGGCTGACAGCTACCCATGTAACCTCATCCTCCAGCACACTATCTGCCCGGAGGGGCTCTGCTCAGCTTCGGCTACCTTCTCTGTTATCTGCCATCACTGCAGATGCCTGCCATGAGGGATCTGCCAATATGCCTGGGGCTGCTGAGCCCTGTGGTCCCACAACACACAGCCTGCTGCATGGCTAGGAACGACACAGACAGCTAGCAAGGTGTGGGAGAGTGCTTCTGTCCTGATGCCATAATACCGCTACAAACCTGTGTCCTGGAACCTTCCTCATGTGGGGAAATTGCTGGGGCTGTCAATCATCCCTGAAGATACCAACCAGGGACTCGGCCAAGAATGGACTCTTTCCTGTTCAGGTGTGTTGGGCAGCCACAACCCTGTAGTTAGGGACTAGGAATGTTAGGAAAAGACTGCACTTTATGCTGAACAGTTATCTTACATTACTCATGTAAAAGGTTTAAAGCTTTGTCATGCCTGGTCTGAAGCTACTTAAAGGGGTGCATGGTGGTAATGGAATGCAGAAGAACGTTTCAGCCAGACAGTGAGAGAGGTACCGGCAGGGTTGATGGGTCTCATGTGTAGTGAGGGGAATGGTTCAGAGCCTACCCTCTGAGCGGTTGTTGCCCCAGCAGCCAGGACTGGACCTGCATGACGGAGTTATTTATGCGTGCTCATGGGGTGCATGCTGGTTCCCGGCGGGACCCGCTCTGTCAATGGCTTGCATGGCAGAGGATGTTGAATGGAACTAGTAAGTGGAAAGAAAAGGAAAACCCATTGATTGTTTGCATGGCAGAGGATGGTGAATGGAACTCGAAAGTGGAAAGAAAAAAAAAACATTGATGGCTTGAATGGCAGAGGATGGTAAATGGAACTCATAAGTGGAGAGAAAAAAAACATCAAAGGCTTGCATGGGAGAGGATGGTGGATGGAACTTGTAAGCAGAGAGGAAAAAAACCCATGGATGGCTTGCACGGCAGAGGATGGTGAATGGAACTCATAAATGGAGAGAAAAAAAAAAATTATCAATGGCTTGCATGGCAAAGGATAGTAAAAGGAACTTGTAAGTGGAAAGAAAAAACAATAGATGGTTTACATGGCAGGGGACTGTAAATGGAACTCTTAAGTGGAAAGGAAAAACCCATTAATTGCTTGGATGACAGAGGATGGTGAATGGAACTTGTAAGTGGAGAGAAAAAAAAAACAAAAAAAAAAACTATCAATGGCTCGCATGGCAGAGGATGGTGAATGAAACTCGTAAATACAAAGAAAAAAAACATCATTGGCGTTCATGGCAGAGGATTCTGAATGGAACTCATAAGTAGAAAGAAAAGACCCATCCATGGCTTGCATGGCACAGGATGGTGAATAGGCCTCGTAAGTGGAGAGAAAAAAAATCTATCAATGGTCTGCATGGCAGAGGATACTAAAAGGAACTCATAAGTGTAAAGAAAAACCCATCGATGTCTCGCATGGCAGAGGATGGTGAATGGAACTTGTAAGTAGAAAAAAAAAACCCCATTGATGGCTCAGATGGCAAAGGATGGTGACTGGAACTCGTAAATAGAAAGAAAAATCCCATCCATGGCTTGCATGGCAGAGGATGGTGGATGGAACTCGTCAGAGGAGAGAAAAAACCCCATCAATGGCTTATGTGACAGAGATGCCTACACCACGCAAGCCATTGGTGGGTTTTATTCTCTCTACTTACAGAAAAAGGAAACAAAAAACTTTACAAATGTTTAATTTTTGCAAATTACTTTTTATGTAACAGTTGTTGAGACATACCCAACTCTCTGAATGGGTCCAACAACATACCTCTACTCCTATTGTCACATGAGACTCATTTCACAAATATTTCTATCTCACGTTCCAGTTTCAAATAAAAAAAATGAACATAGGAAAGTATGAACATGTCCCAAAATTGCAACGCCAAAAATGAAACGGATTCCCCGGCCTATTCTAGGACATATAATCGTTAAAGGGTTTAGTATGGACATCTGTTCTGTCCTGGACACGACTCGCCATCCGTAGGATCATCCTTTTGGGTTGTTAGATGTTTATCCAGCAGGTTCTTCTTGTTTTTGTTGGAAGTTCTTTCTCGTTTTTGAAAAGTCTAGAAGTTCTTCGGATTACAGTAGCTCACCGGTGTTTTGTTATCTCCCTTTTTGAAGTAGACACAACTTGGGAATACAAAATAAAAAATATTTCAAATAACGCACGCACAAACTCTCCCGCTGTTGCAAGCTGATTTTGGGGCCGCGGTCCTATCTGGTGGTCCACGTTTGGACGGACGCTCTAGTCCGCGCTGGTGTTCTTCTTTTCTTGCCAGTTCTTCTCTCTCTCCTCAAGTTCACCTTGGGTGAAAGAAGCCGGTCCCCAGTTTGTGATGAACACGGGATTTTTAGAACCTGAAAAGGTGACAGGATTTCAAGAATGCATCAATGTATTTAGATGAACAGCAATCCAGATATTCCCAGATGGAATGAGAACGGGTCAGGGCTCTCAAATCTGGAATTTCAGAGTTTGGTGGATATCAGAGATTATAACCCCCTGAAAATTAAATGGCTCAGTGATCTCTGTACAGCGCTGCGGTATATGTCAGAGCTATATAAATGTATCATAATAGTGTGTGACTGTGGGGGAGGGGACATTAGAGTGTAAGCTCCTCTGGTACAGAGACTGATGTGACTGTGGGGGAGGGGACATTAGAGTGTAAGCTCCTTTGGTACAGAAACTGATGTGACTGTGGGGGAGGGGACATTAGAGGGTAAGCTCCTCTGGTACAGAGACTGATGTGACTGTGGGGGAGAAGACATTAGAGTGTAAGCTCCTCTGGTACAGAGACTGATGTGACTGTGGGGAGGGGACATTAGAGTGTAAGCTCCTCTGGTACAGAGACTGATGTGACTGTGGGGGTGGGGACATTAGAGTGTAAGCTCCTCTGGTACAGAGACTGATGTGACTGGGGGGAGGGGACATTAGAGCTTAAGCTCCTCTGGTACAGAGACTGATGTGACTGTGGGGGAGGGGACATTAGAGTGTAAGCTCCTCTGGTACAGAGACCGATGGGACTGTGGGGGAGGGGACATTAGAGTGTAAGCTCCTCTGGTGCAGAGACCGATGGGACTGTGGGGGAGGGGACATTAGAGTGTAAGCTCCTCTGGTACAAAGACTGATGGGACTGTGGGGGCGGGACATTAGAATGTAAGCTCTTTTGGTACAGAGAATGATGTGACTGTGGGGGAGGGGACATTAGAGTGTAAGCCCCTCTGATACAAAGACTAATGTGACTGTGGGGGAGGGGACATTAGAGCGTAAGCTCCTCTGGTACAGAGACTGATGTGACTGGGGGGAGGGAACATTAGAGCGTAAGCTCCTCTGGTACAGAGACTGATGTGACTGGGGGGAGGGGACATTAGAGCGTAAGCTCCTCTGGTACAGAGACTGATGGGACCGGCTCAGTGATCTCTGTACAGCGCAGCGGTATATGTCAGAGCTATATACATGTATAATAACAGTAGCGTGTGATTGGTCTGGGGACAATAAAGTGTAAGAAACTATCATGACTCTAAATACTATGGAGACGTATTTTTCTATATAACTGAATAAAAGAGAATGTCTTTTTCCGGCCACATTGTAGCACAGCAGTTATTCCATACCTGGCTGTATCAGTCGGATTAGGCCTTCATGTTGCGCCACTTTGTCCTTCCAGCTCCTTGTCTTACTCGTCGCAACTTCCAGATTATCTTTAATTTGCTGTCATGGAATAAAAGAAATGTGAATTTTAGTTGTAAAGTGGCATTGTACATTCCAAACATAACAAATGTATAAGATGGTGAACTAAAGTCAGTAAACATTTCATAGATATGGATTCCTGACATTTCAGAATGCTATCAGCCTGGCAATCACTTTTATTTAGTTTTTGATATTACAGAGAGTGGACTAAATCTCTGCCAGATTGTATTGGTGAACATGGCTGCGGGGGGACAATTTCCTCTCATTTCCTGTGTGGCTGCTGAGACAGGAAGTTTAGGGAAATGTCCCAAAAAGTAACAGACAACAGTAGAACCTGGCAGAGGCTCTAACCCTTTCCTGCTGAATCTGAAACTAAACAAAAATTGGCTTAACCTCTACTTTAATTGGGGGCAACCTTAAACTTGAGTCAACAGAAAACACAGATACAGGTCCTGAACCTCATCAGAGTTTAGGGATGGAATCTTGAATGGATCTAGGTTGACCCCAGGTTGACAGGCCCACGCCTACAATGGATCGCTCCCAGTCACCTGGTATTGCTCCAGGGCTGCCATCCTCTCCTTCTCCAGCTGTTCCAGTTGCTGCATAGCCTCCTCTAGCGCTATCTCCTTCATCTCCCGGATAGTCTCCAGTTCCTTCTTCTCAGCTTCCGTCATCTTGATAGCAAGCTCCTGCTCCTGGTGGAGTTTCTCCAGCATGGCTCGCTTGGCTGCTTCCTCTTCCAGGAGTCTGGAAATTACACAGGTATATAGTCAACGAAGACATGAAAATACTCAGGTCTGTTTAGCCCAACCGTTCACAAATTGCAGGTTGTCATCCAGAGGTAGGCCTAACCCCAGCCCCATACATACACATGCCCCCCATACTAACTTTGTCTCTCACCCCATACATGCACATGCCCTCCAATACTAACTACTGTCTCGAAAAAACTCTTCTTTCTCGAATTCAAGAATAACAAGCATTCAGGCCAAACATTTACAGATGCTTTCTTATACCAAGTTGCCAGAATTCATTACAACTTCAGACTAAAGCAGGTCTAAATTCGTAAAGTAAACCAAAGGCCATACTCATACTATTAGATCTTTCTGCAAGCTTTGATACAGTTATCCACCTGTTCCTTCCACTTCTTCCTCGAAAAAGCCACTTTTTTAAAACTCAAAATCTCTGCTCTTTCCTGGTTCTCCTCCTGCCTATTTAAGTGCTCCTTCAGTGTCACCTACAACTTTATCCTCTCCTCATCCTCCTTCTGTAGAGGTCCCCAAAGGCTCTGTACTTGGATACCTTCTATCCTCCTCCCTTTATCAGTTGACTACACCTCCCTTGGTCAGTTGATAACCTTCCATGGCTTCCAATGAAATCTCTATGCAGATGACACCCGAACCTATCTCTCTACTTCTCAGCCCACAACCTACTACTCTACCTCCTCTCCTCCTCTTGTCGTAGGGGTCCCCCAGGTTTTGTCCTTGAACCGCTTCTACTACCTATCTACACTTTTAGGCGATCCCTGAAAATCCATCTAAACTTCTTGTCTTGTGATTGTACTACCTTCCATGATTGTAGCCATATTAGTGTACTTGGAAGGCCTAAATTCATAAAGTAAACCAAAGGCTATACTCATACCATTAGATCTTTCTGCAAGCTTTGATACAGTTGGCCACCTGCTCCTCCTCGAAAAATCCACTTCTTTAAACCTCAAAATCTCTGCTCTTTCCCAGTTCTCCTCCTGCCTATTTAAGTGCTCCTTCAGTGTCACCTACAACTTTATCCTCTCCTCATCCTCCTTCTGTAGAGGTCCTCCAAGGCTCTGTACCTCCTATCATCCTCCCATGGTCAGTTGATAACCTTCCATAGCTTCCAATGCAATCTCTATGCAGATGACACCCAAACCTATCTCTACTTCTCAGCTCACAACCTACTACTCTACCTCCTCCTCTCCTCTTCCCGTAGGGATTCCCCAGGTTTTGTACTTGAACAGCTTCTACTCCCTATCTACACTTTTGGCCAATCACTGAAAATCCATCTAAACTTCTTGTCTTGTGATACCTTCCATCATGTCTGAGGTGATTGTAGCCATATTCGTGTACTTGGAAGGCCTAAATTCATAAAGTAAACCAAAGGCTATACTCATATAATTAGACTTTTCTGCAAGCTTTGGTACAGTTGGCCATCTGCTTCTCTTCAAAAATTCCACTTCTTTGACCTCAAAATCTCAGTTTTTTCCTGGTTCTCCTTCTGCCTATTTAAGTGCTCCTTTGGTGTCACCTACAACTTTATCCTCTCCTCATTCTCCTTCTGTGGAGGTCCCCAAAGGCTTTGTACTCCCTTGGTCAGCTGACTACACCTCTTCTTTTGGTCAGTAGATAGCCTTTCATAGCTTCCAATACAATCTTTATGCTGAAGACAACAAAACTATCTCTTTACTCTTTGTAGTACTACCTTCTACTGTGTTTGAGGGGATTGTAGCCATATTAGTGCACTTGCAAGGCCTAGATTTTTAAAGTAAACCAAAGGCCCTACTCATGCTATAAGACCTTTCTACTAGCTTTGATACATTTGGCCACCTGCTTCTCCTCGAAAAGCTCCACTACTTTGACCTCAAAAACCCTGCCCTTTCCTGGTTCTCCTCTTGCCTATCTAGGTGCTCCTACAATGTTGCCTACTTTATCCCCTTCTCTCTTATCCTGATCCTCTTTCTGTGGGGGCCCTCTAAGGCTTTGTCCTAGGACACCTTCTATTCTCTATCTACACCTCCTCCCTCGGTCAGTTGACTGCACCTCCTCTTTTGGTCAGTTGATAGCCATTCATAGCTTCCAATACCATCTCTATGCTGGAAACACCCAAACCTATCTCTTTACTCCTCAGCTCACAACCTACAACTCTACCTCCTCCTTTCCTCTTCCTCTTCCCATAGGTGTCCCCAAGGCTCTGTCCTTGGACACCTTCTTTTCTCTATCTACATCTCCTCCCTTGGTCAGTTTTATAACCTTTCATAGCTTCCAATAACATGTCTATGCTGATGACACCCAAACCTATCTCTCTACTCTTTAGCTCACAACCTACAACTCTACCTCCTCCTCTCGTCTTCCTTTTTCTGTAGGGGGTCCCCCAGGTTCTGTCCTTAAACCACTTCTATTCTTTATCTACACTTCCTCCCTTGGTCAGTTGATAACAGTTCATAGTTTCTAATACCATCTCTATGCTGACAGCACCCAAACCTATCTCTCTACTCCTTGGCTCACAACCTACAACTCTACCTCCCCCTCCCCTCTTCCATTTTCCATAGGGGTCCCCAAGGTTCTGTCCTCGGCCACCTTCTTTTCTCTAGCTGCATTTCCTCCCTTAGTCAGTTGATAACTTTTCATAGCTTTCAATGACATCTCTAGGCTGACGACACCCAAACCTCTCTACTCCTCAACTCACAACCTACATCTCTACCTCCTCCTCCTCTCCTCCTTTTCCCATAGGGGTGCCCCAGGCTCTGTCCTCAGACCACTTCTGTTCTCGATCTACACCTCCTCCTATGGTCAGTTGGTAACCTCCAATTGCTTCCAATACCTTCTCTATGATCTCTGCTCTCTCTACTCCTCACATTACCTTTTCAGTCTCCTTAATCCCTCTCTGATAATTCTCTGCCAATTCCTCCACAAATTTTCTCACCCAACCAGGGGCGGACTGACAACTCATGGGGCCCCCGGGCAATAGGGGATCATGGGGACCCTGTGTACTCGCCCACACCCAAAAAAGCCTATGAAAAAGCCAATGAAAGGTACCAGGGGCATCTCATGGGGCCCCCTACTGACCCCGGGCACTGCACCCAACACATACAATTCAAAATCCTAACAAAAACATACAAGGCTGTCCACTGCTGTCCGATGTTCTGAAATATATCACCAACCCTATCTCAGAATAACACCCAAACTGACCTCCTGTTCTCTAGCTCCCTTGTCACCTCCTCCTCCATACTCACTTCCAGGACGTCTCGAGCCCTTTCCAACCTATGGAACCCTCTACCCCAATCAGTCCAACTATCTCCCACTCCCTGAAAACTCTTCTAACCTTCTTGTTTTGTAACTGTACCACCTTCCATCATGCTTGAGGTGACTGTGGCCATCTTAGTGCACTTCCAACACAACGACTTGCACTAACAGTCAGATTTTCAGGACAAGTATTTGGGGTATTTGGGGAATTTCTGGCATGGCATGGTCAGCGGGTATTTTTTTTGCAGTTATTGAAATATAACAAAATGCTTTAAATAATACATAAAGCGGAACACAGGAGAAAGAAGGAAAGGAGAGAGACGCTCCTCTTTAGGGTTTACACACTTCAGTCCTTTTTTGGTTTTATTCGGCGCCCTCACCTGGCCTGTAAGAGCCGCGCACTCTCCTCTTCAAGTCGAGCTTGTTTCTCATCATCTAGCGCCTCCTGCAGTCGATGATACATTTGTTCCAGCTCTCGCACCCTCTTCAAATACTGCTCTAATTCTGAGGACTTCTGTGCTACCTGTTCTTCCATTTGTTGCCGAATCTACGGATAGACGAATAATAGATAGAGGTTCATTCTTTGCAACCTGCTGATCCGGGTTCTGAGCCATTTCAGGATAGAGAAAGGCTAAAAAGAAGACTACCTGCAATGTATTCAATAAGTATTGTAACCTGTGGTGGACACTGGGTATGCTACACACGCCCAAAAGTACACAAGGTATGTGTAGCACACCCTGTGCTCCTGCCCCACTGCCCCCCCCCTTGCACTTGCCTGCCAGCAATTCACACCTTTCAAAATGACTGTCATTAGTTGTGTTCTAAGTGCTTCTGCTGTAATAGCTGCTGCTGCCAAAAAACAGCCACCTGACAATGTATTGTTTAGGCGTGAGATAGAAAGACACAAAGTAGTTATAAACATTGATGAGAGAGAAGATAGATACAAAGTAACATTGTTTATAAACATTGATCAGACGGGAGATAGAGAGATACAAAGTAACAATGTTTATAAACATAGATCAGATGGGAGATAGAGAGATACAAAGTAACATTGTTTATAAACATCGATCAGATGAGAGATACAAAGTAACATTGTTTATAAACATCGATCAGATGGGAGATGGAGATACAAAGTAACATTGTTTATAAACATCGATCAGACAGGAGATAGAGAGATACAAAGTAACATTGTTTATAAACATTGATCAGACAGGAAATAGAGAGATACAAAGTAACATTGTTTATAAACATCGATCAGACGGGAGATAGAGAGATACAAAGTAACATTGTTTATAAACATCGATCAGACGGGAGATAGAGAGATACAAAGTAACATTGTTTATAAACATCGATCAGACGGGGGATGGAGAGATACAAAGTAACATTGTTTATAAACATCGATAAGACCGGAGATAGAAAGATACAAAGTAACATTGTTTATAAACATTTGGTTTGTGTTGAGCAAATCCACATCGAACATGCCAAGTGCACGCCTGTGAAATCACAAAAAAAAAACTATGGTACCCAAAATTCTCCATAGGTGATGCTTTAAATCCTTGACAGGTTATAATTTTAGAATGAACTGTGATTTATGGCCCTGGAATTATTGCTCTCACTCTAACATTTGTGACGATACCTCATGTGTGGTGCAATTGATTGATTTTATTTATTTATTACAGGTACTTATATAGCGCCATCAATTTACACAGCACTTTTAGATACCCGCATGGAAGAAAAATATATTTTAAATATATTTTAAAAATATTCTTCCCAAATATATTGGCATATATTTGAAATACTACAATTTTGGCCGTATTCAATATATATATATATACTGTATGTTGAAATGCGCTTTTTATATATTACACACTATATAAAAAATATTTTTAAAAATATACTCTTCAGATTTTTTTTAACATATAAAAAAGTAATTTTAACATACATATTTGTAAATGCATTCCAATAAATGTATTTTTAAAGACATACCGTATATCTGAAAATTTATTTTTACAAATATTTTTCATATATTTTGTAATATATAAAAAACGCATTTCAACATATTATATATATATATATATATATATATATATATTTTTTTTTTTTTTTTTAAATATATTGAATACGGCCAAAATTGTAGTATTTCAAATATATATGTCCACATATTTGGGTAGAATATTTTAAAAATATATTTAAAATATATTTTTCTTCCATGTGGGTATATACTGTATTTTGTATTCCCATCAGTCCCCGCCCCCGAGGGGTGTACAATCTAAGGTCCCTAACTCACATTCATACATACACATACTAGGGACAATGTAGACAGGAGCCAATTAACCTACCAGCATGTCTTTGTAGTGTGGGAGGAAACCAGAGTACCAGGAGGAAACCCACGCAGGCACAGGGAGAACATGCAAACTCCAGTCAGGTGGTGCCGTGGTTGGGATTCCAACCAACAACCCGAGTACTGCCAGGCAGAAGTGCTAACCACTCAGCCCCTGTGCTGCCCATAATTGATGCTTACATACATGTTTCTGTACACTGTACTTTATTGGGGTGTATGGAGGTATTATTTATTTATGCTTTTTTTATTTTTGTTATTATATTTATTTATTTTGTATCTTTTTTTTTTTTTTGCACACGGTAGCCTGCATTTATTATCGAGTAAATTCAAGTTGCGGTCCCATGTGAACTGCTTCAGTTCTGCCGGACGGGAACGTATATTATAGAATGTTCACCTTCCAGTAATTACCATTTGCTCCCGTTCCAGCTCCTCTCTGAAGCGATCCTGTAACTCCATGTGCGTCTCGTGGCGTTTTTTCTCCTCTTGGGTGGCCCGGGCAGCGGCTTCCCTTAGTTGCTGCCCAAAGAAAAAAAAAAACACAGATCTAGAACGTATATACATTCTAAAGAAACAATATTGTATTCTAGAAAGAAAGCAGTTTATACCGTATTTATGTTAGTTTAAAAAAAGTGCATCGCTTACAATGTGAATAATAACTACAATTATATAAATCAACAAAAAAAAAACCTCTATGATACAAATGATCGAATTCAGGTGCAGAAAAACGGGGTGCAAAAGTCATGGAATGTGATAACAATCGTCAATCGCAGGAAATGTTCTTGTACATCCCAGTGCAGCCTTTTCCACCCCACGAGATGTGAAATGTCCTTGGGTGCAATCATAAACGTCTGCCCACTTCCAAGATGGCCGCGAGCATCCGCGCATGCCTGGTGACGTCCGGCCTAGCTGGGTCGAGAAAGGGCGGACGTCACCACGCATGCGCAGACGTCACCACGCATGCACGGACATCACCACCCCTGGGGTCCCTGCAGACACTAATTTGTGATTCCTGTTTTGTACCTTTATAGCAGTGATCTCTAGCAGTCTCTTGTAATAGGTTTCCAGTCTATGACTGTTTCCTGAAGCATGTCCCCAGTCTTCAACAACTCCTAGAACATGCTCAGTCTCTGAAAGTCACCTACAGCATGTTCATAGTCACTGATAATCTCCTGTATTATGTCTGCAGTCTCTGACTGTCTCCTGTACCATGTCTGCAGTCTCTAACCATCTCCTGTACCATGTCTGCAGTATCTGACTGTCTCCTGTACTATGTCTGCAGTCTCTGACCATCTCCTGTACTGTGTCCGCAGTCTCTGGTCATCTCCTGTACTATGTCAGCTGTCTCTGACCATCTCCTGTACTATGTCAGCTGTCTCTGACCATCTCCTGTACTATGTCCGCAGTCTCTGGTCATCTCCTGTACTATGCCCGCAGTCTCTGACCATCTCCTGTACTATGTCTGCAGTCTCTGGTCATCTCTTGTACTATGTCTGCAGTCTCTGACCATCTCCTGTACTATGTCCGCAGTCTCTGACCATCTCTTGTACTACGTCTGCAGTCTCTAACCGTCTCCTGTACTATGTCCGCAGTCTCTGATCATCTCCTGTACTGTGTCCGCAGTCTCTGGTCATCTCCTGTACTGTGTCCGCAGTCTCTGGTCATCTCCTGTACTATGTCTGCAGTCTCTGACCATCTCCTGCACTGTGTCTGCAGTCTCTGGTCATCTCCTGTACTGTGTCTGCAGTCTCTGACCATCTCCTGTACTATGTCCGCAGTCTCTGACCATCTCCTGTACTGTGTCTGCAGTCTCTGACCATCCCATGTACCATGTCTGCAGTCTCTGAGCACGCATTGTTTGGTCCTCATATCAAGCTGATTTTTATATTGGCCCGGAGATGCCAATGAAAGCTGCAGATTTCAAAAAACCTGAAAGGCCTTTAAAAGGACGCTGACATGTTAAAGGTTACTTTAGAGGTCGGGTTCTTCTATCTGCTGTAAAATAATAGGATACCATTGAGGGGAAAAATTATTTTTTTTATGCATTGGCAAACGTGGGGCGAGTTCTGGACCAATGTGACGGTCAACTTTCCAATAATGACTTCTCCTGATCCCCCCACCTGGTATAGGTAACCAGTTATCTCTGCCCCACCCTCACCATCCTCATCATCTCCAGCTCCTGGTGCTTTGTCTCGTTGGACATCTGGAGGTCTTTCATCTTCTGCTGTAGCTCTTCCTGCTCTGCCTGTAGTTTTTGCCGAATCGCCTTTCGTTTCTGCCGTGCGTCCTTGTGTGGGGAGGGGATCCCCATCTTTCGGAGATTCACCACCGTCTGGATGGCTGTAGAGGAACACAACGCAGATCTTACAGGTAGGCAGAGAAGACAGAAAGATGGTAGCTTCTACTGCACGCTTCTTTTGAAGGTTCATGCTCTGGGGATGTCACCTGCAAATTACAGGACCTGGAGCAAGCAGTGCATTTTGTGACCTCCAACTCCTCCTTGGCACATGCTTGTTCCTGTAATAACAGCCCCCCCAGGCTTCAAAAAGGCCCTGAAATACATTGTGTGACCTAAGGTCCTGCCTGACCACTACAACAATATGAGCTTGACCATCCTGAGTCAAATCCATGGCCAATAATGTAGACTCACCCCTCGTCCTCATGGCTTTAATGGCCTCCATGTTTCTTGGAAGGTTTTACACAAGATTTTGGAGGGTGTCTGTGTGGGCCCCTGACTGTCACAGTTATATGAGTTTGTTGGACATCCTATTTCAGGGCCATTATTTTCGGGTTGCCCCCCCTTCCTCCACGGTCATTAATGTGGAGTTGCCCCACTCCCTCCATGGTCATTAATATGGGGTTGTCCTTCTCCCTCTATGGCCAATAATATGGAGTTGCCCTTCTCTCTTTATGACCAATAATATAGAGTTGCCCCTCTCCCTCTATGGCCAATAATATGGAGTTGCCCCACTCCGTCCATGGCCATTAATATGGAGTTGCCCCCCTCCCTGCATGGCCATTAATGTGGAGTTACCCCACTCCCTGCATGGCCATTAATGTGAGGTTGCCCCACTCCCTTCATGGCCATGAAAATGGAGTTGCCCCACTCCCTGCATGGCCATTAATATGGAGTTGCCCCACTCCCTGCATGGCCATTAATATGGAGTTGCCCCACTCCCTGCATGGCCATTAATATGGAGTTGCCCCACTTCCTGCATGGTCATTAATATGGAGTTGCTCTCCTCCCTCTATGGCCATTAATATGGAGTTGCCCCACTTCCTGCATGGCCATTAATATGGAGTTGCCCCACTCCCTGCATGGCCATTAATGTGGAGTTACCCCACTCCCTGCATGGCTATTAATGTGAGGTTAGCCCACTCCCTTCATGGCCATTAATATGGAGTTGCCCCACTCCCTGCATGGCCATTAATATGGAGTTGCCCCACTTCCTGCACGGCCATTAATATGGAGTTACCCCACTCCCTGCATGGCCATTAATATGGAGTTGCCCCACTCCCTGCATGGCCATTAATATGGAGTTGCCCCACTTCCTGCATGGTCATTAATATGGAGTTGCTCTCCTCCCTCTATGGCCATTAATATGGAGTTGGCCCACTTCCTGCCTGGTCTTTAATGTGAAGTTGCCCCACTCCCTCCATGACCAATAATATGGAGTTGCCTCCCCCTGTTGAGGTTATAACATCCTCCACTCTTCCTGGAGGGCCTTCTACAAGATTTTGGAGGGTGTCTGTGGGAATTTGTGTCCATTTGTGAGGTCAGGGACTGACACTGGATGAGAAGAGCCGGCTCACACCTTGGGCCCCATGTTGGGTGCCAAACAAAAAAGACTTGGCTTACAGTCAGTGTTGTAATTCATCCTTTAGGTGTTCAGTAGGTTGAGGTCGGGGATCTGTTTATGACACTCAAGTTCCTCCCCCAACCTGAACAGACCAAATCTTTACTGAGATGGCTTTGTACACAGGAAAGGAAGGTGTGAAAATCACGGAGTTCCACTTTAAATGACATTGCTGTCTAGTACTTCTGTTATGACCCCCTGTGCTCTCTCCTGGCCCCCCTGTCCTCTCTTCTGGCCCCCTCGTGCTCTCTCCTGGCCCCCCCGTGCTCTCTCCTGGTCCCCCCCGTGCTCTCTCCTGGTCCCTCCGTGCTCTCTCCTGGCCCCCCTGTCCTCTCTCCTGGCCCCTCTGTGCTCTCTCCTGGCCCCCCTGTCCTCTCTCCTGGCCCCTCTGTGCTCTCTCCTGGCCCCTCTGTGCTCTCTCCTGGCCCCTCTCCTGGTCCCTCTGTGCTCTCTCCTGGTCCCTCTGTGCTCTCTCCTGCTCCCTCTGTGCGCTCTCCTGGTCCCTCTGTGCGCTCTCCTGGTCCCTCTGTGCGCTCTCCTGTCCCTCTGTGCGCTCTCCTGGTCCCTCTGTGCTCTCCCCTGGTCCCCCTGTGCTCTCCCCTGGTCCCTCTGTGCTCTCTCCTGGCCCCTCTGTGCTCTCTCCTGGCCCCCCTGTGCTCTCTCCTGGCCCCCCTGTGCTCTCTCCTGGTCCCCCTGTGCTCTCTCCTGGCCCCTCTGTGCTCTCTCCTGGTCCCTCTGTGCGCTCTCCTGGTCCCTCTGTGCGCTCTCCTGGTCCCTCTGTGCTCTCTCCTGGTCCCTCTGTGCTCTCTCCTGGTCCCTCTGTGCTCTCTCCTGGCCCCCCTGTGCTCTCCCCTGGTCCCCTGTGCTCTCCCCTGGTCCCTCTGTGCTCTCTCCTGGCCCCTCTGTGCTCTCTCCTGGCCCCCTGTGCTCTCTCCTGGCCCCCCTGTGCTCTCTCCTGATCCCCCTGTGCTCTCTCCTGGTCCCCCTGTGCTCTCTCCTGGCCCCCCTGTGCTCTCTCCTGCCCCCCTGTGCTCTCTCCTGATCCCTCTGTGCTCTCTCCTGGTCCCTCTGTGCTCTCTCCTGGCCCCTCTGTGCTCTCTCCTGCCCCCCTGTGCTCTCTCCTGATCCCTCTGTGCTCTCTCCTGATCCCTCTGTGCTCTCTCCTGATCCCTCTGTGCTCTCTCCTGCCCCCGTGCTCTCTCCTGGCCCCCCTGTGCTCTCTCCTGCCCCCCTGTGCTCTCTCTTGATCCCTCTGTGCTCTCTCCTGCCCCCCTGTGCTCTCTCCTGATCCCTCTGTCCTCTCTCCTGGCCCCTCTGTGCTCTCTCCTGATCCCTCTGTGCTCTCTCCTGGCCCCTCTGTGCTCTCTCCTGCCCCCCTGTGCTCTCTCCTGATCCCTCTGTGCTCTCTCCTGCCCCCTGTGCTCTCTCCTGATCCCTCTGTGCTCTCTCCTGGCCCCTCTGTGTGCTCTCTTGGTCCCTCTGTGCTCTCTCCTGGTCCCTCTGTGCTCTCTCCTGGCCCCCCTGTGCTCTCTCCTGCCCCCCTGTGCTCTCTCCTGATCCCTCTGTGCTCTCTCCTGCCCCCCCTGTGCTCTCTCCTGATCCCTCTGTGCTCTCTCCTGGTCCCTCTGTGCTCTCTCCTGGCCCCCCTGTCCTCTCTCCCGGTCCCTCTGTGCTCTCTCCTGGCTTCCCTCTTCCCCCCCCCCGCAGCTCTCCCGCCGGCTGCTACAGGAGATCTGTCAAGATGTAGCATGGGGAAAGGACCAGTAAATATGTCATTTACTGGTCTCCTCCTTGTCTGAATGGACAGTCAGTGATCGGAACCAATCACTGACTCTGTTCATTCATAACTGAAGTGTAGTAAACTGTGTTTTGATGCTTCATTTTATGAATGAATGGGAAGATGTATACAGAGCTAATTCCGTCCATTCATTCTGTGCTGCTGAGGCTGCAGAGATGGATGGGCTGTGTCCTCAATCTCCTTTCTCTGTCTCAAAGGTGAGATGTCAGGGATCTGTTTAGACTCCTGATATCCTACCAAAGCCCCCATCGGGGCTCCTAAAAAAAAAAATTGTAAAAAAAAAATAAATAAATAAAATCATTAAAAATAAATAAATATATAATAGTAAAAAAAAAAAATGGTATAAGAAAAAAAACTACTGACACCAGTAGGGGAACCTCAGGGGTCGCAAAGGTCTTACAACCGAGCCACCAGACTCCAAGGGAAGGGCTCCCGGGCTCTGTCTAAAATGCCCGTCCGGGCCTGATAACGGGACCCGGGGAAATAAATAATCTTGAAGATGTCTTCCACTTTTATAAAACAACAAATACTTAAATCTTCGGTGGATGGAGATTATTTATAAATGGATGGGGGTTGTCTTGTGCACAACCTTTGTAAGGTGCCGCAGTGTTTGTCAGTACCGGCACGTAGGTACTCATGGGCACCCCGGGAACTGCACACCCGCACCTTTATAAATGGGTTCCCCATCGAATGATTTGTAACTCACCCTGAATCCACTCCTGTTTCTTCTTTTTATCAGAGGCGCTGATTTCATAACTCTTCTCTACGCATTTCACAAGGAAAAGGCACTTCTTCCCGTCTCTGTCCGCTAGAGACTGAAAACAAAAGAATACAGAGTCAGCTAGAAGTAAACACTTCCTCAGTCACTTTATGGCTCCGCCCCCTACCCATCTCCGAGCGCCGACCCTTGGCTCCACCCCCTACCCATCTCCGAGCGCCGACCCTTGGTTCCACCCCCTACCCATCTCCGAGCGCCGACCCTTGGTTCCACCCCCTACCCATCTCCGAGCGCCGACCCTTGGTTCCACCCCCTACCCACCTTCCAGCCAGCCGCAATAGACCCCCCCAGCAACAATAAACTCCTGCAACAAAAAAACACCCCAGCAAAAATTGATCTCCCAGCTGCCAGCATCAATAGACCCTTCCCTCAATAGTAGATCCCTTCCAGCAACAAATGACCCCCCCCAGCAAAATAAGCCCCCCTCCAGCAACAATAGATCACCATCTGCAATACTAGACCTCCCCAGCAGCAATAGACTGCCACGTGAAAAGAGATCCCCTCCAGCAACAATAGATCTCCCCGGCAGCAATAGACTGCTACGAAAAATATATCCCCTCCAGCAACAATGGATCCCCCGGCAGCCAGCATCAACAGACCCTTCCCTCAATAGTAGATCCCTTCCAGCAACAATTGACCTCCCCCCAGCAAAGTAAGCCCCCTCCAGCAACAACAGATCCCCATCAGCAGCAATAGACTTCCCCAGCAGCAATAGACTGCCACGTAGAATTAGATCCCCTACAGCAACAATAGATCCCCCAGCAGCAAGCATCAATAGACCCTTCCCTCAATAGTAGATCCCTTACAGCAACAATTTACCTCCCCCCAGCAAAGTAAGCCCCCCCTCCAGCAACAACTGATCCCCATCAGCAACAACAGACCTCCCCAGCAGCAATAGACTGCTACGCAAAAAGAGATCCCCTCCAGCAACAATAGATCCCCCCAGCCAGCAGCAATGGACCCTTCCCTCAATGGTAGATTTCTTCAAAAAACAATTGACCCCACAGCAAAGTAAGCTCCACTTCAGCAACAATAGATCCCCATGACCAACACTAAACCTCCCCAGCAGCAATAGACTGCCATGTAAAAAGAGATCCTCTCCAGCAACAATAGATTCCCCAAGCAGCCAGCGTCAATAGACCCCCCTACAAAGTAAGCCCCCTCCAAAAACAATAGATCCCCATCATCAACACTAGACCTCCTCAGCAGCAATAGACGGCCATGAAAAAATAGATCCTATCCAGCAACAATAGATCTCCCAGCAGTCAGCATAATTAGACCCTTCCCTCAATAGTAGATCTCTTCCAGCAACAATTGACCTCTCCCTAGCAAAGTAAGCACCCCTCCAGCAACAATAGATCCCCATCAGCAGCAATACACCTCCCCAGAAGCAATAGACTGCCATGTAAAAAGAGATCCCCTCCAGCAACAATAGATCCCCCAGCAGTCAGCATCAATAGACCCTCCAGCACCCCTTGCCATTATGTACAGTACCTTGAGTATGTGCCCCCACACTCCTTTTGGGAATATATATATACACACACACAACACAACACACATTCAGATAGATTTTTATCCAGTACATCCATTGCCCATGAATGTACCAAATCAAATGTTCCTCTATAGGTCATAAAAAAAAGAAAAAAAGAATGGCTTTGGAAAATACCCCATTATGGCCACTAGATGGCATGGAGGATCACGACAGATAAATATGTATTTCCGATGTCATCCTGCAATATTCTCTGACACCGCTCTTTATGAATAAATAACAATTGACCTGTACAGGAACTAGCCCGAGGACATTCGGTTATGACCTATTCACAAAGACAGAGCGCACCCTTGGTCTCCATTGACAAAAAGCAGCGCTGCAACAACACTGCAACTGCAGCCAATGAGGAGGCAGCAGAACACAGAGACAAGCAGCAGAGGGCGCTGTCACGACTCGCGGTCGCCGCCACCAACAGGCGACAATCGCACAGCCGCGACTAACAGTAGTACGTCACGCCCACGGCGTCAGACCCCAGACCTTCTCACCAAACTCGTGACCGAAGGGCCGGCCGATCCAAAACCGCGGTGTGACGCGCGTAACAAGGCCCCACCCAGCTGCACCCTACACAGCGATTGCCCAGCTAATGGACTACAATCGGTGCCTGCAGCCTGGATGCGCTTGTTACTGGGTCAGGTTAGTTACGCAACTAACCCTTCTACTGCCACCACCACTTTTGTCGGAGACTGGGAAACTCCCGTTACTAAATATACACTATAATGATTGAAATATTGATCTATATAGCACGGCCCGCGGACCTGTTATACAGAGATATAACCACAGTAGCGTCTCTTCAAAGGCAGGGATTCGTGAATTGCAAGTAAGCGCTTAGAAACAGTTTAACACTTTCAGAAAGAAAGATTTATTACTAAAAGCGTTGGATGCAAAATAAATATGTACAAAGAGATATCACAAAAATATATATATGTATATATAGACACAGCAAACATAGAATAGCGAGAAAATACAGGGTAAGTTACTTGCCTTGCCTGGTTTTAGCAAATTCAAGTAGTGAGCAGAAAGCTTCTTTGATCTCCCCTTGTTACGATGTTGCTGGGAGATCCCTGTGTGTGTGTGTGTGTGTGTGTGACAAACTCTAACTCTCTTAAAAGGGTTCCTCTCAGGGGCAGGGAGGGGGGCTCTGACTACACGTTTTGGGAGTAGTCATTGGGGAACTCTAAACTAACTACAACTCATCCCCCATGATATGAAACATACAGTGCAGTTTTCTTATCTTGATTAAGATGGGGGAGGAAATACTTACAACCTTTATGACTGCTGGACGCAGGATGTCTTAACCTGGTTGACCCACACCATTTGCCAGGAGATAAAGTCTGCCTACAGGAATGCAGGGGGGATGTGAGGATTCCAGGAAGACCTCAAATACACAGACAGAACACGAAAACCAGGGTTGAGGGGGAACTCCGCTCCAATTCTGATGAGCAAGTTTGCCACAGGCGCCACCAACCAAGTATCTATAGACAAGTGTCCTGATATATAGAGTACACTTAGATGGTGGCGCCCTCTGCTGCTGATTCCTGGATGTGTATTGGGTGACTGAGGACCTGATATAGGAGCGGCAACAACCATCCAATGGGGGCCGTCAGGGAATAAAAAGCTATTTTATATCTACATACAGCCGTGGCCAAAAATCTTGTCTCCCCCCCCCCCCCCCCCCCCCCCCCCGGCATTTCTGTCAGATATCGCACCACTTCACCCAGAAAGTTGCTGCAATGACAAATGTTTTGGCGTTCTCATGTTTATTTCCTGTGTTTGTATTGATATGACATAAAAAAGCGGAGTAACAAAAAGTCAAATCTGACCCATTCCACCCAAAATGGACAAAAGTATTGGCACCTTCTCAAAATTGTAGGAAATAATTACATTCCAGGTTTGTGATGGAGAAACTAAATGTATTCTCTAGAGAAGAGGAGATGATATGATCTCCATGTATAATACATAAGGGGGGGATATGATCTCCATGTATAATACATAAGGGGGGGATGTGATCTCCATGTATAATACATAAGGGGGGATATGATCTCCATGTATAATACATAAGGGGGGATATGATCTCCATGTATAATACATAAGGGGGATATGATCTCCATGTATAATACATAAGGGGGGATATGATCACCATGGATAATACATAAGGGGGGGGATATGATCTCCATGTATATTACATAAGGGGGGATATGATCTCCATGTATAATACATAAGGGGGGGATGTGATCTCCATGTATAATACATAAGGGGGGGATATGATCTCCATGTATAATACATAAGGGGGGATATGATCTCCATGTATAATACATAAGGGGGGATATGATCTCCATGTATAATACATAAGGGGGATATGATCTCCATGTATAATACATAAGGGGGGATATGATCTCCATGTATAATACATAAGGGGGGATAAGATCACCATGTATAATACATAAGGGGGGGATATGATCACCATGTATAATACATAAGGGGGGGGGGGATATGATCTCCATGTATAATAGTATAACACACAGACCTAGGACGTCCGGCGAGAAGGACGTGCGTCGGCGAGCTCCTGCTCCCCTGGCCCCAATCCGCTGCCATCTGGGCAGCAGCGGACCCTAACGGGGGCCCCACGATCCTTCAGTCCCTGCTCATCAGCCAGGTAAGGCCACTGGACCTTTTTCCCGGACCTCCGGGACTTGCGGCCTACCCGGCACCCGAAGCCGCGGCCTCGATTTCTGGCGCGGCCGACCCGGATCGCCGGGCATCAGCCCAGGCCGCCGCTGCTCTGTTCCCCGGTCCCCGCCGATCAGCCAGCCTCCCCAGGGCCCCCCTCACTGGCCCTGGGTCCATCCCGACCACCGGGTACCAGCTCGCCCGGAGCAGCCACGTGCTCATCAGCTCCGGTGCCCCCGCGCCCGATCCGCTGCCATCCGGGCCCCTGAGCCTGCTGCCGATGTCCCCACCAACTCCTTGAAGGGGACACAGACACTCCGTCCCTCCAGCGGAGCTCCGGCGGTCCGAAGCGGCTTGAGGCCTACCACGGCACCCGAAGCCGCGGTGTTTCCTGCCGGCCGTGGCTGGAATCGCAGCGGGACGCCTCCGCTCCTCCGGGGAAGCTACCACCACCACCAACGGTCCTCCTAACATAGGAGGGATCCACCTCCACCCCGACGCTCCAGGACATCAGGTACTCCACCAGGGGCACCCACTACCCATCAGGGAGCCCAACCACCATCCCACCGCCAGCCACCAGGGACACACTCAGGGATCCCACCATCCACCGGAAACCCTAACCACCAGGGACCCTTAACCACTATCCCTCCAGGGATCGCTACTAACCCACCAGGGATAGCACGGCCACCATCCCACCAGGGATCCCCTGCCCTCCACCCCACCTGGGACTACCAGCCACCTCCCACGGCGTTTCGGACACTGCTTCGCCATCCCTGACCAGCACCCCCCCACCCACCCCGAACCCTTCCTGCACCCCGCTCACCCCAACATGCCGCCCGCGCTCCTCCTCCTCGTCCTCCTCTCCTCCGTCCCTAAAACTGCCTTCCTCTACCCACCCACCCCCGCTAAGCAGCTCTATATCGCCCCCTCACTTCTCCCCTCTCCCCACTATGGCACCCACCACCTCCTCCTGCTACTCCACTTCCCCGCTGACCCACTTGCCAGCACTTTCAGACCCAAGCGCTCCTACACCTCCCGTTCCCACGCCACCTTCCTCACCCTCCTCCTTCTCATATCAGCTGGGGACATCTCCCCAAACCCTGGCCCCTCACCACCTCACCCGCCCCTAGAGCCCCCCCTGCTCACACCAGCCGACGCGACCCCCTCAACCTCATACATGTACCCCTCCTCCCCATATCTATCCCCCCTCTCTCGGTTGCACTCCTGAATGCCCGTTCGGTCTGCAATAAGCTTACCGCCATCCATGACCTCTTCATCTCCCGCTCCCTCAACCTCCTAGCAGTCACCGAAACTTGGGTACAGGCCACCGACTCCACCTCCCCTGCGGCACTCACTCATGGAGGTCTCATCTGGACCCATTCACCAAGACTGAGCGATCGCAGAGGTGGTGGTGTCGGCCTGCTCCTATCACCGCTGAGCACCTTCCAGGTCCTCCCTAACCCCCCCTCCCTAACCTTCTCCTCCTTCGAGGCTCACTGCATCCGACTCTTCTCACCCACCCCCCTAAGGATCGCAGTGATCTACAGACCTCCCGGATCCATAGCCCGCTTCCTGGATGACTTCGCCGCCTGGCTCCCCTTCTTCCTCTCCTCTGAGCTACCGACCATCATCCTCGGGGACTTCAACATCCCCATCAACGACAACACCCCAGCTACCTCCCAACTCCTCCACCTAACCTCCTCCTTCGCACTCACACAGCACACTCAATCCTCCACCCACTTCGGAGGGAACACCCTGGACCTTGTCTTCTCCCACCTCTGTACCCTCAACCAGTTCTCGAACACCCCCTTCCCTCTCTCCGACCACCACCTCATCACCTTCTCCATCTCCCCTTCCCCCAACTCCCCCCCTCAAAAACGCCAAACCATCACCAGCCGCAACCTCCGCAACCTGAACCCGGCCCCCCTCCACTCTGCCGCCGACTGCCTACACGACAGCATCCTCTCACTGTCATGTCCTGACATAGCCACCACCTTGTACAATGACTCACTGTCAGCTGCCCTAGACTCTCTGGCACCCCTTACCACACGCATCATCAAACCCAGACCGCTTCAACCCTGGCAGACCGACAGCACTAAACGCCTCAAACGTCGCAGTCGCGCACTGGAGAGACTATGGCGCAAAACCAGATCCCCTCACGCATTCTCCCTCTACAAATCTGCATTTCTTATCTACACCTCCTCCCTCCACGCCGCCAAGCAGGCCTACTTTGTTAACCTAATAAACACCCTCTCCTCCTCCCCCCGCCGACTCTTCTCCACCTTCAACTCCCTGCTCTCCCCCCCCCCTCCTCCACTCAGTACCTCTCTCACCGCCCACGAGATTGCCACCCATTTCCACAACAAGATTGACGCTATCCGTAAGGACATCGTCAACTTGCAATCTACCTCCCCACCTAGCCTCCTCGCCCCCGTCACCCCTTCATCTCCCCCCTCCTCTGCCCTCACAACCGCACTGCCCCCCTCCTCTCCCAATGCCCCGCCCACCATAACCCCCCCCGCACTGCACTCCCTCAGCCCTGTCACTACTGAGGAAGTCGCCAAAGTCCTCTCAAAAGCCCGCCTCACTACCTGCCCCCTGGACCCTATCCCCTCTCAACTCCTCCGGTCACCCCCCTCTTCCCTCATCCGCTCCCTCACCCACATCTTCAATCTCTCCCTCTCTACTGGCGTATTCCCCTCCCCCCTAAAGCATGCGCATATCACCCCCATCCTCAAAAAGCCCTCCCTGGATCCCGCGGACCCCAACAACCTCAGACCCATCTCCCTGCTGCCACTCACCTCCAAGCTCCTTGAACGCATAGTCTACGATCGCCTAAGCGCCCACCTTACAGACAATAACCTCCTTGACCCTCTACAGTCCGGCTTCCGTCCCCTACACTCCACTGAAACTGCCCTCCTCAAAATCACTAACGACCTACTCAACGCCAAAGCCAAGGGCGACTACTCTGTCCTCCTTCTCCTGGACCTCTCTGTGGCCTTCGACACAGTTGACCACCCCCTCCTCCTTAATAAACTACTCTCCCTTGGCATCGGAGATACTGCTCTCTCCTGGTTCTCATCCTACCTATCCCGACGCTCCTTCAGTGTCACCTACAATGGTGCCACCTCCCCCTCCCTCCCCCTCTCTATGGGGTCCCCCAGGGCTCTGTCCTTGGACCCCTTCTCTTCTCCATCTACACCTCCTCCCTGGGCAAACTCATACAATCTCACGGCTTCAACTATCACCTCTATGCTGACGACACCCAAATCTACCTCTCCACCCCTCACCTCACCCCCACTATCTCCGCCCGCATCACTCACCTCCTAAATGACATCTCAGACTGGATGTCGCTACATTTCCTCAAGCTCAACCCCTCCAAAACCGAGCTTCTCGTCTTCCCCCCTGCCAACACCCCCCCCCCCCCATCCTATCCATCATCACCAACAACTCCACTATCACTCCCGCCCCGCAAGCCAAAGTCCTTGGCGTCATTCTTGACGCGAACCTCTCCCTCCAACCACATGTCAAATCACTCACAAACACATGCAGGCTCCATCTTCGTAACATTGCCAAGATACGTACCTTCCTTACCCCAGACACCACTAAACTACTCGTACACTCCCTCATCATCTCACGCCTTGACTACTGCAACTCCCTCCTCACTGGCCTACCCAAGTGCAGGCTCTCCCCGCTCCAGACCATCCTGAACTCAGCTGCCAGACTCATCCACCTCACCACCCGCTCCACCTCTGCCACCCCCCTCTGCCTCTCCCTCCACTGGCTCCACCCCCCTCTGCCTATCCCTCCACTGGCTCCACCCCCCTCTGCCTCTCCCTCCACTGGCTCCCGATTGCCCAACGCATCAAATTTAAACTCCTAACCCTGACCTACAAAGCCGTTCACAACACTGCCCCTGACTACCTCACCAACCTGATCACCAAGTACCACCCTACCCGTACCCTTCGCTCCTCACAGGACCTCCTTCTATCCTGCTCCCTGGTCTCCTCCTCCCATGCACGACTGCAGGACTTCTCCAGGTCCTCCCCCATCCTCTGGAACTCACTGCCCCAATCCATCAGACTGTCGCCTTCCCTATTCACGTTCAGGCGCTCCCTCAAAACCCATCTCTTCAGGGAAGCCTACCCCACCCTCACCTAACGGCCATCCTCCCTCATTCCTCCCACCACTTCATCCCCCTCAGCCACTTCCTACTGTACCTTTACCCCCTCCCTCCTAGATTGTAAGCTCGTAAGAGTAGGGCCCTCTTACCCCTCGTACGTTGTTTGTTGTTGTTGTACTGTGCCATGTATTGTCCCCCCTATTGTACAGCGCTGAGCAAACCCTTTGGCGCTATATAAACTCGTAGTAATAATAATAATAATACATAAGGGGGGTATGATCTCCATGTATAATACATAAGGGGGGGTATGATCTCCATGTATAATACATAAGGGGGGGTATGATCTCCATGTATAATACATAAGGGGGATATGATCTCCATGTATAATACAAAAGGGGGGGATATGATCTCCATGTATAATACAAAAGGGGGGGATATGATCTCCATGTATAATACATAAGGGGGGGATATGATCTCAATGTATAATACATAAGGGGGGGTATGATCTCCATGTATAATACATAAGGGGGGATATGATCTCCATGTATAATACATAAGGGGGGGTATGATCTCCATGTATAATACATAAGGGGGGATATGATCTCCATGTATAATACATAAGGGGGGATATGATCTCCATGTATAATACATAAGGGGGGGTATGATCTCCATGTATAATACATAAGGGGGATATAATCTCCATGTATAATACAAAAGGGGGGGATATGATCTCCATGTATAATACATAAGGGGGGGATATGATCTCAATGTATAATACATAAGGGGGGGTATGATCTCCATGTATAATACATAAGGGGGGATATGATCTCCATGTATAATACATAAGGGGGGGGTATGATCTCCATGTATAATACATAAGGGGGATATAATCTCCATGTATAATACAAAAGGGGGGGATATGATCTCCATGTATAATACATAAGGGGGGATATGATCTCAATGTATAATACATAAGGGGGGGTATGATCTCCATGTATAATACATAAGGGGGGGTATGATCTCCATGTATAATACATAAGGGGGGATATGATCTCCATGTATAATACATAAGGGGGGGTATGATCTCCATGTATAATACATAAGGGGGGATATGATCTCCATGTATAATACATAAGGGGGGATATGATCTCCATGTATAATACATAAGGGGGGGTATGATCTCCATGTATAATACATAAGGGGGATATAATCTCCATGTATAATACAAAAGGGGGGGATATGATCTCCATGTATAATACATAAGGGGGGGATATGATCTCAATGTATAATACATAAGGGGGGGTATGATCTCCATGTATAATACATAAGGGGGGATATGATCTCCATGTATAATACATAAGGGGGGATATGATCTCCATGTATAATACATAAGGGGGGGATATGATCTCCATGTATAATACATAAGGGGGATATGATCTCCATGTATAATACAAGGGGGGGATATGATCTCCATGTATAATACATAAGGGGGATATGATCACCATGTATAATACATAAGGGGGGGATATGATCTCCATGTATAATACATAAGGGGGGATATGATCTCCATGTATAATACATAAGGGGGGATATGATCTCCATGTATAAAACATAAGGGGGGATATGATCTCCATGTATAATACATAAGGGGGGATATGATCTCCATGTATAATACATAAGGGGGATATGATCACCATGTATAATACATAAGGGGGATATGATCTCCATGTATAATACATAAGGGGGGGATATGATCTCCATGTATAATACATAAGGGGGAATATGATCTCCATGTATAATACATAAGGGGGGATATGATCTCCATGTATAATACATAAGGAGGGGATATGATCTCCATGTATAATACATAAGGGGGGATATGATCACCATGTATAATACATAAGGGGGGATATGATCTCCATGTATAATACATAAGGGGGAATATGATCTCCATGTATAATACATAAGGGGGAATATGATCTCCATGTATAATACATAAGGGGGGATATGATCTCCATGTATAATACATAAGGGGGGATATGATCTCCATGTATAATACATAAGGGGGGGCTATGACCTCCATGTATAATACATAAGGGGGGGATATGATCTCAATGTATAATACATAAGGGGGGGTATGATCTCCATGTATAATACATAAGGGGGGATATGATCTCCATGTATAATACATAAGGGGGGGATATGATCTCCATGTATAATACATAAGGGGGGATATGATCTCCATGTATAATACATAAGGGGGGATATGATCTCCATGTATAATACATAAGGGGGGATATGATCTCCATGTATAATACATAAGGGGGGGATATGATCTCCATGTATAATACATAAGGGGGGATATGATCTCCATGTATAATACATAAGGGGGGATATGATATCCATGTATAATACATAAGGGGGGATATGATCTCCATGTATAATACATAAGGGGGGATATTATCTCCATGTATAATACATAAGGGGGGATATGATCTCCATGTATAATACTTAAGGGGAGATATGATCTCCATGTATAATACATAAGGGGGGGATATGATCTCCATGTATAATACATAAGGGGGGGATATGATCTCCATGTATAATACATAAGGGGGATATGATCTCCATGTATAATACAAGGGGGGGATATGATCTCCATGTATAATACATAAGGGGGATATGATCTCCATGTATAAAACATAAGGGGGATATGATCTCCATGTATAAAACATAAGGGGAATATGATCTCCATGTATAATACATAAGGGGGGATATGATCTCCATGTATAATACATAAGGGGGGATATGACCTCCATGTATAATACATAAGGGGGATGTGATCTCCATGTATAATACATAAGGGGGATGTGATCTCCATGTATATTACATTAGGGGGGATATGATCTCCATGTATAATACATAAGGGAGGATATGATCTCCATGTATAATACATAAGGGGGGATATGATCACCATGTATAATACATAAGGGGGGATATGATCTCCATCTATAATACATAAGGGGGGATATGATCTCCATGTATAATACATAAGGGGGGGATATAATCTCCATGTATAATACATAAGGGGGGATATGATCTCCATGTATAATACATAAGGGGGATATGATCCCCATGTATAATACATAAGGGGGATATGATCCCCATGTATAATACATAAGGGGGGATATGATCCCCATGTATAATACATAAGGGGGGGATATGATCTCCATGTATAATACATAAGGGGGGATAGGATCACCATGTATAATACATAAGGGGGGATATGATCTCCATGTATAATACATAAGGGGGGATATGATCTCCATGTATAATACATAAGGGGGGATATGATCTCCATGTATAATACATAAGGGGGATATGATCTCCATGTATAATACATAAGGGGGGGATATGATCTCCATGTATAATACATAAGGGGGGGATATGATCTCCATGTATAATACATAAGGGGGGATATGATCTCCATGTATAATACATAAGGGGGGATAGGATCACCATGTATAATACATAAGGGGGGATATGATCTCCATGTATAATACATAAGGGGGGATATGATCACCATGTATAATACATAAGGGGGGATATGATCTCCATGTATAATACATAAGGGGGGATATGATCTCCATGTATAATACATAAGGGGGGGATATGATCTCCATGTATAATACATAAGGGGGGATATGATCTCCATGTATAATACATAAGGGGGGATATGATCTCCATGTATAATACATAAGGGGGATATGATCCCCATGTATAATACATAAGGGGGGATAGGATCCCCATGTATAATACATAAGGGGGGATAGGATCACCATGTATAATACATAAGGGGGGATATGATCTCCATGTATAATACATAAGGGGGGATATGATCCCCATGTATAATACATAAGGGGGGATATGATCTTCATGTATAATACATAATGGGGATATGATATCCATGTATAATACATAAGGGGGGATATGATCCCCATGTATAATACATAAGGGGGGATATGATATCCATGTATAATACATAAGGGGGGATATGATATCCATGTATAATACATAAGGGGGGATATGATCTCCATGTATAATACATAAGGGGGGATATGATCTCCATGTATAATACATAAGGGGGGATATGATCCCCATGTATAATACATAAGGGGGGATATGATCTCCATGTATAATACATAAGGGGGGATATGATCACCATGTATAATACATAAGGGGGATATGATCTCCATGTATAATACATAAGGGGGATATGATATCCATGTATAATACATAAGGGGGGATATGATCACCATGTATAATACATAAGGGGGATATGATCACCATGTATAATACATAAGGGGGATATGATATCCATGTATAATACATAAGGGGGGATATGATCTCCATGTATAATACATAAGGGGGATATGATCTCCATGTATAATACATAAGGGGGGATATGATCTCCATGTATAATATATAAGGGGGGGATATGATCTCCATGTATAATACATAAGGGGGGGATATGATCTCCATGTATAATACATAAGGGGGATATGATCACCATGTATAATACATAAGGGGGGATATGATCTCCATGTATAATACATAAGGGGGGATATGATCTCCATGTATAATACATAAGGGGGATATGATCTCCATGTATAATACATAAGGGGGGATATGATCTCCATGTATAATACATAAGGGGGGATATGATCACCATGTATAATACATAAGGGGGGGATATGATCTCCATGTATAATGCATAAGGGGGGGTATGATCACCATGTATAATACATAAGGGGGGATATGATCTCCATGTATAATACCTAAGGGGGATATGATCTCCATGTATAATACATAAGGGGGGATATGATCTCCATGTATAATACATAAGGGGGGATATGATCTCCATGTATAATACATAAGGGGGGATATGATCTCCATGTATAATACATAAGGGGGGATATGATCTCCATGTATAATACATAAGGGGGGGATATGATCTCTATGTATGCTTTCTGAAATACATCAATGAGAAAACATACCGCATTTTTGCCACTAGATGGTGCTGATGACCATAGAAATGAATCTATTACAGGTAATACGGGAACATTTGTCCAGCCGGCAGGAAGACGATTTATAAAAAGACCCCTAAATATTTCCCTTAACAATTCCTCGGTGTAATGTAATCTTCAGGGCCGATTCACACTATAGAAATGCAGTCCACATGCGCGTTTTTGACGCATTCTAGTTAATTTCCCCCTCTCTCTCTTTTTCAATTTAAATAGGGACATGTGCATTCCAGTGCATTTTTGGTGTGTTTTACCGCGTTCCAGTGCAGTTCTGTGCAGAAAAAAAGGAAAGCTGCTCCACTTTTTTTTCTGCATCTGGAACTGCGAGCACTGATGTGAACTATGACACTGACAACCATATCGCAAGAAAAAAAGCACCTGAACACATGTTGTGTAAACTGGCTCTTAATGCAGGCCATAGACGGGACGAAAACCAGCCGTTTTTTGGAAAAAAAAAAAAAAAAACGAAAAAAATCGGTCGTTCAATAGGCTGACGTTTCCACCAACGGTAAAAAAAAAAAAAATCGGACGATTTTTGTCCCGTCTACGGCCGGCAGTTAATGACTTCTGTCCCTGCAGAGAGCTCCGCTATTAGATTGGACATGAAAGTATTGCGGTTACAACATTGTATCCATTTGTATCCATTTCGGATACAGATGTTTTTATTCGGATAAAAAATAGATACATTGTTGCAACTGCAATACTTTCATGTCAGATATAATAGTGGACTGGAATTCTTATTTTTCTTCTCTTCTTCTTCTCCTTTTTCTTCTTCCTTTTCTCCTCCTTCTCCTTCTTCCAGGTCACGGCTCATGCGCAGATTTTATATCAGTAAAACGATTGGCCAATTTGCCCATCATTGCCGGGAAAATCGGCCGATTGCCAAAATTGGCAGATTTTTTTCCAACTTTACCAATAACAAAAGTGCCAAAATCCTAAAAAACGGCCGACCAATTAACACACTAACAGTGCGAAAATCGGCTGATTTTTTTCTTTCGACCTCGACCCGTCTATGGCCGGCATAAGTATATAACAAAAAGCCAAAAGGTATTTTTTGGCAAGGGAAACGCCGGGGCGGTGTTTGTTGTTGTTGTTTTTTGAGGTTTTTTTGCTGGCTGTGTCCCTACAGAGGAGGTTTACCTGTATTTACTAACAGGGACACACAAAAATAAACACGTATGTCTAGTAGTGTAGGGGAGGTAGGAGTGTGCTTTCTTTTTTTGTTTTTCTTTTATGTTTTTCATTTCTGTCCATGCCTTCCTTATTATTCTCTGCAGTGCTGTTTGAAGGGAAAGGTGATGGCCGTATTACCTCCACGCAGCAGTTTGAATCCAGGATGACGTCTCCCTTTTTGTCCTTTAGATCCTCGCTGACATAATAGGACAGGACGTTCGGTTTCAGGACGAACCAGCGCTCCGTCCAGTTTTTCCTCTTGTGGCCTTTCTTCCACAGATAGCCCTGCAGAGACAACCAACATGGCTTTAGCACCCACCATCCCGGGCAGGAGATTCAGAGCAAAGAAAACGAGAAATTCCAGCAAATATATAAGGACGGCTCTGTGATATCACCTCAGCAGGGGCGGACTGACAACTCTTGGGGCCCCCGGGCAATAGGGGATCATGGGGCCCCTGTGGCCCCGCACACTCAAACCACACCCAAAAAAGTCTATGAAAGGTACCAGAGGCATCTCATGGGGCCCCCTACTGATCCCGGGCCCTCGAGCAGTGCCTGAGTGCCCAAATGGTCAGTCCGCCCCTGCGCCTCAGTAATGCTGTCAGTCCCGAGCACACTGACAGGACGAATATGAACGAACTACCTGTGGACACTCGAAGAACTTACTCCAAGTACACAGAGCCTGAGTGGCACATCCTGTCCTTCTACCCCGCTGTTCAGTCGCAGGCAAGTCCTGGCTGTCAAAATGACAGCCAGGAGTCACTCTGTAAATACAGAAGTTGTAATAGCTGCTGCACAGCACAGACCATGTGACACAGTGTTTGTAAACATTGTTCATCTGCCTGAACGAGAGATACAAAGTAACATTGTTTATAAATATTGATCAAACGAGACATAAAGAGATATAAAATAACATTGTTTATAAACATCAAACGGAATAGAGATACAAAGTAACATTGTTTATAAACATTGATCAGACGGGAGATAGAGAGATACAAAGTAACATTGTTTATAAACATCGATCAGATGGGAGGTAGAGAGATACAAAGTAACATTGTTTATAAACATCGATCAGATGGGAGATTGAGAGATACAAAGTAACATTGTTTATAAACATCGATCAGACGGGAGATAGAGAGATACAAAGTAACATTGTTTATAAACATCGATCAGACGGGAGATAGAGAGATACAAAGTAACATTGTGTATGAACATTGATTAGACCAGAGATAGAGATACAAAGTAACATTGTTTATAAACATCGATCAGACGGGGGATAGAGAGATACAAAGTAACATTGTTTATAAACATCGATCAGACGGGAAATAGAGAGATACAAAGTAACATTGTTTATAAACATCGATCAGATGGGAGATAGAGAGATACAAAGTAACATTGTTTATAAACATCGATCAGAAAAGAATAGAACAGAAAAATAAAAAAAAGGAGTAGAATAAAATGGAATAGAAAATAAAAAAACAGAATAGAATAAAATAGAAAGAATATAGCTGTCTTCAGAAATTTGAATTTTGAAAATAGTTTATAAAAGAATAGAATAGAGAATAAAGGAACAGAATAGAAGAGAATATAATAGATTTGAACAGAATAGAATAAAATAGAAAAAATATAACTGTCTTCCGAACTTCGAATTTCAAATGGAATAGAACCAGCTGAATGAATTTGGATCGATTCAAAATTTTCAATTCGAACTCGATTCAAATAGTTTGAATCAACTGGAAAAATTTAAATCTGGTCGAAAATGAATAAATAAACCGAAATTAGTAACTTAACAAATTGATCCGCAATTAAACTAAACAAAAGTTTTCGTTTTGTACCCGTCTACTGCTTGCATCAGGACTGAGGGCTCTTGAGAGGAGTGCTGAGGCAGGCTGCTGCGATGTGTTCAGAAAGCTATGTACAGCACCCCTGCCGGCCCCTCCCACCAGCCATGATCTGGCCGCATTGCATAGAGAAGCACAGAGACACAGTGATGACATCAGTGGGTCTAAAATAGGTTGAGTTTCCTTACCTGTTTGAGAACATCGAGCACGAGCTCACTGAAGACTTCGTTGATGGCCATGGACACGGTGGTGAAGTCGGTGCCTTTACTGAACTGCCCGCTTCCAATCAGATCGATGAGCTCCCAGATGGACAGACCACTCGGCTTATTGTGGAGGCCGATTTTATAGTCTTCAAACAGAGCCTGCTGCCAGCCGCTGCCCATCGCCTCCGCCAGTTTCTTCAGAAAATACTCCATCTGAAAAGAGACATCGAATATTGAAAGCAGTTCTAAAAGGGTTTTCAAATGCCTCACTACCGGCATCTGCCCACCACCATCCCTGAACACTTACCTGGCTCCGGCGCCATCCTGCCTGCAGCGCAGCTCCCCTCACTTTTTGCTTTTACAGGAGGCACCGAGGGCAGCAGGGACCATAGGTTCCCGCTACTGTCAGTCAAATCCTGCGAGGAGGGAGTGGGGGCGTGGTCAAGCTGGGCTGTGTGTCTATATAGATGCACACAGCCCGGCTCATGAGGTCCTTAGAACGGGACTCGATAAGAAGGAGGAGCATACAGCGCTGGTGGGGGACTTACAGAGGAGGAGGTAAGTGACCTCACAGACTAGGTAAGTATTGTACCTTTTTTATTCCTTTAGAGTCTCTATATTGGACGTCAGATTTATGTGTTTGTGATAAATGTAAAATGCTGTGTGATGTGTCCGTTATTTCCTCGCCCTAAGATCAACACTCTCCCCGTGACAACGACTTCATCGACTTTCTGAAGTTCAAGCCAAGCTATGTCAATCCCTTTTCTTCAGAACAACTGACATGTTTCAAGGGACAAGCCCTCTTTTTAAGATCCCTAATGCGTTTCAAGGGACAAGCCCTCTTCTTCTAAACAGCTGACAGGTTTCAAGGGACAAGCCCTCTTCTTCAGACCATCTGACACGTTTCAAGGGACAAGCCCTCTTCTTCAGACCATCTGACACGTTTCAAGGGACAAACCCTCTTCTTCAGTGCTCTGAGAAAGAGGGCCTATCCCTTTAAATGAGTCAGCTGGCAAGTCTGCCACCGATTCTTGTAGCCATTGACTGTTAACTCTGGAAAGCCTCCAAAGAAGGAAGAAGAACCATTCACCATATTAAAAGCCTCGTAACAATTCACTGTGTCATCCAAACTGACCACTCCATCTAAGGTACAGACCCGTCTAAGGTACAGACCATTCAAAGGTACAGACCCATCAAAGGTACAGACCCATCAAAGGTACAGACCCATCAAAGGTACAGACCCCTCTAAGGTACAGACCCCTCTAAGGTACAGACCCATCTAAGGTACAGACCCATCTAAGGTACAGACCCCTCTAAGGTACAGACCCCTCTAAGGTACAGACCCCTCTAAGGTACAGACCCCTCTAAGGTACAGACCCCTCTAAGGTACAGACCCATCTAAAGGTACAGACCATCTAAGGTACAGACCCTTCCAAGGTACAGACCCATCTAAGGTACAGACCATCTAAGGTACAGACCTCTCTAAGGAACAGACCCATCTAAGGTACAGACCATCTAAGGTACAGACCCCTCTAAGGTACAGACCCATCTAAGGTACAGACCCATCTAAGGTACAGACCCATCTAAGGTACAGACCATCTAAGGTACAGACCCCTCTAAGGTACAGACCCATCTAAGGTACAGACCATCTAAGGTACAGACCCATCTAAGGTATAAGACCCATCTAAGGTACAGACCCCTCTAAGGTACAGACCCCTCTAAGGTACAGACCCATCTAAGGTACAGACCCATCTAAGGTACAGACCCTCTAACGCATTTCACTTGGTCAGGAGCTTACCCATGGGGGAAGTCACTACTCTATGAGTCCTTGACCAAGTGAAATGCACTAGGGGGTCTTCCCTCTCGCCCACCCCTTGTCCCGGCCCTGATTACATCCACATCAATACTTTACAATACCAATACCAGTGAGATTATCCTACGGGTCCAGCGCTACTTTTCCACTTTCCTCTACTATTTATATTGGATTGATATGGGGAAGTCCTTATGTTTTTTTTCTTTTTTCTCTACAACTTTTTGGGATGTAGGTGGGCCGTGCGTAACAATATTTGTAATGGTTTTGCACAGAGCAGCCCTGATCCTCCTCTTCTCGGGTCCCCCCGCTGACTCTCCTGGCTCCTCCCCACTGCTGAGTGCCCCCATAGCAAGCCGCTTGCTATAGGACTACTTGTGCATGCTCACTCCTGAGCTGGCTCAATGTGTCCATAGACACACAGAGCACTGCTCAGCCCCCTCCTCACTGGCTGTGAATGACAGCTATGGGAGCCAATGGCTGAGGAGAGAACCGAGGGAGCCACTGCTCTTGTGCACATTGCTGGATCAAGATCAGGCTCAGGTTGGGGGCATAGAAAGCATGAAGGTAAAAAAACCTTCAGCCTTTGCAACCACTTTAAATTAACCAGACCAAAAACCAGTGGGAAATTCCTCATAATTGTGCAACAGATACGGCCAGAGACATGACCACAAATTGTAAACACGAGAGGTGATGAAAGACGACTGAGAGAGGGGAAAGCGCTGCTTCAGCATCTTTGTCAATGAAGGCCATTTCCTCAGATTTTGTGGATTCTTCAGCAGACAGATCTCATGATGAAGACCACGCGGGACCTTCCTCTCCTCCCCTTCTATTATTTATAAGATCAAGCCCCTAGGCATGCAGACTGCTTCTACAAACATTGGTGGAAGAATGGGTCGCTCTCAGGAGCTCAGTGACTCCAAGCGTGGTCCCGTGATAGGTGGCCACCTGGGCAATAAGTCCATCCGGGACATTTCCTGGCTACTAAATATTCCACGCTCAACTGTTAGTGGGATTATAACAAAGTGGAAGCAACTGGGAACAACAGCCACTCAGCCACCAAGTGGTAGGCCACGTCACATGACAGGGGTCAGCGCATGCTGAAGCGCACAGTGCGCAGAAGTCACCAACTTTCTGCAGAGTCAATAGCTAAAGACCTCCAAACTTGGTGTGGCCTTCAGATGAGCCCAACAACAGTGCGTAGAGAGCCTCATGGAATGGGTTTCCATGGCCGAGCAGCTGCATCCAAGCCTTCCATCACCAAGTGCAATGCAAAGCGTCGGATGCCATGGTGTAAAGCACGCCGCCACTGGACTCTAGAGCAGAGGAGAAGTGTTCTCTGGAGAGACCAATCACGCTTCTCTGTCTGGCAATCCAATGGGTGTGTCTGGGTTTTGCAATTGCCAGGAGAATGGTACTTGTCTGACTGCATTGTGCCAAGTGTGAAGTTTGGTGGAGGGGGGATTATGGAGTGGGGTTGTTTTTCAGGGGTTGGGCTTGGCCCCCTAGTTCCAGTGAAGAGAACTCTTAAGGCACCAAGACCTTTTGGACAATTTCATGCTCCCAACTTTGTGGGAAGAGTTTGGGGATGGCCCCTTCCTGTTCCAACATGACTGCGCACCAGTGCACAAAGCAAGGTCCATACAGACATGGAGGTGACGAAAGACAACAGCGAGAGGGGAAAGCGCTGCTTCAGCATCTTTGTCAATGAAGGCCATTTCATTGTCAGACAGATCTCATGAAGAAGACAGATAAACACGGGTCCTTCCTCTCCTCCCCTTCCGTTATTTACAGAATAGAACAAGTGTATCATCCGAGGCCGGAGAACGGCTCAGATTGTGTCTGAGGAGTGATAGCACTAGAGTCAACCTGCAGACAATGTAAGTTCCTTTACCTGTGGTCAGGTATGATACCTGGTACACACACTAAAGGACCCCGCCATCAACAGCTATTGATATAAATACTACCAAAGATACAAAGATACACATACAAAATGCTTATTAGGACCATGAAAAATATTAAGTATTAAAAACATTTTAAAAAGAAAAAAGACCCTTGTTCCATTATTGCACCACCATTATTATTCCACCATTATTGTTTCCTATAGTAAAAGATTCCGGGAGTCTCACTTAAAGTGGAACTTTAGTCAGGAACTTAGGTGCTTCTAGATCACTTCAGGCTGGCCCCTTATGCAGGTATAAAACATTACAAACAAGTGCCTATACTGTTTACAGTCCAGTAATACACGGCCTCACCCTGCTCTGCACATGCTCAGTTGCTCTCTATTCTCGGCACTGTGCCTAAAATCAGAGCCACTAGAGGCCAACCAGCTGACAGCTTTAAAGGAAAAGTTCACCTTTGGGAACATGTAAGATGGTTGAACTGGATCAGGGGCGAACTGACCATTTGGGAACTCAGGCACCGCCTGAGGGCCCGGGGTCAGAAAGGGGCCCCATGAGTGCCCCTGGTACCTTTCATAGGCTTTTTTGGGTGTGGTATGAGTGTGGGCGAGGACACAGGGGCCCCATGATCCCCTATTGCCTGGGGGCCCCATGAGTTGTCAGTCCGCCCCTGGATGGACTTTTGTCTTTTTTCAGCCAGACTAACTATGTAACTATGTATGTACATGTTCCACCTGTTTTTAGGGTGGAACGTATAATATGTCTCCATAGCTGCAGCCACACTTGAAATCACTGAGCTCCTGAGAGCGACCCATTCTTTCACCAATGTTTGCAGAAGCCGTCTGCATGCCTAGGGGCTTGATTGTATACACCTGTGTCCATGGAGGGGATTGGAACACCTGAATCACATGATCTGGAGGGGATTGGAACACCTGAATCACATGATCGGGAGGGGATTGGAACATCTGAATCACATGATCGGGAGGGGATTGGAACACCTGAATCCCATGATCGGGAGGGGATTGGAACACCTGAATCCCATGATTGGGAGGGGATTGGAACACCTGAATCACATGATATGGAGGGGATTGGAGCACCTGAATCACATGATTGGGAGGGGATTGGAACACCTGAATCACATGATTGGGAGGGGATTGGAACACCTGAATCACATGATTGGGAGGGGATTGGAACACCTGAATCACATGATTGGGAGGGGAACACCTGAATCACATGATTGGGAGGGGATCGGAACACCTGAATCACATGATATGGAGGGGATTGGAACACCTGAATCCAAGGATTTGGAGGGCTGGCCCAACACTTTTGGCAATATATAGATATATATACACACAATATTGCCTCCTCCTCCTCCTATTAGGTGGCATATACCATATAGGACTTCTTGGACAGGATTGTCTAAGCCACGCTCCTCTGAGGAAGTCCCTCAATGGATGAAACGCGTCCGGACAGTTTCCTATTTCAGTGACAATTCAAATTTTAGAGATTCATTGAAAGTTGCGCAAATGTACTAAAAGCTTCCAGCTTGGCTTACATGTATCCTGTTGTGAAGTTGGCTCTTTGGGTTGTGTGACCTCACAATGTAGATAGGAGATCTCTTTACTAACTGCCATATTGCGGGTGCAACATGAAAATGTAGTTTCTACAGTTCCTTCCCTTAAACGTTTTATTTAATACATACACTATTTTGACAAAAGTATTGAGCCCGCCCTCCAAATCATTGGATTCAGGTGTTCCGATCCCGTCCATGGCCACAGGTGTATCAGATCAAGCACCTAGGAGTCTCTAGAGCAGTGGAGACGTGTTCTCTGGAGGGACCAATCACGCTTCCCTGTCTGGCAATCCGATGGATGTGTCTGGGTTTGGCGGTTGGCTGGAGAACGGTACTTGCCTGACTGCACTGTGCCAAGTGTAAAGTTTGGTGGAGGGGGGATTATGGTGTGGGGTTGTTTTTCAGGGGTTGGACTTGGCCCCCTAGTTCCAGTGAAGGGAACTCTTAAGGCGACATTTTGGACAATTTCATGCTCCCAACTTTGTGGGAGGAGTTTGGAGATGGCCCCTTCCTGTTCCAACATGACTGCCCACCAGTGCACAAGGCAAGGTCCATAAAGACATGGAGGAGCCAGTTTGGGGTGGAGGAACTTGACTGTCCTGCACAGAGTCCTGACCTCAACCCCATAGAACACCTTTGGGATGAATTAGAGCGAAGACTGCGAGCCAGGCCCCTCCTCCCCACGACATCAGTGCCTGACCTGACAAATGTGCTTCTGGAAGAATGGTCCAACCTTCCCATAGACACCCTCCTAAACCTTGTGGACGGCCTTCCCAGAAGCGTTGAAGCTGTTATAGCTGCAAAGGGTGGGGCCAACTCAATATTGAACCCTACGGACTAAGACTGGGAGGGGCCATTAAAGGTCATGTGTGTGGAAAGGGCGGGGCCAACTCAATATTGAACCCTACGGACTAAGACTGGGAGGACATTAGAGGTCATGTGTGTGGAAAGGGCGGTGTGAGGGACCGCCGGGCGGCACCACTAGCACTCCACTGGTCAGGCGTGCCCAGAGCGCGGAGTCTAAGCCCCAGGGTACTTGTTCACCAGGGCCCCTGATGGTGGGGATGGACTTGTAGTACCCCGAGACCAGGTCGCCTCTACTGAGCACACCTGTCAGTGGTAGGGGTGTTCGCCAGGGGCTCCAACCAGGGAGAGCCAGATGTGAGGAGGTCGGGTGACCCCGATGGGATGGATGGATGGATGGCTGAGCAAGTGCGTAGTCAGACAGGCCGAGTCGGTAATGTAGAGGACGGTAGGGTACAAGGGAGCAGGCAGAGAATCATCGGGTCACACGCCAGGTCAGCAACAGGAGGTCAGATCTAATGAGGGGCATCCAGGGAGAGAGGTCAGGCAAGCAAGGGTCTGGGCAGGAGAAATCAGCAGGTCAATAAACAATCCGGGTCAATAAACTTACTAGGCACAGGTTCAGAATCACAGGATACAGGTAAGACCAGAAGGCAACGAAATGACAGCTCAGGGACCTTTAAATATCCCGCCCTGCGCTGCCATTGGTGCCCAGCGGGCGGCCGCGGCTTCTACTGCGCATGCGCGAACTCAAACGCCGCGGCCGGCCCGGACCTAGTGCCCGTGTACAGGGTGGAGCAGTGCGCCTGCGCCGGGACCATCGCGGCAGGGATCGAGGAGATCCCTGACAGGCGGGCCCAACTCAATACTGAACCCTACGGACCAAGACTGGGAGGACATTAAAGGTCATGTGTGTGGAAAGGCCAGCGGCCCAATACTACAGGCAATATAGTGTATATATATTACAGGAGCCAATCAGGACAGACTGTTCGTTCTGTGTTTTGCATACAGTATATTGAGGACACGTTTCTAGAGGTTCTCTCTCTATAAGTTTCTGTCTGCTCTTATCTGATCTTTATGTAACGAAGATCTGAAGAAAAGAGGAAACCAATGAAGAGGAAACAGATGGGAATACGGGTTACATCAGCCCGATACCAAACTGAAGACGTGTCAGAGCGCCAGCTGAGTCAGGGTGGCAGTTAGTAACCGATCATCGGAGTGTAATTACAGATCTCTTACTTTAAAGAGTAACTCCACTTTTGTGGAGAACCCCCCCCCCCCCCGAGTGATCTATGTACATTGCAGGGATTTTAGCAAACTTTGTTGCCGAGTCCTTCCTTTTGTTATTCTGAAGAAATAGCTGTGTGCTCCCATGTGCAAAGTCAATGGGAATGGGAGTGACTTCATTATTATCAAGCAGTTGTTGCACTTACAGGGTTCTAATGAGGAAAGTGGCGGGGTCTGCATCCCTTCAGAAGTAATCAACCCTTGGGGAGTATCTCACCAAAACTGAATATTTTTGTAGCAGAGGATGCCTAAAATCTGACTTTTATCTTAGTGCAGGCTTCTGGGAAAATCAGAAAGCCAATCACACAAGTGATGGGGATATGGGAGCTCAATGGTGGGGTTATGGGAACCCAATGATGACATTATGGGAACCCTACAAATTGGGTATGGTAACCCAATGATGGGGTTCTGGGAACCCAATGATTGTATTATAGGAAACCAACAATGGCGTTATGGGAACCCAACAATGGGATTATGGGAACTCAATGACAGGGTTATGGGAACTCAACAATGGGGTTATGAGATCTCAAGGATGGGGTTACGGGAAACCAATGATGGATTTAAGGAAACCCTACAAGTTGGGTATAGTAACCCAATGATGGGGTTCCGGGAACCCAATGATGGTGTTATGGGATCCCAGCAATGGTGTTATGGGAACCCAACAAAGTCATTATGAGAACCCAACGATGGGATTATGGGAACTCAATGACAGGGTTATGGGAACTCGACCATGCCATTATGGGAACCCAACAATGGGGTTATGAGAACTCAAGGATGGGGTTACGGGAAACGAATGATGGAATTGAGAAAACCCTACAAACTGGGTATAGTAACCCAATGATGGGGTTCTGGGAACCCAATGATGGCATTATGGGAACCCAATGATGGTATTATGGGAACCCAACAATGGCGTTATGGGAACCAAACAATGGCGTTATGGGAACCCAACAATGTGATTATGGGAACTCAATGACAGGGTTATGGGAACTCAACCATGACATTATGGGAACCCAACAATGGGGTTATGAGAACTCAAGGGTGGGGTTACGGGAAACCAATGATGGAATTAAGGAAACCCTACAAATTGGGTATGGTAACCTAGTGATGGGGTTCTGGGAACCCAACGATGGGCTTATGGGAACTCAATGACAGGGTTATGGGAACTCAACCATGACATTATGGGAACCCAACAACGGGGTTATGAGAACTCAAGGGTGGGGTTACGGGAAACCAATGATGGAATTAAGGAAACCCTACAACTTGGGTATGGTAACCCAGTGATGGGGTTCTGGGAACCCAATGATGGCATTATGGGTATGGGCATTATTAATAATAACGGCAGATGAAACGGGCTGCGGGGTACACACCACGGGACCGAAGGACAGGTAAGTGGCTGCTATTTAAAGGTCAGCAGCTACAGTTTTTGTAGATGCTGACTTTTGACAGGGTAAGTGGAACTCTGCTTTAAGGAAACCCTACAAATTGGGTATGGTAACCTAATGATGGGGATCTGGGAACCCAATTTTTGGGTTATCTCTAAATAATTAAGGGAAATTTAAACAGGTTTCTCCGCATTATTGAACCTAAAATCACTGAGAATCTACCAGACATGTTGCAGCTTCTAATGCACATTGTGAGAAGCTCACAGTGTGCAGTGAAATCAGAGTAAGCCGTTTCAGTCCAGGGGAGGAGCCGGTACAATGGTGCAAGACTGAAGTAAAGGCCGGAGTTTAGGTTTAATAACCCCAGTTCTAACATGTGATGGGTCCAACACCGGGACATATATATCTATGAATAAATTGAACACCAGAAATGGAGGTTACCCTATCCACCTGAGAGGAGCCAGTTCAGGACCAGACCCGAGGCAGCTCTAGACTAGGGATGAGTGAAATTGATCTCTGTCACCCTGCTCTCTCCTCCTATCAGAGTATGCCATGCACTGCCACACCAATGATTAGCTACTAATTATGCTTCTCCCTCCCCTTCTCTGAGCTTTGCTGTACAGGGACTGCCAGAGGCTGATACCAAGTCCCATTTATGTACTGCACACGGCTTCTACTTATATTTAATAATTGTATTATTGATCACAGAGGCGCATCATGTCTTTTATATCTACCTGGAGTTCAGCTTTAAGTCATTTTTGTTCCTGTACTATCCACTGGAAAAGATAAAAATTACTATATCCTTCCTAACTTTCCTAACCCCGGAAACCACAAAGCAGCTCATCCACTCCCTCATCATATCACGACTCGACTACTGCAACTCCCTCCTCACTGGCCTGCCTCACCACAGGCTATCCCCGCTTCAGTCCATCCTGAATACGGCTGCCAGACTCATTCACCTTTCCAACCGCTCTGTTTCCGCCACCCCCCCTCTGCCCATCCCTCCACTGACCTCCACCCCCCTCTGCCAATCCCTCCACTCAGTGTCCTCCACCCCCCCTCTGCCAATCCCTCCACTCAGTGTCCTCCACCCCCCTCTGCCAATCCCTCCACTGGCTTCCGATTGCCCAACGGATCAAATTCAAAATCCTAACACTCACGTACAAAGCCGTCCACCATACTGCCCCGAACTACATCACTGACCTAATATCCAAGTACCACCCAACACGCACACTCCGCTCCTCACAAGACCTCCTTCTCTTTAGTTCCCTGGTCTCCTCCTCCCATGCCCGCCTCCAGGACTTCTCCAGGGCATCACCTATCCTCTGGAACTCCCTACCCCAATCCATCAGACTATCACCTACCCTCCTCACCTTTAGGCGCACCCTGAAAACCCATCTCTTCAGGGAAGCCTATCCCACCCCCTGCTAATTGCCGACCTCCTCCACTCTTCCTACCACTCCATCCCCCACAGCTATTTCCTCCTGTGCCACCATCCCCCCCTCCTAGATTGTAAGCTCCAAGGAGCAGGGCCCTCGATCCCCTCATGTATCACATTGTATTGTTATTGTTCTGTCACATGTACTGTCTCCCATTGTAATGTACAGCGCTGAGCGAACTGTTGGCGCTTTATAAATACTGTATAATAATAATATCCTTTACTAAATAATTGAATGGCAATATTAAATGCTTATATGCTAATGTTGGGTTCTCTATATAACAGGTTGGCCTATTCGAATAAATGGTTAGCACTTCCGCCTGGCAGTACTCGGTTCGTTGGGTCAAATCCCAACCAACTGCCTGGAGTTTGCATGTTCTCCTTGTGCCTGTGTGGGTTTCCTCCCACACTCCAAAGACATGCTGTTAAGTTAATTGGCTTCTGTCTAAATTAGCCCTAGAATGTGAGTTAGGGACCTTAGATTGTACACTCCTCGGGGGCGGGGACTGATGTGAATGTACAATATGTATGTAAGGTGCTGCATAAATCAACGGCGCTATACAAGTACCTGTAATCAGGGCCATGGATAAGGGCGTACCACCAGTCCTCCTGTACGGGGCCCTGGCCAGCAGGGGGGGGGCCCAGGCAGCTGGGTAAATCGTATGTGCGTTAGGAGGGTGATCGGCACGGTGGGACTGCAATTACTGGAACCGATCCCCTGTATGGCTGTCTCTGCAGCAGCTGAAGACTGGTTTCTTCTCCTCTCCCTCCCGCTGGTGTTCAGCTGCTGCAGAAGAAACTATACAGGAGACCGATTCCAGTATTTACCCCTGCAGTGCACCCATCATCCTCCCTGTGCCCCATACAGTTCCCCATGTTTCTAGATTGTAAGCTGGAAAGAGCAGGGCCCTCGATCCCCTCATGTTTTGCATTGTATTGGTATTGTTCTGTCACATGTTCTGTCCCCCTCTGTAATGTACAGCGCTGAGCCAACTATTGGCGCTTTATAAATACTGTATAATAATAATAATAATGTTGCCCAGGGCCCTCTACGTGTGCCTCCACACACCCCCCCCTCCCCAGTGCTCTTGGGTTCAATCAGCATGGCGAGGGCCAATGACTGGAACCTATCCCCTTTATAGCTCTCTCTGCAGCAGCTACATACATATACGGGAAAAGTTCAGCTTTCCCTCAGTGGGAGGTCGTTGAATACTTTTAAATTTCTCTCTGAATACATTCGTACATCCAGTGGAGAAGGTGTCCATGTCATGGAATGTCTCCTCCGGCAGATTGATGGGAAGTCCAGGAAAGGGAATGAGGGAGAAGAATACAGAAATAAGAGACAATAGCCCATTGTAGAGTCACAATACAGAACGACCTTTCATCGATCGTTTTCCAGCACAACAGAATATAAAACTTTATTTTGTAACTTGAGATGCTATTTTTAGCAATTGTATTTAAACAAATCAGATCGGTGCTGCTCCCTACAGACATAAGACACGGCTCAGCAGATTTTTATCTTTCATTCAAACACCTTTCTAAAAATAGTAACAATTTTATCTGCAGGAAGAATCACTTGTTCACAAAATGTAAATATGAAAGGATCAGATACACTATATTGCCAAAAGTACTGTCCCCGCCCTCCCAATCATGTGATTCAGGTGTTCCAATCCCCTCCCTATCATGGGATTCAGGTGTTCCAATCCCTACCATATCATGTGATTCAGGTGTTCCAATCCCTACCATATCATGTGATACAGGTGTTCCAATCCCCTCCCAATCATGTGATACAGGTGTTCCAATCCCCTCCCAATCATGTGATTCAGGTGTTCCAATCCCCTCCCAATCATGTGATTCAGGTGTTCCAATCCCCTCCCAATCATGTGATTCAGGTGTTCCAATCCCCTCCCAATCATGTGATTCAGGTGTTCCAATCCCCTCCAAATCATGTGATTCAGGTGTTCCAATCCCCTCCATGGACACAGGTGTATACAATCAAGCCCCTAGGCATGCAGACGGCTTCTACAAACATTGGTGAAAGAATGGGTCGCTCTCAGGAGCTCAGTGACTCCAAGCGTGGTCCCGTGATAGGTGGTCACCTGGGCAATAAGTCCATCCGTGACATTTCCTGGCTACTAAATATTCCACGCTCAACTGTTAGTGGGATTATAACAAAGTGGAAGCAACTGGGAACAACAGCCACTCAGCCACCAAGTGGTAGGCCACGTCACATGACAGGGCGGGGTCAGCGCATGCTGAAGCGCACAGTGCGCAGAAGTCACCAACTGTCTGCAGAGTCAATAGCTAAAGACCTCCAAACTTGGTGTGGCCTTCAGATGAGCCCAACAACAGTGCGTAGAGAGCTTCATGGAATGGGTTTCCATGGCCGAGCAGCTGCATCCAAGCCTTCCATCACAAAGTGCAATGCAAAGTGTCGGATGCTGTGGTGTAAAGCACGCCGCCACTGGACTATGGAGCAGAGGAGACGTGTTCTCTGGAGGGACCAATCACGCTTCTCTGTCTGGCAATCCAATGGACGTGTCTGGCTTTGGCAGTTGCCAGAACGGTACTTGCCTGACTGCATTGTGCCAAGTGTAAAGTTTGGTGGAGAGGGGATTATGGTGTGGGGGGTGTTTTTCAGGGGGTGGGCTTGGCCCCCTAGTTCCAGTGAAGGAAACTCTTAAGGCGACATTTTGAACAACTTTGTGGGAAGAGTTTGGGGATGGCCCCTTCCTGTTCCAACATGACTGCCCACCAGTGCACAAAGCAAGGTCCATAAAGACATGGAGGAGCCAGTTTGGGGTGGAGGAACTTGACTGTCCTGCACAGAGTCCTGACCTCAACCCCATAGAACACCTTTGGGATGAATTAGAGCGGAGACTGCGAGCCAGGCCTCCTCCCCCGACATCAGTGCCTGACCAATCACGCTTCTCTGTCTGGCCATCTGATGGACTTGCTGTGATGGATGACACACACACATAGACCTTGCACTTCGGTGTAGACAAACGTTTCCATGGAGAGTTCAGTTCTGCTTTAATAGTGCAGCGGTATGACAGGAGGATCCCCTTCTCTAGTTCATGAACTTTTATTTCACATGCAACATACATAGATATATGACACTTGTATGTACTGGAGTCCAAAGTCTACCTTCCTTCAGGCTGAGGAGCTCAACTATGAGGAAAGATACACAAATACATCGATGGTCCATATAGTGAACTCGGTGTAGTTATTCCCCCTGAGGTCATCACAGTGGACAAGGGGGGCTCTTTACGTCTGGAGGAAAAGAGATTTAATCTCTAAACATGGAAAGGTTTCTTCACAGTAAGAGCTGAGAATGTGGAATAGACTCCCTCAACCACATGGAAGAAAAATATATTTTAACTGGAGGACACAGCGGGTACTGGATCGCGGTGCTGCGTGCTCCCAGGGAGCGTGCACAAGCAGGGGGCGGGGAGGCCGTTTATATACAACGGCCGGACGGGAGGTGGTTAAGGATGCCTTCTGCATTCCCTTTTTGCATTCAGGGATACTGAACAACTTCCCCTCCCGATCAATATCAATGCGTCTTGGTGTATTATTAGATGGTTGTTCTTTTGTACAAATGACCGTTTGTTCTTCATATCTCACTTCCTTTATTTCCTATCCGTAAGTCAAAAATTAGGAAAAGACCCCTTTAATTAAAAATTAAAGTGATTCTAAACCATAAATATTTTTACTTTAATACATTCATAGTTACATAGTTAGTCTGGCTGAAAAAAGACAAAAGTTCAACCATAGAAAATAAAGTTATAATCCTACACCCAGTTGATCCAGAAGAAGGCAAAAACCCAGCAAAGCACGATCCAATCTGCTCCTGCAGGGAAAAAAATCCTTCCTGACCCCCCCCAAGAGGCAATCGGATATTCCCTGGATCAACTTTCCCTATAAATATTCTATCCAGTTATATTCTGTGTATCCAAGAAAGGATCCAGGACTTTCCTACAGCAATCCACTGAGCTGGCCACAACCAACTCTGGAGGGAGTCTATTCCACATTCTCACAGCTCTTACTGTGAAGAAACCTTTCTGTGTTTGGAGATTACATTTCTTTTCCTCCAGATGTAAAGAGCGCCCCCTTGTCCTCTGTGATGACCTCAGGGTGACTAACTACACAGAGTTCACTATATTTGTATAAACACGTATTAATAGTTCATGACACTAGTAAAGTTTTCGTAAAACAGAAGAAGATATTCACTCATTCCATCATTAATCCCAAAAATAAGAGGATTTGTCCTAATTTCAGTGGGTGGAGCCAGACAAATCATGGCGGCTTTATGCCCCAAGAGCCAGGTGCCAATTAAGAACCTCTTGTGTGTGTGGCAGATACAGTTGTAACACCCTCCTAGGCAGCTAGGGGGAGCTAGAATCCAGTTGCTAGCTAGGAGGGCTGAGTAGCAGCCTGGGTGTGATAGCTAGCAGGGGTCAAACAGAGGCTCTGCAGACCAGCTTTCTGGAACTTCCCCCCGCACTAGAACTTTAGAGAAAGATCTAGAACACAGCTGTCAAACTGGCCCCGAGGGTACAGGTTTACTCACTCAGTCCGCTGTGAGCAGATGGGTTGCTACCAGGCTTTCTAGCTTAGCTGCTCTTTCCCTGCTACACAGGCGGTCCTCTCTCTGGGGGCCAAATACTGAATGTGGTTACTGAGGAGTTGCGCTCTGTTCCCAGACCCTTGGGCATCCCATACATCCCTTTCCCCATCCAAGTTCAATCCCCTAATAAAACTTTAAAACAAGCTCAAGGACTGGTTGCTGTCTCCTGTATGCAAGTCTGTATGAAAAATGTGTGTTGCCTGGCTGTGAAGGACTATAGACGGACCCAAATTTCAGCAACTTGTAGTTTCACAACTGCTGGAGTGCCGCCCGTTTGACACCCCTGGTCTAGAAGCAGTGGGCGGAAGGGAGGAGTGGCTGGTCTGTACTCAGAGGATGGCTTTGATGGCTGAGAGCATCCAATACAGCCAATATATTTCAGGGGGAAAAAAAAGCCTCTCTCTTCTTCAGGGCTTCACGACAGAATGCACTAAGGGATCGGTGGCTGAGGCTAGACGAGGGAGCGGTGGCTGAGGCTAGAGGAGGACTAACATCTCCTGAGAGCACTAAAGACAACTAATATTTCATCAACATCAACTACTCAAGCCTGGAAGGATGGGGAGACTTCCCCCCCAAATATGTTTGCTGTATTTGATGCTCTTAACTAGTGATCTCCACGCTGGGGCCGGATGTGGCCCTTTGCTTGTCTTTATCTGGCCTTGGGCACTATTCCTTACACTGATAAGACATACTATTCTGCCAACTGATACCAACGAAATTGGTCACCATTTCACCCACTGACACCAATGATGGGGCACTATTCCTCCCACTGACACCAACAATGAGGCGCTGTTCCTCCCACTGGCAGCAACGATGGGGCGCTATTCCTCCCGCTGACACGAATGACGGGGCGCTATTCCTCCCGCTGACACGAATGACGGGGCGCTATTCCTCCCGCTGACACGAATGACGGGACGCTATTCCTCCCGCTGATACCAATGACGGGGCGCTATTCCCCCCGCTGATACCAATGACGGGGCGCTATTCCTCCCGCTGACACGAATGACGGGGCGCTATTCCTCCCGCTGACACGAATGACGGGGCGCTATTCCTCCCACTGACACCAATAACGGGGCGCTATTCCTCCCACTGACACCAGTGATGGGACACTATTCCTCCCACTGACACCAATGATGGGGCACTATTCCTCCCCACTGACACCAATGATGGGGCACTATTCCCCCCACTGATACCAATGATGGGGCACTATTCCTCCCACTGATACCAATGATGGGGCACTATTCCTCCCACTGATACCAATGATGGGGCACTATTCCCCCCACTGATACCAATGATGGGGCACTATTCCCCCCACTAATACCAATGACGGGGCACTATTCCTCCCACTGACACCAATGACGGGGCGCTATTCCTCCCCCTGACACCAATGACGGGACACTATTCCCCCCACTGACACCAATGACGGGACGCTATTCCTCCCACTGACACCAATGACGGGACGCTATTCCTCCCACTGACACCAATGATGGGGCGCTATTCCTCCCACTGACACCAATGATGGGGCACGAATACTCCCCCAAATACTGAATGTGGCAATGTTTACTCCTTCTGATGCCAGGAAAATATCCACTCCAGCTGGACACAGTCCAGCCTCCCTAAAGTCTGAAGGACAATAAACTGGCCCTGTGTTTAGAAAGTTTGGAGACCCCTGCTCTTAACCACGGCCCATGTACAAAAACGGCCAGACGGGAGCGGTGCAGGAGCGGGGGGCTATTTATAAAACGGCACCCGTACTACCTGCCTGTGCGTGCTCCCTGGGATCCGGTGCCCGCTGTGTCCGGAGGACACCTATCGCTGTATGGGACCTCTCTGTGAGGTCCCGATTCATGTGATCCCTGGTTGGCCAATCAGTGATCACATGAACAGTAGTAAACAAGATGTCACTTCTGACATCATTGTTTACTACGTGTGAAATCTGTGAATGATCACAGAGGTCACATGGTACAGGGCCATTCACAACAGCCTTGAACCAGGTGACAAGCTGTGACCAATCACAGCTCTCACAGTATTTCTCAATGGCTGCAGGAATGCAGCCAGAGAGAAGGAGAAATGATTGTACAGCCTTTATGGGTATAAAGCAATCAGTGTAAAAAAAAAAAAAACTTCATCACCCCCCACAAGTAGTACAGTGTCACTATGGTAACCCTATAGTGCTAGGGTGACAGTATGTAAAAAGAAAAAAAAAAAATGTAAAAAAAAAAAAAAAAAAAAGTAGAAAATTATAATTTTTGGTTATAAACTAATTTGGGTTAATTTTTTTTTACTAAAAAGATAGATGAATACATTTTGGCCGAGATTTATGAAGAAAGATCATTTGCAAACTTTTATACGAAAAACACTTTTATTTTTTCATTGATATAGCAAAAAAATAAAAATCCCAGCGGTGAATAAATACCACCAAAATAAAGCTTTATAGGTCTCAAAAAAATGCTAAAAAAATTCATATGGGTGCAGTGTTGCATGACCGCGCAATTGTCATTCAAAGTGTGATAGTGCTGAAAGCTGAAAATTGGCCTGGACTGGAAGGGGTGAAAGTGTCCGGACTGGAAGGGGGTGAAAGTGTCCGGACTGGAAGGGGGTGAAAGTGTCCGGACTGGAAGGGGGTGAAAGTGTCCGGACTGGAAGGGGGTGAAAGTGTCCGCAGTGGAAGGGGGTGAAAGTGTCCGCACTGGAAGGGAGGGGGGGGGGGGGGGGGGGAGTGTCCGGACTGGAAGGGGGTGAAAAGTGTCCGCAGTGGAAGGGGGGAAAAGTGTCCGCACTGGAAGGGGGGGAAAAGTGTCCGCACTGGAAGGGGGGGAAAAGTGTCCGCACTGGAAGGGGGGGAAAAGTGTCCGCACTGGAAGGGGGGGAAAAGTGTCCGCACTGGAAGGGGGGGAAAAGTGTCCGCACTGGAAGGGGGGGAAAAGTGTCCGCACTGGAAGGGGGGGGGGAAGTGTCCGCACTGGAAGGGGGTGAAAAGTGTCCGCAGTGGAAGGGGGGAAAAGTGTCCGCACTGGAAGGGGGGGAAAGTGTCCGCACTGGAAGGGGGGGAAAGTGTCCGCACTGGAAGGGAGGGGGGGGGGGGGGGAAGTGTCCGCACTGGAAGGGGGTGAAAAGTGTCCGCAGTGGAAGGGGGGAAAAAAGTGTCCGCAGTGGAAGGGGGGAAAAAAGTGTCCGCAGTGGAAGGGGGGAAAAAAGTGTCCGCAGTGGAAGGGGGGAAAAAAGTGTCCGCAGTGGAAGGGGGGAAAAAAGTGTCCGCAGTGGAAGGGGGGGGGAAAGTGTCCGCACTGGAAGGGGGGGGGAAAAGTGTCCGCACTGGAAGGGGGGGGGAAAAGTGTCCGCACTGGAAGGGGGGGGAAAAGTGTCCGCACTGGAAGGGGGGGGAAAAGTGTCCGCACTGGAAGGGGGGGGAAAAGTGTCCGCACTGGAAGGGGGGGGAAAGTGTCCGCAGTGGAAGGGGGGAAAAAGTGTCCGCAGTGGAAGGGGGGAAAAAGTGTCCGCAGTGGAAGGGGGGGAAAAGTGTCCGCACTGGAAGGGGGGGAAAGTGTCCGCACTGGAAGGGGGGGAAAGTGTCCGCACTGGAAGGGGGGGAAAGTGTCCGCACTGGAAGGGGGGGAGTGTCCGGACTGGAAAAGGGGCCGGGGGGGGGGGGGGGTTTGGGAAGTGTCCGGACTGGAAGGGGGTGAAAGTGTCTGCAGTGGAAGGGGGTGAAAGTGTCCGGACTGGAAGGAGGGGGGGGAGTGTCCGGACTTGAAGTGGTTAAACATTAAATGATTCAAAAAGTCCTTCAAGTGAGATGAACTTTTATACTTTTATACCCGGCCTATATACAGTAGTGAAGGTGGATATACCATAAACACCACATCCCCATATAAACATGTCAACACACAAAGAGAACACAATACCAGGCACTCCTCCGAACACATCCAAGGTATCACTGTCATGTAAGGAGAATAGTTTGAGCTGAAGACCACACTGGACTGATTACAACGGTCACTGGTAGTTATAAGGGGGGTTTCATGGGGGTTTAGTGGTGCTAATCCCCTTTTGGAGGTTTAGGCTGCTACCTTACAGATACGACAGAGCAAAGACAATACATGAATGAGGAAGGAGGGGCAGAAGAATTGTTGTGTGGGGTCTTCTCTTAGAGTAGTACTCTTTATCTCCAAAGATCTTTCTGGCTTGCACAATATAGGTTTTCCAGGTCTTATGCCACCTCTCTCGTCTGCACTCTGCCAATTCAATTGTCCTCTTTTAGCCTTTTTGGTTCTTCATGTTCTTGTCTACTTAGGTGGTTGTTTGTGTGCCTCAAGTAATTGGACAGTTGTGACCAAGGTCTGGAAGGTAGAGGGGAATTTTCCCTCATGGGGTAACCTTTGAATTTGGCTTGGACGTCGTGGATATCTACAGTAACTAGATAGGATGTAATGCTCTTGTAGGGGACGGGTCAGTTGTATTGGGGTGACTTTGTAATCCATTGTAGTTTGAGTTCCTTGTCTGCATGATATCTCTGGAGGGCGAGTTTCCTTATGTAGTTTTGTAGATCTATAAATAGTTTAAATTGCTTGGTTTGGTTATGAGGCAGAAATTGAGACCTTTTCTAAGAAGTGTCTCCTCAGTTGAAAGTTTTTAAGTGGATCTACTGTTTCCTGTGTTCTTGTTGTGGTTTCTTGTTGTTTCTTTTTCTAGTTCCTCCTCTGTATCCCCTACGGTGGTGTCGGTGTGTTGACATTTAGAGCTCTGAAGAAGTGTGTGATTTTCTGGGGTTTTGGGTTTTGAATTGGAGGGTGTATCATGATTGTGGTGGAGCTAGTCGAAATGATCTAAAAAAAAATGGATGGAGGACATAGTTGTGGATTGGGAATGGTTGGATGGGGGAGAAGACAGGCCATCAACGATGGTTTCTAGTAGAGTTACGGTGATTAGTGGGGAGGGATCCTTATCACTTTCCTGTCTACTTAGATTGTTGGTTGTGTGTCTCAAGTAGTTGGTCAGTCTGTTAAGATCAGCTGTGACCAAGGTCTTGGCTTTGAAGTCCATCGTTATACAACTAGATAGGATGTCAATCTCTTCTGGGGGCATTTGAGTTGTTTTGGAGGGTGTATCGTGATTGTGGTGGAGCTTGTAGAAGATCTAAAAAATGGATGGAGGACATAGTTGTGGACTGGGAATGGTAGGATGAGTGAGAAGATGAGCCGTCAGTGATTGTTTCTAATGGAGTAATGGTGATTGGTGTGCAGGGGTCCTTCTCACCTTCTGTCCTGACAGGTTTAGGAATGTGATCTTTGTGTTCCCCATAGGGAAGATCAAAAAAATAGGTAAAGGACATAGTTGTGCATTGGGAATGGTTAGATGGGGGAGAATACAGGCCGTCGGTGATTGTTTCTAGTGGAGTTATGGTGATTGGTGAGGAGAAGTCCTTATCTTCTGGTCTGACGGGGTTAGGAATTTGATCTGTGTGTTTCCCATAGGGATGATCAGAAAAATGGATGGAGGACATAGTTGTGGATTGGGAATGGTTAGATGGGGGAGACGTTACGGTGATTGGTGAGCAAGGGCCCTTCTCACTTTCTGGTCTGACAGGGTTAGGAATTTGATCTTTGTGTTCCCCGTAGGGAAGGTCATAAAAATGGATGGAGGACATAGTTGTGGCATGGGAATGGTTAGATGGGGGAGAAGACAGGCCATCGGTGATTGTTTCTAGTGGAGTTACGATGATTGATGAGGAAGAGTCATTATCTTCTGGTCTGACGGGGTTAGGAATTTGATCTTTGTGTTCCCTGTAGGGAAGATCAGAAAAATGGATGGTGGACATAGTTGTGGATTGGGAATGGTTCAATGGGGGAGAATACAGGCCGACAATGATTGTTTCTAGTAGAGTTACGGAGATTGGTGGGGAGGGGTCCTTATCACTTTCCTGTCTACTTAGATTGTTGGTTGTGTGTCTCAAGCAGTTGAACAGTCTGTTAAGATCAGCTGTGACCAAGATCTGGAAGGTGGAGTTGAAGTTGCCCTTGTGTTGTGCGGGGTAACATTCAGATTTGGCTTTGAAGTTCATCGTTCTACAACTAGATAGGATGTCAATCTCTTCTGGGGGACATTTGAATTGTTTTGAAGAGTGTATCGTGAGTGTGGTGGAGCAGGTAGGAAGATCTAAAAAATGGATGGAGGATATAATTGTGGACTGGGAATGGTTGGATGAGGGAGAAGATAAGCAATCGGTGATTGGTGTGCAGGGGTCCTTCTCACCTTCTGCCATGACAGGGTTAGGAATGTGATCTTTGTGTTCCCCATAGGGAAGATCACAAATATAGATGGACATAGTTGTGGACTGGGAATGGTTGGATGAGGGAGAAGATGAGCTGTCAGTGATTGTTTCTAATGGAGTAATGGTGATTGGTGTGCAGGGGTCCTCACTTTCTGGTCTGACAGGGTTAGTTATTTGACCCTTGTGTTCCCCACAGGGAAGATCACAAAAATAGATGGACATAGTTGTGGATTGGGAATGGTTAGATAGGGGAGAAGACAGGTCGTTGTGATTGTTTCTAGTGGAGTTACAGTGATTGGTGAGGAAGAGTCCTTATCTTCTGGTCTGACAGGGTTAGGAATTTGATCTTTGTGTTCCCCATAGGGAAGGTCATAAAAATGGATGGAGGACATAGTTGTGGATTGGGAATGGTTAGATGGGGGAGATGACAGGCCGTCAATGATGGTTTTTAGTAGAGTTACGGTGATTGGTGTGGAGGGATCCTTATCACTTTCCTGTCTACGTAGATTGTTGGTTGTGTGTCTCAAGTAGTTGGTCAGTCTGTTAAGATCAGCTGTGACCAAGGTCTTAGCTTTGAAGTCCATCGTTATACAACTAGATAGGATGTCAATCTCTTCTGGGGGACATTTGAGTTGTTTTGGAGGGTGTATCGTGATTGTGGTGGAGCTTGTAAGAAGATCTAACAAATGGATAGAGGACATGGTTGTGGACTGGGAATGGTAGGATGAGGGAGAAGATGAGCCGTCAGTGATTGTTTCTAATGGAGTAATGGTGATTGGTGTGCAGCGGTCCTTCTCACCTTCTGTCCTGACAGGGTTAGGAATGTGATCTTTGTGTTCCCCATAGGGAAGATCAAAAAAATAGGTGAAGGACATAGTTGTGCATTGGGATTGGTTAGATGGGGGAGAATACAGGCCGTCGGTGATTGTTTCTAGTGGAGTTATGGTGATTAGTGAGGAGAAGTCCTTATCTTCTGGTCTGACGGGGTTAGGAATTTGAGCTGTGTGTTCCCCATAGGGATGATCAGAAAAATGGATGGAGGACATAGTTGTGGATTGGGAATAGTTAGATGGGGAAGACGTTACGGTGATTGGTGAGCAAGGGCCCTTCTCACTTTCTGGTCTGACAGGGTTAGGAATTTGATCTTTGTGCTCCCCATAGGGAAACCAAGTCCTCATGGCAAAATTATGGTGTTTAGAATCTGCCCAGTGTGCTGGGATTCTGCGGTTTGCAAATGTTCTGGTCGTATTTCTATACAAAATCTTCATGTTGACTATATTCTTTTTAAAAGTTCTTATCTGATCATCCTTACACTTTCTCAATCATATATACACCTTTTTTATTTAGATTTACCCCGTTTCTAGATACCTATACTTAGCATACCTACTGCAGATACTCATTGTACACCTTTATGGTCATATTTCAGCCCTAAAGAAGGGGGAGGCAATACCCCCGAAGCGCGTTGGTTCAAGTTGTACGTTTTTATACTTTCAATAAGCGATTGTGTTTTCCCATCAAGGGTCGCATTATTCCGGACACCAGGCGCTCCTCCTTCCTCAAACATATAAGGAGAATGGAACTGTATGACCATATAGATCCAGGGCCACATTTGGAGGCCAATGCCTTGAGTTGGAAAGGGGAAAGGGGGCAAGGAGACGCACAAAAGGAAAAATGTATTCTTTGTGTAAATGTTATAATTTTTTGTTGCCTCGTATGACCAACTCTGCATCTTTATGGGTATAACCAGAGCCGTGGATAAGGAGGTACCATCAGCCTTCCTGCACGGGGCCCAGACCAGCAAGGGGCCCAGGCAGCTGGGAGAACCACATGTGGGCGGGGGGTACTCGGCATGGCGGGGGCTAATAACTGGAACCGATCCCCTCTTTCAGCTGCTGCAGAGAAAGCCATACAGGGAAGCGGTTCCGGTAATTGCCCCCCCATCACCCTCCCTGTGCACCCTACCTTTCCCCCTGCTGCCCAGGCCCCCGTGTGCCTACTCCCCCTCGGCTTCCCTCCTCTCCTTCCCACCGAAGCCGCAAGCACATCATAGGATTCTTCAGGATGGAGAGTGGGGGAAGGGTCCGGTAATTATATCACATTTACCAGCCCCTTTCCTGAATGAACACAATAAGTGATCGGTTCCAATCTGGCTTTCAGCTACTGCAAAGAGAGCCATACAGGGGAGCGGTTCCAGTAATTGCCCCCTGCTGCACCCATCACCCTCCCTGTGCACCATACCTTTCCCCCTGCTGCCCAGGCCCCCCTGTGCGCCTACTCCCTGTGGCTTCCCTCCTCTCCTTCCCGCCGCAGCTGCAAGCACACCATAGGATCCTTCAGGATGGAGAGTGGGAGATGGGTCCGATAAATATGTCACATTTACCAGCCCCATCCTTTCCTGAATGAACACAATGAGTGATTGGTATGCTGTGTTCATTCATAACTGAAGCATAGCAAACTGGGTTTTTTTTGGGGGGGGGGGTAGCTGTCAGGTTGGCTGTATGGGGCCCCATGGTTTCTAACAGCAGCCTTGGGTAAAACCTATGAGGGAAGGGTGCAGAAGATGCAGAGAGGAGTCCCTCACAAGACTCTCTGAAGTTCTTCTACCCACAACATCCTCTTCCTTCTCTTCAGTCTTTCGATTAGCAGACTGCAGGGTGTGACAGGAGTCACTTTAGGTGGGGGGCCCATGGAACACAGCTCACTTCGGAGGGGTGGGGAGACCCCTATCTCAGCTCCCCATATCCCTCTTATGTGTAAGTCACCCTGTGCCTGTTAGGGGTACAGGGTGATCTGTCCTAATATTGGGGTGGGGGGGTTGTTCATTGTTTAATGCCATGTGGTTGCATCCCATTGTTCTATTGTGTGTCTTGCTTGGGAGCAAACTATTATGGGATGTGTTTGTGTATTGGCTTGGCGGGGGATAGTGTCTGCTGATGTGTCTCTTGTTGCTAGATGTGATTTGCCCCGCCCTGTGTCACTATGCAGGGAGGGGGGCGGTTCCCTTGAATGTATATATCTTGTACCTGTGTTAAAATAAAGGAGTTTATTTCCTGGTTTCCTTCCAAGTCTGGTGTCGTCTGGTCTTGTATGGTCAGCGGTGGTGTCTGTGGTCGATGTTCGGACAGGGAAGCGGTATTATAACGGAAGTACCCAAGTGCAGTCGGGGTCCGGTTCTGTTACACAGGATCTAACAGGAGCTCATAACCGAACTGCCTCTTACAACACTCTGATTTGAATTTCTGCAACCATGTTAGGTCAGGATCAGGGGCAAAGGGGTGGAGCTTAAAGAAAAAATGGTGGAGGCCCATCAAATAATGAAATTATTTCCTCAAGCATTAAAGCAGCACTCCTGAAACAACCCTGATGATGGCGCTATTTATAAAATGAACCCGGTAAGCACCCCCGGGGGCAGCCTGCGGCACTCACCTCTTCAGGAACGATGGTGAGTGGGTACTTGTCATCGGACAGGAAATTAAAGATGCACCACACCTTGAAGGCGCTGTCCTCACTGATACACAGGGGACCTCTGACCAGATGCTTCTTGGCGCACAGAGTCCAGCACATCCTATAGAACTCCACCTTGTCGAAGTCTCCCTGAACCTGAGGAATACAATGGAGAAAAAAAAAACCTCATGAATCCAATTATTGGAAAGACTTTCAGGTCAGGTGGGTCTACGCTTTACACAGCGCACAGTATTAATTATAAAGTGATACAAAAGTGATACAAACTGGATTGTATCCAAAGAGTATTCTCCTATTTTTGGATGATTCTTCTTTTTTTTTTTTTTCTTCCCGTTGGGAGTAGATAGAGGGCGAGGCAGCCATCTTGGGGACACTCAGACTATCATACTAGGGCCAATGTAGGGAGAAGCCAATTAACCTTCCAGCAAGTCTTTGGAGTGCAGGCACAAGGAGGAGATGCAAACTCCATGCAGATTTTAGTCTCCGGCCTCATTCGCACAGGCATTTCCATCCTTCCACCCATGTGAAGGGCCATCTTCATCGGCAGTCGGTTCAGTTCAATACACTAGAAAAACACATGCGGCCCAGACTTTTAAAGGACACGTATGGAGAAAGTTGTTGTCTAGCACAGAGGGAAAGAAAAAAAAAAAAAAAAAACTTTAGCAACAAACATAATATACTTACCTGCTCTCTGTGGTGGTTTTGCACCAAGCAGCCCCAATCCTCCTCTTCTCGGGTCCTCCCCCCCTGCTGAGTGCCCCCATAGCATGCCGCTTGCTCTGGGGGCACTCATGCAGGCTAGCTCCAGAGCCCTGTTCTGTGAGTCTGTTGACCGCCCAGCCTCGCCCCCTGCTACATTCTCACTGGCTCCAATGCCTCCCACTGCTGTCTCTGAGCCAATGAGGAAAGAGAGGTGGGAGAGACGCTGCTCTTGTGCACATCCTCCGCTAGCGCTCCTGGCTCCCCCCCCCCCTTCCTGAAAGCCCCCATAGCATGCCTCTTGCTCTGGGGGCACTCGTGCAGGCTAGCTCCAGAGCCCTGTTCTGTGAGTCCATTGACAGCCCAGCCTCACCCCCTGATCCATTCTCATTGGTTCCATTGGCTCCTGCTGTCTCTGAACCAATGAGGAGGGAGAGAGGCTGGAGAGACACTGCTCTTGTGCACATCCTCCGCTGGCGCTCCTGGCTCCTCCCCCCCCCCCCCCCGAGTGCCCCCATAGCATGCCGCTTGCTCTGGGGGCACTCATGCAGGCTAGCTCCAGAGCCCTGTTCTGCGAGTCCGTTGACAGACCAGCCTCGCACCTTGCTCCATTCTCATAGGCTCCAATGGCTCCCGATGCGGTCTCTGAGCCAATGAGGATGGAGAGAGATGGGAGAGACGCTGCTCTTGCGCACATCCTCCGCCAGCGCTCCTGGCTCCTTCCCCCCAGCTGAGTGCCCCCATAGCATGTCGCTTGCTTTGGGGGCACTTGTGTTGTCTCTGGACCAATGGGGAAGGAGAGAGGCGGGAGAGACGCTGCTCTTGTGCACATCATTGGATCTAGATCGGGTTCAGGTAAGTAATGGGAAGACTGGGGGGGGGGGGGAGAGAAAGCTGCACACAAGAGGTTTCCTACTTTCATGCATAGAATGCATGAAGGGTAAAAAAAAACTTCATGCACCCTGGGGGGCAATTAAATAACGCTGGTAGCCTTAGCTGTGTAAAGTCACGTTAAAAATGCTTTTCAGCGGATTTTAGCATTTTTTGCATTAGCGTTTGGCCGCATTTTTCTACATTTGCATTTTTTTTTTTTTACAAAAAATTTTTGCTCAAACAAAAAAAAAAAAAAAAAGTACAAAAAACACCAGTTTGCTGCGTTTTTCAGCATTAGAGTCTTTTTGACCATGTAAAGTCATGTTAAAAATGTGAGTTTTTCAGCTTTTTTTAGCGTTTTTGCATTAGCATATAGCATCATTTTGCCACATTTTCCCATGATTAGCGCGGTTTTCCCAGATTTGTGGTTTTTAGGATTTTTTAGAGGTTTTTTTTTTATTCAAAAAAACCTCCAAAACCGCCGGTGTGCTGCGTTTTACCGCGTTAGAGCATTTTTACAGCTAAAAGCCCTCACGCACACGGGACGTTTTGATAATGCTGGTAACGTTAGCTATGTAAAGTCAGTTTTTCAGCTTTTTTGCATTAGAGTTTAGCTGCGTTTGCGGTTTTAAAGTTTTTTTTTTTGACCAGAACAATAAATTGGGGGGTCAAAAAAAGTCCAAAAACACTGGTTTGCTACATTTTTCAGCATTAGAACGTTTTTACAGCTAAAAAACTCCTCTATAAATCCTCTAGTCCAGGGTTTCTTTCCCACCAAAAAAACGTTGATTCCAGTCTATGTGTGCATGGACACAGGATAACATGCTGGGGGGGGTTTACTGGCTGTAGAGAAAAAAAACAAAAACGCCAAAAGCCAGAAACAGCCGCTGTAAAAACGTCCCGTGGGCACAAGGACTTAGAAACACTTTAATAACAGATAAACATGCATAGCGTCTCATCAGTCAGTCTTATGTCCATATAAGCACAGTGGCTGAGTGGTTAGCACTTCCGCCTGGCAGTACTCGGGTCGTTGGTTCAAATCCCAACCATGGCACCACCTGCCTAGAGTTTGCATGTTCTCCCTGTGCCTGCGTGGGCTTCCTCCCACACTCCAAAGATAGGTTAATTGACCCTAGTATGTATGAATGAGTCTGGGACCTTAGATTGTAAGCACCTTGGGGGTGGGTACTAATGTGAATGTACAATATATATGTAGAGTGCTGTGTAAATTGTTGGCGCTATATAAATACCTGAAATAAATAATTGGTCAATAACTTGGTTCATATTTAAATTATACATCATTCTTTTTAAAAAGATGACAAAATCCACAGGAAAAGGCTCAACGAGTTTTGAACGCTTGTCTTCCTCAGGGGCACAGGTAGGTAGTATCTGCTACTGGTTTGGGTTCAGATCCCAGTTTAGACAAAGGAGTCATGACTCCTCCATCAGAAGCCCAGGTTCCAATCAGACAAAGTGAGCCTCGAAGCCGGCAGCTGCTGTATAGTCCCTTAGCTAAAAGATGACAATTCACAGGAAATGGCTCAACGAGTTTCGAATGCTTGTCTTCCTCAGGACCACAGGTAGATAGTATCTGCTACTGCTAGTGGTTTGGGTTCAGATCCCAGTCCGGACAAGGAGCCATGATGCCTCCATCAGATGCCCAGGTTCCAATCAGACAAAGTGAGCCTCGAAGCCGGCAGCTGCTGTATATAACCTTGGCTAAAAGATGACAATTCACAAGAAATGGCTCAACGAGTTTCGAACGCTTGTCTTCCTCAGGACCACAGGTAGATCGTATCTGCTAGTGGTGTGGGTACAGATCCCAGTCCGGACAAGGAGCCATGACGCCTCCTTTATCAGAAGCCCAGGTTCCAATCAAAGTGAGCCTCGAAGCCGGCAGCTGCTGTATAGTCCCTTAGCTAAAAGACGACAAAACTCACAGGAAATGGCTCAACGAGTTTCGAACGCTTGTCTTCCTCAGGACCACAGGTAGATCGTATCTGCTACTGCTAGTGGTGTGGGTACAGATCCCAGTCCGGACAAGGAGCCATGACTCTTCCTTCAGGTTCAAATCAGAAAAAAGTGAGCCTTGAGCCGGCATCGGCTGTATAGTCTCTTAGCGAACACATAGTGCTCAACAGAACCATTTTCATGTATTACATGTTTTTTTAGAAGGTCAAAAATAGCATAGTAACAATACAATACAGCTGAAACTGAAAAAACATTCCAAAAACTATTTTTGTTTCTATGTACACATAAAATGTATTAGGTAACTGGAGAGTACCTTTAAGTGGACTATAAACAGCCGGTAATCTTTGTCTGGAGGGTAAACACAGCTTGGCAACGACTACCGTCAAGTCTGGGTGTAGTCTCGCGTCTATTTTTACTTTGGGAAAATCCCACACTTAGCTCAACGTTTTACAAGAAGAAACGCCGAGACAATAAACACAGACCTCCCCGGCGCGGGACCTCTACTGAAAATGTCCAAATCATTTCGGTATCCTATACCTGGCTGTGTCTCGGGACGGATTCTTTTATTGCGTTTTATATTTTCAGCATTTATTTAATGCTAGTTTTTTTTTTTTATATATAGCATTACAAAGTACATTAAACCATTTACATCTGTCCCCATACCCCACTGGGACTCGGTGTTTATTGTTCCCGCCATATTCATATACAAGATAGGGGCAATTTGGTGAAAATAGGCCAGTTAACCGGCTAGTATGTTATTTGTGGGGGGGAATTGGAGCAAATCAAACCTCATGGGAACATTGTCCTCAATGGGCCCTGAACTAAAACACAGACACCATCCTGCCCCATGAATTAGACAAGCTTCCCACAGGAATAGCAGATACAAGGAGGCACATTCTCCAAAACAAAGAAACCACCACTGGTCCTGACTAAGCACTACATATAAAATGTCCAGAAGGGAAGGAAATTGGAGCAACACAAACTCCATGGGAGCATTGTCATTGGTGGGTCCAGGGAAAAACATGGCCACCATGCTGCCACATGTATTGGACATGCTCCCTACAAGAAGAGCAGAGAGAAAGAGGAACAATCTCCAACACAAAGCAACCACCACTGGTCCTGCCTAAGCACGGTCTACATCTAAAATGGCCAGAAGGAAAGGAAATTGGAGAAACAAACACTCCATGGGAGCATTGTCATTGGTGGGTCCAGGGAAAACCGCGGCCATTATGCTGCCACATGTATTGGACATGCTTCCTACAAGAAGAGCAGAGAGAAGGAGGAACAATCTCCGACACAAAGCAACCACCACTGGTCCTGCCTAAGCACGGTCTACATCTTACATGGCCAGAAGGGAAAGAAATTGGAGCGACCCAACACAAACTCCATTGAAACATTGTTATTGGTGGGCCCTAGGTGAAACACATAGCCTCTATGCTGCCCCATGTATTGGAAGAGCAGAGACAAGGAGAAAAATTCTCCAAAACAAAGCAACCACCACTGGGCCAGCCTAAGCACCATCCACATTTTAAATGGCCAGAAGGAAAAGGATTTGGCGCAAACCAACAAAAACTCTATAGTAGCATTGTCCTTGATGGGCCCCAAGCTAAATACATAGATATCATGCTGCTCCATGTATTGGACATGTTCCCTACAAGGGAAAGAGCAAAGACAAGGAGGAACCTTGTCCAACACAAATCAATCACCACCAGCCCTGCCTAAGCACCGTCTACATCTTAGAAGGCCAGAAGGGGAAGAAATTGGAGCGACCCAACACAACCTCCATTGAAACATTGTTATTGATGATCCAGATGCTGCCCCATGTATTGGAAGAGCTTCCAACAAGAAGAGAAGACAATTATTGCTCTCACACCAGCATGCAGGCCAATATGTGACATTTTCATACGTAGGCACCCCAATGGGTTTTTGTATGTGGATGCCCATTAGGTGAAGCAGGTTCAACTATTTTTTTTTTTTGGGGGGGGGGGGGTTAAGTGCTTTGGTGTAAAGTTATTTTTTGACAATTTGTTTTCCAAAAAAATTACTTATATCTCATAGGGGACAAAAAATCCCTTTAATAATGCCTTTGTGATAGATTTTGTATTCAGCCATCAGGGGTCTTTATATCCCTGATATCTCATCTGCCCTCCATTGGAGATAATGGAGTGCAGATCACAAATTCACCTTAAAAAGGAAGTAACGTTATACGTCTCTGGGTTCTGTACAGCTTGGGGAGAACAAACACACCTTCACTGGTCACCCTCCTCTCCATCCACCATGCCGGCCCCAGGCCCACAAGTGGGACTGTGAAACCCATGGAGGGAAGCATGGCGGGGAAAGTTGTGGACGGGGGACACTTCTGAGGGGTCAGAGAAAATCGATCTGATGGCTGTACCTCAATTTCACCAAAAATTGAAAAGTCAGCTTGTGACACATACACACACCGGCCACTTTATTAGGTCCACCTTGCTAGTCCTAGTTGGACCTTCTTTTGCCTTCATTCTTGGTGGCATAGATTCAACAAGGTGTTGGAAAAATTGCTCAGAGATTTTGGTCCATATTGTCATGATAGCAGATTTGTTGGCTGCACATCCATGAACCATTGATACAAGGCAGGATGGATCCACCACACCATGACACCACCACCACCAGCCTGAACCATTGATACAAGGCAGGATGGATCCACCACAACATGACACCACCACCAGCCTGAACCATTGATACAAGGCAGGATGGATCCACCACACCATGACACCACCACCACCAGCCTGAACCATTGATACAAGGCAGGATGGATCCATCACACCATGACACCACCACCACCAGCCTGAACCATTGATACAAGGCAGGATGGATCCCCCACACCATGACACCATCACCATCAGCCTGAACCGTTGATACAAAGCAGGATGGATCCACCACACCATGACACCACCAGCCTGAACCGTTATACAAGGCAGGATGGATCCACCACACCATGACACCACCAGCCTGAACCGTTATACAAGGCAGGATGGATCCACCACACCATGACACCACCACCAGCCTGAACCATTGATACAAGGCAGGATGGATCTATGCTTTCATGTGGTTTACGCCAATTTCTGACCCTACCATTTGAATGTTGCAGCTGAAATCCAGACTCATCAGACCAGGCAACGTTCTTCCAATCTTCTGCTTTCTAATTTTGGTGAGCCTAAGCGAATTGTAGCCTCTGTTTCCAGTTCTTAGCTGACGGGAGTGGCACCTGGTATGGTCTTCTGCTGCTGTAGCCCATCTGCTTCAAGGTTTGACATCTTGTGTGTGCAGAGACGGTATTTTGCATATCTTGGTTGAAATGAGGGGTTATTTGAGTTCCTGTTGCCTTTTTATCATCTATAACCAGTCTGCTCATTTTCCTCTGACTTCAACAAGGCATTTTCCTCCACACAACTGCCATTTACTGGATATTTTCTCCTTTTAAGACCATTCTCTGTAAACACTATAGATGGTTGTGTGTGAAAACCCTGTAGAGGAGAATTTTTTTTAAAACACTCGGAGCCGTCCATCTGGCACCAACAACCATGTTACGTTCAAAGTCACTTAAATCCCCTCTCTTCCCCATTCTGATGCTCAGTTTGAACGTCAGCAAGTCGTCTTCACCACGTTTAGATGCCCAAATGCACTGAGTTGCTGCCATGTGATTGGCCGATTAGCAATTTGCGTTACCAAGCAATTGAGCAGGTGGACCTAATAAAGTGGCCGATGAATGTACATAACCCCACGCCCCCCCATGTGGCTGTATTACTTCTCATCTCGGAGTAGACCAGCCAAATGTCCTTGGAGCTGCAATATGTTACCGATGAAGCTACACACAACAATATTTCAGGTTGGGAATGTTGAAATGCATGTAGTTTACTGATGCAAAGACCGGGGTGGGGAGTGTTCCTCATTTTCAGAAGTCCACTCATCCTATAAAGAAACATGAAGATCTCATTTGTATGCGGTCTGCAAACCTCCAATTCAATGGCCCATGTCATTAAAATTCCACATACCTATTAATAATGCGGAGAACGAGTATATCTGCGTCCATCTGCAAGGCTGGGGAGGGGATTCATACCGGAAAATAAATCTCAAAATGTTGCTCCTCAAAGGGCTGCCTATAAAAATTGAGATATTTGTGTGGAATAGCGGAATACGGGGTGGTAAGAAAATTTTAAAAAGAACTTTTATTGCCCTTCCAACACAGGTTTTGAACGCGCAGATTTTATTCCGGGCTCCGTGCCAAGGTGCCTCCAACGTACAATACGCTCAGTGTTGACCAAAAGCTCATTTCCTTTCTCCAAAATCAATAATTCATTTGCATCTGTGACAAGGAAGAGCTTTCTTCAACAGCTTGGCAAGAATCTCCGGCTCCCCCAGCAAAAACATGGGCTTTCACCACCGACCTGACACACATTCCGTAGCCACGGTGAGCCGGTTGCTTTTGGCTACTGCAGGCATGGACAAGGACGTCAAAGCATCTTCAGACTGCCAGAAATCCTGCACTGTGTCCCCGTGTGGTAGAAATACACTATATTGCCCCAAGTATTGGGCCCGCCCTCCATATCACGTGATTCAGGCGTTCCCAATCCCCTCCATATCACGTGGTTCAGGCGTTCCCAATCCCCTCCATATCACGTGGTTCAGGCGTTCCCAATCCCCTCCATATCACGTGGTTCAGGCGTTCCCAATCCCCTCCATATCACGTGGTTCAGGCGTTCCCAATCCCCTCCAGATCACGTGGTTCAGGCGTTCCCAATCCCCTCCAGATCACGTGGTTCAGGCGTTCCCAATCCCCTCCAGATCACGTGGTTCAGGCGTTCCCAATCCCCTCCAGATCACGTGGTTCAGGCGTTCCCAATCCCCTCCAGATCACGTGGTTCAGGTGTTCCAATCCCCTCCAGATCATGTGATTCAGGTGTTCCAATCCCCTCCATATCATGTGATTCAGGTGTCCCAATCCCCTCCATGGACACAGGTGTATACAATCAAGCCCCTAGGCATGCAGACGGCTTCTACAAACATTGGTGAAAGAATGGGTCGCTCTCAGGAGCTCAGTGACTCCAAGCGTGGTCCCGTGATAGGTGGTCACCTGTGCAATAAGTCCATCCGTGACATTTCCTGGCTACTAAATATTCCACGCTCAACTGTTAGTGGGATTATAACAAAGTGGAAGCCACTGGGAACAACAGCCACTCACATGACAGGGCGGGGTCAGCGCATGCTGAAGCGCACAGTGCGCAGAAGTCACCAACTGTCTGCAGAGTCAATAGCTAAAGACCTCCAAACTTGGTGTGGCCTTCAGATGAGCCCAACAACAGTGCGTAGAGAGCTTCATGGAATGGGTTTCCATGGTCGAGCAGCTGCATCCAAGCCTTCCATCACCAAGGGGGACTCATAAGGTGGACTCTGCTGTAAGTGGGAATGTAAGGGGGGACTCTGATAGGGACCCTTATGTAAGGGGAGACGTTAATGGGTCATCTGATATAAGGGGCGACTCCTAAGGCAGACTGATATAAAGAGAGGCTCTGATGGTGGACTCTGATGTAAGGGGGCCCCTAATGGGAACCCCTGATAGGGACACTAATGTGAGGGGAGACATTAATGGGTCATCTGATATAAGGGCGGACTCCTAAAGCAGACTATGACGTAAGGGGGCTCTGAGGGGGGACCTGATGTAAGGGGTGACTATAATATAAAGTGGGACTCATAAGGTGGACTCTGATGTAAGGGGGCCCCTAATGGGAACTCTGGTGTAGGGGGGAAGGGGGGGGGGGGGGGGGGGGACGGTGTCAACCCGTATAGGTTGCAGATCCATCCTGCGAGGATTGTCAGCATGCAACCTACACGAAAAGAAAAGCCGACAATCCCCGCAGAATGGGTTGAATCTGCGAATTGGGGAGCATAATGTATCCATTATACTCAATCCGCAGATCCGATCCATTCTGCGGGGATCGCCGGAGGGGATGTCACCGAGTGTTATCGCACCGGGTGACACCAACCCTAGGGACGCCCCTGAATATAGGGTACTGAAGTTTCTTGGGGTGTCACAGATGCACACAATTTCAAGTCTTGACATGTTGGGTAGCCAGGGGCGGACTGACAACTCATGGGGCCCCCGGGCAATAGGGGATCATGGGGCCCCTGTGTCATCGCCCACACCCAAAAAAGCCTATGAGGAGGAAAAAAGGTACCAGGGGCATCTCATGGGGCCCCCTACTGACCCCGGGCAGTGCCCAAGTACTCGAATGGTCAGTCCGCCCCTGTGGGTAGCTTTTTACCTCATCTTTTTTATTTGACCAAAATAATGGGAAATATGCTGCATTTGTGTGCCATAAAATAACTGTAGTTTAAAAAACAAAAAAAAAAAAAAAAAAAGACAACTCCCTCTATTTTATTCTCCAGGGTGTCTGATTTCAGAAAATGTAAAATGTTTGGGGAGTTTAAATAATCTTCATGCCTAGAACGATTTTGTTTAAAAAAAAAAGAAAAAAAAATTCCGAGGCTAAAGTGGTGAAGTTCATTGACTAAAAAGGTGAGAATTCAGTTTGCAGAGTGAACATGTTTTACTACATCAGCCCCAAAGTATGTACGGCTCAAGGCAGAAACAGGGAAAAGGCTACGCTGGAAGGAGAACAGGTTTGTCCGGGGTTCAAGGTTCAGCTTTTTGTGTCCCAGCGTGGCCCCAGGGAAACCCAGGGAAATTCTGCAGCAAACCCAGATGGGATGGATCAGAGCTCAGCCTCCCTGCCACATCAGCACCCACTGCTCTGTACAGCAAGGTATGGTGGGCCACTCCAACAAGACCCCTCAGAATAGATTGGGGGGAAAATGAAGCATTTTCTATTTGTACTTATACACCTATTAGAGGGGGGGGGGGGGTCCAGGCATTTTGTTTTACAAAAAAATATATAAAAAAGGGCCAAAAAAAAAGCCCCAAATTCTGCAGCGGAGGAGAGGAGGGGTGGATGGGAGGCAGCACGCCCTGGAGGGTGAAGTTCTGCTTTAACCTCCAGCATTGGTGTCAGCGGACGGATTAATACCCTCCATCAGTAATATCAGTGACAACAATTAAACCCCCAGAATTGGTGTCAGTGGACTGAATAACCACCTCCGTCAGTAATCACTATTAAACCTCCAGGATTGGTGTCAGCGGACTGATTAATACTTCATCAGATACTTCATATCATTAATATCAGTGACAACAATTAATCCTCCAGCATTGGTGTCACCGGACTGAATAATACCCTCCATCAGTAATATCAGTCACAACAACCAAATCCCCAGCATTGGTGTCAGTGGACTGAATAATAACCTCCGTCAGTAATCACTATTAAACCCCCAGCATTGGTGTCAGTGGACCTGCCAAAACCCTTTGAGAGGCTGAAAGCTGCTGCAGCTGGACGGTGCATGAAAGGAGAACCGCGGGGCGCAGACTAAGTGCAGTAGTAAAAACAACGATTTTATTAGACACAACGATCAGCAACTCACAAGAAAATGGAGTTCACGTCCTCATCACCCGTCTGATCCCGGATGGGGGTGTAGTCTCAGCGTGGTAAAGCTCAGGAATATTCAGAAGCGTCCATCCACCGCGGTAACCAGCTTGGAACGCAGATAGCACCAGACCGGAAGTGATGTCACCGGGAGGACGGTAGGAGGGGCGTAACGCGTTTCAAAGCTTCTGCTTCTTCCTCAGCGGCCAGGGACAGGGTACACCTGTGCGAGACTGAAGGGGAGGAGCCGGGACACCTGTGCAAGACTGAAGGGGAGGAGCCGGGACACCTGTGCAAGACTGAAGGGGAGGAGCCGGGACACCTGTGCAAGACTGAAGGGGAGGAGCCGGGACACCTGTGCAAGACTGAAGGGGAGGAGCCGGGACACCTGTGCAAGACTGAAGGGGAGGAGCCGGGACACCTGTGCAAGACTGAAGGGGAGGAGCCGGGACACCTGTGCAAGACTGAAGGGGAGGTGTGCTAGGAGTGGCGATTTGGGGGGGGATTTGTGTTGGGAGGGAGAAGTAATATAACAAAAACAAAAAAAAAAAAAGTTCTAGAGAAAAATCAATAAACCAGTCAAACTAAACACTTCTAAAAGTTATTCCCCCCCCCCATGCAATTTCACTCTCAGATTTCACAGGACCCCCTCCCCCCTATACTGCCCCCATCATTACACAGGACCCTCTCCCCATACTACCCCCATCATTACACTGGAACACAGGGCCCCCTCCCCCATACTACCCCCATCATTACACAGGACCCCCTCCCCTATACTACCTTCATCATTACAACCCCCATCATTGTACAGGACCCCCTACACCATACTACCCCCATCATTACAACCCCTATCATTACACAGGACCCTCACCCCCATAGTACCCCATCATTACACAAGACCCTCACCCCCATACTACCCCATCATTACACATAACCCCCTCCCCCATACTACCCCATCATTACACATAACCCCCTCCCCCATACTAGACCCATCATTACAACTCCCAGCATTACATAGGACCCCCTCCCCCATACTAACCCCATCATTAAACAGGAGCCCTCCTGATGTCAGGCGAACACCAGACACACCCTGTCGAACCCCCTGGCGAAGAAGTTCTTCAGCGGGCCGATGGTCTGCGGCTTGTTGGCCATGGTGAAGGAGTGCCTGGAACTGGCAGGCGCTCTCCCCAGACAAGGTTTACCTTACTGAGCTGGCCAATCACCACACAGGCTGCAGACATTACCCCCAACCAATCACCAGCGCCCCCAACATTCAATTCTGCCCTCATCTCCTGAGTGACAGCCAAATCCATTTATCAACTATTTGTGAGCCGCGCGGGCTCAAGGGACAGCTCAGCTACTTTGGGCCCTGCAACAATGATTGGACGTGGGGCAGCTGCCCCTTTTGCCCCACATTAAAGATGGCCCTGGTACTTGGATGAGTCTTCAGCATTCTAGAAGTCCTACTGGATGGGACTATCTCCTCCCAGCTCTACCATGACTGGGATAAATGAGAACATGGTCACCATGAACAGCAGGACCTGTCCATGTGGTCGGAGTCTACAGAAGAGTTTCCTTGTGTCACACCACCAGAGACTTGCCGACGCGGCCTAACTTTCCGAAGACTTTGTCTGCTCACATGACACGCGGTTGGATTAGGCGGTGAAGTTCCTCCGGTTATTTTTGGAACAATAAAAAGATCCTCTCTGGAAATCCTTTGTGATGAAGGAAGATGTGAACACCGGACTGTCTGAGGGACTCTGAATCCACACAGCCAACTGACATTGAGGAGGCACCTCCCAGAGGGCGCCACCAAAAGAGGCTGCTGAGGGCGCTGGGGGGGGTCATTATGAGAAATTTATTTTTCTAGTTCTGTATATAATGAAAACAAGTAGCAGTTGGTCAGTTGGGGGGTAGAAAAGTTAACCCCCCCCCAGAGCAGGGGCGGACTGACAACTCATGGGGCCCCCGGCAATAGGGGATCATGGGGCCCGTGTCCTCACCCACACTCAAAAGCTTATGAAAAGGTACCAGGGGCATCTCATGGGGCCCCCTACTGACCCTGGGCCCTTGGGCAGTGCCCAAGAGTCCGAATGGTCAGTCTGCCCCAGAGCAACCACAGCACACTGGCTGTGCACCCAAAGGGCGCGCGCTCTCACCAAATATGTATTTTTCAATGGCACACTAATATGCAGCCGCTCTGCCTCAAGGCCCAGACGCCAAGAGGCCACATATTTGCGTGTGTTCGGTGTCAAGAGGTTAAAGAAGAGCTCCACCCACAAGGGGAAGCTCCGCCTTAAGGCTTTGTCCCGCAAGCTGTCACAACCGGGTGCCCACACTAAGGATGTTGGCACCACGGAGAGAAGACGGCCGGTGAAACCAGCCGTGGTGAGGACACTGCTGGACCGAGGAACAGGTAAGTGGCTGTATTTTAAAATTCAGTTTTTGTAGCTGCAGTCTTTTATTTTTTTTATTCAACTGGAACTCTGGAGCTTTAAGAAACAGTTTAAAATCCAGTGTTTGGTGGAATGACTGTTAAAAATGGCTGTAAACCCTTCCATATACCCATGGAAGTGCCCAGCCTCAACAAATCTTCCTACATAAGTTGTACCTGTTTACCTGCGACCCTCTCACCTCTACCACCCTTCAAAGAGCAGAATTTACGCAACATTTCTGCACTTCAGAAGGCAGGGGGTGAGGATCTGATGTCGCACACTGCGCAGCATAGAGTGGAGTGTAATCTGAGATCTGAGTGGAGGGAAAGGACGCACACCCTCCCTCTACAGAGTCTCATCAGGAAACATGCACAACCAGGGGCGGACTGACAACTCAAGGGGCCCCCTGGGCAACAGGGGATCATGGGGCCAGTGTCCTCACCCACACTCAAAAAAGCCTATGAAAAAGGTACCAGGGGTATCTCATGGGGCCCCCTACTGACCTCAGGCAGTGCCCGGGAGCCCAAATGGTCAGTCCGCCCCTGTGCACAGCTGAGACTTTCAATCGCCTGCTGTGTGCTGGGGAGGGGCATCTCCTAGCATAGCCGTCGGCATAAGCAGAATGAGAGAGGAGACCTAAATCACACTCAGCGGTTTGGATTGAGACAAGTACACACTGTAGAGGGGTATGCTTTGCTCATTTTTCATTTTAGAGGTTCACAACCACTTTAAATCATTATTAGCTTGACGGTGTTGTAACTTTATACATATACAGAAAGCAATATGACAGGGCAAATCTAAGAGGGGTGGATGGGGGAGGGGAGGGGTGGGGGGGGGGGGGTCTACCAGCCACAAAAAAAGTTCCCCCTCAGTGATGTACATATAGTGGAGCTTGATTACCCCAATACCATGTGGTTCCAGTTGATGTCACTGCTGTGAGTGTGATGACCTCATAGTCTGTTGTAAAAATGACGTCATGATGCTAACTGGACCCTAGTAGGGAAATACAACGGTCACAGAGTGGCCAAAATGTTTACAGAGAAACACCACCAGTTGCTCGGCCATCTCTACACATTTAAAGGTTCATCGTGTTTGAGAATTTTCGGCCACAAATCAAGACTCCATAACATCTCCTAACTGCCCGGCCAATAGGATTCTGGCACAGAAATGGTTTATTTTGGACACAATGTGTTATCTTTGTATAAACATCAATTAAAAATGCTATAAAAAGTATCATTGTCACTTCCTCTTTTGGAGTAACACTACCTGGACAGAGACTCTGAGGTTACTTTTTATAGCCTCGGGCTGAGAATCAAGGAAAGGAAATACAAAATTCAGATTTCTATGAATGTGGACAAATGTTACGGACGTGAAGAAATCCGGCTGATGATTAGGTGAGAATTCATTATCAAGATGGCGCGCGTACTGCGCATGCGCGGGCGGCCAATTACCGATCTAATGATCTACACTTTAAATAGATATGACGCATGGCACTGGCATGACGGCCAGCCTTTCCGAAGAAGTGCTGCAGCACGAAACGCGTTAGGGCCATTACGCCTTGTCGCCGTCACCTAACATAGGTCCGGCGGCCATCTTTTAAATTGTGAATGGTCAGTATACCGTTTTTGTGCACCTTTACTGCTTTTATTCTCATACCACGTGGATTTATAAATTGAATCATTTTTAAACTACTACACTACGGGCCGTTCTTTGGTTGGCTCCCCAGTGAGCTAACGTTCACTTCCAGAGCCCATTTTAGAGGATACAGGAGCCAAACCACATGTGGTACCAACCCAGAGGAGGGAGCTGTTCCAGTGATAGCTGACAAGCATCCACCCATCCATTAAGGAGACCTCTGCCTGGATTCCATCCACACACACCAAGGGAGACGTCTCTATAGCTGCTTACCATCCAGAGGGAGGAGAGTCTGTGAAAATGGCCCAACTCATCCATCCCATCCAGAGAGGGGGACCTCTGGTCAGACTGATTATATGCGTATTTAAAGATACGCATCTGGTGAGTGCGTATTTTTACTATTTATTGGCACGTCACCGGAATTTGAAGTCACCATCAACTCCTGTATCAAACACTTTATCACAAACTGTCACTAATTTTTAATATAGTTTTATATTATTAGACTTGGGAATATATATTTTTAAGCGCTGCACTTTACAGGATATACTATACACGATTTACAAAGCGTCAAACCGTTTGTTGTAGAGATTATTTTTAAACCATTTGGGAAATTCTTTTGCAGAGTGGTTCCAAAGTTTTCCTTTCACTTCATATGTCCCAGGATGCCGCAGGACCAGTTACGCTGTGCCACGTGAACTCACGCATGCGTAATGGAGACCCAGCTGTAATTCCTCTGGAAGTCACAGCCTGCTCCCATATCCAAAATGGTGGTGCCAGGGACTCGCAGCAATAAGAACAGGCTGCGGGAAAACAGCACTAGACTCCAGGAACCTGATATCTAAAGGTTCTACTGAGGTTCCTCTTTAATTGAGGTCAAAATTGTCCCAACAAGGTGGCATGGCAGCTGTAAAAGGTATGCTCCCAATAGAATGGAACTGCATGCAAAAATACCTACCTTAGTTCCAATGGTCCAAAGCTCTCTCCAGTGCCGGCATTCTCTCCCTTGGCTTCTTCTAGGTGCTGGTCTTCTAACACCTTGACTGGTCAGTGGATGTCCAAGAGCGCAGTCATCCTGGCACACAGGCAGTGCGCGCTCTACAGGAGATAGCGAACAGAGAGGTGCATTTTATTGCAGAGGAGACATTGCTTGTCTCTTTTGCAATGAAGAGCCCGCCTGTTCACAGTTTTTTATTTTTCTATTTCAAAACTTTTATTAAAGAAGTTTTTGTTTTTATAATACATGATACGCCCACGCAAGGGGCAGAGCGGAACAATAGCATACATAAGCAGATACAAATCAGCAGTGTCAGCACCTGTGGTAGTGAGCCCTTGTAGATAGTCAACTTGGGGTTCCCCAGGGCGCGGAGTCTAAGCCCCAGCCTGCTTCTTCACCAGAGCCCCTTATGGTGGGGATGGACGTGCAGCAAGCTGGGACCAGGTCGCGGCCCCCAGGTACGCCCAGCTGAGAATGAGGAGACCGCTCGTGGGAGCAGAGTACAATGGGAGGAGACAAAACGGAAATCTGATGGACTAGCCGAGGTCAGGACAGGTGGAAAACAAGCACAGTCAGAGAACGAAGCCGGGATCGGTACACAAGTAGTCAATGCAGGATACAGGCAATAGCAACACACAGGAGCTCAGACAACTAGGAAGTTGCTCAGGCAAAGTGGCCTAGACTGAGCATGTCTTATATAGGCAGGCAAACAAGGAGGCGGGACAGGAAGTGATGGAAGGGAAAGAAATAAATCCCAGAGAACAGCAGACGATGCCCATAGGTGAGCACAGACAAAACACACATGTGAAAGGGATCAGGAACAGCGCTGCAGCAAGGAAGTAAGAATACACAAACAAGAAACTGCAGGCCAACTTGTGACAAGCAGGGTGTATTAGCCAAATAATGACACCAAGGAGGGATGGCAAAAAGCCGAACCAAACAGTAGCAGCAGCAATCCATCCAATCCATTACCGAAAAAAAAAAAAAAAAAAAAAAAAAAAAAAAAAAAAAAAAAAAGGAAAAATCCCTACCGAGAAGTATCAACTCAGAACATATGGGAAATAAACCCAAACTAATAAAAAAGAAAAAGAAAAAAAAAAAAAAGTATAAGAACGTCGAAAGAAAGAAAGGGAGAAAAATTCAGGGAGAAAACATGGAAGAAAGGAAGACTAGAAAAATCACGGATCCAGGGCCAGCACAGGCAACGACTATAAGAGGCCATAGCTAGTAGGAGGCAGGGAATAACGTATCCAAGGTTCCCAAACCTTAAGGAATCTCGGATGAGAATCTTGAAGAACGGTAGACATCTGTTCATTGATCAGCATAGAATTCATCAGGGTCTTCACCCCCCGAAAGACAACCGAAGGGGTTCTCCAAGCTTGAGCTATAGCACGTTTGGCCAAAATGAATAGGTAGGATGCCAATTTGTGCTGAGACTTATACAGACCCGAAATTGGGCAATGCAGGAGGGCCACTCTTGCATCCTTACGGACCGTAATATGAACCAACGTTAGCAGCAAACCAAGAACCCTAGACCAGAAGCCCATCAATAGCGGGCAGGACCACCAGATGTGCAAGACGTCCCCATGTAGACCACAGTGCTGGAAACACCGATCTCCACCAGTCGGATTAAAGAGAGCAGTGCGAGGCGGGACAGTTTTTTATTTTTCAACTTTAGTTCAACATTGAACACAAAACTCAAGGGTCAAAAATTACCTGCCAAGTAGTGCCAACCTGGTTTTATCTTGGGGCACCTGGCTGTTCCGGCAAATAAACGCCTTTTGTTACTGGGATTGTAGGAATAGCCCAGAATGTGATTCTGAAAAAATTTAATCATTCTGTTCCCACGGCTCCAAACGCCACCCTCTGTACTTCCCAGGGAGGATGGCATCATAGATCAGAATCATGCCAGAATGTAATTTAATGCCTCCTTAAGGCAGCATGAAAAGCCTAATGAATTTGGTTGCACTTGGAGATTTACTGCACAGTTTCTTGGATGGCACCAACGTCTCACTGATTGGTTTTCCTCATGGTCTGCATTTCCTCTTAAAAATTCAAACCACTTTCTTCTCCTTTACAATTTTTTACATGAGATTAATCATAGAAAAGCAAAGTAAAATGACAAAAATCAACATTAAAAAGTGGTTTTCTGTTATGATTGAATGGCATCAAAAACTTTAGTGGAACGGCAATGGGTGCCTTCACAGCCCCTGTGTCACGGTCGGAGCTCAGGGTCAGAGACCAGTAACTATAGCAGCAGACCAACCAACAGGATAGGTAAACAAGCAGGTCACCCTGGGAAATGACGCAAGCTCACCCTAGGTGCGGGGTCTAAGCACTAACTGGTATTCACCAGAGCTCCTGATGGTGGAGATGGGTTTTGCTGCGTCTTAGTACCAGGTCGCAGTTCTCAGGATCTCCCCACAAGGAAGTGAGCAAGCCAGGATCCAGTAACAGATATGGCAGGTAGAGATCTAGCAGAAGCGTAGTCAGTAAAACAAGCCAGGGGTCGGTAACCAGTGATAGCAGGTTGGGATGAGGCAGAATCATAGTCAAGGAACAAGCCAAAGGCCGGTAGCAAAGATATGGACGGCAGCAGGAGAGACAAGAGCGAGATACTGGAGAAGGCACAATAATCTGGCAAACAGGACATGCAGAGACATGGCTTAAATCAGGAAGTTCATAGGAGGAACAAGGAGTTCAGCAGAAAACAAGGCAGGATTGTCCAATTAACTACTACTACTACTACTACTAATTGTCCAAAAAACTTGACGCATTTCCGGTTTCTATTCCGTACGTCTGACGTCACTTCCAGGGAGTGGAGCGCACGCTGAGCGGTGCGTTCCAGCGGCCATCTTTTGGGATCTGTATATGCGGTGTCTCTGTAGAGCTTCTGCTGTAACCTGGAGCTGTGATGTGAGATTCCATGGGAGGTTGCCTTGCATCTACTGTTCATCTGAAAGAAGCTGGTCCTAATAAATATGCCTTTTTAAAGTGAATTTAATGTGAGTGGCCTTAATCCTTGATTTCACTTATGAATGGTGTCTTACAATATTACACTATCTGAGATTTTTTCTCCCTGGTCGGATGGTGGAGCCTATGCTGGAGAGGAGGATTCCTATAGAGTGGATACGAAAGAGGGTTTAGGATCCCATAAATTCCTAAGAGGCGTTTTATTCACCTATATCTGGTGAGTGCATTTGATATTGGTTTTCACGGGTGGAAGGTGGAAGTTCCTTTATAATAGAAGAAGAATTTGAAAAATATTTATTTTTGCACAAATATTTTTTGAACTTTGGTTTATCTTAATGGACTTCACTATTGATCAATTTTTCATTTATGTTTGCACTTTGTATATTGATTTTATTTAGAGGTCTATGTTTGCGCTGTTTTTTCTTTATTTTTTCAGGATTGTCCAATTGATCGGGCAGAGTGATGTCCAACATCTCAGATAGTTCAGTGAGAAGCGTTACTGCCAGACACAGCCAAGGCCCCAGGTTCAAGTCCAGGCCTTGACACCCTGTGCCCGCTGTGGAGAATAAAGGGCAACTGTGGGTTATTTCATTGAGACAATGACTGATGTAACGGGAGGTCACAGCACTGGGGAGACCCATCACTTACTGTCATTCCGCCTCCTTCCTCTTTGCCAGTGCAGAAGCTAAGATGAGACACAGGAGTGCCTAGGCACAATCACATACCAGGAAGTGCTATTTGTCCGTAGGAATTCCAGAAAAAAAAAAGGGAAATTTCCAAGATACTGATTTGGCACTTCTAAATGTTCCCTATAGCAAAGTCTTCAATTTTGGGTCTACTTCAAAGCCAACATATTTCAGGGAAAGATAACAATGATGTTTTTTTAATAAAACTGAATGATCTCAAATACTTTAGTGGAATGGCAATGGGTGCCATCACATCCCCTGTGCCTACCGCGGAGAATGAAGGGAAACCTCAGATTGTTGTTGAGACAATGACTGATGTTACAAGAGGTCACAGCACTGGCGAGACTCATCACTTATGATTCCAAAGTGGTCACCTCTTTCTCCTCACTCTGCCTCCTTCCTCCTTGCCAGTGCATTAACTAGGATGAGACACAGAAATGCCTAGGCACACTCGCATACCAGGAAGTGCTATTTTTTTCAGGAGGAATTGCAGAACTTTTCAAGATACTGATTGGGCACAATTTCTAAATGTTCCCTATAACATAGAAAATCTTCACTTTTGAGTTTAGGTCTACTTCAAAGCCAACATCTTTCAGGGAAAGATACAAATTATGTTTTCTATTAAGATTGAATAGTATCAAAAACTTTAGTGGAACGGCGATGGGTGCCGTCACATCCCCTGTGCCTGCTGTGGAGAACAAAGGGCAACTGCAGGTCTTTAATGAGACCATGACTGATGAATCTACAGAGCAGAAACTGGCAAGGATCGGATGGTACAGAGATGACTTAGAAGGCATTATATGTTTCAGTCACTGAAATGTAAATTTTAAATCCCTTTGTTGGTTCCCAGAGATAATAACTAGATAGAGGACTAGTCTTACCTTGTCCAGAATGAATTTATTGAGGTAGGGCATGTAGCCCTGGTTAGACACTGGACCTTCGTCATCGTCTCTAAAGTGTTCTTCCAGGGCCACTGGATCATGAGGAACATTCAGCAGCGTGCAGAGGTTGTGTGAGAGGACCTGCAAGGACACAGAGAGGAGAATTTCATTACCTTTTTCACCTTTGTTTGGATAAAACTACAGATAAACAATGCAACTACAAAATTTCCAACTGGTTCCCAACTTATCCGAGCCTTCCCCAGTCCCAGGACTCATTCAGCACTGGAGTCCTCGACTGGATTTCTCTTAATGACGTTTACCACATTGAGCATCTGTGGAGGTTCTCTCAGAAGCCAAATATTATTCAATATACAATATATTGCCAAAGTATGGGGCCCGCCGGCCTTTCCACGCACATGACCTTTAATGGCCTCCCAGTCTTAGTCCGTAGGGTTCAATATTGAGTTGGCCTCGCCCTTTGCAGCTATAACAGCTTCAACTCTTCTGGGAAGGCCATCCACAAGGTTTAGGAGGGTGTCTATGGGAAGGTTGGACCATTCTTCCAGAAGCACATTTGTCAGGTCAGGCACTGATGTCGGGGGGGGAGGCCTGGCTCGCAGTCTCCGCTCTAATTCATCCCAAAGGTGTTCTATGGGGTTGAGGTCAGGACTCTGTGCAGGACAGTCAAGTTCCTCCACCCCAAACTGGCTCCTCCATGTCTTTATGGACCTTGCTTTGTGCACTGGTGGGCAATCATGTTGGAACAGGAAGGGGCCATTCCCAAACTCTTCCCACAAAGTTGGGAGCATAAAATTGTCCAAATTGTCACCTTAAGAGTTCCCTTCACTGGAACTAGGGGGCCAAGCCCAACCCCTGAAAAAACAGCCCAACAACAAAATTCCCCCCTCCACCAAACTGTACACTTGGCACAATGCAGTCAGGCAAGTACCGTTCTCCTGGCCACCACCAAACCCAGACATGTCCATCAGATTGCCAGAGAAGCGGGATTGGTCACTCCAGAGAACACGTCTCTACTGCTCTAGAGTCCAGTGGCGGCGTGCTTTACACCACGGCATCCGACACTTTGCATTGCACTTGGTGATGGAAGGCTTGGATGCAGCTGCTCGGCCATGGAAACCCATTCCATGAAGCTCTCTACGCACTGTTGTTGGGCTCATCTGAAGGCCACACCAAGTTTGGAGGTCTTTAGCTATTGACTCTGCAGACATTTGGTGACTTCTGCACACTGTGCGCTTCAGCATGCGCTGACCCCGCCCTGTCATGTGACGTGGCCTACCACTTGGTGGCTGAGTGGCTGTTGTTCCCAGTTGCTTCCACTTTGTTATAGTCCCACTAACAGTTGAGCGTGGAATATTTAGTAGCCAGGAAATGTCACGGATGGACTTATTGCACAGGTGGCCACCTATCACGGGACCACGCTTGGAGTCACTGAGCTCCTGAGAGCGACCCATTCTTTCACCAATGTTTGTAGAAGCCGTCTGCATGCCTAGGGGCTTGATTGTATACACCTGTGTCCATGGAGGGGATTGGAACACCTGAATCACATGATATGGAGGGATTAGAACACCTGAATCACATGACTGGGAGGGGATTGGAACGCCTGAATCACATGACTGGGAGGGGATTGGAACGCCTGCATCACATGACTGGGAGGGGATTGGAACGCCTGCATCACATGACTGGGAGGGGATTGGAACGCCTGCATCACATGACTGGGAGGGGATTGGAACGCCTGCATCACATGACTGGGAGGGGATTGGAACGCCTGCATCACATGACTGGGAGGGGATTGGAACGCCTGCATCACATGACTGGGAGGGGATTGGAACGCCTGCATCACATGACTGGGAGGGGATTGGAACGCCTGCATCACATGATCTGGAGGGAGGAGCCAATACTTTTGGCAATATAGTGTATATACACTTCCAAAGCATTTTCCTGCACTTACCATTCTGTGATCTCATTAAAGCTGACTGCAAGGCAAAAGAGATCATTTACTATAAATATATCCTTCAAAGGCCACAACGGATACAAATCCACTTTGTGTGATCCAAATGCTTCTCCTTGGCCAGGGAGTCTCAGCCCATGACATGGAGTCTGGGGCACGTGCCCTCCCCCTCCCCCCTTTGTCCCAGGTCAGATGAAAGTTATAGACCAGGGACAGTCAGGCTTAGGGGGAAAGGGCTAGATCCTCCCCAGCCTGACTGTGCCTGGCCCGCCCCTTTGAAGTCCAATGAATGAAAGAGATGGGGCCAGAGACAGTCCATGGCACTGAGCCCGGGGCACGTGTTCCTTCTGTCCCCCCTTCCCCTATGTTGCTCTGATGAAAGGGGCGGGCCAGGGACAGTCAGCTTTGGGAGAAAAGGGCTAGATCCACCCCAGCCTGACTGTGCCTGTCCTGCCCCTTTGAAGTCCAATGAATGAAAGGGGGAGG